>NC_072024.1:20704148-21338300 GCF_027791375.1 Indicator indicator | reverse complement strand
TATTGTTTTAAAATATGCCTGCCTGCCTCACTATAGGATTGAAGAAACAATTCCACTCTGTAGTAGGCTTCCACCATTTTAGAAATACACAGCAAGTTTGCATCACATGAATTCACCACCCACCCTGAATTCACCACCACATGCATTTTTTAGTACCTGAGGGCCTGTGCACAAAACAAACAAGAGAACAGATTAATTGCTAATTGCCTGACTTCTGTATTTCATATGATACCAGGAAGATTTTTGTTCTCTTTTAAATTAGGATTACAATTTGAGGAGGAAAAAACTGAATTAGTATATGCTCTCTCCTTTCTTTTTTGAAGATGTAACCATTTCCTTTATAGATGTTTAACAGAAATCCCAACAATTTAAAATTCATTTGGAATAACTTGGCATAAGCAATGATTTAGTGGCATTAACTTATTTTTTCCATCCTCACAGTGACTGATGAGTGATAAAACAGAAAAAAACGAAAATAATGTGTTTTCTAAAATAGATTACCTGGGCCAAGAGGTCTCTCTGGAAGTTTTATTTCAAAGATAATGCTGTGTGTGATGTCTCTCACCCCTTGCATAGTCCTGTCTCTGAAGCACAGCACTTCAACTGATTGGAGAATGCTGCCCCTGCCATTTAAAGAAGGTAGACAGACATGCAACTTACTTACTAGGGAAAGGACATCTTGTAAACACTATTTTATGCAGGTTTAGTCTCTTGCAGGTTCATGAATAAGGCTTTTTCTGTCAGTACTGGAACACTATTGTTATAATCAATTGCTTAGTATGTGCAAATGACTAGTTTGTTGTCAAAGAGCTCTGCAGGAACAAGGAATAGCCTCTCACTTCTACAGAGTCAAACTACATATTGAGAGGCAAAAGAAGGAAGCAGCAGAGCGCATATCAGGTGACATGATGCACTTTGTCATAGCACAAGCAAGATTCTCTTCACCCTTGATACAGTATCAGTTTTCCTCCTTATTCAATCATCAAATCGATTAGAACTTCAGTGCCTAAAAACCTATGAATCTCAGAATGTGTAAAGCTCCCTGAGCACTTACAAATCCTTCTATCCTACAGTTCAATTAGCAGAAACAGTTCAGCCCAGAAAACACTATAACTGAGTATTTCTTCTCCCTGCTGTGTGCTCTGAAAAACAATCTAAAAGTCAAAACTATGAAGCCAAATCTTCATTATCTTTGTCTTGCTGTAACCCAAGTTTATTTGATACTTGAATTATACTTTTTTTTTTTAAATTTTTCCCAGTACCAAAGTGTGAAACTCCATCCTGTCTTCCCAACTTGTGCCCAAGAAAAAATTCAAGGGAGTACACTACAGGAAAACTTAAGAGTATCTCATAGTCTTAATTTAGGTCTACTACTACTTGGGACTAATTAATTATAAAACCCACAAAATCCTTTAAACAAGAGACTAGAGAGTATTGACAGGGTCTGAAGCATCTGTTTCCAGGTGCATGCATGTGAGGATTAGGAATGCTAAGAACTCATGACAGAGAAGAATACACAAAAATCAGAATCACTGAAGGCTGAGTCAGGTCAAGTTTAAAAGTTAAATCTCAGGTGGGTGATATGAACAAACTGCCAAAGGAAAAGGCCAATAAATAATCGTTCTGGAAAGAATAAAATAGATACCATTTGTGGGCTGCCAGGATCAGGAAATTTCTCAGTGGCCATCCTGGGTAGTGGGATAAATTACACGGATCATAAACTCCAACAGTCACCTGCAAATAAAAGCACTCTACATGAGAAGTCATTGCCCACGCTGACAATTCACAGCAAAAGTTTTCTGGCATTTTTAGTGTACAAAGGATGGACAGAGAAGGCTTGCATGCACATTTAACTATGTACAAAGTTTAATACATGGTCACACTGTGCTCAGCCCAGTATTATAGACACTTTTCAAATCATTTATAAATTAAACATTTGTAGGTTATAAGATGACAAAATTCTCATTACCTTTTGGTCCTGGAAGAAATCATCCCACTTTTTCAGCAGAGATATCACAACAGAATTGTCATGATACTTGATCAAAAAATAAGGCAAAGCTGTAACCCCCTCTTTCTGGCAGAGTTCATCATATGCTTTCTGAAGTGCTTGAATCTAAAAGGAGTAAGACGACTGTAACTAACAATTTTAATCTTACACAGAAGCACAGAGAAGTGTTTTACCATCCAGAAAGGCTGGCTCACTCAAATCATCTTACAATATACTGCATTCAGATGTTTTAAAACAGACCATGACCACAACTACTGAGATCAAAAACCCAGTTGCTAAACCAGCATTTGTCTATGCAAATTTAAATAGGAGCATTGTTATCATTGCTGAAAATTGATCTACCAATACAAATTAAAGCCAAGTGTATCTTGCTTAGTCACAGAACAAGAAAGTTACTGTCCCACTATTATAAACAAAAGCAGAGAGTCTATCCATTATTTTGTTATGTGGATTTTCAGCGCTTAGGTGAAACTGTGTTTAGATCATGGCAGGCATTTTTACACTATTTATTACTGCAGAACTAATGAGAGTCTCCAGAGAAGAAGCATTTTTCATTGAAAAAACCTACACTGTTTTTTCTTGATTATTATGCCTTTAAAAAAGCCGTTCCCGTCAATGCTTATTAATTCCTGTCAAAGCAAAAAAGACACATGGGCAGGTTGCTTTTTTTCATGCTTTTGAAGTGTAATATGAAACAAACTACCAAAAATTGCAAATTTTTCTCCTAATAAACCAAAATCTTCACTATCCAATTCATTTTCTAGTTCAATCATGTATCTTATTAACAATTTCGTAATTGCTAATGACTTAGCTCTCTACGGGGATGCTCCTTCAAAATGGTTTCTTAGAAACACAACATTCAATACCAGAGCTGTATTTCCACTAAACTATATATAAAAATTAAAATGAACATAGCCACCTCTTCAAGAATTGTTTGCCACACCTGTATCCAAAAGGATACATTTGAAGTGATGGCAAGGTAAGAAATTTTATACAGTAACAAGAAAAGAGATAAATAAAACACCCACATGGGAATATTAAAAGCAAGTTTTTTTTTTTAAATCTTAATTACCTTTTAAAAGAAATTCAAATAGATTAATTCTCAAATTAATTCAGCATGTGCTAACAAAAAATATTAACTTTTACTGCCCGCAAAACTACTCAGTGCTACAGACTTCATAGTATTTAGTATTTTGAATACCTGATTTAATGAGAATCTGTCTGCAAGACACACTGGTTTCTGAATTATGCATATTCCATCAGGGAAGCAGAGAGCAGGGTAGCAAAACCAAT
The DNA here is from genome assembly GCF_027791375.1 of Indicator indicator. Classification (NCBI taxonomy): domain Eukaryota; kingdom Metazoa; phylum Chordata; class Aves; order Piciformes; family Indicatoridae; genus Indicator; species Indicator indicator. The sequence continues at coordinate 21,334,999 of NC_072024.1, read as the reverse complement.
AATAGAAATGATACTTTTTTAAATCCTAGAGAAAAAAAATTAGTCAAATTAATAAGTAAACATAAACATATGTCAATCATGGTTTGGAATGCCAAACATAATTGCTGGTTGGTGATACTAACCATAGCAACCACAGTTCTCTTTACTTAAGTCACTATGTCATGATTTTAGAACATCATTAATAGTAGTAGAAGACTTCCCTTCTCTTTACACGGTTTATTTACAATCTAAACACACAATGTCTGTACAACACTTCAGGTTTTCTTAGCCAGAGCATTACTTGTGAAAACGTTCCATTTGTTAAATGTGAAACAGTTGCTCTGCTTTACTAATACCTATAAGGTTGTCAGATAATCTTATACTTTTGTAGAAAATAATATGAATTGGCACCAGCATTCTTAAAGAATACATCCTAAAATACATCTGCACATGACAATGGCTTATTAAGTTTCTTTAAAATCTTTTCAGACATTTTAAGATGTCTGACAATGATTCTGATAACTTTAATGTGCTAAACCTAATAAAGCATTTATCCTAAAGAGAAATGAATTCATTTCCATGGCAGCACTCTGAAGTATGAGACATATGATCGTTACTCACTGCAAATGTCAGCAGCAGGAACCTGTTCAAGAGCATGGGGTTTTCAAGAGCAGCTCCAGACTTTATTGATTGCCATATCTGTCATTGATTGTGAGGACAAGATAAAGAAAAAGGGCAGAGAAATAAAACACCAAGCTAGCATGAGAACAGCAGCACAAATCTTTATTTCTTCCAACTACCTTTAAAAAACTGAAATTAACACTTCTAGTAGTCATAATATACTGTGATCTTCTCCTAACCTCATCCACACTTATCTATGCTAAAAGGATTCTAAAGGTGAGAAATAGACATGGACTCTCTAATACAAAACACTATAGAAGCTGGGGAACAAGAGGAACATGGAGCATCAAATGAAAGAAAAATTTCATCAGGAACAGACTCTGATGTATATGAACTATTAACACCAAAACAATACAGACCATACTGTCATATGAACACAGCCTTTTATTGTACTCTCATCCTTTTCATTCATGGAAACTATAGACACCAGGTATGTGAATTACAATTTGACTGAAAAAAGGAAACTTGGAAGAAGGCAGCACACTGCATGGCAGTAAGTCAAAAAGCTGTAATATCTGTATGAGCCAAACCTGTTTGATCTTTAAAAAAAATAAATACAAGAGTGAATAAAGCATTCTGACCTTCCTAGTTTCCCTAAAGAGATACTACATCATGCCTACCATTGACAGGGAAGTACTAGGCTGTAGGAACTAAAAAAAAATCCATATGCTTCAGTGAAGATATACACGAAAACTTTGCTACTCAAAGCTAGTGGGAATTAAAATCATTGAGAACTGCTCCAAGTGAAGTGCCTTCAAAAGAAAATGGTTGCCTTAGTTTGATTTTTTTCCTTCTCACAAAGACATGGCATTCCATTCAGTCATAGTGGAAGCAGAATAGACCCTTCCTTTGATAGCTACATTCTTGCTGTATCTCAGTCTTCTGGCACTTCTGGAGCTTCTCCCCAACTTTGTCACACATCTGTATTGCAGTAATCTATAGTTCAAACCAAGCACTTGCTGGTTTCTGGCTGCCAACACAAGTTTTAAAAAAGTACTCTATAAAGACACTGGCAGCTCTAACACCAGCTGGTAAGCTCTAAAGGTGGCCTGGCAGAACACTGAAGTCCTCCAGATGTAATCAACTACTTTCTACTCTCATGTAAAGAACAGCAAAAAGCAAACATCAAACTCTTCCTTCCACAATAAGTCAAATCCTATGGCTACTAAGATGGATGAGTACAGTATTTCCTGTATTTGGGGCACAGACTGTGAAGCACTTTGCTGGTTATTTTCAATCCCTACCAGTTGATTTATTTTCCATCTTACCTCATTTGCTTCTTTTTCCAGAAGTGATTTCTTATCACAGGACTTGAATGTCTCAAAAGTGTTGGTATTGTACAGCGTGCCAAAAGCAGGACAGCAGCGTGCTGGTATCGAAGCGTTCCTGAATAAAAGAAAGAAAGTACTGGGAATCGGATGCCAATGCTCTTATCAGGATGAGCAGGAGCAGCAGTACCTATCTTATGGTGTAAGGTTGCCCTGAAATTGGTAAATGAGACAGTAACAAAAATTAAGGACAGTTCTAGTGAAAACATTTTATGATCACATGGTATTGGTATAAAAACTTGTGCAAATACACATCTACATTATGACTTCAAAAATATACCCAACATCTCTATTATCTCTAAGCAAGGTGGCAACAAATCACAGATTGAAGATTTGAAAACTCTGTTCAGATATCAACTACCCATGAGAAACATGATTTTCATTACCGTGATTGAACTTTAGAGGTCAGTATTTTATTCACATGAAGAGTTAAAATTTTATGTTATAAAAACATCCCAGAACCTAAACAGATTGAGTAGCTGTTACACTTTTTAACATCATCAGCTGGAGAAACTGCTGCTTGCCAACACAGCACAGGTTAAAACCCTTCAAATATTCCCTTTAATTTATAGATCTGATTGATTTAATGGACTCATTTAACATTGTTCTCCCAAGCCAATATGCTTCTGATCACTGTTAGAACTCAAATACAGCAAATTTTTAAGTTACTAAACACACATGAAGTAGTTTCTGAAAATTGTTAAAACTGAAATGGAACTCTTTGTGATCACCTAAACTGACTACCTGAAGCATAGAAAGAGAAGGACATAAAATTACTACAGTAAAAGGAATAATTGAACTCTACATAAATGAACTTTTGTTAATTTACTTTTGTCACAACGTTTTAGAGTTCAGACACCGTGACCCCATCAATTTATTCCTCATCTGAAATTCCTGTTCCAAATACCACAGCTTTCTTCCAGTTACACTTTGTTGCATATGCTGTCTGTATTGTACCTAAAGGTAAGAACTAATGAAATAATATATCCTAAGAACTTCTCTTAAAAAGCCTCATCAGGCTGCTAACATGCTGGGTTAACATCCTAAAGTTGTTTCTACAATTCACAACTTTAGAATTCACTAATTTCAAACAAATAAGATGATACCTAGGCAGATACCTGTTCATATGTTAGTGCATATGTGGGCACTTGCTGGAAATGAAAACCATGTGGAAATAATACTTCCCTCCCATCTCATCTTAGCTGTGTAGACTGAGCAGCTTTGGTGTCCCTTTTACTTTGAGTGTAATGACAAAAGTACAAGTCCAACTGAGAACCCTACATGTATTTAAAGGTCATTTGGATGTGGTGCTTGGGGATATAGCTTAGGGGTGAACTTTGTAGAGTAGGGTTCTCAGTTGGACTTTGTGATCCTGAGGGTCTTCTCCACTTGAATGTTTCTGTGATTCTGTGAAGATACTAAAAAGCAACCACTAGGATTCACAGATTGCAAGGGACCCTCAAAGGTTATCTTGCCCAAATTCCCTGCAAGGACAGGGACACCTCCAACTAGACAGTTGTACTTAAATAGCACTTGGAATATTTTCTCATTTGGAGAATGTGAATGTACCACCAACTTGTAAATAAATTCTGAGCTGGAACCAATAGAAGGTTTCCCAGTACCCACACATTGTATGAATATTGGGACACATTTGGATAAATGGATGTTCACAGATTGCATTGGGTTGGAAGGGACCCTCAAAGGTCATCTTGTCCAACCCCCCTGCAGCGAGCAGACCCATCTCCAACTAGTGCAGGGCCATGTCAAGTCTTGATCTTGAATGGGGATGAGGCCTCAACCACAGCCCTGGGCAACCTGTTCCAGTATTTTACCACTCATTTTGAAGAGCTTCCTCTATGTCCAACCTAAGTCTACCCTGCCCCAGTTTCAAACCACTGTCCCTCATCCTATCACTGCAAGACCTTCTAGACAGTCTTTCCCATCTTTTCTGTAGGTCCCCTTCAGGATCTCATAATAGTTTTTACAAGCCCTAGTTGTAACAATGAATTGCAATGATGAATCCTCAGTAAATAGGGATCTAGGGAAAAAAAACTACCAGAAATTAGATGACTGAAATATTTCCCCTTATGCAGAAGAGCTAAAGAACTGGAAAGAAAAGGTATTTTATATAAACATTTATACAAACAGTGAGTGAATTTGAGACTTACCAGCATACTTTAACCTTGGCCCTTTAGAGAAATATACAACTTCAGACAGGGAGTTAATGCTTGTGACTCAAAGCAGTTTCTCCATTATTACAAAGTTCATGAACAGGTATTTAATTTCATGTCAAACTTGTCCAAATAATACTAGAAATCCAAGTGTTAATGTTATGCAAAGAAAGTGTCTTCATATAAGAATTAAAGTAAACCACAGTACGTACTTACATATCAAAGGCACTAAACTCCAATGTCAAGCGAGCTGGCAAACCCAAAGGATCACCTGGACAAAAAGCAGCGACATGCTTCTTTTTAACTGAAATACAGCCATTAATTTCCTTCTTTTTGTTAATGTAAATTATAAATTACCCACAGACATACCAGAATTCACAGCTCACCCAGCTGTGTTCTCTAATGTTTCAGCAAAACACCTAAAATATGTTATACAAAGACTCAGAAGAATGACAGGAGAAACCCAAACTACTAAGCAAGACATTCAGTTTCTACTTACCATTGTAGTAGTATCCTTTGATAACTTTGGGGGTCTCATCCAATCGATACTCATTGAGTTTCTTCTGGGTTAGTTCATGCCAGAATCCTGCATCCAAGGCGCTACTGAAAGGAGCAAACTGCAGCTTGGAGATTCCAGGATCCACAGGATGCTGCACCTCACTACTGGCAGCTGCCATGGCTTTAGTTAACGATCACTGTTAAACACAGTTCTGTAAAAGGAGATATGTCTGTTAAGTATGTTAACTGACCAGATTACAACTGCTCAGAGCTTCTTTTTCATACTTTTTATTGGGTTAAAGTATAGAAATCCTTACTCCTCTGCATGCCTAAGTAACTCCAATTGTTAAGATCATTGATCAGAGGTCCTTCCAGCAAAGGAACTTCAATTCAAGAACAATTATTTCAATTTCTTGCATGTAAAACTACAACGGGCAAGTTATATATTCTCTTTCTGGCCAAGCTGCTTAGGAGGATCTGATTTCTTGACTGACATTCCATGATTTCTCCTAGTGCTCAGGATACTGCCTCTAAACTACATACTTCTATTTTGCTGCCATAGATAAAAATAACAAAATGCTAAACGCTATTTGCATTCTTTGTTACATAGATACCTATCTAAAGCCTATCAGCACCATTTAAGTTCTGATGGCATTTAAAATCCAAACTAACATCTCATTTCCCTAGGCGTTCAGTCTCAGCCTGCAAAGAATTGAACACTCACAAAGCATTTACAGGTTAGCAAGTCAAGCGAGCAAAGGGACAAAAAAAACCATGAAGTCTTGCAGTCAATGAAGGGCAAAGCTGGAAACAGAATTTAGCAGTTCCTTAGCAGTTGTAGTAGCCATTAGAAAGTCTGATGTGAAGTCTAGATTACTTCCTTACAGTTGTTCTCTCCTAAAGGTATTTGTATATGGGAAGCATTTATTTATTTACTTTTATAACCCAAATCACTACTCCACACTGGCTGAATTATATTCCTATAAGCACTTAGTCTTCACAACACTTAGAAATGTCAGAATTTCAGATGCTACTCCAGAATGAGGAGTAAAGCATCTACACTGGGCTATCAGAAGCCTCTATTTTAACTAGGCATAACAGTCTCCTGGCTCACATTAGCAGCTGCAGTCACTTCACTGTAAGCTGATATAGCTCCATCTGCCTATATACTTGAAAACTCATCAAATATAAACATTACCCTCAACAATCTTCTTTACTTACTGATAGCATTCCTCTTTGTGTCTATACCTACATATATTAAGGTGCAAGTTTCAAAGACACAGTCCGTGACAAAGGATTCTGATGCACACATAGCTTTCCATCCCATCTTTCACTATCTACCCAAAATAAGCACAAGTGTTGCAAAAGAAGGAACTGTTACATACTAAAAATAAGATTAAGATGTTAGTTTTAAAGCTCCTTACACAAACATAAACATGTTATCATATTTATTTATCACAACACATCCAAGCCAGTAACTGCTGTTTTCAAAGTCCTGAAGGGAAATCAACAGCTATTGATTCAGGTTTTGTTTGCACTGCTCATCAAATCAATCATGTGAACTGGAACCAGCTTGAAATGATTCCTTCAACTAACTCACTTTTAAAGATTGTTTGGACTTGGTGATCTTAAAGACCTCTTCTATATGATTCTATGATATCATTCTATGATACAATTCTGTGACTAAATTTTTAGTTTGCACAACATAATCCCATGGGATAGTCTTTTGTTACTGACCTTTCACTGTACCTTTGCCCTTACACATGAATCAATGGTGGAATTGTACACACAGGGCAGTCAAAAATCAGGTTTACAACACAGCTGTATTATCTGATACCAATCTCAACAGATGCACTACAGCAGCTTTACTGTAGTTTGCATAGAATTGAACAGTTTTAACTTTATTGTCTTCTAAAGTCACTCAACGCAACACAAACAGAGCTTACTTGCACCTCTATTAATGCTTTTTGGAACAGAGGAAAGGGAACAAGAGGTGGGTTTAATTTCTGAATAACTGCCAAATAGCCAGTTCTTTGAGACATACTTCTTCCTCACACAACACTTCCTTAAACAAAGTTTTTAGTGTAATCCAGCTATGCCTTCTAGGTTCAGTTTTCACAGTTTATCTCCTTCTACTGTAAACACTTTCTTTACTTGCTCCTAAGTTGTGGTTTTCTGGGTATAATTTTGAGGGTTTTTTTATATTTTTCATGGTGAAAGCTAAATGTTTCAGTTTTATCACAATGTCTTTCTTTAATTGGCATACCGAAAATATGGTTTATCTCCTTTTTATCTCCTCCCATCCTTTTTTTTCCTTTTTTACTTCCCATTTTCTTAACAGCAGCTGGAATTTGTGGTACTGTGAACTTTGATAGTTCACTTAAGAAACCTCTCAAATATCTTTGTATTAACTTGAAATTGTGCAAGTACTAGAACTATAAAGAACAGACGTAACTGCACGGAATTTTCTGGCCATTCTTACAAACTTCTTTTTCTGCCTGTAAGATGTAAAAGTAATAACATCGATTAGCAAATGTGTAACTTTTACTACTACGTAAGTCTTCAGCCTTACAGAATGTTTTGGCTTGCAACTAAATGTCACAGAAAGCCTATCATAAAACAGGCAAATAACTGTCATATAGGTGCTAGCAATAAGAGCCAGACTACATAGTATGTGATGCCAAGGCTTCCATAATAAAACTTTTATTCAGAGGTTCAGTAGCTGCCTAGTCAATATTAAATCCACTTAATCCCATACAATTCCCCCCCCTTTTTATTAGCCCCAAAAGCTTTAAGGTATTATTATTAATTCTTTTTAATGTTAAATAAGAATCAACATAAAGTTGTTACTTTCCTTACAAGACAAGCTCTATTGTAAGTAAAAGTTCAGTCCTTCTGAATTATCTGCAAGCCTTTGTTCAAACAGATAAAGTTTTCATTTTGCTCCCCTCACCCCTGCAATACATGACACATCCAATACATAATCATCAAACATTTTAAACAGCCAATAAGCCAACTGACAGCACCTAACAGTACCTGAGTAACACACACTTAAAACACCAGCCTAAAAACTCCACTGGGCAAGAATTTCAACACCCTACTTGTTTTCATTATTACACTACCTAAAAAGTTCTTATAAAACTGAAGGAATAAAAACAGGGCTATGCACATGCAAGCAGAGAAGCACAGACAATTACTCCTGAGGTACTGACACTTTTGAAAATATTCTTTACTTAACTCTGATGCAAATACTCACAGGCTTTCTTAAAGCAAGATCGGTGAGCCAAAGTGAAACTGTGTAACAAGCCTGAGAACAGTGAAATAAGCGAAAAAACCTACACATTTTGTAGAATCTGTACACAGAAATTTACATACAGGACCTAGTAGCAACAACAGTCACTAGGAGAGTATAATAAATTTTAAAAATATAATAAATAAAGAGAAAACAAAACAAAGGACAACCAAAACTTTACATGTGGAGCAAACCCTGAGTTTCAAATGGGCCCAGCTGAAAAATGTTCTTGAAGTGAAAATACCATAGAATCACAGAGTCATAGAACAGCCTAGGCTGGAAGAGACCTTAGCAATCATCTAATCCAACCTCCCTGTCATGGGCAGGGGCACCTCTCAACTAGCCCAGGTTACTCAGGGCCCTATCCAACCTGCCCTTGAACATCTCCAAGGAAGAGGCATCCACAACCTCTCTGGATAATCCATTCCAGAGTCTTGCTACCCTCATAGTAAAGAATTTCTTTCTAAGATCCAACCTAAACCTATTCTCCTTCAATTTAAATCCACTTCCCCTTGTCCTATTGGTGGACACTCTTGTAAAAAGATTTACCACTATGCTTTAGACACCCCTAAGTTGTGTGACTGGTGGGAAATTTAACAAGTGTAATCCACAAGGATAACCCAAAGTGAAGATGCATTACCACTAGTATAAGTTCCAAGCACTTATTCTTTTAATAGTATTTGTTTTCCCCTTGACAGGCACAATTAATCTGTTGTAAAAGTATGGTTAGCAGTTCAGCAGTATTTAAAACCATCATGAAGTCACAGGCTTTAGACCAAACACACATAATTCCCTACAGCTCTTTCACAACACTTTTTATTCTGTGGCCCAGCGTCGAGTGATTTCAAGACCTCCTCTACATCCAGGTGACAAAGCGAGCCTCTGCCTTCTGCCACAGCTGCTTCTTGTCAAGGAGAGCCTTCCCCATTCCTAACCCCATTACAGACACAAGTTGGCCGGGCAGCCGACCTTAACACCTGGGGCCAACCCGACCCGCGTCCCCTCGCGCCTCCCTGCCGCGGGTCCGCCGCAGCCACCGCCTCCTTTCCCTCCCCGCCCCCCGCCCGCCTGCCTGCAGTCCACCGGGTCCAGCCCGTCCCCAGGGTCTTCCTCCCGGGAGCCCACAGGGAACCAGCCCCAGGGTCCCGAAGGCGAGGGACACACCGACCTCGATGGGGGCGAGCCGGCAAGGCGCAGGCGAAGGTGGCGGGAACCGGATGACGAACGGACAGACGAGCTGCCCTCAGCGCACCGCGAGCGCCGGCGACACGCGCACGACCCGGGCGACAGCTGCCCCGCGCTGCGCTTCCGGCATGGCCCGGCCAGCAACGTCATCCCGCCCCCGCGCGTCAGTGGGGGGCCGGCGGCTGCCGGTACGCAGGCGCTGGGGCGATGCGCTCCGGTGCGGCTGTGCGGCTTTGTTGCCGGGGCCGCCCGGTACGTGCAGAGTTCGACTGCTGTGCCGTGCGCCGGCTCTATGCCTCAGCGCGTCGGTTTTACCTCAGCAGATGAGAATCAAAGCGTGGTGGGAAGGGACCTCTGGGGATCATCCAGTCCAGCTCCCCTGCTAAAGCAGGGTCAGTCGCAGCAGCTTGCCCAGCATCTCGCAAAACCTCAGGGTCCCGGTCCCACTCATAAGAGTGCCCACATAAGTGCCCAGCCTTACCTCAGCCCCATACCTCAGAGCCCTGGTTTTATCCCTGCGCCCTAACCCCATACCTCAGGGTACTGGGTTTATTTCAGCACCTCAACCCCGTATCTGTAAAACATGAAGCCTTTTTCATCTTCTGTATTTGTGACTGCTGCACAAGGACGCTCTACTAAAACAGTGCTAAGGGTTTCAACGTGAGTGAGCAATGGATCCCCACAGCTGTGAGAAACAACCCACAGCTGTGAGAAATAACCCTGCTGGGGCTGAGTCAATTAAATCTTAGCCAGAGGGTCAGGTGTGGCTATTTCCCTCTAATCAGCAACCCTATGAATGCAGCTGGAGTGATGTGGCCTGTCTTGTGTCCTCCAACTTCTCCAGTACAAGCAAAATCATAAACTAAAGGTAGGCCAGCAGAGTGTCCCTAGAATGGTCTGGAGGATGGAACATAGGACATGAGAGGCTGGGAGAGCTGAGTTTGCTTTGTGTGGAGCAAGCGAGACCTGCACGCTCTTTAATGGAAGACTTATGTAACCTAAAGCGGAGAATATGGAGGCAAAGCCTTCTCAGAGATGCACAGCAAACAGCAGGAAAGAAAAGGGCACACATCAAGGCAAGGAAAATTCCAAATGTATATATAGAGAAAAAGGTGGGTTACACAGCTGGTTAAGCACTGGGATAGGTTCACAGAGAGACACTGTAATCTCCATTCTTGGGACATGCTGAACAACATGCTCTAACTTTGACGTTAGCTCTGCTTTCAGCTGAAGATGGCACCCAGAAGTCCCTTCCAGTCTAAAGGTTTTAACGAGCCTGCACTGGTTTTGCAGATTTAGAATGCAAAACAAAGTGTTTCCTACAAATCAAGCATTACCTCTTTAGATAGTTGTGTCGTTTACCTATCAGGGAAAACTCATTTGCCAGAGCTGCCTTCTGTTTTGGAGCACACAATAGTTCAGTAACACCCATACTGCAGAAACTGCCAGCAAAATTGGTAGTTAGCCTCAGAGGAAAACCTGCCAGTCAGATAAGCATGAGTAAGTTCACATAAAAACAATAGTTCAGACAGCAGTAGGGGAAATGTTTAATTGCTGATAATTATGCATATTTAGACCTGGTAGAATAGAGGACCTTGCTGTGGAGCAGGGACTGAATAGATCTTCCATGAACAAATAATACAGCTTGGGAAGCTTGCTATAGATGCTCTACCTTGAATCTAGCTCCATTACATCACTAATATTCTACAGCTCCTCACTCTGCAGGCCACTCACTCCGCAGGCCACTCACTCCATTAGTATTGGTAATTATATCTTTGCTCTGTTGGACACTTCATAACTCAGCGCTGCAGTTTATTCCCCAAGGCTGGCAAAGATTTTATCACTTTTTGGTCTTTGTATTCTCTTTTTTTACATGAAATATAAAGGGAACATGGATGACATCCCATCAAAATAGCTGGAATGTTGCTGTCTAGTCTCCATTGAATTGTAACCTAGCTTAGATTTGTAGTCTTTGAACATTTCCAGTTCACAACATGGTTTATGAAGCAGCTGTGGGCACACAAGACAAGTCAAGAAAAATAATAGTAATAAAGGGGAGAGGGACATTCTTTTGTGAGCCCACATGCCCACTTTATCTCAGCTAGACATGTCATACCTGAAAAGAAATGAGACCCTGGGAGTTAGATTTCTGCACAACAGTTGTAGCTTCAGGGAAACGGGAGATGCATCTGGTAGGCTTGAAGTGTTGGACTATCATTTTTTATACAGATATATGACCAGGGAAATAAACCTGAGATTTACAGAGGAAACTGCTGCTGAATACTTATGAGCACACCTCGGTGAAGTCTTACAGTGTAAGAGAAAGAGGCAGCTTCAGCCAAAGATCTGTGTCTGGGATCTTTGGGACAGTGGCTGTAAGAAAGGTAACCTGAGATTTGTGCTGGAGTTTATCATTTGTTGCAAGTATGGTTTACCTTGTGAGATCTTTCTGTGCACATCTAGCCACCTCAGGACACTCTTCTTCTGAGAGAGATACTTCAGGAAGGCAATCTAAAGGATTTGATCAATGTCTGTAAGTCTATAAGGGGTGGGTGTCAAATGGAGGGGGCCAATCTGTTTTTGGTGGTGTGCAGTAATAAGACAAGGAACAATAGATACAAACTTGAATATGGAAGATTTCACCTCTACATGAGGAGAAACTTCTTTACAGTGAGGGTGACAGAGCACTGGAGCAGGCTGCCCAGAGAGGTTGTGTAGTCTCCTTCTCTGGAAACTTTCAAAACCTGCCTGGATGCATTCCTTTGCAGACTACCCTAGGTGATCCTGCTTTTGGCAGGGGGATGGATTTGATTATCTCTGGAGGTCCCTTCCAACTTCTAACATTCTGTGATTCTGTGATCTTCCTTTGAGCAACTAAAAGTGCCTGTAATAAATATGACAGTAGCAACCAGATAGAGTACAGCCTCTTTAAAAACAAGGAACAAATCTACTCGCAGAAAGTCTCGCAGCAAGGTAAAAATCACCCTGGAATTGAAGATGACGATAAAACTGAAGCAGATTCAAATGCATCCATTCTTGGTGAATATAGACTCAAGATGTTTTAGAGAAAGTAACTTCTCAGAACTATTTAAGTCAGATTAGATTCCATTATAAGATTTAATTAACATAACATTTATTTAGGTTTGTGTATTGCTTTTTTTGTTTAGGGATATAAAATTAATTTTATACAACATTCTCAGTGAACAAGACCACAAAATACAGACAGAACTTGGCAGAACTAATCTATCAATTTATTTACAAACAAATACTTTACAAAAACATCTAGTCCTATGTTGTACTCCTCTTAACTGCTACAAGATGCTGCAACATGGAAAGTCTGTTGTGGAAATGGATATTTGAACCAGTAGTGGAAGGAAGCAGAAGTATGCTCCGGTGTCTTTTGGAGTTGCCGTGTTGGTAGACTTTTGTGAGCATCATCACTACTTTCTCTGACACGGGCAGGTGCCCCTCCTGAGGGCACTTTGATACAATACAGAGAAGCAGTTGTTGCCCCTCAGAGAAAATGAGGTGAGGGATTGTTCATATCTGGTGAGGAAGAATTAAATTTCCAAGTAGGAGTCCAATATTCAATTCCCAGGTTTGCCTGTGTTGTTTTTGAAGGCTATGTTATGGCTGACTGAAACAAAAGGCATTTGATTTAACTGAAGGCATTTGATTCAATCACACAGTAAGCATTTATTTTAATTACACAGTGCCAACATATAGCAATGGGTGCTGAGTGTTTCTTTTAAGGCATATTTAAGCTGAAATGTGTCAATGATTAAACACAAGGTATCTTGGTAGGCAAAACAGAGTGATAAAACAACACAAATACTGTTAAAAGAGGAAACATTGTTACGCTTACCAGATGTCAGCATGGGCTTAGCCTTTACCATACACAAATGCACAGCTCTGTCAGGGAAAACTGCTTCTTTTTAACCAGTGAAGATCTCCCATGGCAATTTTGTAGTAGTCTGGTATGTTTGCTTATGTGTCTGTGCACCCAAGAGCTCACATATCACAGTTGTTTATAGTTCTACTTTAGACTAAGACCTTACAGAAAAGATTTATTTTGGTGCCAAGTATGTATAATCTTTAAAGGTGATTTGAAATGCGGTATCAGGAGCTGTTCCTCATACAGTGTTAACATTCATTGCTCTTTTTGTCTTCCGATTCTTCAACAGACAAATAATTTGATGTTGTCACTGTAGTTAATGAATAAACAAAAATATCCATGTATTTAAACTTGGCATTTCCAAATGAACTAATTTGTGAACATGTTGTCACTGTAGTTAATGAATAAACAAAAATATACATGTATTTAAACTTGGCATTTCCAAATGAACTAATTCTCATTTTGATGGACTGAATGCACTGAACCTTTCACCTGTTTTCTTACACCTCATCTTCAGGAACTTAAACCAGCCAAGTTGAGACTAGTCCTCTGGCACCCCTGATAGCAGTGGAAAGATACAGCAGACTGCAGAATTAATCTGGGACCTCCTCTGGAACTAGATTCAAAGGTATCTATCGTACTTCTACACTAATAACTTACAAAATGCATTTCTAATGTCAATCTTTCAATCATTTTAATTTACTTTTGTGCATCACAAAATGGTCTCACATTGACTGTAATGGAGTCCTTTTAGATGATGGAATGCAGCCAAAACGTGCCCCTACACTAATGTTTCTTCTATTAAGTGCCATATTTCCTGAAAACAATATGGGAAAACAAACATGTACTAGATGGCAGGAACCACTTGCTAATTGTACTCCTCATTTAATAAAACTGCAGGGCCCCAGAATTCTTCTCAATACCCACTAGATGTCCCCATTGACACACACAAAACCCCAAACCAAAACAAAACAAAAACCCCCAAAAAGGTGAGAATATCTTTTTTTTGCCTCTTAAAAGCGAGGTTGGTTGTTCCCATCACACCTTAATCAAAGAACTCCTCCAGCTCCAGTCCAAGAAATTCCAAGAAATTTGTTATGTTCTCATAAAGCTATGTGTCCTCTGACCTTGTTTGTTAACTGGAAAACACTGAATATGTTTTACTGGAAACCACACCTGGAATATTCCCCTGAGACTTGGCCCCACGTGGTAATTGGCTTCTCCATTCCTTACTCTAATTTGCTTTCCTCTTCTTCCCTTACACCCAGAGCCATTTGAATTACCTACTCAGTAAAATAAGCAGATGAAACCTGTTAGGTACCTTGCTGATTGGAAGTTTAAAACAGGCAATATCCCCCTTTCCTATTTTATTATTACCCATTATAGCTATCACATCAGAGAAGCCAACTATGACAGCTTCCCCTGTCTTTACTCTTAACACAGTTACACTAAGATTATTAATAAAAAATGGAGATAAAAAGTACCCAGACAGCTTTATCTGCCTAGGTTTAGCTTTTCCATGTTTGAATGTTTTTTTAATTGTGCCAGAGCTGATCTTTGTTACAATCATCAAAATTTCAGACCAATGGTTTTATTTAGGTTGCTGTTTCATGTGTTAACACATGCTAAAGTCAGAAATTGTCATCACAATCAGGAGGATAGACTTCTTGATAACCCCAAGAATCCCTTGGGTGAGCATGTTTCAACAGTGTGCACTTAATAACTGTAGCTGACTTAGTGCACTGCTTTTTTATTTCCTCAGGGACCACCTAAATTATCAACCATTTGAGATAGAAGTGGTGTTGCATATCACAACAGGGAAAACCAAATCATAATGGCTGTGAACCTGAGCCCCTGTTTGTGAAATTCTATTGGATTAGAGCATGTGTTTCAGAAGATGCTGCTTTGTAGTCCAACATAAGGTGTATTTTACTACTTGTGCAGCTACAGCTCCTGCAGTGAAAAAGTTGTCTGAATTCAGGAATTAATTTTGCTGGGTTTAGGTTCTGTTTCTGTATTTTGCCTTTTTTTTTTTTTTTCTCCTAGATTTGAGTTCCCTAAATTCAGATTTTCCTGCATGCTAATTGGGACCACTCAACTAATCTCTGAACCATGTGGACTGAATTTCAGTTAATTCCTTTCACACATTATACATTTTCCCAGTTTATTAAAATACAGATATATTAGGGCTTCACTTAATATGGAATACTTGAAATACAACAATTAACATTCAGGTGTTTAATTCAGAGAAGTAAAACTGACAGCAGATAATAATATTTTGCATTTAGCTAGTCTGTTATAGCCAAAATTTATGAGCATCATGCAAACATTCTCCTAAGTGTTGTGTTGTTGCTGTAAGTCTTGCCATATTTACTTCACAAAATAGGCACACATGGCACAGAGGGACTTGAAATAGCTCAAGATCATGAATTAAAAACATGGAAATCAGAATTTCTCCTCTAACCATAAAACTACTGCTGCTTTTTGACTTCTGATGTAATAAAAGATATTACACTGCACATCCCATCAGCTCATTCCACCAAACTCTTGACAGAACTTAACTGGAGGAGTTCCAGTTCCATCAGTGAGCAATCTCAGAAGCAATAAACATTCAGGAAGTGATCAAAATTCACCTGCACCAGAAAATGAATGGATTCTTATTATGCTGAACTTTCAGGTTGCCTCTTTAACCATCCCTCCCAGAACATCTGGAAAAGACTTACACAGACTCACTGTTACATGCAAATGTGACTTTAGCTGTTGAAGTTAATCTGATTCTGGGATTTTTTCTTTAAGATACACTCAGGGTTTGCTCAGAACGTCCCTCAAGGCAGTACATGGTCTTGATATATTCAGCTAATACAGAGCCTGAGGTCTTCTCTGCCTCAATCAGTTCTTCTCTCTGGTCATCAGTCTTCTATATTGTGGTGCAATTGTTCTGCAAAGTTGTAAGCTTCCTGATAAGTTAGCTCCTGCAACATATGCCACTCTGTACAATTTTGCTAAGGAACTATCTTTTCTTCCCCTGGGAAGAGAATATATCCCTGACTAAATATAAGAAGAGGGGATTGGTTCCCGTTGCCTAGCAGGGTATGTCTTGGCTGAGCAAGTAAATGCTCCAAGTTTGTAGAGTGAACCTTACTGCAGACTTCTCTGTCAAGGCTGCCTCCCAGCTTTTCCACATGAAGCAGTTTTTACAGTTGCTTGTCATTCAGATTGTGGGTAAGGCCTTGAACAACATGCCATAATGTCAAAGCCAGCCCAGCTCTGAGCTGTAGGTTGTACTCAGGTGTTGTCTGCAGATCCCTTTCAGCCTGGAGTGTCCTGTTATCATGTGCTTCTCCTGAAATATTTTACAGCACAATTTATAAAATGCAATTAAATAGAAAGGATACAAAAGGTAAACATACTTCATGTACTTTATTTTCTGTTTTGCAGGCCCGAGTTGTTGCTCATGAGTTTGCCTCATTATGGAGGGAAGTGCTTGCCTACTACAAGATAAGGTTATATGGATTTGAATTGCCACTGCATGCTTAGGCTATTTGCCAACTTGTAGGAAGAAGAAAATTCATGTAATCTATAATCAGCTATAGTCTGTAAGTCTAGAAACAACAGCATACCCTTCTCAAACAGACAGTGATAGTATGTTGAATATGGAAAGTGTCAGCACCATTTCTAGGACATAAAATAAATGAAGCAAGCATGATAGATAGAGGTACAGTACTTACAATCTGACTTGACATATCAAAACAGTTAATGACTTGGGGGAAGCTATATGCAAATACCTCCACTTGCAGATCTCACTTCACAAGCAGTGTGGTCCTGTGTTTAATGGAGTAAGTTGAAAGAGAAAAAGATCAAGAAACATTTACTGATCAAAGAAACATTACTTCATTTCTTCCCTTTCTGTAGCTGAATGATTTATAGTCATTGAAGATCTCTCTCTGTATCTCCAGGTTTTGTTCTACATGATGCTAATAGAGGTAATCTCAAACTGTAAAATGTGTACAACACGGTGATGGTGATGAGATTGCCCCTGAGTTTTTCACAGTCCTGATCTGAATTAGATCTTCTTCCAATGCATTAAAGCTTTCCCATTTCCCCCCATGTTTCCCACTTTTACTAATACTTGTTTATAAATTACAGTTTTCCAAAGTCTTTTACTTCACCCAATGGAATCATTTTGTTCGCTTGAATCCTAGATCTGCTTTTTAGCTCAAACACTCCCCCTGCCCCCAAACCCAACATCAGTGAATGTGAAGGATCTTTTTGAATGTCTTCTTGAAGTTCTGGTTACAAAGAGGATACAGGAATGGGTTTAAGGTGGAGTTCACATAGCCAAGCCATACAGTGAACGTGTGCAGTATTGGAAACTTTTCATGACCATGGAAAGCTGTTACCATAAATAATACAAAATAGGGAATCCAGCACAACATGAAGGCTGTCATTATGATACCTAACTGCTTTGCTGCTTTCCTCTCCCTGCTCCCATGCAGTCCTTGAGTGTGCCTTTTGGAATGGCCTTGCAGACTTTGCCAGGTTTTTCTCAGGTAAGTCAGTCCTCTGGAATCTGTTTTCTCTGTCTTTTCCTGAGGACCACAGGCTCTTGCAGGGTTAGCACTGGAGTGCTCTATGCTGGTTGCTTCTGTGAAAGTATGGTTGTCTGATGCATCACTTAAGTCACTGTCTTGTGAGCAAGGCTCCTCTTCAATTTCCTTCTCTTTTGTTCCATGTACTTCCTTCTTTCCTGCTTTATCCAGGCCTGGCTCCGACTGGGCAGTGGGGAGCCGAAAACAGCTCCATTTAAGGACTCTCCTATTACACTTACTAACAAGTGCCTTTGAAGTCTTCTCAGGGTTACTGAAATGAAGCTCTGTCTCTGTATTTTGGGGCTGAGGGGAGCTTTGCTTGTCAT
Organism: Indicator indicator; assembly: GCF_027791375.1. Taxonomy (NCBI): domain Eukaryota; kingdom Metazoa; phylum Chordata; class Aves; order Piciformes; family Indicatoridae; genus Indicator; species Indicator indicator. The sequence continues at coordinate 21,317,055 of NC_072024.1, read as the reverse complement.
TGGGAGGCGTGTTCTCATCTAAGATTTGCTTTTCGAGGCAAATGTTTAGCTTGTCCTTTGTTTGACTATGATGTGTGGAGTTTTTTTCTGAGGAGGACTGATATGGCCCATTGATGAGCTCTCTGTGTTGACAGTGTTTTTGAACAGCTCTGAATATTTTATAGTAGAACCATAACATCAAGATAGAGGGTAGGTAGAAATTGACAATGGCTGTCAACACTTTAAACCAGGTGACATCAGAGAATTCAGTTTCACACTTGTCTCCTATTTTTTTCCATTTCCCATTATTAGCAAAAGCATGCCATCCTAGGATTGGAATGATCCACATGAAAGAGAGCAACCAAACCCCCAATATCATCAGCGATGCTCTCATTTTCGTTCTATACTTGAGATATTTCAGTGGTTGCTGAACTGAACGGTAACGGTCAATGCACAGTATGAAGAGGTTGAAAATGGATGCAGTGCAGGCCACATAATCCATTGACAGCCAGAACAAACAGGCTGGGGAGCCTAGAGTCCACTTAGGACTTAGGAGATTAAAAATGTTCAGGGGCATAACAGCTGCCCCAACTATCAGATCTGCAACAGAGAGGCTGACAATGTATAAATTGCCAACTGTTTGCAGCTTTTTTTCAGTTTTCACAGCATATAGTACTAATAGGTTCATGACAACAGTGATCAGTGAAATGCTTCCCAGGAACACACCTAGAGCTGCTGACTGAGGTCTAATGGAGTTCTCTGTAATGTTTTCTGACATATTCTGCACAAGAACAAGAATGAAAATCAGAGCTGTCCAGGTCTTGGAAATTCAGTCTTGGGTTACGCTCCTGGATGAAAATGTGTTGGATTGCTTTGTGATTTTTATTTCCAGAACTATAGAAAAGAAAACAAAACATGGTCAGTCACTGTAATACTAAAATAAAATTATAAAAATAATCTGTGCTTCAGCTTAGCGCTGCCTCTTTCAGGCCTTTCCTAAATAATGATTTCTTACAACATTTTACATATGGCTCATTTAAGATGTGTTCTCTGACAAGCACTGGAGCAAACTCCATGAACCAATCCAAAATGGCTTGTGAAGGTATTTCAAAGGGCTTCACATAATTCTGACGCCAGAATCTGGAGAAGACATTTCAGTCCTCACTGTTTTAATTTATGGTATCTTATAAAGCAGTTGATCGTGAACAGTGACATAGCATACGTGTGGGCAGACCAAGTTAAAGTGTGATAATAGATAGATAACAGAGAGTCTTGTGCTAGGTAGCTTTTTACAAACCAGTTTGGCAAACTACATCTAATAGTCTGAGAATACAGCAGGTCAAAATGTAGGTAATAAGTAATCTCTTGGTACCCATTTCAAGCTTACACAGATTTAAAAGGCTCTTTGGAGACCTTAGAACAGCCTTCCAGTACCTGAAAGGGGCCTACAAGAAAGGTGAGGAGGGACTGTTTATAAGAGCTTGTAGTGATAGGATGAGATGGAATGGACTGAAGCTTGAGGAGGGGACCTTTAGAAAAGAGTAAGCCTTTCCCCATATTATGAAATTCCCTGTGCTTTATTGAAGACAGTAATCCCCCAATTTTTTTCTTAATCTTCCTGCCATCATTATTAGTAGTGGTAGTTCCAAATATCAGCAGTTAGTCATCATGAGAGCACAGACTGGCAGTAGCAGCTTCTTGCACTTCATTGAGGCACCCACCATTTTGCACTGGCTGCAGACCCTGTTCAGTTACTGGTTTAATTCCTTCTCTGTAACTCAGTTCCCAGCAGTAGGGGATAGTAACACTGAATAAATGTGTTTCAACATGTGGGTGGTTTAACTCTCATTACACTAAGCCAAAGCTCACTAATATAGAACAGATTTTAAAGAAAACAATCAACATAAGATCTTGGATAGCTCTTTGGAATTTCTAAACCCCGACCTCACCATAAAATGCCTTCTTTAATTTTCACTGCCTGGAAAGCAATAGTGATGTGTTTGTTATTGTATCACAGAGATCATTCTTCCAAAGAACAAGAATCTGCTGGGAGATGCTAAGTGGATGCCTTGCTGACTCATTAGGGCAGGTGCAAGCTATTAAGCCCTGATAAGTGGGAATAAGTTTCTAGAAGCAGATGCTGGCAGATCTCTTATGGAGAGGTTTTGAAAAACCTGAACTACAAGAGGAAAAGGCTAGCTTAGCACTAAGGTCATGTTCAGCAGGCTGAGTTCAAGGTAAGATTTAATTTCATGTGATCTGTGCTATGTTGTCCTTATCTATTGCTTCTAGTGATTTGATTTTAATTATTTAGGTGTCAGAAGTATTTTGATTAATTTTCCTATCAAAATTTATTTATTTCTCTGTAAGAAAACACTCTCTAGGTAATGCCTGCCAATATTCTAGGGATATTTTTGATAAATAGTAAATTAAAAAACTTGATAACTGCTGTTCCCATTCCAATGATCCACTGTCTCAGTCCAGAAAGGACCTTTATTTTCTGTTGGGTTTTGTTGTTTTGGATTTTTGTTTCACGGACACAGAATGTCAGAGGTTGGAAGGGACCTCATGAGATTATTGAGTCCAACCCCCCTGCCAAAACCAGAATCACTCAGGGTAGTCTATGCAGGAATGCATCCAGGTGGGTTTTGAAAGTTTCCAGAGAAGGAGGCTCCACAAACTCTCTGGGTAGCTTACTCCAGGGCTCTGTCACCCTCACTATAAAGAAGTTTCTCTTCATGTTGAGGTGAAACCTTCTATGTTCAAATTTGTATCCATTGTTCCTTTACTTATTACTGCACACCATCAAAAAGAGCGTGGCCCCTTCCACTTGACACCCACCTTTCAGACCTTTGTAGACATTGATCAGACCCCCTCTCAGTCTTCTCCAGACTAAACAGCCCCAGGTCTCTCTTCATTCTCTCCTCACAGAGGAGATACTTAAGTCCCTTAATCATCCTTGTGGCTCTCCATTGGACTCTCTCCAGCAGATCCTTGTCTCTCTTGAATTGGGGAACCCAAAATTTGACACAGTACTCCATGTGTGGTCTCACCAGGGCAGAGTAGAGGGGGAGAAAAACCTCCCTAGACCTGCTGGACACACCTTTCTCGATGCACCCCAGGATACCATTGGCCCTCTTGGCCACAAGGGCACATTGCTCTCCCATAGAGAACTTGCTGTCCACCAGGACTCCAAGGTCTTCATGGAGCTGCTCTCCAGCAGGGCAACCCCTACCCTGTACTGGTGCCTGCTGTTATTCCTCCCCAGGTGTAGGACCCTGCACTTGTCCTGATTGGACTTCATGAGGTTTGCCTTCACGCAGCTCTCAGCCTGTTGAGATCTTGTTGGATGGCAGCACAGCCTAACGGGATGTTGGCCACCCCCCACCCCCAGTTCTGTATCATCAGTTTGTTTGTTCGTTCAGGAGTTTTTGGTCAGAAAAGTGTCTACCACTGTCAAAGGGAAAGTCTGAATTCCATCTGTGCTTAAGTTGTTCCCTCTAGGTGGTCTGAAATGAAAAGACTACACAATCTGAAGCTTTTCGTCTGCCTAGTCAAATGTTGTCACCTTTAAATGGCCCTCTTCCTTACACACACCTATTTCAAGGGCAGTGAGAGTTATAAATGAATCATTTACTATATGAACAAAAAAGCAAGCCTGAATTACAAATACTATCATTCCTTGTTTTGCTTATGACTCTTTCTTTGTGTAAAGAAACTAATCACCAACAGATCTGGACATCTGGCTGTCTAGTTTTGCATAAACTTGTATTATGTGCATTTGGTGAAATTTCAGTGGTTCTTCATGTAAATGCTGCCTTGGGGAAAAATGAGGCCAGAACTATTGCAGCAGATGGACACTGTTGCAGATGTGCTGAAATCTATTTAATGAACTAGACTGCAGAGAGAAAATTGCTGTCTGAGTTGTTGGATCAGTGATCTGCATATTGATTTCAAGAGCTGGATACCCTGAGAAATCATATAATTGTTTAAGTTGGAAAAGACCTTTAGGATCATCAATTCCAACCATGAAATAGCACAGGCTTTCAGTGTGCCAGTGGTAACTGGAAAATGCACTGTTCTTGGGCTGGGAAAAAGCATGCAGGCTGCTTACTGAAGCCTTCTCCACACCTTCACTTCCAAAGAGAGTCCAATGCTCTCCAATAATTATTACATGCCTTTTCCCCCTCGTGGTTCAGTCACTTGTCTAAACAACACAGTGAATAGGCTGTGTAGTTTCTGAGCAACAGCAAAGTGGAGTAGTAGTAATGTGGATGCATCCTCATTCTTAAGACATATTTATCCAATTATCTCTAGGACAACTCATTGTAAGCTACTTTAGCTGAAGGCTCCTTGAATTAATTTCTCCATTTGTTCTGAATGTGCAGTGCACTGTAAATGATCATCTCCTGCTTAGAGCAGTGAGTGGGGGACCACATTGTGCAGTATTGCAAAGGGATTAGAGTAAGGTCATCACTCCTGCCCTTTGATACAGGAGTTGTAGTGTTTGAACGTGGTTATGGCCTATGATATCACATTTATCCTTATTAATAGAATCATTGAGGTTGTAAAAGACTTCTAAGGTCCTCAAGTCCAACCTTCAGCCCAACAGTTCTAGCTTGGATGGTTAGGAAAGCAAACAGACCCTGATGAACAATAAACAGACAGAATGCAGAGTAAAGGAAACTTCAAGTTTTTAAGTAACTTTGTGAAGCTGTCAAGAAAAAAGTTATCTATGATTATCTCCTGCTCTGGCAGGGAGGTTGGACGAGATGATCTCACAAGGTCCCTTCCAGCCCCTAATATTCTGTGATTATAACTGTATGATACTCTGAATTTGTAAGTTATTTATGTAAGGATATTTTATTTTCAGTCCAATGATTCTCATGTGCTATTGCTATTTTTATTGGTATATCTGGATATTGGGGCACAGGCTGTCAAGGCTGCAGAGAAATACTTCTGCTTTTGTACAAAAATATTACATCCAGCTTCCTAAGTGAAGCATCATTCAAAGAGGAAGAAAATGATTGGTCAGGCTGAAAGATTTGAAAATATAAGTGAAATTGCAGCTCAGGGTTTGTAGGTGATACTTGACTTGATTATACTTGATATTTCCAGGCTTTAGATTTTATAGAATCACAGCAGTTCCTTCTGCAGCCACATGGATCAATCAAATTGGCAGGCTACATGCTGCTGTCAACAAGAGATATTTGTGATTGCTGATCATTATGCTTTTATTTGGATGGGGGTCCTGGCTTTCATTGGAATGAAATTCTCTATGGTTTTAGCTATCTGCCAGCAAAATGTTTCAGCCCCCGCAGCCTTCTGAAATAAAGTTTTAGTGGGAACAACACAAATCATTGCACACAGCCATGCTCTCCTTGTTCCTTGCACACAGGCATCCTGAGCCTTTAGCTATTTATAACAAACACTGAACTTGTGAGGAAATTGAGTACTTGAATCTGAGTCATTGCTGCACTGAGTTCAGGCTTTGATTGAGATCCCGTACTGTGTCTGCTGCTGAAAAGACTTGTGTCCTTTAGAAATAACTGTTTCCTCTGGTGTTCTGACCTTCCCCCCACCTCCCCCTTACCAGCATAGTGGTCTCTTCATTGCATTACGAATAATGTACTGGATCTTATCTTTAATCTTCACCTTGCTTTGCAGTCTGTGTTGCTGTTGGATTTTGGTGTGGCCAGGGGAGGAACCTCAGCTTCTTGTTTTGTGCAGTGAGAACAAACATACTAAGGTTACCACTGACACATTTCCCAGAGCTCATTTCAAGCTACTTAGATCATTGATATAAAACTTTGCCATTTAATAAACCCACAAAACCTCTACCCCAAAGCAGCTGTATGGACAGTTCTCTTTGTGATACTATAGTGGTGTACCTTTGCTGATCTTGGAGTTTTCCCACATAAAAATAACCTGCTGTGCTGCTCAGGGATGGAAGGAATTCAGTCCCAGAGTTAACCAGCATACTTCTGTGGCATGGCAAAGTGGTCAGTCACTTCCCAGCTCAGCTGAGAAGCTAAATTGTACACTGTTATGAAAGCACAGCACTGCAGGGGAGCTGGGCAAACCGTTACAGCCTGTCAAATCCAAATTATTTTTGTAAAATATGGAAGCTTATTAATTCAGCTTCACTCTCCAGCAACTGAAAGTTTGAGATTTTTATTACTCCAGTTGTGCCTCCACAGGGATACTGACTTGAAGTTCTTTGGGATGAAAAGCACGATTTAATACTTGCTTACAACTCTTCTATATGGGGAGACACCTTGTAAAAGAAATGTTCTGAAATCTAATCCACTACTGAACACAAGCTGATGCTGTTACAGTCTTTGCATCCTTCTATCCAGTCTTGTTTCTGTTCTTAGGCACTGCCAAACACAAGAGGTTTCAAAACTTAGACTCACGCTGTAGAGGACTTCAGTGAAGATTGATCATATAAATACTCCTGTGGAGGTTCTTGCTGTCATAAGCATAACCAAAGCACCATCAGGGCTCTTTTCCTTGAGACAGGGGAATCTATCCTGGGGAAAATTTCATTCTGGTTTTGATATTTGCTATGTGTTCCTGCATTTATTTATTTGTTTGGTTGTAATGAAGTTGATTATTAGATCTCCCCAGATGACAACAAATACAGCTTTCGCTGTATGGTTCATATATGATGCTGAGAATGTGAACCCAGAAACATATGCCAGGTATCATTTACAGTGCACAAAACTTCCACTAGACCTAAGAAAGCAAGGATCAGAAAGCATATTCTTGGAGCAGTGGCAACCTCTCAAAAATGGAAACTGAATTCAAAATACAACTGTGTTAATCCAAGGAAGTGTTCACACAGCAAATAATATACAGCAAAAAATCAAATATGTGCTAAAAAAAAAAAAAGACAGTTGCCTTTACAGTGTAAGGTATATACCCAAGAAGCGAAACTTAACATGCATCTAAAGTGCTTTCCTGTGTAGGGAAATCCCTGGTGTGAACAGAAAATGCTGGCAGCAGTACCATTTAATTGTGTGAGCATGCATAGAGGAGTGTACAATTTAATTCTAAGTAATACCTGACTCTAAATAGGAAAAGGATGTGCCAAGACAGAACGCTAGACACCAACACCAAGTTCAGTCCTGTGAAGTATGGTTTAGTATGGAGTAGTCAGGAGCTGAAACACATCTTTGAAATGTATATTAGTCAAAGGCTTGTGAGTAGTGGCGAAGGGGAAAGGTATTAATAATATTTTCTTTAAAAAAATATTGCATTGGCACACAGTCTTAAACTGTTTATTGATGAGAGCATACCCAAAGTATCATTAATAGCCTCAGATTTAACACACTCTTCACACCTAAGTCCCTTCAAATCGATTTTCCCTTTTATATTTATGTACCAATTTCACTGCAAGCCATGTCTTTTGCAGCTTCTCTTTAGAACTCACTAACAGTGTTGAAAGCCTAAGTGAAGTACAGAATTCTGCAGCCTGACACAGCATTGAGCAATTCATGACTTCAGGGTTTTGGGTTCCTTATCTTTTTAGACTGAGAATTGACTTTGACAGCATTATTTTTCCATGTGTAAGACAGACATTTAATTCTTTGACATCCCTGCACTGGAGTTTGTGTAAGCCAAATCACATTCTGCTTAATTGACTTTTCCTTGTTCCAATACTGATGGATAGTCAGCAGTGTTTTGTAACTCCTGGAAATGTAAATCCATAATTGAAGGCAGATATGGAAAGCAAAGGAAGAGCATAAGCTTAGCATGTTCCAATACATCCTGCTTTGTGCCTGGCTGAAATGTTCTCCTCTTCTACTTTTCTGCTACAGTTTCCCTGAGCTTTACCAGGTCTTTCCTGACCCTCCCTTGGCCCTTTCTTCTAGAGAGAGGAGAGCTTAATAGCTATATGATTAATATGAAAGCTACAAGAATAGTATCAGGAAAAATTATTAAATATCCCCTGGCATTCAACCACTGACAGAACCTTGGCTAGGGGAGCACTATTTATTATTTAAGAAGAAAAATGTCTGGATGTGGCTCATAATGTAGAGTGCTTTGATATACAGGAATACAGATGCAGGCTCATTACCTGTCAAGCAGAACTGGTGAATGCAGTAGCTTCTGTGCTGTTGGATTAGGAACTGAAAACAATTTAGGAAAGGGAAAAACAAACAAATGGGAACTGTAGCTACTTAACTGAAGAGAAAGGGGTTGGGAAGTCCACAAATGGAAGCATGAATTCCAGGAGTAGCATAAAAAAAGGAAATCCAACAAGTTGCCTTTAATGCTATAATCAACTTGAATTTCTTCTAGTGCATGGATCATAGTAGATCCATGTCCTTAGACTTAGTGAACAAAATACATGAACAAATATCCATCAAGCAGACTAAAAATTCCACCTAATTTGGTAGCAGTCAATATCTGGCTATATGCAGGGAGATTATTTATTAGTGGAATATATTTATTCTAGGAAAGAAGATAAACGTTTCTCTTTGATGTATTAAAGTTTAAAATGAAGCCCATCTGGAGAATCCTCAGCAAGAATGTGTAGTCTTAGCCACTTGAAATTTGTTGGGTTTAAGTTTTTTTAAAAAGATTGCTGTTAATGAATGATGGTTCTGGAGATATTCAAAACTCGCCTGGCTGTGTTCCTGTGTAATCTGCTGTAGGTGATCCTGCTCTGGCAGGGGGGTTGAACTAGATGAGCTTTCGAGGTCCCTTCCAGCTCCTGAAATTCTGTGATTCTGTGATTCTAATTGATGGTGGGGAACACAGGCCTGTGTGTTTTTATATTCAATGTCCTTGGCAAAGTCAATATTTGTAAGCAGAGATCTTAAAGACCATATTTTGCCTTCCAGTAGTGTCACCTAAGCCAGGATAGTCTGAAAGTGTATCTTCAGTGCAGGATGCATGAACTGAGACTTGGAAATCTATTGGATGCGTGCCTGGTGTATTCTGTTGTCCTGTCCTGTGCCACCCGGCCATTGTATAATGTTTTCTGATGATTGATCTTTGTTTTTATACAGCGATGCTGAAACTTGCTAAGTTTAAGTTGTTGATGTATACATGTGTTTAGCAGTATGATCAACTACTTAATTAATGGTTTTCTCAGTAATATTGTACTATGACATGTGGTCACATGTTGGGGTTTTCTCCTGAAGAAAAATATTCTTTTTGTAAATCAGCATCTTAACATTATCAGGAGATACATATACCTTTTTTATTTAATTTTTTTCCCCCATTCTCTTGCTGGCATTTTTTAACAAGTCTTCAACACTGGGCCTATATTTCATGAGCATTAAAACCAAAAGAACTAAGAGAAGATGGACTCACCCCAAAGAATGTTCTGACCTTCAAAATATAAGCTCAGACTTCTATTAAACTCTTCTTCCAGTGGCTCAACTTTCCGGTTTGAGTTGTTCTAAATGCCAGTGTTTTCCATGGCAAAATCTCAGTCTTGTTCCTGTAGTAGAATTTCCCATATATGGGCTATTCTTGCTTAGAGATTGAGGAAAAACCCATCATGACTACTATCCTAAGGCTTCCAGATATGGTATTAGTTTTCCCTGCTAGCCTAAACATCAGCAGCAGCATCTAGTTCATTACCAGTATGATCACTTAACAAGCTGGGATTTAAGTGCTGTTGTTGGTGCTGGAGAGGTCTTATCTCTATGTTCCACTAACTTCTTGTGAAGAGACTTGAGCTACAGGTGTTTACCTATTGAATAATTGTTGTAATAGATGAGAACTCCTTCATGCTTTCATGTAGTGGACAGAGCCACAGCTGTAAAATCTCTTATAAATGAGGGGAATTTTCATGTTGTGCTGCCTTTAAATACCACAGTGGTGCCTTTTCACTGGGGATGTCTTCTCTTGTTAGAATCCATTAATCCATTGTACTAAACCAGGACATCTTTCATACAGGGGTAGCAAGAAATCTTTACTTTTTTTTTTTTCTTTATTCCACCTTGTGCTACAACTTACTCCAACCCGTGATGAACTGTAAAACTAGCTGGTATGAATTTTTCTGCATCTGAAATGCAGTTACCTTTTGAAAATGTAACTCAACCAGTGCCTCAAATACTGAGATCTGTCTGCTTCTTTCCAAGTGACTTGGTGAGTCACTACTGGAGACTCATTAGCCAAAAATAATGTATATAAACAAGAGTTGTTAGCCCTTTAACTGTCGAGGTTGCACATCCCAATACAATATCCACTATGTAGTTTAATGGTTTCCAAGAGAAAGAACTGGGTTTAGGTAAAGGAAGTCTCACTGAGAGAACAAATTAACCACTTATGAAACCTGATGAACCTGTGACTACTCTGATTTTTGAGGAACTGCTTGATGTGGACTAAGCTTACTATTTTACAACAAAAATCATTTAGATTCAACAAAAATTGATTTCTCAAATTCAGAGTCACATCCTCCAGGATGTTCTCTCTTTTCTCTAGCTCCTGGTGTAACTATTGAAGGATCCAATGTTTGTGTTCTTCAAAAGAAGGAAAACATTGTAGAACTTCCCTTGTTCCAGAGTTACTCTCTGGTCAGGATGAGCACAAATGAGTTCATGATTATACTAATACCACAATTCATATATAGGAAATATCTTCTAAATACTTAAAAAGGGAAGGAGACCACGGAGTGGTGTTTTTAACACTTTATAAGATATTGAACCCTTTGGGGTCAAAGTAAATCAGGTGAGTATTGTGAATCTTCTTCCCTCCAAAAGCTACTGAAGTGCAGCTCACTCGAGAATGAGCCAGTGCTTAGGAAGAGCTGCTGGAAATTAGGTGTGCTGGCAGCTTGCTGGGCTCTTGTTTCCTCTCCCCGGTTACACCAGTACTCAGTACTTCTGCGGCTGGAGGCCAGGCATGGGAGCGCTCCCCGAGCCGGGGGCTTGCTGAGCAGCTCCCCTGCCGCTCCGAGCAGCGGATGCCACCTCTCTACCGCTGCCCCAGCTCACCCTGCTGCTCCCCCACCCATTCGCTCACCTGCGCAGCGCCGGCGGGCTGGGGACACGGGGCTCACACGGACCGGCGGCTCCTCGCTGCTCCCCTTCTCCTCCGGTCGGTGTCTGCGTCCCTTGCCGGGCAAGGCCGGGTGTGGGGTGCTCTGCCTCGCCCCGCCGGTGAGCAGCTGGCCGTGGCTCCTTCCCCTTGCAGAGTTTCACCCTTCTCTGGTCCTATGCTGCCGGGGTAAGAAATGGGGTCTGCCTGCCGCCCCTCCCTTTCAGCCCGGGCGGTCGGGCACCAGCGCTGCTCCTCCGCTCGCTGCGGCTTTTCCGCCCAGGATGCGCCGCCCCGGCCCGTGCCGAGAACTCCTGGGTCCGCCGGGGAGGGGCCGCGACAGCCGCCGCCCGCTAGCCCCGCGGGCACGGCTGCGGGGTGGGCAGGGGCCGGGCGGGACAGCGCTGCCGGGCGGTGCCCCACGGTATGCTGAAACCTCTGGAGAGGAAGATAGCCTCTGGTCGCGGCTATCTGGGGAGTGGAGGCTGATTCACCTGATGTAACACCCGCAGTCTGTGGAGGGTCGGAAATCCGGTCCCCTGTTATGCCCACCCCAGCGTTTCACTCAGCCACAGGACCACCACCCCTGCTCTGAGGGCAGGCATGAGTTCTTCAGTGGCTTGGTATCTGGCGCTGGCTTTTAGTGGAGCTGTCTTGCAGAACTAATTTGAAATCACAGAATGGGCTGGCTTGGAAGGAACCTTAAAGATCGTTTAGTTCCGACCCCCTGCCATGGGCAGGGACACCTTTTACTAGACCAGCTTGCTCAAAAGCCCCTCCAGCCTGGCTTTGAACACTTCCAGGCTAGGAGCCTCCACAGCTTCTCTGGGCAACCTGTTCCAGTGCCTCACAATCCTCCTGGGGAAGAATTTCCTCCTGATGTCTAACCTAACTCTAGACAGGTTTAAGACCTGCAAAATCTCGAATGTAGAACACATTAAGATCTTTACTTTCCTTACTATGAGGGTAGTGAAACAATGAAACAGGTTGCCCAGAGAAGTTGTGGATGCCTCATTCCTGGAAGTGTTTACAGCCAGGCTGGATGAGGCTTTGAGCAACCTGATCTAGAGGGAGGTGTCCCTGCCCATGGCAAGGGATGAAACTAGTTTGTCTTTAAGGTCCCTTCCAACTCAAGTCATTCTATAATTCTATGATTATTGCATGCCTTCAGTAAACCGGTTGTGGTTTTTTGTTGTTTTGTGGTGGGGTTTTTTTGTGTTTTTTTTTTTTTTTTAATGTGACTTCCGTGGGCTCTGTGTTAAACACACAGGGGTTGGATTGTTGTTTTGTTTTGTTTGTTTGCTTGTGGGTTTTCGTTTGGTTGGTTTTGTTTTTGTTTTTTGTTTTTTTTTTTTTTGGAGGAAAACAACTAATCACATCTCACTCCTTTCTTTACAGGAGTTCTTATTTTCCCCTCATTTGTTAAAATGTTTAGAAATGAGTTGCACAAAACTGTGGAGTCGAAGAATCTTGTAATGATGTTTTTGCAAACAGTTGTCAGGCTCCTGGTAACCACATTGGCTGTTAGACTGTTGTGGAGTGCTGTAAACCTTGCACAGTTCCTCCCCTCCCCCTCCCGCCTCCCCCAACATGGACTAATAGCAAAACAGAGGGAAATGCTTTGTGTTCCTGCACTCGGTCTAGGAAAATAATGCCCTTGGCCAAGAAGTGCACTTCTATCAGGGAAGAAGCATTGGAGTCATATCCTGCTTTCTTGGTGCTTTGCTCTTGAATAGTGTGAACTGTCCCATTACTATTAGGATAAAATCAATTTCTGAACAAATATATACTTGGGTCTGTTTTAAATCACCCTCTCATGCAGAGTTTTAGTTCTGCTAGTGAAGAGAGCAGTCCTGTGAAAGAACCTTCTCTTTGTGATAGGCAGTAACTGAATGGTGGTGAGGGGCTTTACACTGCAGAATGGTTGTGCAGAGATGAGGGTCCTGTTACTCAGTGACTTGAAGAACAACTTCAGGTGAATTTCATGACGTTCAGCAAGGCCAAGTGCAAGGTTCTGCATCTGGGCTGGAACAATCCTGGTTATCAGTACAAGCTAGGGGATGATGAGATTGAGAGCATCCCTGTGGAAATGGACTGGGGGGTTCTGGTGGATGAGAAGCTGGATATGAGCCAGCAATTTGCACCTGCAGCCCAGAAGGCCAATCGCATCCTGGGCTGCATCAAGCATGCTGCAAGCATGGCCAGCAGATCAAGAGAGGTGATTCTGCCACTCTGCTCTTGTGAGACCTCACCTGGAGTACTGTATCCAGCTCTGAGGCCCTCAAAACAAGAAGGACATGGACCTGCTAGAGAGGGTCCAGAAGAGGGCCACAAAAAGGATCATCAGAGGGTTGGACTACCTCTCCTTTGAAGACAGGCTGGGAGAGTTGGGGTTGTTCAGCCTGGAGAAGGTGCTGGCAAGACCTTATAGCAGCCTTTTGGTACCTGAAGGGGGCTACATGAGAGCTGGGGAGGCATTATTGACAAAGTCATGTGGCACTAGGGCAAGAGACAATGGTTTTAAACTAGAACAGGGTAGATTTAGGTTGGGCATTAGGAAGAAGTTCTTTAGGATGAAGGTGGTGGAATACTGAAACAGATTGCCCAGGGAGGTGGTGGAGGTCCCATCTCTGGACACGTTCAAGGTCAGGTTTGATGGGACTCTAAGCAACATGATCTAGTTGCAGATGTCTGCTTACTGTGGGGAGGCTGGACTAGGTGACCTCTAGGGATCCTTTCCAACCTATGACTCTGTACCACCAGCTTATGCTTACCCATTACTTAAATAATGTTCATTTTCACTTCTGCAGCAGTTTTATGCTCAAGTCTCCCTTGCTGTTGTTTTGAACTCCCTTTTATGTGCAAATATGTGTTTTATGTAGGCCCCTTAGGGAAAACACTGGGAATCAGTGAGGTTTACAACTTTCCATATAACACCAAGTTACAACTGCTCTGTGTGTGCTCTGCTCCTTTGGACCTCTTTCATACAAACAATGTTTTCTGCAAGCAGTGCCAGTAATGGACTGGAAGTCTTAAGCCAGTGCTGCAGCATTGCTATGGGGTGTTCCAGTCTCTCAGCAAACGTATTTATTCCAAACAGTATTGAAGTAACATTCTGTAGAAGGTCAGCTTTGTGCTGTTGAAAGTAGAGTGTGGCATTTCCATTTAGACAGAAAGGACCTGAATAAATTGCTCCTTCCTACATGTAGTGCTGCAGAGGAAAACACACTGAGATGCTCTTGTGCTGTATTCTGTGACTGAAAGAGATAGAATTCCCCATGAGAAGGAGCTTGGGGGATGTGTTTCTGTTGTCTCATGCTGTAATTCTCTGTATGTATCTGAAGGAGTGGTCAGGCATTGGAACAGGCTGCCCAGGGAGGTGGTGGTGGAGTCACTGTTGTTACAGGTTTAGGGCTAATGCTCTAGTTTCTTAGTTGTAAATAAGTTTTTCCAGAGAATTTGAGTCCACTGGGATGGACAATCTCAAAGGGGCTGAACAGAATATAAAAAGATACATTTATTTAATTTCATTGGTTCTGCAAATGTCTATATAGTTTGGGAGCACAGCTTGTTCTCATTCTCTTCTCTTTTTTTTCCCCTCTTTGCCTCCCTTCTGAACTTTTTCATCTCTCTCTGCTGATCATTATTTGGGCTATTGGTAGCAATGCTGTCTGGGACGAGAGGGAGATAACTTAGCTGGTACACAGCCCTCTGGGCTTTGTCCAGTGTGGGGGGTGTGGGCAGGGGGATAGCTGAGCTATTGTCTAGTTGATTTGGTACATATACAAATATATATGTTTATTACCTTTTGTACTTAGTGTACTTTTGCATTTAATCTGCTTTTGTAAATATTATTTTCATTGAACTTCCCAATTCTGAGTACACGTGGTTATGTACCCTTTTAGGGCAAATTCCACATTCTGCGTGGTGTAAATCCACCACAACCATCCTGGAGGCGTTCAAGAACTGTGTGGACATGGTACCTGGGGACATGGGTTAAGGGCCGTGGTGATCTTAGGTTGACCATTGGACCTGATGATCTTAGAGGGCTGTTCCAACCAAAACAATCTAATGATTCTTTGATTTCTTTTGAAATTAGAACTCTTGTCCTGTGAGGCAAAGTGACAAGTATTGTAGCGTACATCTGCCAACAAGCTGATACCACCAGAAGAGAGTTTCATAAAATACACAAAGCTTGGCAGGCTTTTCAAGCCTTCTGCTACAATAAACTTCCAACTCATGTTGCATTTGTCAAGGAGTTCTTAACCATAGCCTATCAAACAAACTTTGATAGAATTTCAGCCAAACCAAAAGGATGCTGGTCTGTGATGTGGTGCTGATTTACACCACTGTTCATTTTCACTCAGGAAAACTCTGCAATAGGCTAACATGTCTGTCAATGCCTAGGTCAAATTCTGTTCAAACCTATCAGTTAAGTGGCCTCATGAGCATTATTCTTGTTTGTAATTCTGCAAATGATTAGACTTCAGAGTACTACAAGCAATTCTGAAATGACATTTTTAATATAACTTTCAGATTCTGCTTTATCACGACCAAATAAACTAATTTGCCCATGCACAGGAGTAAATCTTTGCAAATTCTTATTCATGCTAGATGGCTAAAACTTGTGCTGGGGTTGCCTGACAGTTATTTTTCTGTATTTTCATATGATCTTTCTTCCAGTGAATCTTTTCACAGAATCACAGAAACGCATGATCCCAGCATGGCAAGGGAATGGACCTTTGGGGATTACCCTGCTAAAGCAGGGCACCCACAGCAGCTTGCCCAGGATCACAATGTCCAGGTGGGTTTGGAATCTCCAGAGGAGACTCCACAACCTCCCTGGGCAGCCTGCTCCGGGGCTCCAGCACCCTCACACCAAAGAAGATTTTCCTCCTGCTCAGCTGGAATCTTCTGGCTTCCAGTGCCTTTTGTCTCTTGTCCTACCACTGGGCACCACTAAAAAGAGTTTGGCCCCATCCTCTTGCTTCCCCCCATTTAGGTATTGATCAGCATTTGGGCATAAGTACTCTTCACCTATCAGCAAGTATTTGAAATGACTGCAGGCTTTATGGTTTTAGTGACATGCTCTTGCTGCTGCCAGTGTTGATATTCTGCATAACTTGACAGTTCAGTATATCAGTTAATGTCATCAAAGTCTGTTGTAGGTGATCCTGCTCTGGCAGGGGGGTTGGACTAGATGATCTTTTGAGGTCCCTTCCAACATTCTGTGATTCTGTGAAAGTCACTTAACTTTTTTCCTGATTGCAAAGTAGTCTATTGAAAGATGTGCTTCAAAATACTGAAAGCTTATTTCTGCTGTCACAGGTTCCAAGGGCAGAAGTGAATGCTCAGAACTGGTTGGATTAAGTTTCCACCTGCCACATTTATTTGCAAGGTGAGTAAAATTAGCAACCTTTTTTCTCAGCTCTTCAGAGTTTGGTTAGAAATATTCTCATGTTTAGTATTTCATATGGAAATGCAAGGAATCCTGGTTTTTTTCAGCTAAATTTAGATTTCAATTTGCCCTTCTTTCAAATGTACCCATTTCAGGGCTCTGCATGGATTAGAAGGATTTAGCCTATTCAACTTATTTAACTATTTAACTTATGGTTTCAACATAACTTAAATTGATAGCTGTGGTATGAGCTTATAGATTGTTGTTGCGCCTATTCCCATTTCCAGTGGAAATAAGATGTTTTACTTAGAGTCTTAAGGAAAGTATGAAGAGTCTATACAGATATTCTTCATAGTAAGACTTCAATGTCCTTAAATAATTATCTCTTATAATGCCTCTGGTGCTGAAGTTTAATGTAGCAACTGTCTTGTGTTAAGCCTCCTGTGCCATTTCATCTCTTAGGTGCCTACAGTTACCATCTGGGCAAAGGGTAGACAGAACAGCTTTAATCTACATCCATGCTGTTATATAGGACATGCTCATGCCTAGTCCGGTGCAAACTAGGAACTTCTGACCATACTCTGCAGTCTTCCTGTGAGGCTGCTAATTTGACTATCTTCTCTACCCAGGTCCTATGCTTCATTAAACTTGTAAGTAAAAGCTTAATATCTGTGAATTTTCATCTCTGACTGAAGCTAATCAACAGGTTCAGATTTATTAGGAGCAGGCAGATGTTGCAGCTGGGTGAAAGTGCAGCCTCAAATGAGGGAAAACTCAAACTGCACCTTCTGTAGATTGTGAAAAATAGCATTAAGTACTAAGTAATTTACTAAATTAAACCAGTCCTTGCTGTTACAATTCTAGAAATACTTGCCTTTTGAACATGCTTATCTGCAGGTTTGGTGCTTTAACTCTTAATCTGCTTCTCAGGGAAATTCAGGGTTCTCTTATTTTTCCACTGGCCTTATATATGTGGAGTACATCTGCAGTTCACATTTTTGGGTAGTGTATCTTTTCAGATGACAGTGTGTCCTGTAGCACTACAGATCTGGATATTATTCTGGAAAATCCAGCAATTTCTTGAGGTGTGTTTTGAAGTTAAGAGCCTTCTGTGTTGTAGGAATAACTCTTTTCTTCAGCAGAATTTCAGAAACCTTCTACTATTCCTTAGATTTTTTTTGCTACTCCTTACTGTATTGCAACCTGATTTTGCACACTTTGGGTACACATACATTTACAGATGATCTTGGTACACTTCAGAAATCTTCTGCTGTTATATTGCATCAGAACACTTACACTGAATTGCTACTGGAAGTACCTCTGGTAACACTTAGGCTTTCTGGTGGTTTGGATAATGGCAAACATCATTCTGAGAGTTAAAACCTGATGGTCTAGATGTTGTCATGGACTCCTTGCTGTTTTGTCAGTATTATTTAAGGGTGCACATAGCTTTCAGCAAGCTGAGTGTCTTAAAAGAAAAAAAATTACTTTATGACCAAGAAATAAAGTGCAAGATCTGTTATGTGGTTGAAATTCTGCATTCAACTCTGGTTTAGACAGTGTCCAGTTTACCTGTTTGTGAAACTCAGCAACAGATGAGGCAATGAAATTTTAGCTTGGTTATAATGAAATAAGGCAAAATATTCTGGAGGAGATCCACCATGTTGCATTCAAATGAAGTGTAATAGCCAGGAGATGTGACTTTTTATTCTCAGCAGTGCTGTGTATCACCACTGTGTACAGAAAACTCAATTAGCTGATGTTGTGGTTTGACTCGAGCCAGCACTTAGAGTACCACTCACTCTCTCTTCTCCCAGTGGGGATGGGGGAGAGAATCAGGAAAATAAAAAGTGAAACTCATGAGTTCAGATCAAGTCAGTTTAATAGGACAGAAAAGGAAGGGAATACAACAACAACCATCATCACCACCACATAACCACCTCCTCATAACCACCGCCACCACCACCTCCTCATAACCACCACCATAATAGAATATACAAAACAAATGATACACCATGCAATTGCTCATCAACTACTGACCAATACCCAGACAGTCCCCAAGTCATGGTGCCCCCCAGCTAAGTCCCCCCAGTTTCTATACTGGGCATGACATCATATGGTATGGAACACCCCATTGACTTGTTTGGGTCAGCTGTCCTTGCTGTGTGCCCCCCAGCTTCTGCTGGCAGGGCAGAGGGAGAAGTTGAAAAGTCTGTGACTTAGTGTAAACAATTCTCAGCAGCATGAAACATATCAGCATGTTAACAGCATGGTTCTCATCCTAATTCCAAACCGCAGCATCAACCTGGCTGCTAGGAAGAAAGCTTAATTCCAGTCAAATCCAGGGCAGCTGATTTGAGCAGAGCTTGCTGCATGTTTATAAAGAGGATAATCATTAAAACCAGAAGTTGGTGGTGTTCCATATGATACACTGGGCTTTTATTTGGATTGTAACTGGATGAAATTAATAAGCATTTATACTACTCTCTAGAAGAAAAAATTCTAGGCTTTTTAGAGAAATAAATTGATGATTCCAGCCAGGGCTTTGTCAACATTGTATTGCAAAATACAGGGATCCAACTATATGAATAAATTGGTGTTTTTCTGAATTCAGAATCCTGAAAGTTTTGTCTATCTCTGACATGCATCACTGTAATAAAAATGATTGTTTGCTATAATTAAGAAAAAACCCATCTATTAAGGTGCATGTAATTAGGCTGAGTAACTAGAAAGAGAAAATTACCTGTGCCCAAGAGCAAAGGCTTGTCTTTATAATTGATGGAAATGTTTCCAATTGCAGTTCTAAGATGTGATTAAAGTAATGGATGAGCAGATGCATTTATGCAAAAGCAGATAGAAAGTGAAAATAACAAAGGTAACAACAGTTTAAGGAAGAGATGTCAAGCTGAAGCCCTTTCCAGATGAGAGAATGTGAATATGCGAAACATTGTGTGTGTGTAAGCTGGTAACTTTTCCAGGTATTACAATGTTTCTGAAGCAGTTGAAGAAGCTGTAAAGCATTCTATGCATCGTGTTTGTGACATTAAGAGAGTAGGTCCTCTTGTCTTCTTGTGAACAAATACACTTGGGAACTAATAATGACCTCTTGAACTAATAATGACCTAAATGGAGAGAATCTTCCCTCCTGATTTTGCTGCAGCGCCAGTGTTTTCTTAGTCACCCATGACTGGTCGGTGTGGGCCATGAACCAGGAAGCTGTAGAAAGCTATCACTATCAGTTTGGTGCTGAGAATGAGTCCCAGGATTCCTGCCTCAGGATCTGCCTGTACAAATACCTGTACAAACACCCCTGCCCCAACACTCCCCCCACGCTCCCCTTTGCCACCCAGTTAACTCCTCCTGCTTTTGGCAAACACTGCTAACAAAGTCAGCTCTGCACTGTGGTGGACATAGGTTCCATTTGCAATGTGTTTGCTTTCTGAAGAGGATCAGCTCTAATGTAATTTAGTCCTTCTGAGATTAAGGACCTAGATGTGACTTTTTCTTAAGGATAGAAATGTTTCTGCTTGCTTTATTGGGACAATATCTCACTGTTTGAAATGAAACATGGAGTAGAAGGACTTAATTCCTTTAGTTTTATGCTGTGTATGTCAGCATTTTATCCTGGAGTAGAGCAGTAGAGACAACACCATTGAAACTGTAGCTAAAATTGTGATATGGGCATGGAGTATTTAATACAGGGCCTGTGTGGCCAGTTTATATAGGTACAATGTATATTTTGGCTTCTCCTTGTGTAAAGGGCTGAGCACCTGGCTTTGCCTGGTAAGGATCACTCTGGGAGTTGGTGCAGGTACTCACCAAGCCACTTTCCATCATTGACCAGCAGTCCTGGCTGACTGGAAACTGGGAAGGTTCCAGACATGAGAGGTTTATACTGGATATTAGGAAAAAATTCTTTACTGAGAGAGTGGTCAGGCACTGGAGCAGGCTGCCCAGGGAGGTGGTGGAGTCACCATCCCTGGAGGTGTTCAAGAAACCTGTGGATATCTGGGGACATGGATTAACGGCCATGGTGGTGTTGGGTTGGTGGTTGGACTCAATGCCCTTAGAGGTCTTTTCCAACTGAAACAATTCTATGATTCCATAAGCCTTAACATCTATGGCTTGATCTCACCATCCCTGGAGGTGATTGGATGTGGCACTTGGTGGCATGGTTTAGTAGTCATGAGGTCTTGGGTGACGGTTTGGACTTGATGATCCTTGAGATCTTTTCCAACCTTATTAATTCTGTGATCTTTGAATGATGCAGTTGTGGCTATGCTATTCTCTTGAATCACTGGGGAATGAAATGAAAAACATAGCTGGAATTCAGACTGTTCTGTTTGCTGAGCAGGCTATAATTGGATTGTTTCTTTCTGGGCAATCTTGGAGTGCTAGGTCTTAAGAAACATATCCCTGGGATGGAAGTCTAGAATTCCTTTTACAGCTTCAACATGGGGGCCTTTTTGTTTAAGTGTAGGTCATTATCCTACCTGCCCATTTGGGAGGTCAGTTTTTCAGCTATAGGTGAAGCACATTTACATCACAAAGTTAATTTGCAGTTCCTAGGAATATCTAAAAATAGTTGTCCTCACAATACACTTGAGAACTTAGCTTCTCTAACTGTGAAATTGCCTGATTGTAGGTTGTGTCAGGCCCTTACGATAAAGAGGGAAGTGAATTCTATTTTATAAATACATTCGGTGTTCCTTTGTGCTTGCAGTGGATAATTTATTTTGGAACAGGATAAAACAAAGTTGTTAGGGAAACGGAGCAGTAAAACAATCAAGAAATAGGCTTCTAGTTCTCAGAAGGGCTGCATTGTGTCATGAGGGTTGAATATCTGTCAGTCCTAACCAGGGGAAAAAAAAGAAAAAAAGGAAGGGAATGTTGATGGTTTAAAGCTCCCTGGGTTCTGGAACAGGAGAGGAAGCTCTGTGCTGGAGGGTAAAGGCGATGTGTAATCATTCAGCAGGAAACTCACAGGCATCCAGAGCTTAGTAGAGGTATAAATCTGCCCATTCCCTGTACTTGCTCATCCACTTCCCAGTGAATTGTAGATGTTAATTGAGCTGAGATTCTACACCCCAGTTTCTCAGTACCAGCTTTTGCAAGTCAGAGTTGGACATGTCTTTTCTTGTTTGCTTTCTGTGCTCTGTACAGTTGAGGTGAAAGGAAACTCCTACAACAGCTGGTTGGAAGGAACCTCTGGAGGTCATCTAATCCAGCCTCCTGTCAAAGTGGGATTAATTTAGCTGCTGGATCTGAGCAGTCATAGCTTTGGTTAGTCAAGTTTTGAAAGTTTCCAAGGACAGAGATTCCAGTATCTCTGGGTAGGTTGCTCTAGTGTTGCACTGCTCTCCTAGTGTAAAACTGGATGTTCAGGCACTTAGCTAAAGAGATTATGGTGCAAGGCATTAAAAGGGCAATGGTACTTTCTGCAAAGGCTCTTTCATTAGCCTTTTAAGGGGTCATATTGTGAAGGGAAGGAGGAAGGAATAAAGTAGGTAGCCTGGAAATATTTACCTTTGAACATTTATTATTTTTACATCATAGAATAAATACATAATGACAGTGCATGTAGTTAACAAAACATGCGTATTTTAACCACATGAATAAATCTAAAGAAGCATCACTTCAAATTCATATGAAGTGAAAATATGAATTTTTTACTTTGCAATAAAGTGATACTTATGTTAGACTAATTCAAAGGCAGTGTTGCAGTTCTTTACTGTAGAATGTCTACATCCCATTTGTGTAGGAAAACTTGGGCTCTCAGCATTAAATAAAAACAGAGATACTGTAATATTATAAAGATATTTGGAAACAAATATAAATATATAAACTAAGCAAATAAAAACCTGAGAAAAAGCTTTTTGGTCACTACTTCTTAGCTGTTAAAAGAAATAATGGAATCCCTTGAGAACAAATAAGTTACTTACATGAAATAATAACCTTATTAATACCAATGTTAAAGGGGCAAGAAGTCCCTTCTACTGAGGAAAATAAAGAAGTTTTAATACATCTAAATGAGATGGAGGGAAAGAAAGAGCTGAAAAACCTGCAGTTTATGTGTGTATAATTGACTGTCTTGTCTCTGTGGTAAAGTATTAAAATATGTTCCTCAAAACCACATTTTCATCAAAAACTCTGTTTCAAACAGTGCTTTATACCTCTCTGGATAGTTTAGGGGGAGCTGTGAGGCAGGAAACGCTGTTGGCTTACAAATCAGGGTGGTCTCTTCGCATATGATTGAATCACAGAACAAGCCAGTTTGGGAAGGCTGAAGAAAATGTCATTGTCATTACTTTGGTGCTGTTCAACTCATTCTGAACAGGGCCACATGGAGTTCTGAGGTTTATAAAGAGTAGGGACTGAATCATAGAATCATAGAACCATAGAATGATTTGGGTTGGAAGGGATCTCCAAAGGTAATCTAGTCCAACCCTCCCTGCAGTCAGCAGGGACATACTCTATTAGATCAGGTTGCCCAGTGCCCTGTTGAGCCTGAACTTGAATATCTTCAAGGACAGGGCCTCAACTACCTCCCTGGGCAACCTGCTCCAGTGTTTCACTACCCTCATGGAACAGAACTTCCTCCTAGCATCCAGTCTAAATCTGCTCTTCTCTAAGTTCAAGTCATTGCCCCCTGTCCTATCACCACAGGCCTTTGTAAACAGTCTCTCTGCAGCCTTCTTGTAGCCCCCTTCAGGTACTGGCAGGCTGCTATTAAGTCTCCTCAGAGCCTTCTCTTCTCCAGGCTGCACAACACCAGCTCCCTCAGCCTGTCCTTGTCGCTCCAGTGCCTGATCTTTTTTGTGACCCTCCTCTGGACACACATCATCTTTGGTGGGGGAAAAAAGCAAATAATTTTACTTCCAAAACTTTCATTTTTGTGTTGTTATGGAACATCAAAATGAAAAGAATACACCTATGATTAATGGGAAAATAACTGAACAAAAATTCACTTTTCTAACACAAAGTCAACATTTCCGAATGAAAATATTTCCATTTTCCCAAACATGCACACTCAGTTGATGTGCTCTGTTCTCTGCAATAGAGATGAAACTAAAATTCTTTTTCAGACTGAATCAGAAGATACAAGAAAAATCCCTTTCCAAAGCATGGAAGCATTGTGGAAGTTTCTGAAAGGACAAAACTAAAATGATAGCAACTTTTATTTTTTAAACCTGTGACTAATCAATTTCTTTCTTTTTGTAAAGAATGCAAACAACTTTGGGGGGTTTTGGCTTGTTTGTGCATACTAATGTTCTGTCATGGACAGATTACTCTTAATCATGCTCCTGGTAAGACCTGCTGCAGCATACTGGCAGGAAGTCATTTGTATCTCTGCTCTTGAGTTTCTAACCCCTGGCTGTGCTGCAAACACGTTTCCAGTAATGCTGTGTTTGACTTCAGAATGCAGTTTCCCACTCGATTTCTTTATTTTTGATGCATGTCAACTGAACTTTGGCTTTACATAAGTATCATTTGCAAGATGACACGGATATTTCAGGAAATGCCCTGAAACTGTGCCAGGGGAGGTTTAGGTTGGATATTAGGAAAAAATCTCTTTCTTTCAAGAGTGGTCAGGCATTGGAAGAGGCTGCCCAGGGAGGTGGTGGCATCCCTGTCCCTGGAGGTGTTCAAGAAACATGTGGATGTGACACTTTGGGACATGGTTTAATGGCCGTGGTGGCGTTGGTTTGATGGTTGGAATTGATGATCTTGGAAGCCTTTTCCAACTGAAACAATTCTATGATTCCATAAATATGATTTATGTTCTTGTAACTCAGTGTAGGTAATTCTCCATGAATTGAAGCAATACTTGCTCATTGTTACTGACCCACTCTCTAGTCCCTCTCTAGGATGGAAAAAAAGCAATGGGCTTTTTTTTTTTTTTTTTTTTTTTGCTTTTGTATACCATGTTTTTCCATAGCTGCTTAAGGTAGACCCCTGAGTTAAAAAGTGATGCATGAAAGCTGAAACTCAGAAGGTTCAGTCTGTTGATAGACACAGAATAGGGTGAAGAAACTTCTATCCATCCTCATTGTTCCCCATATTCTGAAGCTGGGTAGAACTGCCCTGCCCTAAACCATGTGTGATTTCAGAGTATTTGCAGACAGAAACAAATATATGCAGAAACAAATGGAAAATACAGTGAGCCATTGCTCTTAACAGAGCTGCTTGGAGAAGGAGGTTGCTTTGCTGTGCAAACCTTTTCTCAAGGTTCTTTTCCTTTGGCATGATGTTCTTTTCAACCTGCAGTTGCATCTTAAAGGACAAAATGGAAATAAAAGAACTATCTTCATGTTCTCTTCTGTTTTGAACAGAGAGCTGTCAGACATGGAGAGAGTTGTTAGATGTTGGAATGTGCTGCCCAGGGAGGTGGTGGAGTCACCATCCCTTGAGGTGTTCAAGAGGGGATTGGACATGGCACTTGGTGCCATGGTTTAGTAGTCATGAGGTCTTGGGTGACAGGTTGGACTTGATGATCCTTGAGGTCTTTTCCAACCTTATTGATTCTGTGACCTGCTGAGAAGCCATTTGGAGGGAAAGGCAAATCTTCTTTTAAAGCTTAGAAAATCAGTTACTGCAGCTGGCCTTATGGAGAAACAGCAGCCCATGTCACTGAATGATTAAATCAACGAGAGCCACAAATATACTCCCTTGATTTGGAATGTCCTATTTAATATACCTTTCCCTTTGCTCTCTCTGAATGAAGTTTATACTTGATAGAAACATCCATGAAAGAATGGGCTCACCATAACTTTCAGTGGTGCTGAGATGTAGCCTTGAGTACTGGAAAAAGAATTAAGAAATGGAAAACAATTCTTTATGAGTTATGGCAAAGAAGGAGCCTTCCACATTTCTTTTTAATGGAACCTAATTTCTTTCCTCCTGCATTTGCCTTGCCATAATGACAATGGAAACATTAGAGGAAGGAAGAGTGATAGGAATGCAGGGGGAGAAATGTAAGGAGGAAAATGTGTTTTTTAGAAGCAGAGAAAATGAAAACTACAGGAAGCATCAAGGAATACAAATACAATAATGTATTCCTGTTGACTAATGTTTGATGGTTCATTAAACTTTCAGAGTTAGCTTACAAATGAGAACTGTAGTTTACTGGAAAGTGACAAATGTGTGCTATTTAAAGAGCAAAGAAAAAGAGAAGGGGTGAAAGAACAAAGAAAAATGACAAATTTCTGATAGTTTAAGCCCACAGATATAAACTCACATTTTCACTGCACTTAGAAGATAAACCTCAAATGACATCTCTCTAATCTTCTGCTGGCTGCATGTGCCCTGATTTCATCCTTCTGATATGATGGAAAGATTTTATTTTGGCCAGTGCAGCTATGGATGGTTGCTCAGATTAGTCATCTCCTCCACACAGAGGCCCTCTAAGCAGAGAGACAAATGCAGATGATGTTGGTTTAGTCTTGGATCGGATTCATCAGTGGCTGGGCCAGGGGAAATCGTTTTTTAAGAGGCTTGTGAAGTATAACTGTCTTGAACACAAAAAGGCTAAGATTAAGAATTTTTATGACTGCATAAATAGAGCTAAGCTGCTCTGTTGCTCTAGTGGTCTGTGGGATCTTTCTGTCCTTGTGTGGCACAGCTCTGCAGTCACACTGTTTCTGGCAGTGTATGTTTCTGCCTGCAGAATTAACACAGACTAGGTTTTGTATTTGAATGTAACACAAGTCCCCAGTTACTCCCTCTGGCTTGTCTGTATCTTCAGGTTGGCAGCTACTCATTGAGGTAGAGCTACTTTAATGAGTAGTAATGAGTAGTAATGAGTACCTTGGCTTTTGATATTGCAAGCTTTGCCTCCTCTGCTCAAAAGCCCAGGCTACACTACTGGGAGAAGGGAGGATTTAGGCTTTGTTGTTCATATTTTACAGCTCTTCTAGGGCCAATTAGCTGTGGTGTACTCTGATTCACAAAGAGAAGAGTAGATGGCTGAGATTGCTGCAGATAGTGGGAATTTGTACAACCAAGGATATTGTTTGAAATACTCATCTGGTTGTTTAAGTCTCTAACTAACAGCTTGAATGAGGAGGTGAATCCATAAGGAAGAGTGGCTGAAGACTATATTTCAGGTTAAGAAGAAATAGCCTGGAGTTGTTTGCTTTTTAAAGCCAACAAAGAAGACATTTGGTAGTCAAAGAAATAATGGGCTGTCAGCAATATAAACAGAACCAGACTGTATTCCTGGCAGAAATGTTGTAAGGCACTGCTGAGCTGAGTTAAACACAGGCAATCTATAAAACCTGCAGAACTGGTACACACCTAGCACTGTGTAACCTCCAAGTCCACTTGGTCTTGGTGCAGGGTTGTAACTAGAAACCAGTGTACAGGTATAGCTTCCATTTGTCTGTTTTGAAGTCTGTCCTGTGCAGCCTGGCAGTGTGTGCAAAGCCAGCCCCTGTGCACAGAGAGGTGCCTGCACTCAATTTTGTTCCTGCAGGAGGTCAATAACGAAAGGCTGAGTGTACAAGATATTATGGGCTACAGCAGCAGTGGGTATGGGAAAGCTAATTGAAGGAAAAGGTTGGCATGACATTTCATTGCAAAAATGACAGATGTTCATGTGGTTTGGACTTGATTCTTGAAGTTTCCACATAAATTCAACACTGGAGAAAATAATCTGAATTTGAAGAAATAACCTGAAAGGTTTCTCTGCTAATACTTCCAAAAAGACCCAACAGACAAAACGTGCTTAGGGAGTCTCTTAAATGAAAATTTGACTCGATCCTTAAAAAAAAAACTCTTATACATGGCAGTAGTTCCTTACTTCTGTTTCAATTTAAAAAGAAAACAAAACAAAACAAACCAGAAAAGCTGTAGAAGTTCCCTCTACACACTGACTTTTCTCCTCTGTTCCTGTCACTTAGCAGAATTTCACTTAAAGTTTCACCTCTTCCACACATTGCTAGTCCCGTGAGATAACATTATGCTGACAGTGTGACAATTTATTAAGGGTAAACACCTGAAGGGTCACAGAATAAGGAGGAAATTGAACTCAAACTACTTCATTTTAGGTAAGAGTATGTTAGGAAAGGCTCATGTCTAGCCTGGGATACTGAATAGTAACTCATCTCTGCTACATTCAGGGGTGTGCTGACCTCTTGAAGTGTATTAGTTCACTCTATCTATCAGATCAGATACTGCTGGGAGTCTGAAGGATCATTTACTGAAATGTGCCTTCACTGAGCTTGGTAGGCAGATGATGAACTGCCTGTAAAAGGATGTCTGACATGTCCACAAATAGCTTTTAGCAAAAGGAGAGGCATACCATGTGTTCAAGGCAAGCAGGAGGTGAAACAGATTTTCATGAACCAGAAAGTTTAACCTAGAACTGCACAGAATCCAGCTTCAGAGTACACAGTCCAGCTGATCACAGTAGTGGGAATTTGATGTTTACAGTTCCCTAATACTTTGAAATGGTAACCTGTTTTTTAATTTGGTTCGGTTTGTTGGTTCGGTTTGTTGGTTCGGTTTGTTGGTTCGGTTTGTTGGTTCGGTTGGGTTGGTCGGTTGGGTTGGTCGGTTGGGTTGGTCGGGTTCGGTTCGGTGGTTCGGTTCGTTGGTTCGGTTCGTTGGTTCGGTTTGTTTCAATAATAGGACAATCACAGTCCTGGAGATCAGGAGAACAGACTTTGGCCTCTCTCTTCAGGGACCTGCTTAGAAAATCCTTATATCATTAAAGGAGTAAAGGAGTAGATATTGTCTGCCTTGACTTCACTAAGACTTTTGGCATTGTCTCGCTTAAGATCCTCACAGAAAAGCTGATGAAATGTAGGTGGGATAAGCAGACAGAGAGGTGGCCTGAAAACTTACTGAATGGCCAGACCTGGAACATGGGACTCAGTGGAAAGTCTAGTTGAAGATGGCAACTAGCAGTGCACTCCAGTGGTGAATAATGGCTCCAGTCCTGTCCACCATCTTCATTAATAATCTAGGTGATGGGGCTGAGTCTACCCTCAGAAAGTCTGATAAGAGGAAACTGGGAGAAGTGTCTGATGTGCCAGAGGGTTGTGCTGCTGTCTAGAGGGGCCTCACCGGAGACGCTGGCTGACAGGACGCACTCTTCTACAAAATGTAACACTTTAACAGAATCACAGAATCAATAAGGTTGGGAAAGACCTCAAAGATCATCGAGTCCAACCTGTCACCCAAGACCTCATGACTACTAAACCATGGCACCAAGTGCCACGTCCAATCCCCTCTTGAACACCTCCAGGGATGGTGACTCCACCACCTCCCTGGGCAGCACATTCCAATGGCCAACCACTCTCTCTGTGAAGAACTTTCTCCTCGCCTCCAGCCTAAACCTCCCCTGGCGCAGCTTGAGACTGTGTCCTCTTGTTCTGGTGCTGGTTGCCTGGGAGAAGAGACCAACCCCCTCCTGGCTACAACCTCCCTTCAGGTAGTTGTAGACAGCAATGAGGTCACCCCTGAGCCTCCTCTTCTCCAGGCTAAACAGTCCCAGCTCCCTCAGCCTCTCCTCATAGGGCTTGTGTTCGAGGCCTCTCCCCAGCCTTGTTGCCCTTCTCTGGACACAAACTAAAGGTGTGACTTGTTTGATTGATGGCTGTGCAAATATTTTCAGGTAGTTTAAGTGGAATGCGAAGGAATTACAAAAGGAATAAAATTGGAGAAAAGTTGGTTTCTATTTCAAGAAAACAAGGAATGAGTTCTTTATCCTGATGGGTGTTGATCTCCTTACTGGTGGCTTGAACAGGAACTGCTTGTATTCTATGCAACAGTGTTGATTTGGGTCAGAAAATAAAATCAGTGCACTTGGCTCCATGCCACACTGCCTTATTTTCAGGATTATTTCTGAAGTCTGAATGGGAAGTGGAACTAAGTTGTAATACTGAATAAAAAGGAAATACTGGCTTTGGGTGGGGGTGAGGATGAAGAGGTATTGCCTAGCAAATAGTAGCTTTAGAAGAAAAGGCAAAAGTAAAACTGTTTTCCAGCAAAATAGTTTTAGAAAAATGGTGCAGCTGCCAGTAAACAGAAATTTGTGGCTGTTTTGAGGTGGGGCACAGGGCATTGTAAATGAATGCTCTAAATGAGAGCTAAAATCTAATTAGCCTAGAATACCTTGCAATAGAAGCCATGAGCTAAGCTTAATTACCTGAATGTCTCTCTTTTTAATTTTTTTTTTTTTTTTGGCTTTGACTCATGAAGGTAATGAAGGAGAAGAGAGCTTCAGCCTCAAGTACATAGGATATGAACAAGCTGGAAGTATGTGGGGAAAGTTGCCAATATCTAACAATGTAAAATATGAGATGTTGTTAGCAGTCTTGTTTAGACTTCAGACCTTCAGAGGGACTGGAAATGTGGGCAAGCATCGTCCAAGAGCAGACTTTCCCTTCTCCTTGCCAATAGGGAGTTGGCAAAGATTTAACTGTACCCTCAGCTAGGATTAAATAGTAGGATGTGATACAGTGGGACAGAAGTGCTACATGCAGTGGCAAAGGAGCCTTCCAGAGAATGACCTTTTGTAGAGCCATCAGGGCAATGGATTGTACAACAAAGTAAGAGGAATGACAGGGAAAGGGAAAGAAAGCAGAGGTCTGCAGAGAGGGGAGATAAGGGAAAGCAACAGGGTCAAGAAAATTTGCATTATGCTATACGGCTAGGATAGGGGCCTGGATATCTTTTGGTGTGCTCTGTTGGTATCATCAAACAGCTCTGGTGTCATCTACAGCTCACATTAGTAATTAGACATCTCTAGAAAGTGACTAGAAAGTGTTGATGAGACGGTTTTGAACAGAAAGTGGTTGTACAAGTTTCAACCAAGAAATGTGGACAGTGTGCTAATAACTTCGACAAGTTTCCTAGAGAAATTACTCACTAGAAAATGTGCTGTTGGCAGGGTTGCATTAGCCACTCATAGTTTTTGTAGATAAAAGTCAAATAGTTTGTTTTTGCTAAGTACAGTCAGTGAGAGCAGAACACTAAATACATTGTGCAGTTGCAAAGGATGGGGGTTAGCTTATTTCTTTATAAGCCAGAGCCTTATAATCAATTTGCTAGAAGAAATTGTTGCTTTCTAAACCAGGCATAAGCACTGCAGGTAGGAAGAAGAATTCTTTTTCCCACCCATATACTGAATTTCTCAAAGTAGAATCATGCTTTAGATCTATCAATCTATCTATGTATCTCACATACATAGTCTATGCACACACATATATATAACATATATACATACGTAAATAAACAGTATTTTAAGCATGACTCCAGTTTGAAAGAGTGTACTAAAAATGCATATGAGAGAAAAAGATTTTTCTTGAAATCCTCTTTGAATAAGACTGTTCAGGATCTAGTTGAAGACTTAGATAATTGTTTCTTACTGTGATTGTTGGGAAGAGTAAAATCGTAAGTGCATGCATATAGCACATTTTTCCTTGCTGCTGCTTCTTTCCTCACCTGCTTTATCTCCTAACCTGAACTGCTACAGAGTGGCTACCTTCCTGGTGACAGATTTCCCTTATGATGGGCTACAGATGGGAGATCTGAAGTGCCCCTACAACCACTACTGTCTCAGGAAGAAAGGAAGTAGTAAGGTTCATTGCCTTTGAAACACCTTCCAGTGTGTGAAATTATGAATCCAGGTCCTGCTGCTGTAAGTTTTCCACAGGTAGTTCAGCTGGCAGTGTTTACAGCAATGTTTTTATGATATTGGATGATACTCAGCACAGAAGAATCTGGCTTGTGATGTGGAAAACCATAAAGAAGAGCTTGTGCTAATTCCTGGTACCTAAAATCTGGTTTCTAAAAATAAAAAACTGTCTTCCTTCTGTGTTTTCCTAGGAAGTATTTTGTGGGAAAGTGGAATTGAGATCATGACCTCTGTGTAGCTACATATCCTCTTTTGCTTGTTTGGCTTTGTTTTTGTGGTTACTTAACAATTAAATAGGGCATTGGAGAAACCACTCTGCCATCTGGTACTTGTTTACGGTGGCATCTTATTCCTACAGACAACTTTCTGCTTTCAAGTTTAAGAAACAGTAACACTTCCCAGTGCAGCCTATAACAAAATTGCTCTTCTTTTATATAGTCTGGGAAATCAGACTATATAAATTTATATATTATGGGAAATCAGTTGTGACAACTTCTTTATGGAGTGGCCCAAGGTCTGCTCCAGAGGCTGGTTCTGCCTACTAACACGGTAACCTTTCTATTGTGTAAAGCTTTTGACAACAAAGGAAAACTCTTTATACTTAAGTGACTGATCAATTTACTGAATTCCTCTCCTACTGTCATTTTCCTCATGTGTAATTGAAATTTCCTTTGCTGCACCATGTATTTTTTGTCACTTTCCCTTTTCTGGAGCACCTCTGAGAAGGTCTGGTTCTATCTTTTCCTTAACAAGTGATTAGATAGTTACCAATAGCAACTGGATCTTTCACTAATCTTTAGGCTAAGCAAATCCAGCATGGTGGGCTTTGTGTTACGAGTCCTGCTCTTCAGTCCCCTGATCATATTAAAGCCTTAATCATGGACGTTTTTCATTTTGGTTTTTCATTGTTGTTTGTATCATAGTGGTTGGACTCGTGGTCTTAAACTGAAATGTTTCAATGATAGAAGCCCAAGCTGGACACAGCAGACTCTGGTACTCACACAAGCACTGAAGTTCTGGTAGACACACCCTTGCTGGTCAGTATGTGGTTGAGCCTTTTCTGCCTCAAAGTTGTGGTGCTGCTGTATGTTCAGCTTATTTGATTTGCTCCAGGTCTTCCTACCTGGTCTTCCAAACTGCTACCTAGGCAATAGTCCTCCACTGGACTGCCCAGGTGGATGGTGGAGTCGCCATCCCTGGAAGTGTTTAAAACAAGACTGGATGAGGAATTTAGGGCTGTGGTTTAGTTGATTAGATGGTGTTGGGTGATAGGTTGGACTTGATGATCTCATAGGTCTTTTCCAGCCTGGTTAATTCTGTGATTCTATGTACTATTGTGTGATGCTCTTTCATTCCAGGTACAAGACTCTGCATTTATATTACTTGATTTCAAAAGGCTTTCATCAGGCCATTCTCCAGGCTGTTGAGCTCTCTCTGAGCAGGCAACCCTGTGTTCCAGTGGATTAAATACTCCCACCAGTGCTGTCTTTTGTCCAGTAGTCATGGAAGTTAAACAACTCACCATTCCCAAGTGGTTGGTTGGTTGCTATGCAGGCAGCAGTGCCCTTCTTGAATCAGAAAGTATCAATTACATTGTCGTTCTGCTCTTGAAAATCTCAATTGTGGTTGATTTATATGATAATCTGACCACAGACCATGCATAATAAATACATTATTGATAATTTGCAGCTGCTCAGTCTATTTTGAACTGCTCATCTGATGCCTGTAAAATACAGGGTGCCTTATGGACATGGTTTATGGTCTAAGTGCTGGGGAAGTCTTCTATCCCCCATCCCTTCACACCCCATCCCCCAATTTTAAATGCCTCCATCTTCTACCTTTTCAGGAACATTCTACCTTTTTTTCTGGGCTTAATGTGTTAGTTACTGCTCTGTTTCCTTTCTGTGCAATCTTTGGAGAGTATGAAATGTTCCTAACTTTTTGCTTCTCTTAAGGTTTTATTTCCAAAGCATGGAGAATTTTCTGAAGTGTATATTACTTGTTTTCTTTGTCCTGTGATCAGTTCTAAGACCAGAAACAAAACCAGAAGGACATTGAACTGTTGAAGAGGACCCAGAGGAGGCCATGAAGATGATCAGAGGGCTGGAGCAGCCCCTCTGTGGGGACAGACTGAGTGAGTTGGGGCTGTTCAGCCTGGAGAAGACAAGGCCCCTGGGACACCTTAGGACAGTCTTCCAGTACTTGAAAGGGGCCTACAAGAAAGCTGGGGAAGGACTTTTTACAAGGGCTTGTAATGACAGGATAAGGGGCAATGGCTTTGAGCTGGGAGAGGGAAGACTGAGACTGGAGATTAGGAAGTCTTTACAATGAGGGTGGTGAGACAGTGGAACAGGTTGCCCAGGGAAGCTGTGGATGCCCCCTCATTGGAGGTATTTAAGACCAGGCTGAACAAGGCCTTGAGCAACTTGGTCTAGAGGAAGATGCCCCTGCCCATGGCATGGGGTTTGGAACTCTATGAGATCCCTTCCAAACTAACCTATTCTATGAAAGCAGACTGGGAGGACTGATGATGATTCTGATGGATTCATTCTCTTCCATGCCATCCTGTGTACATGAGTCAGTCCCTTTTCACACTAGCCAATGGGCTTACCTCCTGTGCACCCCTCTAGTGAGAAGGAGCACTCTTCACAGAGTGCCAGTTGCTGTAGTCCTGAGCCAGTGCCACTGTGAGTTTAGTAAGAGGTGCACTGTTTGTTATAAAGGTGACAGATAAACCCAGCTTTCTTCTATCCAAACCAATTTGTGCTCCTGGTGAGCAGCTGAGCAGTCCATGTCAGTGTGTCAAGAGGAAGTGGGAGTGGGGTCAATGGACTCTGAGCAAATGAGAAGGAGGGGCGCAGGATTCAGGATGCAGCCTGATGTATCCTCTGCACCAGAAGCAGGAACAGGTGTTCCTTGTGGGATGCTAATTTCATAGGCTGGAGAATACAGGTTTTTTTGCTGCTGGTTTAGTCCACTGGCGTTGAGGATCTCGTGTCAGTACACACACTGTGAAAGGTCTAATGGGACTAGAGAAGGCAGCTAAATGCTAGAAAGAAAGCAAGAAAAATGACTTGAGAGGTTGTATTCTGACAACAGTCACTCTCATTGCTTCTCATCTTCTTGTGGTTCACTTCACTTGTTTCCTGCTGACTTCACCCTGTAGCGTGAAGGTCCTTTGTTGTATGAGTCTGTCAAGAGCTGAAAAGAGCAAATAAAGCCAAATTCATTGAATCTTTGGGGGTTTTGCTAGTGAGACAAAGTTCTCTTGAACAATATGGTAATGCAGATTCCAGCTGAGCATGGATGTTCCTGTATAAGGAAGCTAAAGCTTCTTTTCCCTTGTCATCATTCATTGTTTTTTTACCTATAGGCTATGTTAAATCACTGAAAGCCTACTGGAAATTCCTCCATCCAAGGCTATCTGTGTTCTGTTATTAAAAGAAAGAAGTTAAATGTGAGAAGTTGAGTTTTTGTGCTCTGTAGACAATCTAGATGTTTTTAATACTAGATCTTGTAATTAGAACGAGGTAGAACAACCTGTAGGAGTCTTAATTTCATCAAAATCTACCTAAGATCAAAGAGGTTTCTAAGCTTAGACTGACTAGCTGCTATTGCAAGCAAAATGCTGTAGCTCTGTGTTTTGGTTTAAGTACAGCCTATATTTCTCATCTCTGAACCACAGCTGATCAAAGTTCTAAGTTGCCAGATTTTAGCCCTGATAAAAAGAAAAAAAAAAGAAAAAAAGAAAAGAAAGAACAGAAGGAATTCTTTTGGCATCAGTGCCCTTTGGCTCAGCCAAACGATTGGGCTATGAGATTCCTGCAAGCTGAATTCTTAAGCTGCATAAGGGCATCCTAGGCTACAATACTAATGTGTAGAAATATGACTCCAGTATATCTGGCCATTGTGTAAAGCAGGATTACAATATAAAACACTACCTTTTTTTTCTTAATTTCCTTCCTGTGCCTTATCTTTGTTCTATTCATTACTCACCTTGCCACACTCCAAGGTGATTATTTTCCTGGGTTCATGTTTGTGCAATACTGGTTTGGTGTAATCTGTTACCTTTGACTGGAACTTCATCTGGCATTAAAATTTACACTGTAATAGTTTTCTACAGCTGGATTAGTAAAGAAGCATAGAATAATTTGGGTTGGAAGGGCCTTTAAAAATTATCTAGTCCAACCCCCAAATTTGGTCAGTTCAACAACTTACTTCTTGTTAAAGCATGAAAGCTGCTGCAGTAGAAATAAAATTTATCCAGTCCTTAAACACCATTGAGAAATACTTCATATCCTTAAACCTAAATTGGAGGGCAGGTACTAACCTTGTTGTTAGTGCCAACTGAGGAGCCTGGAGGTGTGGACATTCTTCCCAGCCAAATAAGATTTTTTTTTTTTTTGTGGCCTTCCTCACTGCACAGCCGCAGAGCTGAGAAAGTAAATCTCTTATTCTCCCAAGGTGAGTGGACATCTCAGTGATAAGTGTTACAGAAAAGCCTGTAAATATTAAAGGAATGTAATGTATTTGTTGACTGAGGTACAGCTGTAGGCTTATTGTAACTTTGAGATTCGTTGACCTGAATGAAATAAGCAGAAATGATGAGCTTGTGCCGAAAGACATCCGAGGATGAATGGAGGAATATAGGATTTAGGGTCTGGAGTGAGCTACTTGTTTGCTTAGCTTCCCAGTGTTACTGATTTCATTAGAACAAGTGATTTCCACAGCACTTGATACCTTCCATTTTAGTGTTTGCCCAACTCCTGAGCATGTTTTCTTAACTAAGAGCAAACAGCAGCCTCTGCTGGCAAAACAAAAACCCCACACCAAACCCAAACCAAACCCCCAAAATAATCAAAAAACCCCACCCAAGCTTCTATAAAAAGTATTTTTAAGCTGTTCATACCAGTATGTACTTGGTATGTTTGAAACTCTATAAAACCAAATGAAACATGTCATTGACTGTGTTATTTATACATCATAGATCATAGAATGGTCTGGGTTGGAAGGGACCTCCGAAAGTCATTCAGTCCAACCCCTCCTGCAGTCAGCAGGGACATGCTCAACTAGATCAGGCTGCCCAGAGCCCTGTCCAGCCTCACCTTGAATTATCTCCAGGGATGGGGCTCCAACCACCTCCCTGGGCAACCTGCTCCAGTGTTCCACCACCTTCATAAGTAAAGGAACTGTTCCTAATATCCAGTCTAAATCTGCTCTTCTCTAGTTTGAAGCCATCATTTATTAAGTCACTTCATCTACTTGATTAAACCTACTCTACAGCCTTTCAAATGTCTTTGTAGCTTGTTCCAAACCTTGAGCCATCCAATGGCCCTGCACCCTGCACAGGGTATTGTTCTGTGCTGGAGGAATTGCCTAACTTTTTGAAACTCACAGAGATCTAGAGATTTGGAGGGGAAAAAGATGAACCAGCACAGTTGTGCCCATCCCTGAGGTGGTTTGACTTCTGGCTCTCATCATGGAAGGCAGCTAAGGAGTGCTTGTCATTGCTGTGGTTAGCCTGCCTTATTTCCCACTTGGATGCACTGGCATAAACACTGCCACTTTGGACCCCACCCCCTAAGTCCTTCAATTCAAAGCCCTCCTGACTAAACTGGCCAGCCTACTGCCAAAGATCCCCTTGCTTCTTCCAGATGAGTGTATGCCATCCTTTCCTAGCAGGTCCTGCTGTCATCAAACCCAAACCCTTCACAATGGCACCAGCCGTGTAATCAGGAATGAATATTCATTATTTGTCTGTACTTGGATGTCCTCTTTCCTCTGACTGGTAAGATGGAAGATAACTTGGGCACCAATCTTTGTCACTTGCTTTCCCAGGGCTCTATAGTCTTCCTAATGGTTGGACTCGATGATTTTAAGGGTCTTTTCCGTCTGAAATGATTCTGTGATTTGGATGAAAGTAGTTGACTATCCAGGGCTGTCAGATGCATCAAGCAGTTCCACTGTATGTACAGGCTGTGGTGAAAGAGAGGAAGCTCTTCAGAAGCACTCAGTAGCATGAATGAATCTGTTCCTTTCTGCCTTCCCCAAAGGGAAAGTTCTAATTCTGTCTTCTTTATGTGTGTGTTAAATCAATGACCTCACTTGATGTTCAGGGAGGTGGTAGAGACCCCATCCCTGGAGGATTTTAAGGCCAGGCTGGATGTGGCTGTGAGCAGCCTGATGTAGTGTGAGGTGTCCCTGCCCATGGCAGGGGGGTTGGAACTGAATGATCCTTGAGGTCCTTTCCAAGCCTGACAGTTCAGCGATTCTGTTCTGCAATGTGTGTGAGATTTAGCAGGACAGTATCTACATCTGCCAGCATGATGCTAAGAAACTACTTTTCATTTTAACATGTGAACACACTTTTCACTGTGTCTGGTCCTTGAATATGTCATTTTGGTCTTGTTACTTAGAGGTCCTCTTTCTACTGCCATCGAACAAGGGTTCCATGCTATGGCTAAAGACCACCAATAACACAGGAGGGGATGTGCTGCATGGGCAATTCCAGTTCAGTTTATGATAATTCTGTTTGTGAACTGAAATAACACCTAAGCAAAAATCACACAGGGCTAGGAAACCAAAGCAAGCAAAAACCTTCTGCTTGAACTGACCGCTTATTATCCTTTTTCTCTTCTAAAACGGCTTCTTCCTAAGGAAAACCAGCCACTGTTTAGTTCAACAGTAAAAATGCCCCAGTAAATGGATTGTGATATGGAAGGAATTTAATCTTATCCTTCTTAAGGATAAGATGATTTAAGAAATAAGCCCTCCATGTGGAGCTGATCAACACTTTTTTCCTTTTTTTTTTTTTTCATATAATGAAAAAAATCATCATTTTAATGAATGGCTAATGAATATTTTTAAGGATCCTGAACCAGATAGAGGTTGTTAAGCAAGAAATATATGGTAGGTAAGATGTGGTAGTCATGAAGCTTATATTATAATTTAAGAGTGGATCTCACTGCCCCAAAATACTTACTGTAAAAGATCAAACCA
This sequence comes from Indicator indicator, assembly GCF_027791375.1. Taxonomy (NCBI): domain Eukaryota; kingdom Metazoa; phylum Chordata; class Aves; order Piciformes; family Indicatoridae; genus Indicator; species Indicator indicator. The sequence continues at coordinate 21,279,034 of NC_072024.1, read as the reverse complement.
GAGTGAGAGATTTCGTGTCTGTAAGAGTTTCTGTCTTGGCTATGTCTGAGAATGTTCCCAGATGTGGTGTAAGAGATCAAATGAAAACTCTTCTGTCCCTGTGATCTTTTCTTAACAATGATAATGGGAATAATTAGAGGATTCTGGTAAAAGGTTAATGTCTCTTGCAAAACTTCTGGGAATTTTAAATCACATGGACCTGTTTTTTTTCCCCCCACTTTCTAATGATCATTTTCATCTCCTACATCTTTTCCCTGACAATGTGCCAACAAGACATGAGTCTGTACGTTACAGAATTCCAGCATCATCCAGTCCAACTCCTGCTGCTAAAGCAGGGACACCCACAGCAGGCTGTCCAGGATCACAATGCCCAGCTGAGTTTGGAATCTCTCCAGAGAAGCAGACTCCACAGCCACTCTGGGCAGCCTGCTCCAGGGCTCCAGCACCCTCACACCAAAGAAGTTTTTCTTTACGTTTAGGTGGAACCTCCTGGGTTCCAGTTTGTGACCATTGCCCCTTGTCCTGTCAGTGGGCACCACTGAGAAAAGTCTGCCCCCATCCTCTTGTCCCCCCTCACTCCTCTCTTTTTTTTTTTTTTTTTTTAATAAGCTGTTTTGTGTCCCTCTAATCACTGCTTGATGAGGTCATCCAAGGGAATGTTTCCTGTAAGGGGAAAAATCCGGAGCTAGGCTTGCTATTAGAACCACAGTTAGAAAATTGGTGAACTACAAAGTGGGCAGAGAAGCAATTGAACTGTTGAACCTGATCCAGAAGAAAGAAATCTTGTGCTACAGGTTACAGGGTGGGAAGGTGGGGAAAGTCCAGCCCATTCTGTGGCTATGGTGGTGCCAAAAGCACTTAACCATGAGGACTCTGAACACTGCCGATCACAGTGCATCACCATCAGGATCTTAGCAAACTCAGCGAGATGTTTCCTCTAGTTTTCAGGATGTGAACAGTAGGTGTGCCTGGCAGGCTCTTTAGAGATGAATATAATTGTCAAAGTCTCAGAGCAACTGAAATGCCAAGGGGTGTGCTTTCCAACCATCAGGTTGAAACTGACCTTTTCCAGGAGGCTTGTGAGTAGCGGAGGAGGGTTTCTCATCATCTTCTTGTGGTCAGGTGTTCGTTTTCTACTTCCAACGTTGAGTGGAAGCTGGGGCAGGCTCTAAGCTACCTGAAATGTCAGATTAGTACCAGCTTGAGTGAGGAGGAAAACTTAAAAAAATGCCTTTCAGTTCTCAGCATCTGCTTTGATGAGGTGCTTCTAGCTAGAAGCTTTTATGCCTGCAGAATCTTTCTGCTATCTCATGTAAAATTAGAATTATACATGGTAGCAAGGAAGAAAATGAAGTTGTTAATTTGCCCAGGTCATTTTGAAGCCAGATGGTACTGGAAAAAATGATCAGGTTTGTTAGTTGGCTTTTGTCCCACCACTCTTTCTGCCACTGGATGGCAATATTTGATCAAGAAACCCAAGCAGATCTGCAGAAATAAACCAGGAAAAGGACAGGTCTTTTATTGGCAGAGGAGGTGCACATCTTCCTTTGGGTGTATGGTTTTCTGGAATGTGAGGAGGAGGAAAATGTTATTTGTATTAAACTGAACCAAATTTCTTTGCTTTAACTGTTTATTATTTGATGGGGCTCTGAGCAACCTGATGTCCCAGCTTACTGCAGGGGGGGGTTGGACTAAATGCTGTTTAGAGGTCCCTTCTAACCCAATGCACTCTCTGATTCTATGGTCCAATAGTGCTTAGAAACCTCTTGGGCTCTGAACTTTCAACGCGTTAGATGCTGTAGAAAATATATGGAAATCTACCTACAGGAATACAGTAACTTCCACTGAATCCCAGCTCTTTTCACAAGCATTTTCTTTTGATATTGTGAATGCTAGACTCCAACTCTGAGCTACATTTTATTTTATTTTTTATTATTTTATTTTATTTTATTTTATTTTTTATTATTTTATTTTTTTTATTTTATTTTTTATTTTTTTATTTTATTTTTTATTTTATTTTTTATTATTTTATTTTATTTTATTTTTTATTATTTTATTTTATTTTTTATTATTTTATTTTATTTTTTATTATTTTATTTTTACAGTGAAAAAGTATGTATGAAGCAGTAAAAAAGAAGCAAAAGTTTGTAAATGGTGCAGACTGTGATGTAATTGGACATTAGGAAGAATTTTTTATTACTATGAGAGGGGTGGAACACTGGAACAAGTTGCCCAGAGAGGTGGTGGAAGCCCCAGCCCTGGAGACCTTCAAGGCCAGGCTTGGTGGGGCCCTGAGCAACCTGATCTAGTTGGGGATGTCTCTGCTCACTGCTGGGGGTTCGACTAGATGATCTTTAGTAGTTGCTTCCAACCCAATCCATTCTATGATTGTGTGACTGACTAAAACAAGCCAGTATGTTACCTTGCAGGTGGGAGTAACACCCAGAAGAAAACACTCTGTATAGTTCAGGTGGCTCAGTGGTTTCCATTGCAAGATAGTTGCCTAGAATTTGGTGGGAAAAAAAAAAGTTTGAGGCTGTAGTTTCCTGTAGAATATGGACTCAAGTAACGTAGAGTAATTGACCCACGTGCAGGTCTGATTTCCACTGAGGGAAATACAGTGTTTTGTCTACATAAAATAATGGTGCCACTTTTTTCTGTTTGTTTTGTTTCACAGAGAAGTTGTAGCACCTCAATGGCTGGTGAACTTGTAGTTCCTTTAAAACACTGCCTTTATGCCAAGGACTTTCCACATTCTTGCAATAGTTTGGCTCCAGTAAGGCTGAACTATGAATGTCAGGGAGAGACAGGGAGGTCTGGACAGCTAACTCATCTTAAACTCCATCTGTGCTGAGCATGATCCAAGGTACACAGCCAGGAGTTGCTTTTGCTTTCCTCTCCCAGCTGTTGCACTGTTCTGAGGCATTGAGCAGGGAACTGAGAGAAGAGCAGGGAAAGTCTTACAGTTTTTATTTGCTACCTGCTGTAGCACTAAGGTGACATTTGTGTTTGAAATCAGAGGTGTTTGGAGCAGGAAAATAGAAGAAAAAAGAAAAGGTAAAGCATGAAGCATAATAACATTGAATTGGTGACTTTCTTCCCGTTAACCCACACACATCTACTATCTGTATCCTCTACTTGGAAAGTTGCCAAAGGTTCTTGGGGGTCTTTCTGTTTACTTGGTGGGAAATCAGGTCCCTTTATACCTCCATTTAAAGTTTGCTTGCTTTAACACTGCAAAGAGAAACTTTTGAATGCATTTCACCAGGAAATTCAAAGATTCCTGCAATTACAAAGCAAGGAAGAGAAGATTGCTCCTGAGGGTTTCGATAATTGTTTCTCTAATGGAGATTAAGAGCAATGTTGTTCCCTTGCATTTGTTTTAATCTGTTTCTTTTTGTACCTGTCCAGAACAAAGTGCTGCAGAATATTACTTTACAGAATTAGTATTAAATATTATTTACAGAACATTACTCTGTTTAGATGCTTGCAGTGATATGAAGTGTCATTTTTAAGGCCAGGTTATGTGCAGCCTGTATGGATCCTGCCCTTCATGTAGAGGCATCACAGAGACCTTTTTCCTTTTCTTCTTGGCCATTTGTCTAAGCTATGACTGCATTTTGGCTGCAGCTGTGAGAAGTGTGACATAGGTGAAGCAAAGAACTGGCAAACATTTGCAATGCTAGATGAGACAGAGAAATGAAAGAGGCAAGATCAGGTAACTTTTTCCATACTGAGGTAGTGCTTGTGATGATAGTGCTACATCTTTGTAGATTCAAAGGCTTTCTTCCCACTGTGTTTTATTTCAGAGGAGTCAGGGAGCACCTGCCTTCCTCATTTGACCAGTAGTACAGGCTTCTAATCTGGGAAATACTGTTGGTAAGGCTGAGGAAGGTTCTAGACCTCATGATCAGCCAGAAAGGAAAGCTGTGAACAGCTCATCATCTGCACAGCAGTGCTGGGGTTTCTGTTCCATAGCAATGTAACAGTTGTAGGTCACTTCTCCAAACTTCAGCAACTTCCTGATGGCCATTTATCATTAAATCCACTGAAAGCATGCAAGAGTGCCATGGGTTCTGTCAAACTTCCATGTTTACCTCTGAATTGCCCATTGGAATGGGCTGCCCAGGGAAGTGGTGGGGTCGACATCCCTGGAGGTGTTTAATAAAAGTCTGGATGAGGCACTCAGTGCCATGGTCTAGTTGATTAGTTAGGGTTGGGTGATCAGCTGGACTTGATGATCTTGGAGGTCTCTTCCAACCTGGTTGATTCTGTGATTCTGTAATACCTGGAGCACCTTTCTGAGGAGGAAAGGCTGAGAGATTTGGGGCTGTTTAACCTGCAGAAGAACAGCCTGAGAGGGGATCTGATCAATGCTCAGCAAGAGATAAAGGGGTGGAGGGCAAGAAGACGGGGGCAGACTCTTGTCAGTGATGGCCAGTGACAGGACAAGGGAGAATGGTCACAAAGTGGAACCAAAGAGGTTCCATTTGAATAGGAGGAGAAAATCCTTTGGTATGAGGGTGCTGGAGCCCTGGAACAGGCTGCCCAGAGAAGTTGTGGAGTCTTCTTCCCAGGGGAGATTCCAAAGCCACCTGGACATTGTGATCCTGGGCACCCTGCTGTGGGTGATCCTGCTTTAGCAGGGTGGGTTTGGACAGGGTGATCTCCAGAGTTCTCTTCCAACTCTGACCATTCTGAGATTCTACTTCCCATCCCACCACTTTCCACTCCCCTCCCCTGTCCAGGACAGAATTTCCTTGTTCTGAACTCTGTTTCCTAAGGGAAAAGAAATCTGAAACTTCAAGAAGTCTTCCCAAGCAAAAGCTCAATTTGCTTTACTCAGTCAAGAAAAACAGAATAAAGACATCAGTAAACAGCTCATTGAATCCTTGGAAGGGAAATATTTAAGTAGGAAATCTCTGTAGGTGTCACTACTTGCTGTGTGTCACTGCACAGCTGCACATTGAGGATTTGCTAGAGGTAAAAATTATCTGAAATTAGTGATCTGTAAGTCTTATAGCTGTAAGGACCAGGGGGACCTTGTAGCTGCATTCCAATACCTAAAGGGAACCTACAGGAAAGCTGGAGAGGGACTTTTCATGAGGGTGTTCAGTGACAGGGCAAGCGGGAATGGTTTTAAGCTGAGGGACAGCAGGTTTAGACTGGATCTCAGGAAGAAGTTCTTTGGTACAAGGGTGGTGAGACTCTGGAACAGGTTGCCCAGAGAGGTTGTGGATGGCTCCTCCCTGGGAGTGTTCAAGGGCAGGTTGGGGAGGCCTTGAGCAGCCATGTCTGGTTGAAGTGTCCCTGCTCACAGCAAGGAGGTTGGGGTAGATGATCTCTAAGGTCCCTTCCAAGCTAAGCCATTCTGTGATTCTCTAGGACTGCACACATGGGAAAATCTGAAGGGAGGATGCTGTTGAAATTCTGTATTTCTTCGACCAGCTTCTTAGTTGCACTGCTACATGTTGCTCATCCGCTAGGCTAAAGTCTGTATTTGCTTCTGGTGCTGTGGGAACAGAATTTTGTCTCCTTTATATGTAAAACAAGGATATTTGGAATACTGGTGTGACTAAGAATCCATAGCAAAAAAAAGAAAAGCCTACTGTTAAGTGTATGATGACCACAAACCCCTTCTTTAAAAGGTGAAACCACAGCACTACAAAAAGGCATCTCATCAAGTTTTGTACCCTAAGAAGAGATACCTTATCTATAAAAGTGGTTATAACTCATATTTTGTTTGCTCCTGACCAAATGTTATTGTTTGCATTGTTCATACTGCATCAGGTGTTTATTTCTGATAGATATTTGTGAACGTATTCTACTGCGTGGACTTATTCTGTGGAGATGGGAGAATTCATCTTGGGAATGGCTAAATGAAGCAAATTCCCAAGAGCAACCAAGGCATTGTGTCTAATAATGAGGCTGACACAGAAAAGTACTGGTGGTGTAATTTGACTATCAATCACTGTCATCTCTGGAGCATGGGAAGCTTATGGCAGCTGCAAGAACAGCTGTAACCCAGGTCTATTGTCCTTGTGACCATCCCATGTGTTTCTGAAGCCTATTAATGGCATTTTCAAGGCTTGAAAACTGGATGGTAGTAATATCAGTCTGAATATTCTAAATGACACTGGCTCATTAGGCAGTGCTTTCTACAATAATATCTAATTTTTGAGAGTTCACTTGGCAAAAGAAAAGACATTTGCAATGGTACAAGTGTTACAGCTTTACAAATGCAAGCAGCATTTTCCCATTTAGCACAAAAAGAGGAAAACACTCAACAGATGTATCTAATTGCTCCTTCTACTCTGTGCTCTGTTTCCTCCAAATGCCTGAGGGAAGACTTTGCCTTTCTGTGAGGGTAAGGCAAAGAGAACATTGCTTGCATAGGCATCAGGTCCTGAACAAATCCAGAGGGACCAGCACATTCCAAAGCAAGATAAGGCTGTGCTGCCATCCAACAAGATCTCAACAGGCTGAGAGCTGCGTGAAGGCAAACCTCATGAAGTTCAATAAGGACAAGTGCAGGGTCCTGCACCTGGGGAGAAATAACAGCAGGCACCAGTACAGGGTAGGGGTTGCCCTGCTGGAGAGCAGCTCCATGGAGAAAGATCTTGGAGTCCTGGTGGACAGCAAATTCTCCATGGGAGAGCAATGTGCCCTTGTGGCCAAGAGGGCCAATGGTATCCTGGGGTGCATCAAGAAGTGTGCCCAGCAGGGCTAGGGAGGTTCTTCTCCCTCTCTACTCTGCCCTGGTGAGACCACACCTGGATTATTGTGTCCAATTCTGGGCTCCCCAATTCAAGAGAGACAGAGACCTGCTGGAGAGACCACAAGGATGATTAAGGGACTTGAACATCTCCCCTATGAAGAGAGACTGAGAGACCTGGGGCTGTTTAGTCTAGAGAAGACTGAGAAGGGGTCTGATCAAGTTAGGGTTGCTTTTTCTGCCATGCTTAAAGTCCAAGTTCTTTTTAAAGGAGACCCAACTATAGGATGGGAAAGCACAGTTATGGCACTAGGGAACATGGTTTAGTGGTGACCTGGCAGTGTTGGGTTAATGGTTGGACTTGATGGTCTTAAAGGTCTCTTCCAACCATAACAATTCTGTGATTCTGTCAAGTTTTCTGTTGTATATGTTAGTCTTGCACTCCTAGAATTTCTGGATTTTTAGGATACAGAATTTTATGATACAGATGGTGGAATTTTTCTGTTTACTAATTTTTTTAAACAGCTTTGTGCATTGTAGATCTTGAAGTCTTCAGCAGAAGAGTTGGACTTTTCCAAGGCACATGAAAACTAGAGTAGTAGCTGTGTTGCATATGGATTTGTATAAGGGAAAGAAAGGATGTTGGAGACTTTTGAAAAGGAAAGGTCATAGGAAAAAGAATGAATTTTAGCTCCTGGATTGATAAAATAAGTCCAACATTAGTCTCATATTCTCAGGGACTATGCCTTGGTTAGTCCTTGTTTCTGGTTAAGTAAATTGAAGAACTTACCTTTTATCACTCTCTTTCTTGTGTAAGCAACTCTGTAGGGATTTTGTGCTGCATATCAAGCATAAAACTCCATAGGCACTATTGATTTTCCAGAGTTGTAGTCATTCTGATGCACTAATTTGGCTGAAAACTTATTGTGGTTTTGATGACTGTATTTTGCTTGGCAGTTGTAGGAACGTGGAGCCGTATGGAGCCCTGTTGAAAGCTGAGGCAAGCCCAAGAGTTGTAGTGATTTAAAAAAAAAAAATCCAATCTAACACAGCTTCTATTTCTAGTAGAGAATTGAAGGGAATCCTCTGACTAGTTCCTTATATGCCACTGAACCTCAAAGATGCATGACAGCTGTGGTGGAGAGCTACATTTACAAATACAGTGGAGCACTCCATCACCAGCTCCTCCGGTCAAACATTGCCCCAGCTCTGTGGTTCTCATGCTGCGTGTTGTAATTGCATTCAGTCTTCACTGTTTGAGTTCAAGCAATGACAGAATTATTATTTGCTTCAAATGATTATACATTGTGGAGAGCATCAGTTAACTGCTTTTTGTAAATATATTTTCCCCCTCTTATTTTTTCTTCTTTCTTTTTTTTTTTTTCCTTCTCCCACCCCCCCTTTTTCTTTTTTTCTTGTATGAAGTATTTCTGGCTCAGAAAAACTGAAAAACCTGCTGAACATCAAAGGCTCTTTACTAGTGGGTGGCTCCTTTTATGTTTATCCATGCTATTCTCTGTGATAACAAAATGCTGTTACACAATAATAGGCAGTTTGGGCTGAGAGCAGAGCTCTGCTTGTGTTCTAAGCATGAAAAAGAAGTTCAACCAGAAGGTGTTTACAGCTGAGGTACAGGAGAAGAAAAGAATTATGCTTTTAGGTTTTCTGTCACTAACTTCTTGGTATCTCCTGACACATGGAGGGTTTTATGATAGACTCTTTCTATAAACTGAGCAGAGATGAATGACCAACCTGATTGACTTGTATAATCAAATTAAAGTGAAAGAAGTTCTTGCATCTACTGAAAGGCATCTTCAGGTAAGCTCACTCAAGGGACAAAGTGATTATAGGAAGAGTATATATTTGGGGTTGGACTAGATGACCTTTGGAGGTGACTTCCAACCCAGGCCATTCCATGCTTCTATGATATTTACCAAGCTGCTTTACCTAGAATAAAGCCTTTGGTGTATTTAACAAATATCCTCTAAACTCCAGAAGTTCATCCTGAAAGACACCCAACACAAACTAATTTAATTTCTTGAAATAATTTTACTGCTGAACCTACTGCAATTGCTTAATTTTCAGATCATGTGTCTTGGTCACTTATTTCTTGATTAAAATGCGTCCTGATTAATGCTGAACTGAAAGGCTTTGGCTGTTCAAGAGCTGACATCACAAACAGTTTTTCAACAAGGAGATCTGCTCCTTCAGATTTACTTTTTTTTTTTTCCCCCCTGTGGTAGCTTGATTATAATATTCGAATCCTACATCTTTCCTCATGTACATGTTCTGTTCCTCACTTTAATAAAATATTAGAACAATTACTCACCAAAACACAAACCCAGAAATATTTACCTTTCATACAGGCTCATGGAAGCTGTGTGTTGTGCTTCACCCACTAAAAAAATTCCATGGCTTTGACCCTGCCAAAATCTCTGCACCTTATTTGACAAACTGAGCTTTGCGAGTTGAAGCAGCCAGGATCTCCTGCAGGCATTAACTTGAAACATGCATGTGGAATAAAACCCCAAACCCTCTGCATTTCAGTTCTAGCACAGTAATTTGTTCTGATATAAAATGCCACACAGCCAAGGAATCTGTGATGTTGAGGAGACATTATTAAGACTCTTTACTGAATAAAAGTATAAACCGATGGATAGAATCCAGATAGACATAAATTAGATATCAGGTATGCACTTCATTTAGAGTGCCTGGGGTGCGTCAAGGAAAGTGTGGCCAGCAGGTCTAGGGAGGTTCTTCTCCCCCTCTCTTCTGTCCTGATGAGACCACAGCTGGAATACTGTGTCCAGTTTTGGGCTCCCCAGCTCAAGAAAGACAGAGACCTGCTGGAGAGAGTCCAACAGAGAGCCAGGAGGATGCTTAGGGGACCTTAGCATCTCCCCTGTGAAGAGAGACTGAGAGCCCTGGGGCTGTTTAGTCTGGAGAAGAGCAGACTGAGAAGGGATCTGATCAATGTCTATCAATAGCTGAGGGGTGGGGGTCAAGGGGAGGGGACCAGGCTCTTTTCAGTGGTGCACAGTAGTAAGACAAGGACCAATGGATTCAAACTGGAACATAGAAGGTTTCACCTCAACATGAGGAGAAACTCCTTTACAGAGAGGGTGACAGAGCACTGGGGCAGGCTGCCTGAAGAGGTTGTGGAGTTGTCTTTGGAGACTTTCAAAACATGCCTGGATATATTCCTGTGTGGACTATCCTAGGTGATGCTGCTTTGGCAGAGGGGGTTGGGCTTGATGATCTCTGGAGGTTCCTTCCAACCTTCACCATTCTATGATTTATTGGGTTCTGTGTGGATGAAACTGGTCTCTGCTACCCTCTGGGTCAGGCAGATCCTAAACTGTGTGTCTTTCATAGAATAAATGGGTAAAGGATGTCTGTGTAACAGCTGATGTTTGGGACTGTTTCTCCTGGCAATCACACTCTGTGTTGCAAACCAAGAGGTACAAATATCTGCCATATCTGGCTGTTTTATGGGAAGGGTTTTAATTTTACTTGGTTGATTACTTCCTTTAAAAAGAGTAATTTGATGCCAATATGCCAACAAGAATATTAAGACAAATGAGATTTAAAATATTTCCAGTGATTGAGCTTTACTAGATTAATAAAGCAGCAGGGAATTCTGTTCCAATAGCTGTCTTCTGACAGTTTTGCTTTAAACTTGCTGAACTCATCCTCTTTCTGAAACTGATCTGTTTTGCTTTAGATTAGACTAATGTTGAACCAAAACTGAATCCCATTAGCACCTCCTGCCTCCTCCTGATTATTTTTTAGAAGGCATTGATCTTGAAAATATTTGGGGAATTATTTTGCATATATCACTAGGGCCACAGCAATGATGTAAGGGCTGGAACTCCTCTGCTGTGAGGTGAGGCTGTGAGCAGGCTCCAGGGAGAACTTCTTATGGCCTTTCAATGTTTAAAGGGACTTCTCAGAAAGCTGGGGACAGACTTTTTAGCACAGTCTCACAAGACCAGAGGCAATGGTTTGAAACTAAAAGAAGAAGATTCAAGGTTAGAGAGCAGGAAAAAGTTCTTTATGATGAGGGTGGTGAGAGCCTGGCCCTGTTTTCCCAGAGAAGTGGTTGAAGCCCCATCTCTGGAATCATTGCAGGCCAGGTTGTTCTGAGCTCTGAGCAACTTGCTCTAGTTGCAGATGTCCCTGCTGACTGCAGGAAGGTTGGACTAGATGACATTTAAAGGTGCCTTGCAACACAAACTATTCTATGACTTCCTATAAGCTGCACTTAGTGGAGCTCTGATAGAACACATTACCTGAGAATCTGGACCTTTACATTTACACATTTCAATGCTGTTCAGATATGTTTATCTGAACACCAAGGTTCTGACTGTCTTAAGGAAAGTTTGTTTTACTTTCTTTTGTTGTAATTTGCAGTGAAACCAGTAAAAATCCATCTCACATGGGAGGGTAACCTGGGCTGCAATTTATTACTGGGCAGAGTGGTGCAGTTCATCATGGGTTTGAATTTCACACACTGGCACCATCAATGCTAAGAGTAGTAGTGAGCTCATTTCCTTCCTTCATCTCATGGTGAAAGGAGACTTTCCTGTCATTCTGCTGGAAGGGTAGTGCCACTTGGAAAGGAAGGGGATAACATCTTGGAAATTCTGTAACCCTTGATTAAAATCTCTGATGGCTGGCTGATGGAGGGGTAATGAGACGTTGCAGAAGAGTATATGCTGAAGGGTGTGAAGATAAATGTTCTGTGCCACAGAAATCAAATGCTGAATGAGCTTCTAGGGTCCATGTTGGTGGAAAAGAGAGGTGTCAGTGCTCCTGCACTAATTGTGTGGTGTCTGACTGTTCCAAGCTATTCTGCACAATGCAGTGCTTGGCAGCAAAGCCTGTTGCTTTGGTTGCTGTCCCTCTGTGCTGGTCACAGTGCTGCTGCTGTAGCTCTTGCTGGGGCAGATGATTGTCAATAAAGAGCAAGTAACCAAGTTAGCTCAGCAGGGGGGTTAAGTTTGTGGGCTTGGGTTTTGTTTTGTGTGGTTGGTTGTCTGAGTGGTTTTGATGATTTGTTTTTAAGATCAGTTGACTTACCGGGCTAAATTAACTTACCAGGCTAAACTGGAACTGCAGTTGCATCCTATCCAGGTGTCTCACAGAATCATAGAACCATTGCAGTTGGAAGAGACCTTGTGTGATGGTTTGAAACTGTCTTTTTAATTTTTCCTTGCAAAGTTCAGAACAGAGAAAGTGAAAGAGTGTAAATAAGTCACTATTGGGTGTAAGAAAGCAAAATACTGATTGTTCTAAACACTTCCATTGGATAGATAGAAATGTTTAAGAACTATTACCCAAAACAAAGTGGGCACTCTGCACATTCTGTGTTCTGCAGTGGGGGCAGTTGCTGGGCTGTCTGGCTGCTGTTTTCTTCTTCTTCTCTTCTGGCCGAAGATAACACACACTGACCTTGGCAGCTAAGTTAACAACTTTCTGCTTAACTAACTCTGCTTCTCTGTCCAGGGGGTCTGGGGGGAAGCTCCTGGGAGAGAGAGAGGCCCCTTTGGGAGGGTCCCCTTGGGGGGAAGCAAAGGGAGATCGGTTGTGCTTTTTCTGTTGATTGTATATATTTGTGAATGTTGTGAATTTTGTATATTTGTACATATTCATTGCATTTCTCTGCTTGTAAATACAGCCTTCATTTGCTTCCTAATCTGAGCAGGAATAAATCATACAAGCAATCGAGCCCCGAGTTGGAGCGCCAAAAATAAAAAGTGTGTCAGTGTGAGCTGAAATTCCCCCCCCACCAACAATAACAGGCTAGCTTCTCAAACTGTGCATCACAGACAATACAGAACCAACCGTGACTCTTTGGTGCCCATTCAAAACTTGATTCGTCAGTTGGAGAGTCAGAAGGTCATCAGCAAAACTCATTCACCTTTCAACAGTCCAATCTGGCCTGTGAGAAAGCAGAATGGAGAGTGGCGTCTGACAGTTGATTTCCGTGCCTTGAATGAAGTAACTCCACCCATGAGTGCAGCTGTACCAGACATGATGGAACTCCAATATGAGCTGGAATCCAAGCAGGCCAAATGGTATGCTACCATAGACATTGCTAATGCTTTCTTCTCTATTCCCATAGCAGAGGAATGCAGGCCTCAGTTTGCTTTCACCTGGAGAGGCATTCAGTACACATTCAATCGTTTGCCCCAGGGGTGGATTCACAGTTCAACCATCTGCCATGCAGTGATCCATGATGCTTTGGAGAAAGGTGGAGCTCCAGAACACATTCAGTTCATCGATGACATCATCGTCTGGGGTGAGACTGCTGAAGAAGTCTTGGAGAAAGGTAACAAAATCATTGACATTCTCTTGCAAGCTGGTTTCGCTATCAAGCGAGACAAGGTGAAAGGACCTGCCAGAGAAATCCAGTTTCTGGGAGTGCGGTGGCAAGATGGTCGCCGTCACATCCCAATGGATGTGATAAACAGAGTCTCCACCATGGCAAATCCCATCAACAAGAAAGAAACTCTGCGTTTCTTAGGCATAGTGGGATTTTGGAGACTGCACATTCCTGGATACAGTCAGATTGTGAAACCTCTCTATGATGTGACTCGAAAGAGAAACAGTTTCCAATGGGGTCCTGAGCAACAAGCAGCCTTTGACCAGATCAAGCGAGAGGTAGTCCAAGCCATGGGTCTGGGACCTGTCCGAACTGGTCCAGACATTAAGAACATTCTGTACACGGCCGCGAGTGACAATGGTCCAACCTGGTGCTTATGGCAAAGAGCTCCAGGGGAGACACGAGGACGTCCTCTTGGTTTCTGGGGTCGTGGCTACAGAGGCTCAGAGGCAAACTACACTCCAACAGAGAAAGAGATTTTAGCTGCTTATGAAGGAGTGAAAGCTGCTTCTGAAGTGATCAGAACTGAGTCACAACTTCTTCTAGCTCCTAGATTGCCAGTTCTGAATTGGATGTTCAAAGGCAAAGGTTCTTCACCACATCATGCAACAGATGCTACCTGGTCTAAGTGGATGGCTCTGATAACACAGAGAGCTCGAATGGGAAATCTCGAAAGGCCTGGTTTGGTGGAGGTGATCACAAACTGGCCAGAAGGCACAAGCTGTGCAAAACCTCCAGAGGAGAGAGTAACTCGTGCTGAGGAAGCTCCTCCTTACAGTGATCTGTCTGATGATGAAAAGAGATATGCTTTGTTCACAGACGGTTCCTGTCGTCTGGTTGGGAACAAGCGGAGATGGAAATCTGCAGTGTGGAGCCCAACGCGCAGAGTTGCAGAAGCGAGAGATGGAGAAGGAGAATCCAGTCAATGTGCAGAGGTAAAAGCTGTCCAGCTAGCTCTTAACGTAGCTGAACGTGAGAGATGGCCAAAGCTTTATCTCTACACCGACTCATGCATGGTAGCCAATGCCTTGTGGGGTTGGCTGAAAGACTGGAAGAAGAATGGCTGGCAGAGGAAAGGAAAGCCAATCTGGGCTGCAGATCTGTGGCAAGACATTGCTGCTCGCATTGAGAGAATCCCAGTGAAAGTGAGACACATCAATGCTCACATTCCTAAGAGCAAAGCTACTGAGGAACAACAACACAACCATCAGGCAGATCTAGCTGCAAGAGTTTCCCAGGTGGACACAAACTCTGATCCTGATCCTGATCTTGACTGGAAACACCGAGGTGAGCTGTTCTTAGCTCGGTGGGCCCATGACTCGTCAGGACATCAAGGCAGAGATGCAACCTACCGATGGGCTCGTGACAGATCCATTGACATTTCCCTGGATGCTATCACACAAGTCATCCATGACTGTGACATTTGTCCTGCTATTAAGCAGGCAAAGCGGATCAAGCCCTTATGGTATGGTGACCGATGGTCCAAGTACAAGTATGGTGAAGCCTGGCAGATTGACTCCATCACTCTACCTCGTTCTCCATCTGGTAAGCAGTATGTGCTGACTATGGTAGAGGCAAGCACTGGATGGCTGGAAACTTATCCAGTTCCTCATGCAACTGCACGTAACACCATTCTTGGTCTGGAGAGACAAATCCTGTGGAGACACGGAACTCCAGAGAGGATTGAGTCAGACAACGGAACTCATTTCAAGAACAATCTTGTAAAAAACTGGGCCAAAGAGCACGGCATCGAGTGGATATTCCACATTCCCTACTATGCACCAGCTGCAGGGAAGATCGAACGCTACAATGGTTTGCTGAAAACCACTCTCAAAGCCATGGGGGGTGGATCTTTGAAAAACTGGGAGAAACATTTAGCACAAGCAACCTGGTTGGTGAATAGTAGAGGTTCAGTGAATCGAGCTGGACCTGCCCAATCAGAGTTGTTGCGAAAGGAGGAAGGTGATAGAGTTCCTGTTATCAGAGAAAAGAATCTGTTAGGCAAAACTGTTTGGGTATTTTCTCCTTCAGGAGAGGCCAAACCTGTCCGAGGGGTGGTTTCTGCTGAAGGTCCTGGTCACACCTATTGGGTGATGCAAGAAAATGGTGAAATTCAGTGTATTCCACAAAGAAATCTAACTTTGGCTGAGAGAGGTTAAATTCAGAGTGTTGCGCAGATACAGCATCGCGCCCAAGAGGAGAGTCCATGAGATCTACGGTGCACGAACCCTGAGAGCCCTGAGTCACCTGAGAGTCCCTGTTCCTTCCTTCGCTCCATCTGCGAGGAAACAAGCTGTTTGCTGTTTTTCCTGTGATTTGACTCTTTTGAATCATCTACATCTGAGATAGCCGGAATGGACTATGGTCTTTATTCACCTAGTGTTGTAGATATTATTTTAGATTAGATAAATGATAGTAGCAGCCAATGGAATTGTTTAGAAGGGGTGGACTGTGATGGTTTGAAACTGTCTTTTTAATTTTTCCTTGCAAAGTTCAGAACAGAGAAAGTGAAAGAATGTAAATAAGTCACTATTGGGTGTAAGAAAGCAAAATAACGATTGTTCTAAACACTTCCATTGGATAGATAGAAATGTTTAAGAACTATTACCCAAAACAAAGTAGGCACTCTGCACATTCTGCGTTCGGCAGTGGGGGCAGTTGCTGGGCTGTCTGGCTGCTGTTTCTTCTTCTCTTCTGGCTGAAGATAACACACTGACCTTGGCAGCTAAGTTAACAACTTTCTGCTTAACTAACTGTGCTTCTCTGTCCAGGGGGGTCTGGGGGGAAGCTCCTGGGAGCGGGAGGCCCCTTTGGGAAGGGTCCCCTTGGGGGGAAGCAAAGGGAGATCGGTTGTGCTTTTTCTGTTGATTGTATATATTTGTAAATGTTGTGAATTTTGTACATTTGTACATATTCATTGCATTTCTCTGCTTGTAAATACAGCCTTCATTTGCTTCCAGACTGGGCTAGCCTGGTTATTGTCAGTGGGGGGGGGGGGGGAATTTCAGCTCACACCGACACACTTTTTATTTTTGGCGCTCTAACTCGGGGCTCGATTGCTTGTATGATTTATTCCTGCTCACCTTGGAGATCACCAGGTCCACCCACTTGCCTCGAGCTCACAATCCCACCACTACTGCTAAACTACTGCCTCTAACCATGTTCCCCAGCACCACACCCACATGGCTTTTAAATACCTCCTGGGATTGGTGATTCCACCACCTCACTGGGCAGCCGGTTCCAAAGCCTGAGAATCCTTTCTGTGAAGAACTTTTACCTAATACCCAATCTGAAACCTCCTCTGGCACAGCTTAAGGCCTTTTCCTCTTGTTCTGTCACTTGTTGCATGTGCAAAGAGACCAACCCCACCTCACTCCAACCTCTTTTGAGGTAGTTGTAGAGGGCAATGGGGTCTCCCCTCAGCCTCCTCTTCTAGAAACTAAACAACCCCAGTTCCCTCAGCCATTCCTCATAAGATTTGTGTTCAAGGCCCTTCACCAGCTTAGCCTCTCTTCTTTGGGTACTCTCCAACACCTCAGTGTTCTCAGTCTGGAGATATTTCTTACCTTCCCTTCTACACTCCTGACATTTTGTTTGGTTGCAGTGTACATGAGGGGAAGGGATGAGAAGAGAGAAAGAAACTGGAATTTCTTGTTATATGTGGTGTGATATTGAGTCTTATTGCATTAAATACTTCTTGTGCAAGTTGAGGGAAAAGTGACCTTCTGTATCCAAGAACTGAAATACTTAACAGCAAGTTTTGATAGTTAAATTTGTCTCTGATGGGGTCATTTGGGCTGTTTTTGGAACCTGTCACTAATTCATTCACAAAATTGCTCCTTTGTCAGTGAAGCCTGGGAAACACCTCTTGGCAGGTACAGAAGCACCTCTAAAGATGGGAAGCATACACAGAGAGACACGAAATGAATTTTCCAGATTAGTGGTTTTATTTATAAACTGAAACAAAAAAGACATCAGTTTGATGAAGTCCTCTTTAGTGGGTGACATGGTGTGATATTGCTTGGGAATGATATTGAAGTCTAAGAACCATGGGCTTGCTTTTTTTTTTTTTTTTTTTCTGATGGGGGTGAATGATGAAAGAGCACCTGATGACCTCTACTTGATAATCAAGGCTATTGGTGAGCAGTAACTGGCTAGAGAAGTTGCCTGCCTCCTGGTTGGATGAGCATTGCTTTTACAGACTGGAGGGGGGACTAGAACTGAAAGTAGCAATTAAATCATCATTATGAAATGTTACCTCTTTGGATGGTATCTGCCTAGCTTGCTTCCAGAAAAGCAGAGGTGCTGTGGGTGTATTGAATGCATACAGTGTGTTCCTTTGGCACCAGCTGATGTAAACCAAACTGGGGCAGGCAAAAGGGTGAATGTTAGTCCAATCATCATTTTGAAGTGCATACCAAGTCCCTGTAGGACAGTGTGAATTTGGGGACTAATTTGCCAGTGATACCTGATATTCATACATATTTTATATTTTCTCTGAAGGAGCTGTTGGCTGGTTTCAATGCCTGACCACTCCTTCAGGAAGCAAATTTCTCTTGATCTCCAACCTAAACCTCCCCTGGCACAATTTCAGGCCATTTCTTCTTGTTCTGTCACCTGACACTAGGGAGAAGAGACCAACCCCTGCCTCATTACAGTCTCCTTCCAGGGAGTTGTAGGGAGCAATGAGGTCTCCCCTTAGCCACCTTCTTCCAGACCCCTCAGCCACTTCTCACAAGACTTGTTCTGCAGACCCTTCACCAGCTTTGTTGCCCTTGAAGATGACATCCTGGAGCTGGAAATGTTTCCCCCTGCAGAGTAATTTTCTCGTCCTATATCTGTTTAGCTTTCCACTGGGCACGACTGTGCATACTGTTTCTGGAGATTGCTTTTAATAAGGCTCATTTTAAAATAGGTTGAAATATTTTTTTTTTCCCCAAAGACAGGCAAAAAAAAAATCTCTCCTTGGTCTTTGCCCACATAAGCACTTGAGCCCCTTGTGGTTGAGATCATTGCTTTTGATCACGGGACGCTCTTGCTGCTGTTGTGAGTATGGACCTGAAAGCAAACCCCTCTGCCTCCAACTGAGTGCCACACTTTCAAGGAGGCAAAACTACTTCTGTGAGCCAAACACAGCTTTTTAAAAGCTCATATCCTCTCAAAAAGAAAATCAGCAGTCCTCCTGGGAGAGAGCTGCTGTAAAGGAGGGGAAATATGACCCAGAAAATGATCAGGTAAAAGACTTTCAGGAAGGATTAGTCTTGCAACTAATTTTGTCCTTCAGATTTTTATTTTCCTTTTCATTTTCAGGTCCAATGAATAGTTATGAATTAGAGTTCTCCTCTTGCATATGGTATTAAACCTTCCTCTGGATTATGTTGCTTGCTGCTTATTCTTTTATTTTAATTTTTTTTAAAATTTATTTTCTTTTCTGATGGATATCCATGCTTCTGTTGCTTGGAAGAATCTCACTGCAATATATATGTTTATTTTATGTATTTTTATATATGCAGAGTCCAAAACCTCCTTTGGCCACACATACCTATTTCAATGCATCTGGGCAGTGAGCATTCGATTCTGACCTGAATCTTTCCCAGCAGACTCTGAGCTAGGCCCACAATACCATACAGAGATCTCTTCTGCATTCCTTGGTGGAGGATTAGACTTGTCAGACACTGCAAAAGCAGACGTCCTTCAGCACTTCTCTGCCACGTGTTCTAATGGTTTGAATGGCCACGAAGATGCTGAGAGCCTGGGGCATCTCTGTGAGGAGGAAAGGCTGAGAGCCCTGGGGCTGTTCAGCCTGGAGAAGAGCAGCCCCAGAGGGGATCTTCTCCGTTCTGAGCAAGAGTTAAAAGGTGGAGAGCAGGAGGATGGGGCCAGACTGTTTTCAGTGGTGCCCAGTGACAGGACAAAGGAAATGGGCATAAACTGAAATTCAAGAGGTTTCCCTGAACAGGAGGAGAAACTTCTTTTTTGTGAGGCTGCTGGAGCTCTGGAGCAGTCTGCCCAGAGAGGCCGTGGAGTCATCTTTTCTGCACAGGTTCCAAACCCATCTGAATGTTGTGGTCCTAGGCAAGCTGCTGTGGCTGACTCTACTTTAGGAAGGGGTTGGACTGGATGTTCTCCAGGGATCCCTTCCAACCCCATCAAGCTGGGATGCTGTGAATGTCTTGTGGTATCCTGAATCATCTGAGGGAGCTGGGGTTGTTCAGCCTGGAGCAAAACAGAGTGAGGGGAGACCTTCTGCATCGCTGCAACTCCCTGAAAGGTGGTTGGAGAGGGGTGGGGGTAGGTTTCTTCTAAGTAGTGATAGGACAAGGGAAAATGGCCTCAAGTTGCACCAGGGAGGATTAGGTTGGATATTAAGAAAAAGTTCTTTACTGAAAAAGTGGCCAGGGATGGAAAGAGGCTGCCCAGGGAGATGGTGGAGTCCCCATTGGTGGAGGTGTTCAAAAAATGTAAACATGGCACTTGGGGACATGATATATTGGCCATGGTGGTGTTGGGCTGATGGTTGGACTTGATGATTTTAGAGGCCTTTTCCAACTTTGAGGCTTCTATAACTTTATCTTAGTCCTGTCTTGCTCTTCCTTGTGCACCAGAGCTAAGTAAGCATCATCCTCTCACCAGTACTCCCAGAAGGAGAGTTCCTAAAGACATATTTTCTAGGAGTTCATGTCAGAATCTGAAGTTCTTGGAAGATATTTTCCCCTGGGGCAAAGCTTTTGGGAATGACTCATCAAATCAAGATATTTTTAGGATACTTGAAGGCAGGTGCAGCTGAAAGCAAAGTCACATTTGCCTGTCCTTAGAGGTCTCCTATTACAAATACGCTCTGGGGTAGTGTTCAGTCACCCTCACCTATATAACAACAAAAAGCCCAGCCCCAACATTTGCTATCCTATGGGCAGTTTGCACATGTTAGAGCTTATTCAAAGGGATCAAAATCTTGGTAGGATCAGTTTTGATTTAGTTATGACACAACAGCCCAGTGATGGATGGCTTAAGGAGCTGCTAGAAAATGCCTTGTCCACTGTTGTTAATGTGAGCCAGCTCCTTGATGCTCCTTCGGTTGCTGACAGAACAGTGGGCTTGAAACACATCTATGCTGGCCCTGCAGCTGTGTCCTGATTCTATGCCTTTTTGGTACATTTCTTATTTGTGCAGATCCTAAGTGTACAAAGCCACAGCTGTGCAATGTGACAGGTTACATTAGCATGAGCTCTGCACTCAAAGGGAAGAGCAGGCTTGGGGAAGTGATGATAATAAATTGGGAAGGTATAGGACACTGTTGGGTAACAGCACTCTAGGGAAATGTTCTGACTTGACTGTTGCAACAGATATGCTGAGCTGTATTTCAGTGAAAAGAGAGGACTGATGGCTTTGGTAGTGCCTTACCTGGAAGAGGCAGAAGTGGTTGGAGATTTGCTGAAGTATGGCTAAGCACCTATACTAAAGGGTTGGCTTAAAGGTCTGTAGAAAAGGGTTGCAGCATTGTAGCTGAGACTTGATTCAACTTCTTTACGAATATAGACTGAGCAAGTGACTGTCTCAATCTAGCTACTTTGAAAACCTGCAGGAGCAAGGAGGAGACTTGCAAACAATGATCACTCAAAGAGGTTAGAATTTTTCAGCTGCTTGCTGTTTCTTTCTGAATCTGAAAATCCTAAGGTGATAAGAGGGGTCCATAACTCAAGAAGCATTAAGCAAGATAGTCTGTCTTAAATGGCAAATTCAGAACACACTGGAAACAAACTTGATATCTCTGCTTGACAGCCATCGACACAAGCAGGCTGTTTGGCCATCAAGTCCAACCACTATCTAACTCTACCAAGTCTGGTGCTTGCCAGTTTGGGCAGTTTTTAATTACCTTGTGTTTCCTGAAAAGGACAGAAGGAGGTCCCTAATTATCTAAATATTGGCATGAGAGGCCATTGGCAAGGAAGGAAGAAGATTTTTTTTTTCCTTTGTATGAATTATCAACTCTAATTTTTATTGTTCTCAACTAATATTAGAGAGACAAAATGCAAGTGTGCCAAATGGCACAACTGCAAGCTCAGAAAGTTCTTTTCTGTGCTTGACAGTACAGGGAAAAAAAAATAATCCAAAATTAAGAACTGTGTTGTAGACAAGAAGAAGAACAAGAAAGCTTATCAGTAGCTGTCATGAGTACTGATAAGAGAAATGTTCATTTCTTCAGCTGAATTCCTAATGAGGCTGTGGCTGCCATTCCTCTTTGAGGGCAGACAACTGAGATGAGCAAGTCCTGCTCTCTGATTATGACAGACAAGAGACATCCTAGCATGGAAAACATCACTGTCAAGAATCAGCAAAGTGGTGCAGGAAGCCAGACTCTGATGGAAAAAAGAATAAAAATCTATCGGATGCAGCACTTGCACTACAGACCATGCAAACCTTTGAAATGCATCATAGTCCACCTCTGGCATCCAAACTCTCTGCTGGCATTCTGTGATGTCTGTGTGGCATCTCCTTCCTTATAACAAACTGTAGTTCTGGAGAGAATGAAAAGAGCACTTTGCTGGACCTGCAGAGAGAGGCTGTTGTAAGGTTTTCTTTCACTCTTAAAAAGCAAGTAGTGGACAAAGTAATTTACAAATTGTGGAGCTTCTCTGTATATGAGGTAATTTTTTTTTCCTCAATAGGATTAATTGATGGTGGTTTAGTGACTTAGGCTATGAACTGCTAACATTGGCTTTATTCAGCTGCAGGCTTATGCATTACTCATTGTTAACCCAGTTGCTTCTGTGGCTTGCTAATGTAGATGTGTCTTAGGACTTAAAAGAGCCATATAGGACAGCAGCATGTATGTCTGTAAATGTGTATGTCTCTAAATCTGTAAGGCCATGTTCTCAAAACCCAGCACCTCCCACTGCAAAGCTGAGCCATTGCACTCCTGTAGAGGAAAAAAAAGGCAGCTAGAGAGAAGGGAGGATTCCTTTTTCCTGCCCCTTTCTGCAAATCTTCAATTGCTGCAGCAGAACAAGCCATGACTTTTGTAGCTTTAAACATCTGAAGCACTCCTTTTACTGGTCCTTTAGGCAGATGGGAGTTTCCTTTCTTCTGGTATAAAACACCACAAGAGCTACAATAGTGCAAAAAGCAGGGAATTCAACAGGCAACCTGGAAATAATTGGAAGCCTCAGTTATTTCAACTACAAATTGAAATCAAGTGGTTGTAAGCTGCAGTGGGTTATTTTTAGATTGCTTTGATGGTTTGGTGATTTAAAGTCCCATCACTGCCTCCAGTATTTATCACAGCAATCTATTTTAAATTTGATCTGAGCCTGCACAAATCTCCAGAGTTTGTTCCTCCATTATTTAGTAGCTGACTGGCATGGCAAGAGGCTGTCCATAGGTTCAGTCTGGCAGCAGAAGGGAGTGGACTTTTGGATAAATCCCTCACTCATCCTGACTTCTACTTGTTTCAATATGCAATGGTGACTCACAAGGGCACAAAACCTTCCAGTGACATGACAGCAAAAGAATCACAGGATCACAGACAGTTAGGGGCTGGAAGGGACCACGAAATATCATCCAGTCCACCCCCCTGCCTAAGCAGGACCATCTATAGTAGGTCACACAGGAATGCATCCAGGTGGGTCTTGAATATCTCCAGAGAAGGAAACTCCACAACCCCCCAGGGCAGCCTCTTCCAGCGTTCTGTCACCATCACAGTGACAAAATTTTTCCTCATGTTTCCATGGAACTTCCTATGCCTCAACCTCCACCCATTGTCCCTTGTGCTGTCATTGGGCATCAGTAAGCAGAGCCTGGCTCCATCCTCTTGGCACTCACCCTTTACATAGTTATAAACATGAATGGGGTCACCTCTCAGTCTCCTCCTCTTTAAGCTAAAGAGCCCCAGCTCCCTCAGTTTCTCCTCATAAGGAAGATGTTCCCTTAATCATTTTTGTGGCTCTGTGCTGGACTCTTTCAAGCAGTTCTCTGAGGTCCTTCTTGAACTGAGCGGCCCAGAACTGGACATGATATTGCATAAACATTAAGGCTTTTTTTGTTGCTATTGCAAACCAACACCTGCATTTGTTTTAGCTTACTGTAAATAACCCCCAAAGGCCTGGGTTTGGTTTTCTCATGGTCTATGTTTCTTATTTCACGTTGTATAATCTTCTAAAAACATTGTCGTGAGCGATAGAGTTCCAGGGAGTGACTTTGGTCTACTAAACTTAATTTGAAAGTGGAACAGCACACTGCGAAAGAGAAAACAAGCAACCCTTCCTGCTGTAGAAACCTTTGGGTTTCTGGGTGATCTGAGAATAAAACCCAAACAAATAAATGAAATAAAACCGCCTCTTTCACTAGCCTCCAGTCCGGAGGAGTGTATGAAGGCCTCCAGCCAGACATGCAGACAGAGGATCCATACAAATGGTTCACCCATTCCTTTTCTTCATCTGCACATGAAACAAGAGCAAAACCTCCACCCATTTCTCTAGATAAACTAACTTCTCAAGGTAAACAAGGGAAAAGTTAATCTCTGTGAGAATCCTAGAGGCTAACCATCTAAGTCCTGATCCACCATAAATGGTGATAGGCACCAGTTTACTGCAAGTGCTGTGAGCATCTAAAAGATGTGTTAGGGTCTGTTCAGCAGCATCCCGGAATTGCCTTAGCCTGTGCCCAGAACCTTCCTCTTGGGTGGATGCCTTGAGCAGAATTGTTTTACAGCTTTATCAAGTGCTTTCCACTCTCAAAGGTCTGCAGTGAAGGATGGAGTCTGGCCTTCTGTTTTCTTTCTCACACCAGAAAAGAAGGTGATGTTGAATGAAATAAATTCTTGTGAGGTAAAGGGGGGAAAAAAAGACTAAATTTAATGTAATTTCATGTTTCCTTTTTAAAAAAAGTTAGAACATACATATGTGTATGACAAATGATATGAACTATTTAAGCTTTTTCCATCTTACCAAGAAATTCAGTTTGGATTTTGTACCTCCAAGGTGTTTTGGTTTTTGTTTTTTGGTTTTTTGAGTATTGCTATTTAATAAAGGTTGCAGGTGATGAAATTCTCTTGAAAGAAAAGATATTTGCCCTCTACCTTAACATGCCCATAAATAGAACTAAAGTGAAAAATTATAGAATATGAGAGATGAACATTGCATGAGAAATAGAAAAAAGTAGGCTTGATGTATGAGGAGGCATCTGGAGACTTTCAAAACCCACCTGGA
The DNA here is from genome assembly GCF_027791375.1 of Indicator indicator. Taxonomy (NCBI): domain Eukaryota; kingdom Metazoa; phylum Chordata; class Aves; order Piciformes; family Indicatoridae; genus Indicator; species Indicator indicator. The sequence continues at coordinate 21,254,727 of NC_072024.1, read as the reverse complement.
TGCAGACTACCTTAGGTAATGGTGCTTTTGGCAGGGGGGTTGGGCTCAATGATCTCTGGAGGTCCCTTCCAACCTCTAACACTCTGTGATTCTGAGGTAAACAGTTTATTTCTTACCTTCTCCAAGTTTCCTTCTCAACAGAATTCTAATATCTGCCATGCAAATCTGATTGAGTCACGGCATAATTATTTCACTCCAGCTGCTGTTTCTTTCTTTGAGGTCAGAATTTATTAATTTAAGAAGATTATTCCTTTAATTACCATATGCACTCTTAGAGCTTATCAGGACGAAACCGTGCTCTTTGCCTGTAAGTGGCATTAGAGCATCTGCAGTGCATGAAATGGTTATAGGTTTTTCTGTTGTTGTTGTTTTCTGCCATATCAGATGATCTGTTTGCAGATATCTGCGTGAATGGTGTTGACTCTGATGCTAAGGTCATGATTTGTGTGACATCAGTGTAGTGTTGCTAAGCAACAGTTAGCAGCTTACATCCCACATTTAGTTCCTTTGAGTTTGTATTTCATATCTATCCTGACACGTTCATGTTCCAGACCTGGTTAGTTGTTGAGCATGTTTCTCCCATGAGTTCATCAGAAAGGGTTAAACCCATTTGGACCAGCCCTCAGGAATGCAGAATCATCAAATTGTTTTGGTTGGAAAAGGCCTCTAGGATCAGGTGTTGATCGGTTAGAGGGTAGAAGGGCTCTGGACAGATGGGCAGAGTCCAACATGATGTCATTTAACAAGTCCAAGTGCCAGGTGCTGCACTTTGGCCACAACAACCCCATGCAGAGCTACAGGCTGGGGTCAGAGTGGCTGGAGAGCAGCCAGGCAGAGAGGGACCTGGGGGTACTGGTTGACAGCAGCTGAACATGAGCCAGCAGTGTGCAGTGTGCCCAGGTGGCCAAGAGAGCCAATGGCATCCTGGCCTGCATCAGAAATAGTGTGGCCAGCAGGAGCAGGGAGGTCATTGTGCCCCTGTACTGAGCTCTGGTCAGGCTGCACCTCGAGTACTGTGTCCAGTTCTGGGCTTCTCAGTTTAAGAAGGACATCGAGACACTTGAACGTGTCCAGAGAAGGGCAACGAGGCTGGGGAGAGGCCTTGAGCACAAACCCTACGAGGAGAGGCTGAGGGAGCTGGGACTGTTTAGCCTGGAGAAGAGGAGGCTCAGGGCAGACCTCATTGCTGTCTACAACTACCTGAAGGGAGGTTGTAGCCAGGAGGGGGTTGGGCTCTTCTCCCAGGCAACTAGCACCAGAACAAGAGGACACAGTCTCAAGCTGTGCCAGGGGAAGTTTAGGCTGGAGGTGAGGAGAAAGTTCTTCACAGAGAGAGTTGTTAGACGTTGGAATGTGCTGCCCAGGGAGGTGGTGGAGTCACCATCCCTGGAGATGTTCAAGAGGGGATTGGATGTGGCACTTGGTGCCATAGTTTAGTAGTCATGAGGTCTTGAGTGGCAGGTTGGACTTAATGATCCTTGAGGTCTTTTCCAACCTTACTGATTCTGTGATCAAGGCCTCTAGGACCATCAACCTAACACCACCATGGCCATTAAACCATGCCTCAAAGTGCCATGTCCCCAGATTTCTTTACCACCTCCACGGACTCCACCACCTCCCTGGGCAATCACATGGTGGACTTGAGCAAAGCTTTCTGAGCTGGACAAACAGAAAATAAAGTGGCATGGAAACTGAGAAATAAAGTGATATGGAAGAGCAGAGAGGGTGAGTGTATTCCCTACAGCTGACTGGTCTTACAAATACCTACTTAAAAAAACTCTTTATTAAAAGCTGCAGTGCTATTGTCCTTCTCTAGACAAACAGCAGGCTAAAAATGTACTGCAAATTGTGCCCTGTCTAAGCAGAAAATGAGATTCCTGCCTCTGTGCCCTACATTTGATGTTCAGCTTTGTTTGGAATTGTATACTCTCTTCAGTATTAGCTCTTTCTCTGTTTAATTCCACATGAATATTAGTCAGTAGTTTATAAATGTTAATTAAACTTTACCATTCACCAGTGGGTAGGAATTGTTCTTGCTTGATAGTCAGGGAGCACAAAGTGGAAATGGATTAGTATAGCCTGGGTAGGTGGGAGACCAACGAACAGAATACAGTGGTCCTGATTTTGGGGGTGGGGGAGGTGGGGTTGAATTGCCACTGACAAATCTGGGAACATGTTGGAGATCTGCTTCCATAGTGCCTGAGGTCTCCCTGACCAGAGCCATATGACCTTAACCTCTCTGCAGACAGTAGGTTCTAACTGGCTCCAGCAAGGTCAACCATTTTTTCCTAACCAAAGCCCAGAACCACTAATTAATCTGCCTTGTGTTGATATGTTAATTCCAAGCACATGCAAGGGTCATTGTCTGTCACTGCTAACCATGACAGGCACCTATTTCTTCTGCCCAGCTATCCAATCTAATAAAGCAGTGGTGTTCTGTCAGCTCTGTAGGGCTGTGCTGTGACAAGATGCTGCAGTGTTACTGGATGTCACTCAGGCTATTTTTTATGCCTCCACAGTACCTCAGGATCAGCACGAAGACATCACAGCCCAAATCTCATCTAGCTTTTTCACCAAAGCCATCCAAACTGTGGTGGGTTGAAATTATCTCCCCAAAATAATATTGCCAGACCAGCTCAGCTGGAAAGCAAATGAAGCTGTATTGACAAGCTAAACTGCAACCTAGGAATGAGAGATGCAATGATTATATACAAAATGTACAATACTTCCATGTATTTACAATTTATAAACAACACAAGAACCCACCCCACCCCCCCGCCCCCGGATAAAACCAGGGGACTGCTAACAGCTTTCCCCTTCCTGCTCCCTTCCCTCACCCTCTACAAGGTAAAAGAGAGAGAGGAGAGCAGTGAGGAGCTTGGTTAGTACCTAGCCACAAGAAGCATGCAGCCAAGGTCAGCCACAGCCAAGCAAAAGCACCAGCTGGTATCAGCTAGAGCAAATATGCTGAAAAGACAGAGTTAGTTTGTACAACTAACTTTATGGTAGTTATCAGACCACTGGGATAATGTAGACCTTATCATTATTTTTCTTGTCCATCCAATGGTAATTTGTTTACATTCTACCACTTTACTACTCAATCTGTGGAAAATTTTCTTAGGCACAGCCTGAAAACTGCCACACAAACCTTGAGTCTCCTTTTGCTACACGCCACAGGAGCAGCAGCAGTTGACTTGTTCACACATAAATACTAAAAAAGGCACTTCTCTGTGAGAACTATCCATCTTGAAATGCTCCTGGTTTGGACTTTTTCTTATTCTGTAGGCTGTCATAGAGTAGATGGCTCACCAGCAAGACAGATGAACCTCCTTACTTTGCAAGGAAGGACTTGCCATGCATTTTGGTGCACAGGAAACATTCCTTTTGGATGCAGCTTTGCTTTTTCTTCCTGTCTGGAGTCAGGCAGCCTAGTACACTTATGTGCAGTACCACTCAAAGTGGTTCCCTCCTTTGTTACCTGAAAGTGAGCACTGAATCTGTATTCCTGCATCACTCCATACCTGAAAAATAATATTGTGTCTCTTGGTAACTTCATTCATCTAGCAATTTTTCTTATAAACTGATGCTGCAGTGACAAGTCTTCATTATCAAAGCAAACCAAGATTTATATAGTTCTTAGGCCACAATGAATTCTTCAGAGGTGATGTTAAAATCTAGTAGGGTAATATAATCCTCTTTTTTAGCCTTCTGATTGTCCCTTTGCTATAGAAGATTTTTCCTTGTTATTTGCTTCAAGCAGATGTCTTGCTTTTGTCACATGTTCTGCATACTTATTTAAAGTCTAATTATTGATATCTCTCTCTCCAAATTCCGCTGGAGTAGTTTGTTGACAAGCATACCTTCATGTTATCCCAGGAGTAATTGCTGCACACAGTTTTAATTTTGGTGCTTCAGCAGAGGGTGTTAAGGTCAGTCTTTAAAGCTAATGATATCAAAGAGGATTTAGGTAGGATAACACTGTATCTAGATTTCATAAAGTTAATGCATGCATTTATACAAATACCTGAAAAACCACTGCAGATCCGTTCCCACAAGATCACAGAACCTCTGGAGGGACCTCTGGAGATCATGTAGTCAAAATCCCCTGCTAAAGCAGGGTCACACACAGCAGGTTGCCCAGGATCACAGTGTGCCAGGTGGGTTTGGAATCTCACTGAAGAAGGAGAATCTACAACATCTCTGGGCAACCTGCTCCAGGGCTCTGGTACCCTCCCAGCAAAGGATTTTCTCCTCCTTTTGAGGAGAAACCTCCTGGATTCCAGTTTGTACCTGTTGCCCCTTGTCCTGTCCCTAGGCACCACTGAAAACAGTCTGGCCCCATCCTCTTGTCCCCCATCCTTTAGCTCTTGCTGACCATTGATCAGATCTCCTCTCAGGCTGCTCTTCTGCAGGCCCAGGGCTCTCAGCCTTTCCTTGCTCCAGACCCTTCAGCATCTTTGTGGCCTCCACTGGACTCTCTCCAGTAGTTCTGTCTCTTAAATTGGGAAGGCCAGAACTGGACCCAGGACTCCAGGTGTGGTTCACTGCAGTAGAGGGGACTGTCCAATTGGATTGGTATTTTTGCCACTAAAAGGAGTGCTAGATGTAGAAAGCCCAAAATCTTAAGGACTTCGTAGCTTCTAGCATGAGGCTGCTGGGTAGATTTTCAGGAGCTCAGGCTCAAGTGTCCATGGCTTTTCTTTAAGCCCTGCCTTGCTTACATTGGATGTCTAATTAGCAGCCTGGAACCTTTTTGAAAATGAAGGCCATGCAGTTCAGTCTGCCTCCAAAGGAGAAAAAAACCTTTCATTAGGATACTGAGAACAGACCTACAGGCTTCCATTAAATACATTTAGAAGCTATGTGTGTTTGAAAGGGCTGCTGTGAAGGGACCAAGGTCAAGGCAGAACTCCAAAGAAGAATAAAGTCTACATCTCACTGGAAGAGAGACTGGGGCTAGCCTACAGGAAATGTTCTCTAAAGAGAATTTGAAAATAATACAGGACTAAAAGTAAGTGACCAGATGCAAAGAGAGAAAATCTGAGCTCGAGCATGATTTACAGAAATCTTAGATGAGAAGCAGCCAAACCTCACCTTGTTAACCAGCCAGTTTTTCACAATGGTTGGACTGAAAAGCATAGCTGTTTCCTGACAGAAAAAGCAGTGAAGGGCTAAAAGGAAAAGCCAATTCTCAGAGGTTTAATCAAACTGAAGTCTTCTTTTGCTCTCCCGTCTTTGAAGAAAGAGTTGTAAGAGTGAAGAAGAAAAGGTCTTCAGATGCTGGGCTGCTGAACATAAATCTGTGGATGAGAGAAAAGAGAAATCCAAGGAAGTAGTTCTGGAAGCCTGAAATTGTCTGTGGTGGTTATTTGCCCAGGCAAAGCATTTCAACATCACCTTACAGATCATCTGAAAACTATTGTAACATGTGCATGGAGGTTTGGGACAGGGGTGTGAGGTGAACTTATCTTACATGTGATCGTATGATCTTGTCAGCCAAGCCATCAATCACTTCTCTGTTACTCTTTGAAACACACTAATTAGAGCCTAACAAGGTAGATTTACCTCAAGGCCTGGTGCTTTGTGGTATTGATCTTCAGATCAATATCTTCTTTTGTCTTAGAAGAGGATGTACACCCCACTCCTGAGATTCTCTTGGAGCGCAGGCATCTGAAGGCTGTGTCTACATAGTCAGCTGGGGACACAGCTGGAACAGATGACTCCCAGCTGACCAAAGCTATAGTCCACCTTGTATGATGTCATGTTCAGCAACAAAAGGAGGGTTCAGAAAGGTTCATGAGGAGGTCACTGCTGGGCAAAGTTGGTTTATGGTGAGCGATTTTTGAAATTTACATCACTTGTCTTTTGTGGGGTTTCTTTCTCTCTCTCTGGTATTTTCTCTTTCATTATATTATTGTTCTTATTCTCTTATTCTTTTCTTATTCTTCTTCCTCTCATTCCTCTTCTTCTTCCTCTCATTCCTCCTCTTCTTCCTCTCATTCCTCCTCTTCTTCCTCTCATTCCTCCTCTTCTTCCTCTCATTCCTCTTTTTGTCATTATCATCATTATTATTATCATTAGTATTCATCTGTTTTTGTGTCAATTTATCAGTTTTCTCACTTTTACCCTTCCAATGCTCTCCTCCCATCCCACTAAGGGAGGAGTGAGCAAGTGACTGGGTGGTGTTCAGTTACCAGACAGGGTTAAAGCATGACCATAGCCACAGGAATCTTTGCATGAACTTTGTAAACATTAAGAAGTTTTGGCAATATCTACTGCTGTTAATTCTGGGACATTTTGATACATTAGGGAATGACATCACGTTTGCTTTTCATCAGAGCTGTGCATAAAGGTAGAGCTTTCACAGTCAAAGCAGATATTCAGATTGTGTTTGTGTTGGCACAGACATTGCTAGAGCAATGATGGGAAGGCTGGGAGCCCTCTGCTATGAGGACAGGCTGAGAGAGTTGAGGTGGTTCAGCCTGGAGAAGAGAAGGCTCCAGGGAGACCCTCTAGTGGTCTCTGTTTCAGTGCTTAAATGGGCTGATAAGGGAGCTGGTGACAATTTTTTTACCAGGGCCTGTTGTGACAGGACAAGGGGTAAGTAGTTAGAACTAAAGGAGGGAGATTCAGACTGGAGAAAAGGGAGAAATGTTTTACCCTGAGGGTGGTGAGACCCTGGCCCAGGTTGTCCAGAGAGGTGGGAGTGCCCCATCCTTGGAACCACTGCAAGTCAGATTGTCTGGGGCTCTGAGCAACCTGCTGTAAGTTGCAGATGTCCCTGCTGAGTGCAGTGGGGTCAGACTAGATGAACTTTAAAGGCCCTTACCAACCTAAACCATTGCATGATTCTATGATTGACATGGAGCACCACATGCATTCTCTCACCTCTCCTGTTCTGACATGGATGATGACTTCATGTGGGGGAAAGTGTAGGTATAGCCAGTCCAGAGTCTGTGTGACACAGGTGAAGATTGCTCGGAGACACGTTCTTAGGGCATCCTAGCTCTTAGTGTCACAGCTTAGACAACACACAGCACTTAAAGGATTATGATTTTCATCACTTCTCAGGAAAAAAAAAATCTAACTAGAGCTCTAACAACCTTAACAGCAGCAGAACCTTCCAAGGTAAAGCTGCACAGGAGGACAACCAGTTAAAAGAGTTCTGCTTGGCAGAAGCAGAAACTCGTAGTAAAGTACACAGCTGGCAAAACAGATCAGCAGCTAAACAGACTTTGGTCATCAAACATCTGCAGTTTCAGGGCAGGCTCAGCTTTGCTGTTCCCTGAGAGCAGCTCACAGGGATTTCTACCTTAATAAGCTAAGAATTAGCCAAAGATACAGGCAGACATCTGAGTGCCTTTGGAAGTAATTGCTTCAGGAGAATTTCCAATATTACAGGAAATAAATTTACTCTGTATGTCAGGACTTGTCAGAGTCCAAAGCTATCCAGAAAAAAAAAGATGGAAATAGTCTGAGACATGTTTAGAGTGATGTGGAAGTTGGAAGTAACTGAAAGTAGTTGATGGAAAGAATCTATCCATCAAACAGAAGAAAAAAGTCATTGAACTCATGCAGTGTTCCTAGGACTGAGCAGCAGGAAAAGTGACATGTTACAGAATACTTCAACCCTTTAGGCTTCCTCAGTAATCCCAAAAGTGTTAACATAAAAAAACCGACAGATTTTTTCCTGCCTTTATAAGCATTATGGACTAGAAACATTCTGTGGTGATTCCTGAGGAAACTATTATCTTTTGTCTGAAGACCCAGCAGAGACCAATGAATAAATCCAGCTCTCATTTAGTAGCTGCATCACATGTTCCTTACCTTCTCCTTTTTGGTAGGAAAACAAGGATTTTGTGTCAGAAGAAAAGATTACTTTGGCTATTGTGAGGTTCAGCAAGCAGTCTCAGTTTGAACTTAACTTTGAAGACTTCCTCTTTATTCCAGTCTTGAAGAAGGTTTTAGATGTACTAAGTAAGCATTTGTCTTTATCCCAACTCTAAAAGAAAAAACAAACAAACAAAAACCCCAAAGCCAAACAAACCCCACCCCCCAAAAACCAACCAAACAAAGAAGCATGTATAGTACCTGTCCCTAAAAACCTTGCTTTCCTTAAATCCTTAAGTTACATTGGATTAAACAACTACCTGGACTTCACTAAGTATTGAGTACTGTGTCCAGTTTTGGGCACCTCAGTGCAAGAGAGATGTGGAAGTGCTGGAGCCAGTGCAGAGGAAGGCAAGGAAGCTGTGAAGGGCCTGGAGAATAAATCTGATGAAGAGCAACTGAAGGAGCTGGGGATGGTTAGTTAGAGAAAGAGGAGGCTGAGGGGAGACCTCCTGGCTGTCTACAACTACCTGAAAGAAGGTTGTGGAGAGGCTGGTGCTGATCTCTTCTCCCAGGCAATTAGTGATAGAACAAGAGGGAATGACCTCAAGCTGCCACTGGGTAGGTTTAGACTGGACATTAGGAAAGTTTTTTCAGGGCAAGAGTGGTCAGGGATTGTGTGTCGGTGTGAGCTGAAATTCCCCCCCCCACCAACAATAACCAGGCTAGCTCAGTCTGGAAGCAAATGAAGGCTGTATTTACAAGCAGAGTCTAAAATCTACAATGAAATGCAATGAATATATACAAATATACAAAATTCACAACATTCACAAATATATACAATCAACAGAAAAAGCACAATCGATCTCCCTTTGCTTCCCCCCAAGGGGATCCTCCCAAAGGGGCCTCCCTCTCCCAGGAGCTTCCCCCCCAGACCCCCCTGGACAGAGAAGCAGAGTTAGTTAAGCAGAAAGTTGTTAACTTAGCTGCCAAGGTCAGTGTGTTATCTTCAGCCAGAAGAGAAGAAGAAACAGCAGCCAGACAGCCCAGCAACTGCCCCCACTGCCGAACGCAGAATGTGCAGAGTGCCTACTTTGTTTTGGGTAATAGTTCTTAAACATTTCTATCTATCCAATGGAAGTGTTTAGAACAATCGTTATTTTGCTTTCTTACACCCAGTAGTGACTTATTTACATTCTTTCACTTTCTCTGTTTTGAACTTTGCAAGGAAAAGTTAAAAAGACAGTTTCAAACCATCACAGTCCACCCCTTCTAAACAATTCCATTGGCTGCTACTATCATTTATCTAATCTAAAATAATATCTACAACAATAGGTGAATAAAGACCATAGTCCATTCCGGCTATCTCAGATGTAGATGATTCAAAAGAGTCAAATCACAGGAAAAACAGCAAACAGCTTGTTTCCTCGCAGATGGAGCGAAGGAAGGAACAGGGACTCTCAGGTGACTCAGGGCTCTCAGGGTTCGTGCACCGTAGATCTCATGAACTCTCCTCTTGGGCGCGATGCTGTATCTGCGCAACACTCTGAATTTAACCTCTCTCAGCCAAAGTTAGATTTCTTTGTGGAATACACTGAATTTCACCATTTTCTTGCATCACCCAATAGGTGTGACCAGGACCTTCAGCAGAAACCACCCCTCGGACAGGTTTGGCCTCTCCTGAAGGAGAAAATACCCAAACAGTTTTGCCTAACAGATTCTTTTCTCTGATAACAGGAACTCTATCACCTTCCTCCTTTCGCAACAAATCTGATTGGGCAGGTCCAGCTCGATTCACTGAACCTCTACTATTCACCAACCAGGTTGCTTGTGCTAAATGTTTCTCCCAGTTTTTCAAAGATCCACCCCCCATGGCTTTGAGAGTGGTTTTCAGCAAACCATTGTAGCGTTCGATCTTCCCTGCAGCTGGTGCATAGTAGGGAATGTGGAATATCCACTCGATGCCGTGCTCTTTGGCCCAGTTTTTTACAAGATTGTTCTTGAAATGAGTTCCGTTGTCTGACTCAATCCTCTCTGGAGTTCCGTGTCTCCACAGGATTTGTCTCTCCAGACCAAGAATGGTGTTACGTGCAGTTGCATGAGGAACTGGATAAGTTTCCAGCCATCCAGTGCTTGCCTCTACCATAGTCAGCACATACTGCTTACCAGATGGAGAACGAGGTAGAGTGATGTAGTCAATCTGCCAGGCTTCACCATACTTGTACTTGGACCATCGGTCACCATACCACAAGGGCTTGATCCGCTTTGCCTGCTTAATAGCAGCACAAATGTCACAGTCATGGATGACTTGTGTGATAGCATCCAGGGAAATGTCAATGGATCTGTCACGAGCCCATCGGTAGGTTGCATCTCTGCCTTGATGTCCTGACGAGTCATGGGCCCACCGAGCTAAGAACAGCTCACCTCGGTGTTTCCAGTCAAGATCAGGATCAGGATCAGAGTTTGTGTCCACCTGGGAAACTCTTGCAGCTAGATCTGCCTGATGGTTGTGTTGTTGTTCCTCAGTAGCTTTGCTCTTAGGAATGTGAGCATCGATGTGTCTCACTTTCACTGGGATTCTCTCAATGCGAGCAGCAATGTCTTGCCACAGATCTGCAGCCCAGATAGGCTTTCCTTTCCTCTGCCAGCCATTCTTCTTCCAGTCTTTCAGCCAACCCCACAAGGCATTGGCTACCATCCACGAGTCGGTGTAGAGATAAAGCTTTGGCCATCTCTCACGTTCAGCTATGTTAAGAGCTAGCTGGACAGCTTTTACCTCTGCGAATTGACTGGATTCTCCTTCTCCATCTCTCGCTTCTGCAACTCTGCGCGTTGGACTCCACACTGCAGATTTCCATCTCCGCTTGTTCCCAACCAGACGACAGGAACCGTCTGTGAACAAAGCATATCTCTTTTCATCATCAGACAGATCACTGTAAGGAGGAGCTTCCTCAGCACGAGTTACTCTCTCCTCTGGAGGTTTAGCACAGCTTGTGCCTTCTGGCCAGTTTGTGATCACCTCCACCAAACCAGGCCTTTCGAGATTTCCCATTCGAGCTCTCTGTGTTATCAGAGCCATCCACTTAGACCAGGTAGCATCTGTTGCATGATGTGGTGAAGAACCTTTGCCTTTGAACATCCAATTCAGAACTGGCAATCTAGGAGCTAGAAGAAGTTGTGACTCAGTTCCAATCACTTCAGAAGCAGCTTTCACTCCTTCATAAGCAGCTAAAATCTCTTTCTCTGTTGGAGTGTAGTTTGCCTCTGAGCCTCTGTAGCCACGACCCCAGAAACCAAGAGGACGTCCTCGTGTCTCCCCTGGAGCTCTTTGCCATAAGCACCAGGTTGGACCATTGTCACTCGCGGCCGTGTACAGAATGTTCTTAATGTCTGGACCAGTTCGGACAGGTCCCAGACCCATGGCTTGGACTACCTCTCGCTTGATCTGGTCAAAGGCTGCTTGTTGCTCAGGACCCCATTGGAAACTGTTTCTCTTTCGAGTCACATCATAGAGAGGTTTCACAATCTGACTGTATCCAGGAATGTGCAGTCTCCAAAATCCCACTATGCCTAAGAAACGCAGAGTTTCTTTCTTGTTGATGGGATTTGCCATGGTGGAGACTCTGTTTATCACATCCATTGGGATGTGACGGCGACCATCTTGCCACCGCACTCCCAGAAACTGGATTTCTCTGGCAGGTCCTTTCACCTTGTCTCGCTTGATAGCGAAACCAGCTTGCAAGAGAATGTCAAGGATTTTGTTACCTTTCTCGAAGACTTCTTCAGCAGTCTCACCCCAGACGATGATGTCATCGATGAACTGAATGTGTTCTGGAGCTCCACCTTTCTCCAAAGCATCATGGATCACTGCATGGCAGATGGTTGAACTGTGAATCCACCCCTGGGGCAAACGATTGAATGTGTACTGAATGCCTCTCCAGGTGAAAGCAAACTGAGGCCTGCATTCCTCTGCTATGGGAATAGAGAAGAAAGCATTAGCAATGTCTATGGTAGCATACCATTTGGCCTGCTTGGATTCCAGCTCATATTGGAGTTCCATCATGTCTGGTACAGCTGCACTCATGGGTGGAGTTACTTCATTCAAGGCACGGAAATCAACTGTCAGACGCCACTCTCCATTCTGCTTTCTCACAGGCCAGATTGGACTGTTGAAAGGTGAATGAGTTTTGCTGATGACTCTCTGACTCTCCAACTGACGAATCAAGTTTTGAATGGGCACCAAAGAGTCACGGTTGGTTCTGCATTGTCTGTGATGCACAGTTTGAGAAGCAACCGGCAGCTTTACATCCTCTATCTCATGTTGTCCCACAACTGCAGATTCATCTGAAAGCTCAGGTCTAATGGACAACTTCAATTTTCCTCCATCAATTTCTACAGTTGCTATTCCAAAAGCCCATTTGTAACCCTTAGGGTCTTTAAAACGCCCTTCTCTCAGAAAATCAATTCCCAAAATACAAGGTGCATTAGGTCCTGTTACAATAGTATGTTTCTTCCACTGCTTCCCAGTTAAGCTTATATCAACCTCTATCTTAAACAACTCTTGAGATCCACCAGTGACTCCCTGAATAGTTATAGATTCTCCCCCTTGATAATTTGATGGTATTATGGTGCACTGAGCTCCTGTGTCAACCAAGGCCCTGTACTTCTGAAATTTTGAAGTGCCAGGCCACTGGATGTACACATCCCAATAGATTCTGTTATCTCCATTATCCCTTACCTCCCCCTGGCGGAAGGCAGGGCACCCCTAATGGTGGGGATTACCTCCACATGTACAGCTGGCACAACGTCCAGCATCAGAATTAGGATCACTGTTGGAGCTATCAGAGTTGTTCTGGGAAACTGAGGAAGCGACAGCTACCCTCCTGGTATTGCTACCTCGGGATCTGCCCCTCTGCAGCTCCCGTAACCTCTTGAAAAGATCAGAAGTTGGTTGACCATCCCATCTGTTCATGTTCTCACCAAACTGATCACGCAGAGTTATCCAGATACTGCCACGTGATTGCCTCTGCTGTCTGTTTTGGTTTGACCTATTCTGGAATGGCCTTCTTGGAGCACGTCTGTTTCTGACAGCTGAAACTTGTATCCATCTGGAGGAAGAGGAATTAGAATCATCCCCCTTCATCAAGTTGGATATGGAGGTTTTAAGTTCCTCCTTCAGCTCTTTCATGCAATTCTCCATCTTTCCAGACAGAGTTTCAATGGCTGAAACCAAAGAAGTACGTGCAAGACTATCCTCCAACTGCCTCATTTGGTCAGTGAAATGGCCAACAGTAGGAGGTGCTCCACCATAATTTCTTGCCACAATCCTGCTTGCCAGAATAGTGGCATAATTAGGAGGAGCAAGCTTAATGAGCTTTTTGGCAAGGCCTGTTCCAACAGGAATTTCATCAGGATTCAGAGTCTTATGATCTCCATACATTACTTCTCTCACAGCAAACTCTCTCAGACGCTTGATTCCCTCAGCTATTGTGGTCCAAGGCTTAGGGTTCCATGGTAAATCATCTCTGCTGGGGTACCTCAGCGAGACTGCCAGTAGGAGGCGTGCCCACAGAGAAACTTTACCAATGCACTTGCCTAGATGCCTGTCTATGCCTGTATCCTTTGAGAGCATCCCCAACTGAGAGGCCGACTTGTCACCTACCACCAGTGCTGGGGCTCCCATATCAAAACACCTGGCTAGCCAAGACAGGACTGGCTCATTATCTCCTCTGATGTAATCCTTCCTCACATGTCTAATTTCCTGTCTGGGTGCATTAGCTGACTGTATGTCATCCTCATCATCATCATCATCATCATCATCCTGAGGTCGCTGTCCCCATAATCCTATTTTAATCCTCCATTGAATTTCTTTGAGTTCAGAGGCACTACCAGCAGTTGCTAATCTACTAGGGTCTACATCCTGACCTACATCTCCATCATCCATGTGGGGTCTCAAGAGGTCTACCAGAGTTTTAAGGCTAACCCTCTCTTCCTCATCAGAAGGATCTTTCTTAAGAGAGGGACCCTGAGTAGAAGGACCCTCATCTCCATCTGCACCATCTCCTGCAGCATCTGCATCTCCTTTACGCTTTCTGGTTACAGTGGCCACCAAATTTACTGGCTTGGTTTTCACAGTCACAGCAGAGTTGGAAGAGCAAGTAGCCTTATGTCTTTCTTGACACAGTGCTATCAGTAGCCATATGATTATTCCAAGAAGCAACAAAATTAAGATTAAGGCTAGCACAAGATATCTAGGGTACCACTGGTTCCAAGGACCCTCTGTAGTTGTAAGAGGAGTAACAAACTCATATGTGTCTGCTAGCAGATCCATAGTTGAGTTACCATAGCTTCTTAGCCCAATAAGACCACAACAGAATTCACCAACATTCAGTAACTTGTTCTTAACCCAAAGAAATGACTTATATGCCACATATCTCACAATCTTGTCTATCATGCAAGAAATGGCCCATCTGTAAACAATCACACTGATAATAGATGAAATAGAATGACTCAGAATCCAAAACAGCTTCATTTTGCTTCCTAATCTGAGCAGAAATAAATCACAAGCAATCGAGCCCCGAGTTGGAGCGCCAAAAATAAAAAGTGTGTCGGTGTGAGCTGAATTAAAGACAGTTTCAAACCATCACAGATTGGAATGTGCTGCCCAGGGAGGTGGTGGAGTCACCAACCCTGGATGTGTTTGAAGGTGGTTTGGATGTGATGTTTGGGGATGTGGTTTAGGGATGAACCTTGTAGAGTAGGATTGTGGATTGGACTTGGTGATCCTGAGGGTCTTTTCCAACCTGAATGTTTCTGTGATTCTGTGAAAGCCTTTGACACTGCCTCTCACATCATTCTCCATGGCACAAGGTTTGGATAAGTGCACTCTGCTCTGGAGTGAAAACTGGCTGGATGGCTGGGCCCAAAGAGTGGTGGTGAATGGAATCAAATCTGGCTGGCACCCAGGCACCAGTGGGGTCCCCCAGAGTCCAGTACTGGGGTCTGTCCTCTTTAATGTCTTTGTCAATGATCTGGATGAGAGGATTGAGTGCACCCTCAGTAAGTGTGCAGATGACACCAAGCTCTGTTGATCTGCTGGAGGGTAGGGAAGCTCTACAATGAGATCTGGACAGGTTAGAATGATGGGCCAAGGCTAATTGGATGAAGTTCAACAAGGCCAAGGGCCAGGTCCTGCACCTGGGTCACAACAACCCTATGGTGAGCTACAGACTTGGGGTGTGTGGTTGGAAAGCTGCAGTTTGGAGAGGATCCTGGGGGGGGGGGGTGTTGCTTGACAGTCACTGACCATGAGCCAGCAGTGCCCAGGTGGCCAAGAAAGCCAATGGCTTCCTGGATTGGGTTAGAAACAGGGTGGGCAGCAGGGACAGGAGGTGACCATCCCCCTGTGCTCAGCACTGGGGAGGCCACACCTCAAGTATTGTGTTCAGTTCTGTGTTCCTCACTCCAGGAAGGACATTGAGAGGCTGGAGCCTGTCCAGAGAAGAACAATGAGGCTGGAGAAGGGCCTGGAGCCCCTGGGCTAGGGGAGGGGCTGAGGGAGCTGGGGTTGTGCAGTCTGGAGAAGGGGAGGCTGAGAGGAGACCTCATTGCTCTCTACAACTGCCTTAAAGGAGGTTGGAGTGAGGAGGGTCAGCCTCTTGGTGACAGTTGACAGGACCAGAGGAAATGGTTCCAAGCTGCACCAGGGAGATTCAGGCTGGATGTCAGGAAATATTTCTTCACTGAAAGGGTTCTCAAACATTGGAATTGTCTCAAACATTGGAACCCAGAGCAGTGCTGGAGTCACCATCCCTGGGGTTGTTTAAATGGCATGCGGACCTGGTGCTTAGGCACATGGTTTAGTGCTGACCTTGTAGTGCTGGTTCAAAGGTTGGACTGGATGATCTTGAAAGTCTCCTCCAACCAATGATATTCTGTGATTATATGAGAATTATGGGCTTCATACAGAAGCAAATCACATGTCATTAGTCTGATTTTGAGTAGTTGCTGTGTGTAAAACAAACCAAATGGTGACAAACAAACCAGCTCTGACATGAGCTAATTATTCACTTGCTGTTGATTAGTTATCTCACACTTTCTTGGTCCATACCTGTAAGTTAGCTAATTCCCAAAACTCATTTCCAGGCCATTTTCCTGTCCCCTGCTTGTTTGCTGTGTCAGTTCAACCCCTCAAAACTCTGACATGAATATTCTGATCTGTGCCTACCTGTAAGCATATGGTATGTTGAGAGGGATCAGAAGATAAGTTTGACAACTGACCCAGAAAAAAATAAGTTGAATTTTTGTCTGGCTCTGACTCTCCAACTTACTAGGGGCTTTGAGCACTTATTTAGAACTTCTTTTCTCTGTGGTTCAACAGAGGTTTGCATTCTCAGTATTCACCCTGAGAGCTGATACATGATGGGACTTAAGAAGCTGTCTGTGTGAAACAGAGAGGTCAGTTGAGTAAATAAAGCAAGCATGGTCTGTCAAAAACATAGGCAATTAGGAAAGGTTTTATAGCTGAGACCATTAAAGTTGTTGTTATTGTTGAGAGTAAATTTAGAGGAAGAACAATTATGATGCTGCAATTACCTTCCACAGTTCATAACCCTGCTCCTGAGGGTAAGTGTTGATTTCCATGGCTAGCAGGGTGCAGAAGGCTTATTGCATGTTGCACTAAAAGGATAGTTCCTGTTTTTCATGGAAGCAAGGTAAAGCAGCCAAAGTTGTTCAGGACAAGAGTCTGGCCTTTGAGAGCAGAACTCTGTGTGGCATCAGAGGACAGCTGCTGTTTCACATTCAGATAGCAAAGTCTCAGAAGCAGGAGCCTGATCAGCGTGCATAACACCGAGCAATCAGCGGTATTAATGATTAATTCTTTTACATACATGGAACTGATTCAATTATTCAAGTGTCTCCCTGAGCTCAAGACGACTCAGTCTTGCAATGCTGGCTCTATTACACAGCAGTTTCATCAACTCAAAGGTTCCCAGCTGAGAAATACTGCTGGCTGCAGAGGGAGCTGCTGGGATCCTGTAAGGAGGCTCAAAATTCTCTTCTGTTACATCCTGCAAAGGCAGAGAGCCCTCTGGAGTACTCAACTTTCTGGAGATTCCTGCTCATGCAACTCCTTTGATTCTCTCTCTCTCCCTTTAGTTTTTAAATATTTTTTAGCATCATTAAAATTGCTTTTTCAGGACCTGACGTGATGGATACTCCAGCTGATACCCTCTTAAAGTTTGCTGAATGTCTGCAGGAATAATGTAGTACAGTCTGCATAAGACTGAGAACTTCCTGCCTCCCCTCCCCACCATGTAGCTAGGTAGGAAAGATGGTGCCTATGGTGCCTCACTGCTTCTGCAGAGTTAGTGGAGACTGTTACTGCTTTGTTCAGCACATGCTTCTAAGACCTGCAGGAGTGGAGAATGACTTGGATGGTATGACATAGAATCATAGAATGATTTGGGCTGGAAGGGACCTCCAAATGCCATCTAGTCCAACCCCCTCTTCAGTAAGCAGGGACATCCTCAACCTGGTCAGGTTGCCCAGATCCCAGTCAAGCCTCCAGGGATAGGGCCTCACCTACCTCCCTGGGCAACCTGTACCAGTGCTGCACTACCCTCATGGCAAAGAACTTGTTCCTAATATCCAATCTAAATCTGCTCTTCACTTTGAAACCATTGCCCTTGTCCTATCACTACAGGCCTTTCTAAACAGTCTCTCTCCATCCTTCTTGTAGGCTCCTTTCAAGTACTGGGAGGTTGCTATTAGGTCTCTCCTAGCTTTGTGAACCAACATCTCAAAAGCTTGAAGCAGCTCCTAAACTGTCTGATCAACCTTGCCAGCCACAGCACTTCCATAATCCCTGAAGGTAGTGGTGATAGGAATTTGGAACCAGGATGGCTTTTATTGACTGCTTCAGAAAGAAATCCACTGGTAAAATAATTTGATCCTACTTTTTTTTGTTCTTGTTGTTGAGGATCTGCCAAGTTAGCAGCATTCACTGCACCTGCTTTGAAGTGGCTGCTCCCTAGCTCAGCCTCATGCATGCACATCAGTGACATGTAGCTCTAGGTGGTTTTTCTAGGGTCATGGAAGGAGGATGTGGCATCTATTTGAAGGAATGAATTGAACACTCTCACAGTTTCTCTGAAAGAATTAAGCCATCTCTTAGAAGAGTCAGGTTGGAATTGTACTGTAGAATGTTCAAATTGTCAGTGAATTTGATGCTGTGACATGTAAAGGCTACTTCTACATGGAGGAAGTTTAGAGAAGCAAAGTGATTTATGAGGAATAACATTTGCATTAGCAGTTGGATGTTATAACTCAAGCAATCCATCAGATTTCACTTTGGTCCATTTATTTTGTACTTCTCTTGCCCAAGGCCTTGTTTCTCATTGCAATAAAAGGTCATCTTCCAGCACTGAGCTAAGCAAGAGCACTACAGAAGAGAGTTCAAAGACAAGGTAACCAGAAGAATCCAGATGAGGGCTGATATTTAAAATGTATTTATAAATCCATATAAAATCAATACTTCTGAGCAAACCTGTCCTAGCTTTTAAAAATCATCTCACTACAGCTTGCATCTGGCATGTCATTTTGTCAGCTGGAATTTCAGGGATACATATCAGTGTCAGACTGTGTCAGGTGTCAAAGATATGGCTGAAACCTGGGAAGATGAAAGAATTCTTTGTGAGCCCCCACTCCAAAAATCATTCCCTAAACGTGAGCTGAGGACAGAGGTAGTGGCAGCCTTTCACAATGTACTATGCTCCTGGGTCACACAGAGTCACAGAATGGTAGGGGCTGGAAAGGACCTCCAAAGCTCATCCAGTCCAACCCTCCTGCCAGAACAGGGTCACCTGGAGCAGATCACACAGGAACATATCCAGGCAGATTTTGAATGTCACCAGAGAGGGAGACTCCGCAACCCCTTTGGGCAGCCTCTTCCAGTGTTCTGTCACCCTCACAGAGGAAAAAGGTTTCCTCATGTTTCCATGGATCTTCCTATGCCTCAAGCTTCCACCCATTGTCCCTTGAGCTGTCATTGGGCATCACCCAGCAGAGCCTGGCTCCATCCTCTTGGCACTCACCCTTTACGTTTTTATAAACATGAATCAGGTCACCCTTTAGTCTCCTCCTCTCCAACCTAAAAAGCCCCTCAGTTCCCTCAGTCTCTCCTCGTAAGGGAGGTGTTCCACTCCCCTAATCATGCAAATTCAAGTCCTTACAGAGGAGCACTGCTTAAAATCATAGAATCATAAAATCATTTCAGTTGGAAAACACCTTTAAAATCACTAAGTCCAACCATTATCCAACTCCAGCAAGTCTGGTGCCAAACCATGCCCCTCAGCACCACATCTCTGTGCCTTTTAAACACCTCTAGGAGTGGGGGGTTCAAGCAGCTCCCTGAAAAGCCTCTTTCAGTCTTTGGGAATCCTTTCAGTGAAGAAGTATCTTCTAATATATAATCTAAACTTCCCCTGGTGCAACTTGAGACTGCTTCCTCTTGTCCTGCCGCTTGTTACTAGGGAGAATTGACTGACCCCACCTGGCTCCAACCTCCTTTCAAGGAGGTGTAGAGGGGGAGAAGGTCTCCCCTCAGCCTCCTTTTCTCCCAGTTCTCTCAGCTGCTCCTCACCAGACCTATTCTCCAGACCCCTCACCACCTTCTTCACCCTTCTCTGAACATGCTCCAGGACTTCAAAGTCTGTCTTGTAGTGAGGGCCCCACAAGTAATGTGGGTACTCAAGGAGTGGCATGCACAGGGGGCCAATCACCTCCCTGATCCTGCTGGCTACACTATTGCTGATGCAGACCAGGATGCTCTTGACCTTCTTGGCTGCCTGAGCATGTTGATGGCTCATAGCTGAGATTGTAAAGAACATGTTGCACAGGAGGATCCTGCAGGAATTTGATGCTTTGAGTGGAGACACTAATCAGGATTATCATTATTACCAAGGAAGACAGAAAAAAAGCAAGTCTTAAGGAACGAAGCGTAGCAGTGGAAATGTCTTTTATTTTTCACTGTGTTGGAGAAGTGCACAGCAAACAAAGCAGCTGTGGCTGTATTTTCTGGACAAGACCAAACACAAGGGAAAATGCTTGTGTCACATTTGCTTGATGTGCAAGTGATTTTCTGCCAAATTTTATCAGGGCTTTAATGTAGCAAATAGAGCTCATTTTCACCTCTTGGTGCAGCTGCCATCTTACCAACCTGATGTCTTTTTAGAGTAGAAGAAGAAGTTTGTTTGCTTGTGATTTTTTTTTTCCTTTCAGTCTCTGGATAAGTGTCATTGACAGAGGAGGGCAGAACAAACAGGTCAGAAGGAATGAGGTGTTGTCAGGTTTGCCCTTCCTGAAGCTGCCATGCTGCTTCTTGCTGAATTCTCAACCCTTCTCCCAGAGTCTCCCTTCACATGCCACTCTTTTTATGTCTAATTGAGCTGGTGTGTAACTGCAGAGCCCTTCTTTTGCTGTTTGAAGGGTTCAAACCAGGACATGTTTAGAAGAAAAATAATATTCTGCATCTGAACTTTAGTCTCCTAGAAAATGCCTGTCCTCAGCACGCTGCTTCAGTTCTATAGTGCTACCCTAGCATAAGTGAGTTGCTTTGTTTTAGAGTGAGATGCTTTTTTGACTCTAAATCTGTTAGCTGCTTAAGGAGCTGGATGATGTATGGAACAGTCTTCTTAGACAGACTTGCTATGTAATTAGTGTCACAGAATCCCAGGCTGCTGGGGGTTGGAAGGAACCTTTGGAGATCATCCAGTCCAACCCCCCTGCTAAAGCAGGGGCACCTACAGCAGGTTGCCCAGGATCACAATGTCCAGGTGGGTTTGGAATCTCCCCAGTGAAGGAGACTCCACAACCTCTCTGGGCAGCCTGCTCCAGGGCTCCAGCAGCCTCACAGCAAAGACTTTTCTCCTCACTTTACATATGCTTAATGTTTGTTTGTTATCCTTTTGGTTTAATTTCCTGAAAGGTAGTGGTCCTCAGCTACTTCTGTAAGGAGTTCAGCAGTGATAGCAATGAAGTTACCTTGGGCAGGGCAGTAAGGGCTCACCTTTTCCTCAAGGAGGATGGAAAGGATAATACTCCTGGCTGTCACCCTCAAGCACAGGAGGAGCAGTGGTATCTGGATCCTGGCTTTTGCACTGAAATGTAGAGGATGGTTAAAGCCTACTCCAGCTCATCACCGCCCTTGATTATTGTCATGATCACACTCACTGGTGCTTCCTATGTACCATTTTTGGATACCTACTCTTAAGGTTGGGTTAAAGGAGGAAAAGAACCTTCATAGTAATGGCCTTGAGAAGTCGAGAAGTGTGCCAACTGTAGAACTTCACCCTAAGTTAGGCTGAGTGTTCACAGCCCTGTAGTACCAACAGAAATATATGAAGTAAATTGCAAATTAGCTGCTAGCAACATTTGAGTGCTTTATTTTGCTTTAGCAAGCTCTTGGTTTTCCAGTTGCTCTCTAAATATTAGAGCCCCCTACAACTTCTTGGCTTTGTTATTGAAGCCACGGTACACACTCAATCATCTTTTCTCAGCAGGGCCTCACTGGAGAGAATCAAAGTGGGAAACTGAAATTAGTCACTCAGTGAATGGGGATGGGCTGAGAAAAACCTGCTGTGGAGCTCACAGAAGAATATGGAAGGAGTTTGTGATATTTATTGGCAGTTAAAACATTTTGCTTACAGATAGAAACCTTGTTGGGTGTTTATGAGCATAGCAGGGTTGAGTTACATTTCTGTTCTACAGTTCTCTGATTTGCATATTAAGATGTATTAGCACTCATGATGGGTTATGTTTT
The DNA here is from genome assembly GCF_027791375.1 of Indicator indicator. Lineage (NCBI taxonomy): Eukaryota > Metazoa > Chordata > Aves > Piciformes > Indicatoridae > Indicator > Indicator indicator. Next base: position 21,233,075 of record NC_072024.1, on the reverse strand, counting down.
GTTAAACTTAGTATGAATAATAGTCCTAAAAATCTACCAATTTTAACCAATTATTTGAAGCTGCTGTTTGAAAAGCATCCTTCTGCCAAGACAGCAGGACTAATACAGTGGAATTTTAAGTGACCAGATGAACAACTCCTAGCAAAAGAGGAGATGAAAAAGAACCAGAGAGTACACAGCCTTTAGGGTGGGAATTAGTCATCTAAATGATTTCCAGATCAATATAACAAACAAAATTAGAACCATTCATCCCTTTTACATAAGAGGAGACTATTATAACTAGAAGCCCTAAGGTGCAATGTGCCTGACCTTGATCCATACATCATCCAGACCTAGTCTGGAAACTGGAGATGTGCTGTAGTTGCAAATGTTTATTTACAGAAAAAGTGATCAAAGAAAGAAGAAAATCCTGTCAAAATAATCTGCTCTGTGACTGACTCCTGGTGCCTGGGTGCTCCTGATGCCTCCATTGCAGACCTGGGAGGTTGGGTACATCAATCTGCCTGTGTGCAGTACCTGGCAGTGTGAAGCTCTACGTGGAGGGAGCTGGCTGGAAGTAGTAGGATATTAGTGTTGCTTAAGGGTTGAGCCTGTCCTCATATACACAAGTTGCAGTAATGGGATCTGACCTTTTTATGACATCCTTTATAGAAAATGCCATCATGTGTTAATAGCTGGAATTAAATAAAGTGTCACCAGTGAATGAAAGGGCAGCCCTTGCCCATTAGATACTACACCACCATCACCCAGCCTTGACTGGGCTGTGACATCTCTCACGGGGACAGTGAAAGCTCTAATTTGAAATGCTGCTTTGTGAGGAAAATGCTTGGAGCTTGTGGTGATGGTTACCAGATTTTGTTCCAAAGGTTTTTCTTCTTCAGTGTGTTTGTGCCTCAATGAGTGCTGCCTGGTTGTAGGCCAAGGAGACACGCACATGCTGAAAAGCTGCTTTGCAGCCTCCCATACTTTTTGCTTACAGAGGAGGTAAAAAGATGAGAACTAAAAGAGACTCTTAAAAAACACAGGCCAATCACAGAAACATAGAGTTATAGAATGATTGGGTCAGAAGGGACTTTTAAAGATCATCTAGTCCAACCTCCCTGCAGTAAACAAGGACATCCCCAATCAGATCAGGTTGCTCAGAGTTCCATCAAGAATGACCTTGAATGTTCTTCAGAGATGGGGACTCTACTACCTCACTGGGCAACCTATTCCAGTGTTCCACTACCCTCATAGTAAAGAACTTCTTTCCAATGTCCAATCTAAATCTACCCATCTAAATACCATCATCCTATTGCTAAATACCATCATCCTATTGCTACCTGTCATTGTGAATAGTCACATTTCAAAGGCCACTGAGTGTTTTGGCTGCTAATTTCTTGGCCAGCCTTCAAAGGGTGACAGAATAGGCTGGGAGGTGAACATCCAAATCATGTGGTTATAGCATTATGCAACACCCAGTTCTCTGTGTGCTGCACAGGATATCTGACCTGCTGCTGCTTTGTTCCCTTCTTAAAAAAAAAAAAAAAAAAAAGTTCTTTTAGATACCTGTTCCACTTTTGTCTCCAGTTTTCTGTTGCTTCCTGCAAGTGATGTAGCAACAGAAACATTTGGGTCACTTGGGTAGGAGATGATCACTTGGTACTGCTGCAAGCACAACTCTTTACAGCCCAACATTCTTGCTCATCCCTTGAGGATTTTTCACCCAATTTTCTGCTGCTGTTTGCGGAAGTGAAAACACAGGCATGAGGTTTGGAAGGTTTGGTTGGTAGTGATTTCCTTCTGTTTCTTTTTGGCTTCCTGGCTTGTGTCCAACGGCTATGGATTGCTGGGTAAAAAGACTCTTGGTTTCAGTCAGATATTGCAAGTGTAGAACAATAGATGGTTTGCTAAGCAAGATAAGGTTAAAAGGGACTGTGCCATAGAATTAAGTAAGAGTAGGTAAAGGTGCCTCCCTTCACTGTTTTTTGGGGTTTTTTTTGGTATGGAATACAAGATAGAAGACACCTTCTGTCCTGACTTCCTCCACGGAATTGCAGAATGGTGGGGGCTAGGAGGGACTTCTGGAGATCATCCAGTCCAAGTTCCCTGCTAAAGCAGGGCCACCCAGAACAGATTGCCCAGGATCACAATGTCCAGATGGGTTTGGAAGTTCTCCAGAGGAGACTCCACAATCTCTCTGGCAGCCTGCTCCAGGGCTCTGGCAGCCTGCTCCAGTGCTCCAGCAGCCTTACAGCCAAGAAGTTTCTCCTCCAATTCAAATGAAGCCTCCTGAGTTCCAGTCTGTGCCCATTGCCCCTTGTATTGTTGCTGGGCACCACAGAGTCTGGCTCCATGCTCTTGCCCTCTACCTCTTAGCTCTTGCTGAGCATGGATCAGATCCCCTCTCAGGATGCTCTTCTCCAATCTAAAGAGCCCTCAGCCCTTCCTCATAAGAGAGATGCTCCAAAGCATCCTCATAAAAAGAGATGCTTTGGTATGTAAAATGACTTCCTTGTGATGTGAATGATGTCAGCAGAGCTGCTTGTCTCCTTTTGGATACAGACAAACCTACCCTTACAGACTCTTGTGGAGATGAGAGGCTATAGGAGTGGCTTTACTGAGGGAATTCAGCAGTGAGGAGGGTTTTTGACTTCTAAGTTTTAGCCATTGCTAGTGAGAGGCCTCTGTGAGGAACAGTTCTTTCAAGGAATAGTTCAGGAAGATTTGCATTTTTGTTATGCTCCTGTGGGTGCTAGTTGTAGTGATTTTTGCTCCTGTTCTTTGAATTTCACAGTTCTCTCCACCTAAAGCCACTAATCCTCTAATCACCTTAAATTAGCTCTAAGGGTCTTGTTTCTCTACCAAGCTCTTTTGATGCTTGCAGAGAGCATTCTAACAAGAGTGCACAATGGATTCTGCTCCTGTTTTGAAAGTCTGTCTGTGCAAACACATTTTTCCTGCAAACATCAACTTGCCTCACTAAACTGTCAGAACTGAATGCCTGTTTCTGTCCTCTTAGGGGAGATTGATGTTACTCCCTCACTGAAGGGGAAGGTTAAACAGAATAGTGTTGTACTGGGGAACCATGACAGCTGTTAGCTGAATTTTTCCCTGGGCTGCAGGCTGAGACCACTATCCAGAGAAGGTAACAAAACAGATTACTTTTATATTACTGTGGGCAAAACACCCTAAATCTTGTTCTGTTTCCCCCATTGTTCATGTGACACAGAACATTGAGTGTCTGCCCTGTTGCACTCACAGTCATGCATTTTCTGCACATTATTTCTTGCTATTTAGATGTTTATATATATATATATATATATATATATAAGCATTGTGAGTCAGTGTGAGGTTGTGTTTACTCTGTTTTGATGTGATGATGCCACCATCTGTCTTGTCATAGAGGAGTGACTGTAAACAGACTGATTGAAGTCTCTTGGAATGCAGCAGTAGCTGGAAGTCTTGTGAGCTGTAAGTCCATTGAAGATCTGATGGCAGGTAGAGCATGCACATGTTGGGATTAGATACCTGGACCTGGGAATTGGTTTTGGGGAGCTTCAGTCTGAAGAAGACTTTGTGAAGCAAAGTGAAGCTGAGAGAGGTGAACTCCTGACATCTTCAGCTCACATGGGCTGTAGGATTCCTACTCAGGTGCAGGGACTTGTGGGGACTCACTCCCTGCTGATTTTCCATTTTATGGAGAAGAAGTTATATACTGATGAGTACTGGAGAGATATCCTATCCCTTCATAATTTTTGCAGGTCTTTCTTTACTTCAGGAATGGAGATTAGAAGAGAGAAAGCTGAGGGGAGTCCTTATCACTCTCTACAGCTACCTGAAGGGAGGTTGGAGCGAGGAGGGGGCTGCCTCTTCTCCTTGGTGGCAAGAGACAGGACCAGAGGAAACAGTTCCAAGCTGTGCCAGGGAAGGTTTCAGCTGGATATTAGGAAATATTTCTTCATTGAAAGGGTTCTCAAACATTGAAATGTTCTGCCCAGGGCAGTGATGGAGTCACCATCCCTGGTTGTGTTCAAGCAGAGTGTGGACCTGGCCCTTAGGGACGTGGTTTGGTTTTGACCTTTCAGTGCTGGGTCAAAGGTTGGACTGGATGATCTTTGAGGTCTCTTTTAACCAGGTCTCTTCTGTGAGAGATCAAAGAGGCAAAGGTGATAGAAAGTGTTCCACAGCCATGCTAAGCCATAGGGAAGGGCTCAGAATGTGGATCATGCCTTTTGTTATGAATTCTACATTAGCAACTGTGTCTGGTCATCGAAGTAAGTATCAGATACAGCCAGATGGTGAACCCACTGGGGTACTGGTATAGCACTGCCATGGCCATGCTGGACCCTCTTCTGCTTTCTTCAGAAGTAATTCAGAGCTCTGTTGGCCTGTGAGGCAAGGAAAAGCATCCTGCTGAATGGATCAGTACTGCAAGGTATGAACTCAAATACGGTGCTGTATTGCACTTTATGGTTTGTTTGCTGAAAGCTTGGTACCATGGAGCTTCACAGGAAACACTGAGCCTTGGGAGTAAGCTGTAGATCAAAAAGAGTGGGAATCAGCATCAACAAAGGAGAGCTGAACAATGCAATTCGTGTCCTAGAGGTATGGGGTTTGCTCTAAAACGATCACAAACCTGGAATTTTGGGCTCCCTAATTCAAAAGAGACACAGGAAGCTACTAAAGAGAGTCCAACGGAGGTTACAAGGATGATTAAGGGGCTTGAACATCTCTCCTACGATGGAAGAATGAGAAATCTGGGGCTGTTTAGTTTGGAGAAGAGAAGGCTGAGAGGGGATCTGATCAATGTCTATAAATATCCGAGGTGTGGGTGTCAGGATGAAGGTGCCAGGCTCTTTTTGCTGGTGCCCAGTGATAGGCCAAGGAGCAATGGGTAAAAGCAGGAACACAGGAAGTTCCACCTCAACATGAGGAGAAACTTTCCTGTGAGGCTGACAGAGCACTGCAGCAAGCTGCCCAGAGAGGTTGTGGGGTCTTCTTCTTTGAAGGCTTTCAAGACCTGTCTGGATGTGTTCCTGTGTGACCTGCCCTAGGTGATCCTGCTTTGGCAGAGAGATTGGACTAGATGATCTCTAGAGTTCCTTCCAACTCCTAAAATTCTGATTCTATCATTCTATATCTCTACACAAGAGAACTTAGGTTTTTTCACAATGTAGTCCTGTGAGATCCTTCTCAAACCCTTGGATTCCATAGGAATTGCGTAGCATGTAGAAATTTTAACTTCAAATACACTGAATAGCCTAAGCAAATTTTCTTTCTATTATTTCTTTAAAATGTTCATAGTCTGTGGGGGTGGATAACAGGAATTAAAAAAAAAAAAAAAACAAGAAGAGGTTCAGGCAGCCCTAAGACCTTGCATTAGAAATAAATTGCAGCCTGGAGGATTTATGCTTTATGGTCAAATTTTAAAGCCTTTGATAATAAGAAAAGTAAAGAAAATGGATTTTTAGATTGCAGCAGAGCACATCATAACATTCTGTGTCTAACCTGTCCTAGATCACTCTGGCATGTGCAGGATTTGAACATTCCCAACAGCAACAGTCCTTTGGGAGCCTGGCTGTTTGTTCAGAGGAAATCTCAATACTTTCCAGCAGAGGAGAATTTGGTTCATGAACTGATCTCCATTCTTCTGCTGTTTCTTAATAGTCATCCAGGGAGTATGCTCTGGTTAACCAAGGCTTGTGCTGCTTGCTTTAGTGGAGACTGGTGAGATGAGATTTAATGTAGTGTGAAAGACACTGAGCAGGGGAGAAAAGGGAGGGAGGAGAGGGAAAAGTTTACGCTCCTTCCTTGTCAGCATGATTTTGCCCCTGCAGGAGCTTTTATTTCCCACCCCTCACCCCCTCCTTTTTATTTTTTTTTTTAATGTGCACTGGGATGTAGAGTGTGTGAGACAAGCATGTTGCTTAGCAACTGGAGGTGAACAACCTGTGCAGAGGAATAACCTGTGCAGGGGAAGAGGAGGGAGGAGGAATATATATGGCTGTTATTTCAGTTGCTCATTTTAGAAATGAGACAGGAAATCTTCTGCTGAGGTTCGTTTTCCCTTCATTTCTTTCCCCAGACCAGTGCCTTCCCTGCCTTGCTCACTGAGCAGGATGCACCCAGTCGATGTATTATTGTGGTGAAGGAGTTTGGCCATCTGGAAACCTTTAAACCCTGGGGGTCCTCAGGGTGATTAAAATACAGCATCACCCTGGGGGGAATTCTAGTTGCTGGGATACAAAAGGTTAAGTTGCTTGGGCTGAACTCTGCAAAGTCTGGAATGGATTGGGGTAATGAAGGAAGGGGAACCTTCCCTCAAAGAGTGGGATGAGGTACTTTGGAACATGGATGCAGATATTAGAGCTCTGAGACAGAGCTTGTTAACAAAGTCCTGTAATAAGAGTCTGGTCTCAGGATCTGGCTTTTGTGAAATGATCTTCACCAATCTATTCTGGTTTGTGTTCAGAACCCAGAGGAGGGGTGGTGTGTGCCTCTGCCAGATTCTCTTGGCAGAGGAAACAGTTTGGCTCTCCCCTTACAAGTTTTAGGAGAAAAGCCAGGGAGGATGTCTGTTCCAGGCTTTTTATCATCATGTGACTTTATCTGGAGAGTCACATCTGAGGCCATCTAAATTGGACAGGAAGCAACAAATTCCACCTACTTACAAGTATTTTCTACAGGTGCAAGCAGAAACACAGATTTAAGTTGACTTCTGATTTCACCGAATTCCACTGACTGTAGGAAAAACTGCAGAGATAGCTGTAAAATGGATTCCTACCAGGGGGCTCTGGGGGCAGTGCAGTCCATGAGGCACAGGCTGTGCAGTTCTCTTTGAAATTCATGTCCAAATTTAAATTCAAGGACTGAAATACAGCTTCTCTACTTCGATATGCAGAAATGGAAGAAGGAAGAGTACTCTGCAAACAGTATTTGTATGCAAAACACTGCTGGCCAGTGGAGCTTGTGACAGAGCACTGAGCAGATTAACAATTAGCTCTGGCTGTGCACACAGTGGGCAAGATGACCTAATGCTGAGATCAAAATACTCAACTACTCAACCAGCCCATGCTAGAAAATGTTGGAATAAAGACTTGTCATTTTCCTAGTGAATCTGGAAAGTGTAACAAGTCTGAGCAAGAGGAGAGGGCAGGCATGTGTGCTCCTCAGCTGAGGTACAGCAGCCTTGGCTCCTTCAAGCCCTTGCTGAACTCCACTGTTCAGGTGGGACCTTGGAGGGGATGGTTCCTGGGGTAGATTCTCATGATGGCTTTTTAAACCAAATTGGCAATGAAATGACACCAAAACATTGTATCAAGCACAGAGCAAAGTGGTAACCTGCTCGTGTCAGGTGGTTTATCCAGGGATCACTGCCAAGTAAGCAGCCTGATGAGTTTTTCTCCCACTGGACTGTGAAGATTTAAGTCCACAAAAATACGTAGATTCCTAGCTCTCCTTGACTTCAGCAGAGACTGGGCTGAATTCATAATTCTGGTCCTCTGAGTATTCTGCTGGCAGCTCTGCCACTTGGAAATCTTACCTTAGTTATTGGTTACTGGGGGAATTTTGTGACTCTTGGTATTTTCAGTGCTGGTATTTTAAATGCCCTGTAGCTATTCTTAGAGCTCCTTCTAAACCACATGTTCAGTGTATAGCATGGCTGAAAATGGCTGTGGTTAAATGGCCTCTGCCATCTGGGGAGAGCTTTTTCCCCTGTATCATGAAATAGTGCCAGCAGTGCCTTTGGTTGCTGACTTGTAGGGAAATGGCAAGAACCTTCCAGAACAGCTGCAGAAGCTAGTGAGTTTCCAGTTCTCTTTTGCTCCCAGAAAGTAAGTCACTGGTGTGGCAGCACAGGAGCAGCTTAGTGGGGATGAGCAAATGAAGACTGATGGCAAGCTGTGTGTATGAAGTGTTTGTGCTGCTGTCTGGTATCAGGTGTAATGAAGCAGTGCCCCTTGCTAAGCAGAAATGCTGAAGTCCATTTATTTATTTTAAAAGAACAGTCCTGCAGTTATGCAGATGGGCTGCATTGTAAACTCATCTTCATCTGTTTAAAGCTCTGTGCTAGCTTTTGTGAGAAGCTTAGAAGGGCTTCTAAACAGAAAGGATCACCCCCAAATGAGGCAAGATCCACACTAAAATAGTTTTTTACAAAATCTAATGTTGTACAAAGCTCCATGTTCCAAGAAGGGAACAGCTGGAGATGCTCACATTGTACTTTTTGAGAGGAGGGAGGGGAGCAGAAGTCCAACATTGTAAATAATGCCTAACAACTACAGGGAAGATTAAGATGGTATTGTGCTGAATCTAGACCTTGCTGGGGAGCCCAGCCTCTGCTTTGGTGTTGGGGGACTGGACAGGAAATTGGTGGGGTTAAAGACACTTCTTCAGCATTGCAGCCTTCCCTTCCTGGGAGGGCTGTGCCAGGGCACCAGAGCAGAGTGCCAGACAGACGTCAACACCAAGCCATTTTCCCCTCTCTTCTCCCTTCGTTTTTTTCCTACAGACTGATTTTTGAAACCCATTGGCACCAGGAAATTCTCACTGCTGGGCTCCATTTGAATATCTAAAGGGTAGAGGACATGAGGATGGGGCCAGGCTCTTTTCAGTGGTGCTTAGTCATAGGACAAGGGGCAACAGATGCAAACTAGAGCACAGGAGGTTCAGTTGCACTTAAGGAAATCTCTGAGGGTGATGGAGCCCTGGAGCAGGCCACCCAGAGAAGTTGTGGAGTTTCCTTCTCTGGAGACTTTCAAAACCCACTTGGACATATTCCTGTGCAACTTGAACTAGGTGACCCTGCTTTAGCAGGGCCAGATGATCTCCAGACATCCCTTCCAAGCCCCACCTGTGTGTGAGTCTGTGATTTGGGGATTGCTGTAGGGAAAATACGAAGCCAATGGCATTTCATTCTTTACTCACATTTTGGCATCATTTAAGGACTTAAAGGGAGGTTGCTGTGTTTGTCTGTTTGTGATGAGGAACAGCAAGGACTCAAGAAGCAGAAAGGGACATGTGATTAGCCACCATTTGAGTCACTCTCTGCCTGGGAGCTCTGAGCTGAGGCAGTGTCAGAGCTTTGAGCAGCTGTAAGGAGTTTAACTTCTGCCTGTCATTTCTAGAGCTTTACCTGAATATGTTGCTTTGTTATGTGTGGGGTTTTGTTTTACAATCCTATTATCTCAACGTAAGATCACAAAGCAGCACATGCATAGGGGAACAGAGTCACTAACCCCAGGCTATCAAATTTTATTAACATTTAATGTTACAAATGTTTGTTCAGACATTCTTTCCAGATTTACATATGAACTATTTATGTTCGGGTTTAACCAGTGTGTTTTCAGAAGTAATTTCAGTATATTAGCTTAATCCCCAGTAGGTTCTGATTCAAAAGATAAAGTTTTGTTGGTTCTGTTTAAAAAGGCTATTTATTTATTTAAGTTGAAGATCAAAAGATTTAGATGAGTGATGTCATTCTCTGCTTCATCCAAATTGCCTTTTTCATGCCAGACAATTAAGCATCAATTTTTATTTTTTTTTTCTCAGAGGGCATCCTGCATCTGACAATATCCAGATCTATTTGATTTTTGTCCAGGTTTTAGAGTTAAATCTTCTAATAGAGAGAGAGAGCCTCACTGGTACGATTTTGTTGGGTTTTTCACTTCTTTCTTGTGACCTTGGTGTGTCCTTAAGCTTTGCTGGCACTGCCACTGCTGTTGAATTGCTTGGAGGCTGAGTCCCAGTGAAGAGCACCGTGTATGTACAATGTCAGCTCTGTGCCAGAAGGCTCCTAAGGTGAAGAACACTTTACTGTGTCTTGCTCTGAAAGACTCACTGAAAATTCTTCAAGTTTCTGTTGCTGCGTTTTGGATTTTGTTGAGGTTTTTTTCAGAGAGGAAGGAGGAAATAAATGGGAACAAAGAGAGAAAAGATTGGTAAGGAAGGATTTGAAATGACTGTCTGATGTATTTGTGATTTGCTTAGCAGAGGAGGGAATAAAACACCAAAAGCTTGTGATTAGAAGTAAAACAAAGATGAAAAGAGAGGCAGTAAGAAGCTGGCAGTGTTATTATTGGAGATTAAGTTGACTGATCGAATAATAAGAGCTAAAAAGTGTGATCTGCTCTGTTCATAAACCTATCTGGGATTAATTTAATCTGTCATTTACTTAAATACCTACCACATTGGCATATTAAGTTTCCTACCTAAAACAAAAGGGTTGTCAGGAAATAAAGAATAACTTGGTTTAAAATCAAAGGCTTTGGAGATAAGCAGATTTTATAAATTCCACGTGAAGGCTGCCTGTGGTCTGTGATCAAGGTGGCATTTGTCAGCCCTCAGAGATCAGTTCTGTGGGCAGTATCCTTCTCGTCCCTAAGCTTTCCAGGAAATTTTTGGGGAATTTCATTTCAGTTTGGATGAAGGTTGTGCTTATTAATGCTTGACTTCACAGAATCAGTTCTGCTGAGCTTCTGCTACCACATTACTTTCCTTGCAACACCCAGATGAATTCTGATACTGTGAGGATGCTAATTTGTGCTGAACTATGTGGAGTTGCCTCTTCATGAGCAAGACCACAAATGTCAGTGAGCAAATAGTTCTTGTGGCTGAGTTTTGCAGAGCTGGAAAGGGCAGCAAACGGAACAGCTAACAAGTGGCTTTACACCATGTGCTTTTGCTGCTCTAGATGCCAGCATAACAAACACAGTCAGTCAAATTGCTGTAATTCCAGGGCTTTTGCAAAGGGAAAAGAAGGATACTCAGAGCACAGTGCAGAGATTTACAGAGAAACTCAGGACACATGGGGTTTGAAGTCACTTTTGTTGCTGAAGCAGGAACCCATGGACTGGAAGGGAAGGTTCTTTTCAAACCGAAGCCCTGGGACCTGAGCTGCATGTGCCAAATGCTGCTTTGTAAGGTTATTGCCCATGAAATCCATTCTACAGACTACTTCCCACTCTTTGTGATGGTAATGCACTTTGTCCTGGTTTGAAATGCATCATATAAGTGGACAGTGTTCTGGTAGGATACTGCCTCAGTCTGTGTAGCTGGGTGGCTACACCTACCCACATGCTCCAAAAAAGAGCTTTGGTGAGCACTGTGCAATTAGGAACACCAGTCTGAAAGCTGAGCTTTAACAAAGCCAAGTGCTGGCTCCCACACCTGGGTCACATCAACCCCATGAATGTTCCAGGCTTGGGGCAGAGTGGCTGGAAAGGACCTGGGGGGTGCTGGCTGACAGCTGTCTGAAGATAAGCCAGTGTGTACCCACGTGGCTGAGAAGGCCAACAGCATCCTGGTATAGATTAGCAGTGGTGTGGCTGGCAGGAGTAGGGAAGGGATGGTACCCCTGTACTTTGCACTGGTGAGGTTGTACCTTGAGTGCTGGGTTCAGTTTTGGGTCCCTCACTGCAAGAATGACCTTGAGGTGCTGAAAATATTCCCTAATATTCAATCCATCCCCCCTCCCAGCACAATTCCAGGACATTTTCTCTCATTCTATCATCTAACACTAGGGAAAAGAGACCAACCCTCACCTGGCTCCAACCTCCTTTCAGGGAGCTGTAGAGAGCAATGAGGTCTCCCCTCAGCCTCCTCTTCTCCAGGCTGAACACCCGCAGCTCCCTCAGCTGTTCCTCCCCAGCTCTGTTGTCCAGACCCTTCACCAGCCTCTTTGCCTTTCTCTATACATGCTCCAGGAACTCAATGTCTTTCTTGGTGTGAGGGCCCCAAAACTGTACACAGGCATGGCCTCACCAGTGCTGAGTACAGGATGCCAATCACTGCCCTGGTCTTGCTGGTCACACTATTGCTGACCCAGGCCAGGATGCTGCTGGCCTTCTTGGACACCTGAGCACCTGCTGGTTCATATGCACTAGAAATGAGTGAAATGTTCAGATTTTAACAGGGATTATGAAGTTTTCAAAACATTCTATGCTTTCTTGCATAGGAATGGGAATTTCAAACCTGAGTTGTATTTCAGATGGCGTGAAATTAATGGAGTTTTTTGGATTCATCATGAAACATAGTGCCAAGTGGCTGTTTCTGTTTTCTGTGTCAAGCTCAGCAAGTCAAAATCTCTAAAGAGAAGCAAAAAGAATTTCTAAAGAGGAGTGGGATTCCCAAGTCCTCAAGACCCTGATTTTATGATAAGAGGGAGGTCCTTTATAAGAAACAGTCAAGAAAATATTTATGCAAGTAAAATAACTACAACTATTTATGTTCAGTGGTGGCCTCATTTCATATATGCTTTCAGAACTCATATGCAACACCCATTCATATAGATGGAAGTCTTCCTCATACAGGTAGAAGTCTTCTTCGTGTTGGTAGATTTAAAAGCTGGTCCCTAAGCTTTGATCTTTCTTAGACAATTGTTTTTCTTTCCTATTTGTGTTGTACATTGCTTAGCTTTAGAAACCTGATCTAGGTGTACCTGCATTAGTAGGAGGGTTGGACTAGATGATCTCCAGAGGTCCCTTCCAGCCCTCACCATGCTGGGAATCTGGGATTGTGTGAAACGCAAGGCAGCAGAGCAAAGCACTGTTATCCATCTGAATAACTGCAGCTGCACTAGGGAGGGTGCAGAGACTTCCTAACTGAGATGAAAAATGTGTGACAGCTTTTGACTGAGGGAGATTGAATTGACTGGCTGCTCACTGAAGTACTGCAGCTACTTGTTTGAACTGTGGGCAAGCTTCTGAAGTCCAGGTGCACTGCTGGAGTCTATTTTCATAGCTTCCTCAGCAGGTATCTTAACTCCTGCCTCTTGTCTTTGATCCCAGGCAGAAAGGACTATGGGGAACTACTCCATGACTGACTGGGACTCCAGAAAATATCTGAGGTCAAAGCACAAGTCTCTGTTCCCCTCAAAAGCAGTGGATGGATGCAGCTGCTTATAGTAACCAACTGTAGCAGGCCGGGAGAAATTATGAGGGAATGGAAATTCTTCACCCTTTGGACTTCTTTTAAACTCCAGGGCAAAACTGACGGAGGCTATGCTCTATGGAAACTCTTGTAGTGTTTGGTTTGAACTCCAGCTGGTTCCCAAGACCTCAGATGAGTCCCAGCTGCAAATCTCGTATGACATGGTTATTGGTGTGATGGTAGGGAAAATAAGATGACTCCAAGACAGGTTAATGAGGAGAGTATGATGCTGCAGGGGATGGTTTAAAACTTTGTGGGAAATGGATTCACTCAGCATCTGGAAGGGACTGTGCTATGAAAAGATCTACACTTTCCTTAAAGTCCTGCCTCTCAACTTTAAGAATTAATTCTGAAGCTTAATTCTACTGGGATTCATAATACACTTTGAAATAATAGAATCCAGGCACACTTCTTTGTGTACTGGGTCCAGTTCTGGACTCCCCAGTTGAAGAGAGACAAGGAACTACTGGAGAAAGTCTAGCAGAGGGCCTGGAGCATCTCTGTGAGCAGGAAAGGCTGAGAGACCTGGGGGTATTAGCCTGGAGAAGAGCAGCCTGAGAGGGGATCTGCTCAGTGTTCAGCAAGAGCTGAAGGATGGGAAAAGGAGAATGGGGCCAGACTCTTCTCAGTGGTGCCCAATGACAGGACAAGGGGCAATGGTCACAAACTGGAACCCAGGAGCTTCCATCTGAACATGAGGACAAACTTCTTTGATGTGAGGGTGTTGGAGCCCTGGAGCAGTCTGCCCAGAGAGGTTGTGGAGTCTCCTTCTCTGGAGAGATTCCAGACCCACCTGGACAAGCTACTGTGGGCGACTCTGTTTTAGCAGGGGGATTGGACTGGATGATCCTCAGAGGACCCTTCCAACCCCTACCATGTTGGGATTCTATGATTCATTTTTCATTAGGAAAGGTGAAAACAGAGTATCTTGGTCCTTCATCTGCTCACTGCTGATTAAGGAAAGGATTTTTTCACCTATGTCCTTCAGGTGGTGACTATACTTTAGTGTGAATAGAGAAGAGCATTATAAAGCTTAACATGGTCCTCAGGTAAGTTAATGTCTGTGAAATGCTGGCCTTGGTTTTCCATTTTGCAGTGGTGAGAGGGAACTGGTGGAACAGTTGCATCTTCTTTATGGGAACATAAATATACCTTGCATATAAAGCCAAGAATGTAGAGCTAGTGTGATCGGAATCTTAATGATCTCTTTCAAGATTCATTAGTAGGCTAGATGGAGTTGATCTTGATGATTTCTTCTTCTGCACTGCAGGATTCATTTGTGGTCATGTTTTATCTGTTTGCTGACATGTTTTTGCATTTCTTTTTTCTTTCTTTCTTCCTTCAATGTTATGCAGCCCCACATTACATCTGAATTTACTATATATGGTGCATTATACATATTTTAAATAGTGTTTCTTTGTTTCCTTTAAAATCAGTTTTGTCCATCTCTAGGTCTGCATTTCTTTGAGCCCCAAATTTACCATCCCAAGTCTGTGTTCCTGCACATCTCATCCTGTGTCTCCATTTCTCAAGGCCTCTGCTGCTTTACCAGCCCTGTATTTCTCTACATTATATCATTGTGCTACAGCCAGTGAAAATCTCATTTTATATGGAATTACTTCTTGTCCCTGCTGTCTCTATAAAACTGTGGCTATAGCATACAGAGATAACAAAAGTAAACCAGATTACCCACAGATAACTGGTCATTTAGAGAAACTGATGTCACAGTCAAACCAAATAAAACAAAGCTATGAGCAGGTCAAGAGAAGTTCATACAGAGGAGCCCTGCCAGACCAGAGCTCTGAGGGCTTGCACGCCCTGTACAAAACTTCTGACCTGTTACTGGCACAGCTAACTACCCAAACCCTAATTCCTAAGCCCTCTTCATGCTGATGCAGATGACCACAATTTACACTGGTAAAATGATCACTGCATTTTCTCAATTTCCTTTAGAATCAGGCCTAGAAGAGGCTTTTTGTACACAGGCAGCTTTTTATTCACATGTTCCTTGTATTCTTTGTATGCACTGTGCATTTGTGTGTGTGGTTTTGGGTTATTCAACAAGATACACCAAACACTGTAGTTCTCTGAAGAAGAAATCCCTAACTCCTAAAGATGTCCAACTGGAGATCACTAGGAACAGCTTACCTTAATCAGGCCCTGTAAGAAGGACGTTAGTTAAGCTACCACAAGATGGACATTGAGGTGCTGGAGAGTGTATCAGTGTGAGCTTAAATTCCCCCCCCACCAACAATAACCAGGCTAGCCCAGTCTGGAAGCAAATGAAGGCTGTATTTACAAGCAGAGAAATGCAATGAATATGTACAAATGTACAAAATTCACAACATTTACAAATATATACAATCAACAGAAAAAGCACAACCAATCTCCCTTTGCTTCCCCCCAAGGGGACCCTTCCCAAAGGGGCCTCTCTCTCCCAGGAGCTTCCCCCCCAGACCCCCCTTGGACAGAAAGCAGAGTTAGTTAAGCAGAAAGTTGTTAACTTAGCTGCCAAGGTCAGTACGTGTTATCTTCGGCCAGAAGAGAAGAAGAAACAGCAGCCAGACAGCCCAGCAACTGCCCCCACTGCAGAACACAGAATGTGCAGAGTGCCCACTTTGTTTTGGGTAATAGTTCTTAAACATTTCTATCTATCCAATGGAAGTGTTTAGAACAATCAGTATTTTGCTTTCTTACATCCAATAGTGACTTATTTACACTCTTTCACTTTCTCTGTTTTGAACTTTGCAAGAAAAAAATTAAAAAGACAGTTTCAAACCATCATAGAGAGTGTCCAAAGAAGGGCAATGAAGCTGGCCAAGGGTCTAGAGAACGGGTCTGGTGATGAGCAGCTGAGGGAACTGGGATTGGTTAACCTGGAGAAAAGGCTGCTGAGGGGAGACCTTCTCATTCTCTACAGCTTCCTGAAAGGAGTTTGGGGCCACATGGGGGTTTGCCTCTACTCCCAAAGAATAAGTGACAGGACAATAGGAAATGGCCTCAGGTTGCACCAAGGGAGGTTTAGGTTGGGTATTATGAAAAATTTCTTCACCCAAAGGGTTGCCAAGTCCAGGAACAGGCTGCCCAGGGAGACCCCAGCCCTGGAGGGATTTAAAATCTGTGCAGATGTGGTGCTGAGGGACATGGTTTAGTGGTGACCTGGCAGTACTGGGTTAATGGTTGGACTTGATCCCCAGGCTTTCTTCCAACTAGAATGACTTCATGACTCTCCAAAAGAGCTGCACATCCCTGCCCTGAAGTGGCAGTCAGTACAAGCTGGTACCTTGAAGCATTATGCTCCAGTTTGTCAAACAGCAAAAGATTTTTGAGCAAATGAGTCCTTGGCTACTGATGCCCTTTTAGGACTCAGTTCAACCAGAGCTCTGCCATCATGCATGTATGATCTCACCAGTAACGATCAAAGCTGGACCATGCATGTGTTGCTTTCAACAAAGAAACCACCCAGAGACCTCAAGCAAACCCTTGACTACTGCTTGTGTATTTGAGCAGGTACCATCCCATCATATGCTCAGGAGGAAGAGATTTGAAGGGTGCAGTTAATCAGTGCTACTTCTGGTGTGACCTGAGACCAACCTGAAACAAAACTGTTTCTTTCAAAATTTAGAGGAAAGATGCAGCAAGGGTGAAAATTAAGAGCAATCTTCTTTAATTAGACACAACTCAACCTAAGGAAACCCAAAGCACAGCACTGGTTTCTAGGTACAGGACTGTATATGAATGAGGAACATTTCCTCTGTGTTATGGCTAGACAGGAGAATCCTTAAACAGATTTTCCTCCTACTCCATTGCTTGATTGTTTTTCAATTTGCTTTCCAGGAGATGCTGCTCCCCTCTGTTTGTATTTGACTGTCATCACCTGCCCACACACTGGATCTTTTAATTCAGCACAGAAATAACTCACACCCTGAACGGGCTGAATTTTGGATGAAGGCCCATTGGGATTGCTGCTTCCTGCTCTACCCTCAGGAGCTCTGTGTGACACATGTGACAATCATAGAATTCATTGGGTAGGAAAGGACCTTAATGGGTCATCTATTCCAACCCCCCTGCAGTAAGCAGGGACATCCCCAATTAGATCAAGTTGCTCAGAGCCCCATCAAGCCTGACCTTGAACATCTCCACGCCATCCCAAGCCTGTTCCAGTATTCCACCACTCACACAGTAAAGAACTTCTTCCTCATGTCCAATCTAAACCTACCCTGCTCTAGTTTGAAACATTGCCCCTTGTCCTATTGCTATATGCCCTTGTAAACAGTCCCTGGCAGCTTTCAGGTTTCACCTCTGTGAAGAGAAAAGTTGCCACAAACTTCCAAATGAAACCCTGCCTCTTTCTCTCCGCTCTGTAGCTGTGTGTTTTTCTGTCAGCCTCTTCTCTTTGAACCCCACTGCTTTGTTTCCCCAGCAGGATGCCATGCTCCATTAGATAGTCCTTGAAATTAAGAGTTTGCTTGTTAATTAACAATTTCATAATGCTCTTCTTTTCTAACTGGAGAGGAAAATCCCCCTCTCCATCACATCTGAAGACTACCAGAGCTTTCTTTTTGTCTCCAACACGCACCCACAGTCTAATGGAGATGGAAAATACTCTTGCAGTCAATGCTGTCAAGCTTGTTGAATGTGTAGTTGGCACCCTCCTAACACCAGACTGAAGCTGGCATGGAAGAGCTCAGCACTTTGGCAACTCCTGATTGTGGAGCATTGGAAGGCCTCCAGACCTCCTGATCATTTTGGGACATGTTTTTATGGCCATGGTGGTGTTAGGTTGATGGTTGGACTCAATGACCAAAATGATCCTGTAGAATCAGTCAGGGTTGGAAGGGACCACAAGGATCATCCAGTTCCAACCCCCCTGCCATGGCCAGGGACACCTCACACTACAGCAGGCTGGCCAGAGCCTCATCCAGCCTGGCTGCAAACACCTCCAGGGATGGGGCCTCAACCACCTCCCTGCACAACCCATTCCAGGCTCTCACCACTCTCATGGCGAAGAACTTCTTCCTCACATCCAGCCTGAATCTCCCCACTTCCAGCTTTATTCCATTCCCCCTAGTCCTATCACTACCTGATATCCTAAAAAGTCCCTCCCCAGCTTTCTTGGAGCCCCCTTCAGATACTGCAAGGCCACAAGAAGGTCACCTCAGAGCCTTCTCTTCTCCAGACTGAACAGCCCCAACTCTCTCAGTCTCTCCTCACAGGAGAGCAGCTCCAGCCCTCTGATCATCCTGGTGGCCCTTCTCTGGACACCTTCCAGCATGTCCATGTCCCTCTTGTAACAGAGGCTCCAGAACTGGACACAGAGCTCCAGGAGTGGTCTGAGCAGAGTGGAGCAGAGGGGGAGAATCCCCTCCCTGGCCCTGCTGGCCACACTTCTCTTGCTGCAGCCCAGGCTCTGCTTGGCTCTCTGGGCTGCAAGTGCTCACTGCTGGCTCCTGGTGAGCTTCTCCTCCCCCAGCACCCCCAAGTCCCTCTCCTCAGGGCTGCTCTCCAGCCAGTCCCTGCCCAGCCTGTACTTGTGCTTGGGGTTGCCTTGACCCAGATTCTGTCTGTCACTTCTCTGGAGGTGTATGTGAAGGGAGGCTCTTCTGGGTTTCTGGTCCCAGTGGCTGTGGCTGTGCTCACCTGGTGGTGAATGGCTGTGCCCACTAGAGTCACAGAGCTTGTGACAGGAACAGACTGTGCTTTGTCAGTGGTGGGTTTGAATTCCTCTAGAAGGTTTGGAAATGAAACCAACCACCTCTAGCTCTGAGTGGTCCAGGCTGTGCCTGGCAGAGGTGGTTGCAAAGCATTAGCAGGTTGTCAGAACATTAAACATAAATAAAAAAAGGCCATAACAGTTTGATTGGCTTGAAGGAAAGTTGGCTCAACGTTAGCTCCCAGCACAATCTTTTCTCTCAAAGAAGGGAAGCAGACAGCAAAGCTTTGTCACAGCCCAGGTCGCAGCAGTGAGTCCAGCAATCAGAGGGTTCCTCTGTCCCTGAAGTCACTTTTAGCTTGACAATGAGTTCACCTGCATGTGTTCTTCAAGGCAAAAGAAAAATTTTTATTTTCTTTTTTTTTTTTTAAACCAGAAATACATCTAAACCAAAAGTATGTCATCTACAATAATTTATTCACAGTGTTTTCAGTCTAATGGATTTCTAAAGTGTTAGGAAATATTTGCATAAGAAAAATCTTTGTAGTTTTGACTTCTTTAAAACTAAAATCCCCCGTTCATGATGTAATAATTAGTAAGAAGTACAAAGTGATCTAATGCCCATTCTTCTGTATCAAACTGGCTTTCATTTCTAATCATAAATGCTGCCATTCTTAGCTCTTGAATAATTACCCTTTACATCAAGCTGCCTAGGGGATGTTCTCAGCCTTGGGAGAAGGAACACACATCACTTCTTTGTTCTTCTTTCAAAGACTAGACCAAAACTCTTGCACCTACAGCAGAAAAGGTGTTGAGAATCTCATCACAGAAATGCAGCAGTGCTTCTCCCTGTGCCTTTGCATCCTTCTGTGGCAAGTGGGTGGAGCACTCAATGGAGAAGGAATTTGATTGATAATCACACTCAAAGAATCCATGACTCAGTGTCAAAGTGGAGACAAGCAGATGAGTGGTGTTCCCCAGAGCTTGGTACTGGGACCAGAGCTGATGAACATCTCTGTTGGCAAGATGGGCAGTGGGATCACAGCACCTTTGGCAAGTTTGCTGATGACAGCAAGCTGTGTGGTGCAGGCATTGTGCTGGAGGGAAGGGATGACATCCAGAGGGACCTGGGCAGGCTGGAGAGGTGGGCCCATGCCAGCCTCATGAATTTCAGCAAAGCCAAGTGCAAGGTCCTGCTTCTGGACGGGGGCAATGCCAAGAACAAATGCAGGCTGGTTATAGAAGGGATAGAGAGCAGTGCTGAGGGGAAGAACTTGGGGCACTGGATGAGGAGAAGCTCAGCATGAGCAACCTGCACTCACAGCTCAGGCCCAGCCATGTCTGGGGCTGATCCCCAGCAGCAAGGGCAGCAGGTGGAGGAAGGAGATTCTGCCCCTCTACCCCACTCTACTGAGACCACACCTGCATTGCCTGGGCCATCTCTGGAGCCCCCAGCACAGGAAGGACATGGAACTGTCAGAGCAGGTCCAGAGGAGGCCATGAATGTGATCAGAGGACTGGACCCCCTATCCTGTGATGACAGGCTGAGAGAGTCAGGGCTTTTAAGCCTGGAGAAGAGAAGGCTCCAAGGAGATCTTAGAGCAGCATTCCAGGATTTGAAGGGGGCTGCAGGAGAGCTGCAGAGGGAGTGTTTACAAAGGCATGGAGTGACAGGAGGAGGAGTGATGGCTTCAAACTGGAAGAAGCTGGATATAGATTAGAAATTAGGAACAAATTCTTCCCTGTGGGGTTGGTGAAGCAGTGGAACAAGTTGTCCAGAGAAGTTGTGGAGGCTGCAAGTCTGGAAGTGTTCAAAGCCAGGTTGGATGGGGCCTTGAGCGAGATGGTCTAGTAGGAAGTATCCTGCCCATGGCACAGGGCTTGGAACTACATGGTGATTTTTAAGGTTCCTTCCAACCCAATCTCCCCTGTTCTGGGATTCTGGGATTCTGCAACTCTCCAGGGAAGACTCAGCTAGTGAGATTTGAGGTTCTCATCACTTCTGTACATCTCCCACCAGGGTCAGTGAATTAAAGGGACAACACCTCTGGTATGATGTAAGCATGCATTTACTGGTCTTGACAGTGCTCAGCTTTTGCCTTATGTTATTTGTTTCTGGGCTCTCACATGGCCCTAAAGCAGCTTTGTCTTGAAGCTGAATCCTACCACGTGGGCAACTGCTCATGCATGGTGGCGTTACTGGTGGCTACCTCCCCTTCAGTTCTCACTGCGTGGCTGCAAATCAGCATTGCCAGCATCTCTGCTGGGAAGCACCCAGGCAGCTCACTGCCATGAGCTTCTCACAAGAAAATACAAGGGGCAGTTAGGATGGTTTCAGAGTAACTCAGAGGGTGATTGTCTCCTCAGCCTGGTTGCTACAGGTGGAATAGCGCAAACTGCTGGTCCGCCTCGAGTATCTCCAGGCTGTAGCAGCAGGTGAGTGACTGGGGCTCCAGCAGCTGTGGTGTGCAGACAGAACAGCCAGGCTGATTTGCCTTAAATATTTAACACATGGAGGTACTTCAGAGCAACTTGGCTTCTGAAAAATACCCCCTGCCATCTGAGTAAATCATTCCTAACCTGTTCTTACTATTAAGTAGCACTCTGCTCCACAGCCAGAGCGTCTTGGACTCTAACAAGGCACCCAAGCTGATGTCTTTCATCTCTAGACAGCCTTCCTTTAGCCTGTTAACTTGTCTGGTGACTACATCACCTTTCTTTGAACATAATCTCTTTCATGTCCCAAGGCAATCACCTTTATTGGTCAGCAGTAAATTTCATGTGGGAACAGCAGAGCCTAACCAGGTTAGCCTGGCTTGTGACAGATGGGAGACAGCACAAGGCATGCCTGAGTCACAGTAACATTGTTATTGTGTCTTAAGAGCTAATAAGGTTTAGTTATTTGTTTGATGGGAGAACAGCACGCTCTGAGTTCATCTGTCATAGCTTTGTTGACCATTTCTGACATGGATTCTTCCTTTGCTTCTGTTTCTCAGTTTCTGTTTCTTATAAGCAAAGGCTGAGTGGACCTGGGGCTGTTTAGCCTGGAGAAGGCTTAGAAGGTATCAGATCAATGTTTACAAAGATCTTAAGGGTGAGGGTCAGGAAAGTGGAGTCAGGAAGATGGAGCCAGTCTCTTCCCAGTGGTGCCCAGTGACAGGACAAGGGACAACAGATACAAACTGGAACACAGGAAGTTCTTCCTCAACATGAGGAAAAAATTCTTTGCTATGAGGGTGCTGGAGCCCTGGAGCAGGCTGCCCAGAGAGGTGGTGGAGTCTCCTTCTCTGGAGAGATTCCAAACCCACCTGGAAGCATTCACAGGATCACAGAATGTTAGAGGTAGGAAAGGACATCCATGGATCATTGGGTCCAACTCCCTGCCAAAGCAGCATCACCTAGGGTAGTCTGCACAGGAACATGTCCAGGCAGGGTTTGAAAGTCTCCAGAGATGGAGACTCCACAAGCCCCCTGGGCAGCCTGTCTCAGGGCTCTGTCACCCTCACTGTAAAGAAGTTTGTCCTCATGTTGAGGTGAAACTTATATGTTCCAGTTTGTGTCCATTGTTCCTTGGCTTATTACTGCACACCACCCAAAAGAGATTCCTGTGTGGCTTGCCCTAGGTGATGCTGCTTTGGGAGGGATGTTGGATTAGGTGATCCTCAGAAACCCGTTCCAAGCCTTACCATTCTATGATTCTGTGATTCCCTATAAACAAAGAAATATCTGTCTCAAAAATTAAGACATCTTCAGGTGCTACCAGACCTCTTCATGTTGTATTTTATTGGCAGGGCATGGATAAAGTGATTACACAAAGCTTTGGTGCTGACAAATGTATCCTAGTTGTTATCTAATCCATAAGATCGTTTATAAATGCTCTTTGTTGGAGGAGACTGACATTATTCACACAGACATGCCACACCTGCTGTTCCCTTCAGCAGAGAGCTTAACTGCAGTGTGCAAAGCAATTATTGAAGTTTGGCCTTCTTTTTTTGCATCTTGTGTGTGAAATAATCAGGCTGTAGGGTCATGATTGATTGCAGAATTCAGGGGCCAGATGTTGGCAGCTTTCTTGAGAGTTTCAGTGGGTAAATAGTTGCTTTTGCAGAGGAAAGGAAAAAAAAAGATCACAGGAATGAAAAGAGAAGCAATTCTAGTTGAGGTGTCACAGGTGGACTTCAGAGGTGGTCCTGGAATGGACCTGTCACCTCAAATGTGGGAGCTGTGCAGCAGTATTATTTGCCACATGTAGTTGGCAGAAATCCTATGGATTTTACAAGATCTGCTGTGTGTGTGGGGTGTGTGTGTGTGTGTGTGTGTGAAGAGGATTTCTTGCTTGCAAGTTGCAATGCTCAAAAGGCTGTGGGGAATATTCCAATGGGCAATAGAAGTGGAGTCTGGACCAGCATTTGAATAGATGCTGAGCACCTCTTCTTTGCCTTGTCTTGAAAGATAAAGTAATACAGAGTGTGCTGCTTGTGGCTTGGTGTTTGTGCAATGCTCAAAATGATGAATTCTGGGGCTAGCCAAGCCCCTCAAGGCTGCTCCAGTAAGGGTGGGAAGTAACTATAAACTGCACTGAGCAACTCCGGACTACTGCCTCAGGAACAGGACAGGGCTGCAGAGCTGAGATGTGTGCAGCTGATTGAGCTCTGACACAACCACACCAGTGAGGATTCTTCTCCCTTTAAAGGCCCTGAGACTGTTGCCAGGGCTGGTGAAGGCAGCATCTGCCCAAAAGGTCTGCGTGAGGCCAGTTTAGATGGTGAACACTGTCCACAGGGGTGAGCTGGGACTGTTAATGTCGCTTCTCTGCAGAGACAAGCTGGCCCTCAGATAGGAGCTACAGGCTGTGGCCACCCAGCTTTCCAGCATATGTATTTATTAGTGATTTTAAGGAAAATGAATTTTCCTCCTCTTCTGTCTCCCTTTACTTACATCAGTCACTAAAGAAATGTCCAGGGCTTGTTTGAAGAGTTAGCCAGTTCTGGCATTTGTACTTACCCTGACAGAATGCTGATCTGTGCAGAGCATTGGAGGAACATTGTTCTGACAGCCCATTGAGTTTTACAATTCCAAACTTTCCTGGTTAATGTACCATGGGCTCAGTTTGCTCCCCCCTCCTTCCAGCTCCAGTGCTGATGCCATGGCCCTGGGAGCTGCTTGCTGCCAGCACACGTGCCCGGCGCCGGCTCTGTGCAGCCGGGAGCACCGCGACAGCGGCCCCTCCAGCTGCAATGGTCTGGGAAAGAGCTCTCTGTGCTTCAGAGCCTGCTTTGCCAGGAGAGATCTGCATGTGGCACTGCACAGGGTGAGAAAAGAACGTCTGGCTTTTTCAGGAATCATAGAATCAGCAGATCATGGGATGGTTTGGGTTGGGAACTGACCTTTTCTAGTACATCACTCACAGAATGACAGAATGGCAGGGGCTCGAAGATCTGACCAGGCATCATCCCCAGACCTCTGGAGATCATCTAGTCCAACTCCCCTTCTGAAGCTGAGTCACCTACAGCAGCTTGCTCAGGATCTCAATGCCCAGGTGGGTTTGGAATCTCTCAGAGAAGGAGTCTCCACTACCTCTCTGGGCAGCCTGCTTCAGAGCTCCAGCAACCTCATGGCAAAGAAATTTTTCCTCATGTTCAGATGGAACCTTCTGGGTTCCAGTTTGTGCCCATTGCCCTTTGTCCTGTCATTAGGCACCACTGAAAAGATTCTGGACCCATTTTTCTTGCCCCCACCCTTTAGCTCTTGCTGAGCGTTGATCAGATCCCCTCCCAGGCTGTTCTTTTCCAGGCTAAACAGCTTCAGGTCTTTTCTCCTCACAGAGATGCTCCAGGCCTCTCAGCATCTTTTGTGGCCTCTACTGGATGTTGAACATTTTCTCATTTGTGCAGGAGGATTAAAGCAAAATCTGAGCCAAACTTTGTAACTTTGAAGTAGATCTGGGCAGGCAAGTTCTGTCACCATACAGCTTACTAACAGCAGGACTAACGAGCTGGGAAAAGGTCACCTTTATCCCTGGTGGACCAAGAAGTCTGGGGAAAGATCAGCAGTAAAGGTTGTGTGCTGCTGCTGTGTGACATTGGTAAAGAGCAGGTTAAAGCCTGCTGAGCTCTGTCACTTTCAAGGCAGGGCTGGTTGCCTGCAGTGTGAGTTGGTTGTTTCCCGTGTTTTGATTAATTATTTTGGTCATTCATTCAGTGCAATATTTGCAATGCAGTGCAGTGAACTGAAATGACCTAGAAATAATTCCCTAACACGACCTGACGCTCTGGCTTATAGTCAGAGAGAGATTTATTGTGTTACTCCCAGAAGATCTCCACCAAAATGCTCCTCAGTCATTCCAGGGTAGGTGCTTCCATTCCTGTGATACCAGACAGCTTTAGAGACACAGGTTGTATTTAGTGCTCCCTGCCTCAGATGGAGACTGTGCTGGGACAGAAATGTTGCATGAGGAGCTCCAGAGGAGACCTGCAGGCTGTTGCTCAGAGGTGCAGCCCCAGCTACAGGAACTGCAGATGGTTTTTTGGGAATCAGTCCTGGCACCACCAGCCCTTCAGGCACACTGACACACTGCTGCAATGCACTGATGCTGAACACCCACAGTGCTGCTCTCAGTGATTTGGTTTTTGGGGAGGGTTGGCTGGTTAGAAGCTTCTTTGTTGTGAAGGTCCTGCAACTCTGGAGCAGGCTGCCCAGAGAGTCTCCTTGTCTGGAGAGATTCCAAACCCACCTGGGCATTGTGATCCTGGGCAACCTGCTGAGGGTGACCCTGCTTTAGCAGGGGACTTGAATGTGGTGATCCCCAGAGGTGCCTTCCAACTCCCAGCAGTCTGGGATTCTGTATTTAAGTGGCATTACTGCTCCTGCCACTGTGCCAGACCGGGTGGTGGAGCAGGGGTCACAATCCTGATTGTATTGGTGGAGTGAATTTGGATGGATTATTATTCATCTGCAGGGAGGACTGGGATGTAAAAGCAGCTGTACACTTGTGCATGGTAGTGCCAGCAAGTGGCAGTGCCAGCAAGTGGCAGTGCCAGTGATGTCTTGTAGGCTAAAAAGTCTCCCAGACTTTTTGGTGTATAAAATCATCAAATCGTTTTGGTTGGAGGAGGCCCTTAAGATCATTGAGTCCAACCATTAACCCAGCATGGCCTGGTCACCACTAAACCATGCTCCTCAGCACCACATCTGCACTGCTTTAAAATCTCTCTATGGATGGTGACTCCACCACTTCCTGGGCAGCCTGTTCCAGGACTTGACAACCCTTTTGGTGAAGAATTTTTTCAGGAGGACAGTGACTTCTCTGGTCCTGCTGAGCACACTATTGCTAATCAAGGCCAGGATGCTGTTGGCCTTCTTGGCCGCCTGAGTGCACTCTGGGTCATATTTAGGTGTTCCCAGGTTGCCTTAGAGTAAAGATCAGAAATTGCATTGATGTAACAAGGCAGTGACTATTTTATTCCCTCCTTGCAGCACTAAGTGGGTACCTGGTTTGGTCAAGTGTAGAGGAGAATTCAGACACAAACTGAAGATGTATATTTTGGCTTTTTCCTACCCACAGCTACATTCCTACCCATGGTTATAAGCACCTCTCAGCTGCTCTCTACAGACGTGTTGGGCAGCTAGTCCAATCTGACTAAATCACCATTGCTGGCAAAACACATTAATTTTCATCCTTGTGACAATGCCTGATTCATCCTGTCCTGCTCTTAGGCACTGTTGGACACATTTAGCACCACGGTGGACTTATGACTCACAAATAACTCACAGGATTATTTCAGCCTGTTGGAGAGTCAAAAAATAGCAACTGACTGTTTGCCACTGATGTTAATGTGAGAGCATTTACAAACCCAGGGAAAGAAGAATCAGTTGTTAGGTTATGAAATAGTGCAAGCAAAGTTCTGCTCCACCAATTGATGAATTAATTGATTTTAAAATAGGGAGGAGTTGTGAATGAATGCACTGGTAACAGGTGCCTGACATAGAATGGTTTGGGTTGGAAGGGACCTTAAAGAACATCTAATTCCAACCCTTCTTGTCATGGGCAGGGACACCTTCCCTTAGACCAGCTTGCTCAAGTTCTCATCAAACCTGACCTTGAATACCTCCAGGGAGGGCATAAAAACTTCCCTGAGGGATCTGTTTCTCATCACCCTCACTGTCTTCCTAACACCCTGTCTAAATCTCCCCTCTTCCAGCTCAAAGCCATTGCCTCTTGTAAACAGTCCCTCCCCAGCTTTCTTGCAGCCCCCTTCAGGAACTGGAAGTCTGCTATAAGGTCTCCCTGGAGCCTTTTCTTCCCCGTTCTGAACATCCCCCTAATGGAACTCGAGGCCCTTTCCTCTCATCCTCTCTCTTGTTACCAGGGAGAAGAGGCTAACCCCCACCTGGCTCCAAACTCCTTTCAGGAAGCTGTAGAGAGCAATGAGGTCTACACTCAGCCTCCTGTTTTTTTTTCCAGGCTGAACAGTCCCAATTCCCTCAGCTGCTCCTCACCAGACCTTCACCAGCTTTGCTGCCCTTCTCTGGATCCACTCCAGCACCCCAATGTACTTCTTGTATCAAGGAACCCAAACCTGAACTTCAAGGTGTGTCCTCAGCAGGGCTGAGTACAGCAGGAAAGCAGTGGAGATATAGGCAGCGATCAGAAGGTAGAGCAGAAGTTACCACTTTACCTTCAAGGGCCATGTTGAGACACTAGAATAACTGGGCATATATTTATACATATATAAGATGTAGGAGGCTTTTTGAGGAGTGGGGTTTTGTTGGTTTTGGTTTTGTTGATTTTCCCCCCTGCAGTTTATGATCTTGAGCAGCTGGAAGAGAGGGTTGCAGGAAGGAAAAAGACTCTTTAGAATATAAGGCCTGGTGCTTCCTTCTTGCTCTGAGAAGTGAGAAATGAAACTGGTTAATCTGTGCTAATTTGTGGTGGTGTTCTCATCCTAAAACCAAACCACAGCACTGTACCAGCCACTGGGAGGAAAAGAACTCTGTCCCAGCCAAACCAGGACAGGCAGATTCCCACACAAACTACGAGCAGCAACTTCACAGCTCACCTTTGGCTCTGAGCTGCTCAGTGGGATTCCTGGGAAATGAGGATTTTTGTGCAGCTGCTTTCCTCACCCTGTCTGTCTGTCTGTGCCTGTAGGTAGTCACATAATGGATTTCAGACTCCTCTCTACTGGGAAGTGGAAGGGACCAAGGGCTTGTCTGTCCAACCAGTTTTAGTGCAACCCATTTTTGATGCTCCCAGTTCAGCTCAGTGCCAACTACCAGCTGTGGTTCTGACTACAACACGGTGTGGGAAGGCAACAGATGCCACCCTGTAATTCCTTGAAGCCTGGAGCAAGCAGCAGATCATCTGCACCTGAATGCACGGCCATGCCTTGGGGGTTACAACCCAGCCCCCAGCAACCAGCCACGAGCAGGAGCTGAGTCACGTTAATAGTTAATTGCAATGCTTTTGTAGCCTGAGCAGAACAAACCAGTAATAATCGGGCTTAAAACAAACCACAAAAGCCAAAAGCAAGCTCGTGTTATTTCAGAACAAAGGCACACGCAGCTGAACTCCTGCTCCTGACGAGCAAGGACATGGCTTTCTCGCGGGGCATCCTGCAGTCCTGTAGGGAAGAAGTGACCTTATTTGCATTTTTCTTGTTGACTCGCTGACGGGATTTCTGCAGCACGGCAAGAGCAAATTCCTCCAGGAGAACATGGAAATATCACAGCACTAACGCAATATCCTTCAACTAGGTTCCTTTTCATCAGCCATCCTTCACCCCTCGCACAGCCACCCGGCACTAACCCACGGCTGCGCTTCGCTCCATGCCTCTCCCACGCTTTTGCTTACAACACATTGTGAAAGCAGCCCAGGAACCAAACATTAAGGGTTGGTTTAATTTTTCCTCTGCATTTCAAATGCCTCAAAATTGCTTTCCAGAACAATCTGTGATCCTCCTTCCTCCCCAGCTCTGTTTTGTAGCCCTTCTAAAAGCAGAAGGATCTGCCCTCGCCTTGTGCTGGCACATCTGAGTACCCTTTTCTAAGGTCAGCATTTTGAGTTTGAAGTCTTAGCTTTCAGATGCCTCTAGAAGGAGCGTTTTCAATTGTAATCATGCTCTCTAAATTGCTTAGACTCTTTCCCAGCATGATGTCCTGCTCCAGTTTTATAGTTAGAAAATTAAATTCCGTGCACAGGAGCATTCAGCTCCTCAGCAGAGAGGCAGATGTAAGGCAGACTGCTGTGCAACTTCCTTGGCATCTTCTCACACTTTAACAGCAGCTGATATAGAGAACGAGAAATGTATCTTCTGTCCATTCAGTTCAAGGCCACTGCTTCACCACCCCATTGGCTTCACCTTGGGATGGCAATGGCTTAGAAATAAGTGGCTTCAGGTGCTGGCCCAAAGTATCAAAAGAACCATGCCTGAGGAACTTCTACGTCAAGATCCAAGCTTTTTCCTGATGCTGCACAGAGGTCTTGGCCTGCCACCTTCCCCCAGGAGCAATGAAGCAGCAGGAGAGCAGGTAGGGCTATTAACTGTCACCTTTTAAGCTTTCTGTGTAATGTATGCACTCACCTATAGAAAAAGCTGTATGGGTTAATTATACACATCACAAGTATGATAATAACACATTGATGTTTAAAGAATCATAGAACAGTTTGGGTTTGAAGGGATCTCAAAGACCACCCAGTTCCAATCCCCCTGCCATGGGCAGTGACACCTCCTCCTAGACCAGCTTGCTCAAGGCCCATCTGACCTGGCTTCCAGGTTTGGAGCTTCCACAACTTCACCTCACCACCCCCATTGGGAAGACTTTCCTCCTAGTGTCTAATCTAAATCCAGCTACTTTCAGTGTGAAGCCATCACTCCACACCTTTGTAAAAGGTCCCTTTCCAGCTCACCTGCAGGCTACAAAGGATATTTTTTTTTTTACAAAGGATATATTTAAAAATATTTTATATCCTTTTATATTTTTATGGTCTATTTAATATGAAGTACATACAGTTATAAAAAATGTACTTATGTACGTTTATATCTTTTTATATATTAATATAATACATAATTATATGTATAATTTTCTATGTTATAGAATCGTAGAATGGTCCAGGCCAGAAGGGACCTCCAAAGCTCATCCAGTCTGACTTCCCTGCAGTCAGCAGGGACATCCTCAACTAGCCCAGGTTGCCCAGGGCCTTGTCAAGCCTCACCTTGAATATCTCTAGGGAAGGGGCCTCAACCACCTCCCTGGGCAACCTGTTCCAGTGTTCCACCACCCTCATAGTAAAGAACTTGTTCCTAACATCCAATCTAAATCTGCTCTTCTCTAGTTTGAAGCCATTGCCCCTGGTCCTGTCCCTGCAGGCCTTTGCAAACAGTCTCTCTGCATCCTTCTGGTAGTCCCCTTCAGGTACTGGAAGGCTGCTATTAAGTCTTCCCAGAGCCTTCTCTTCCCCAGGCTGAACAACTCCAGCTCCCTCAGATTGTCCTTGTAGCAGAGGTGCTCCAACCCCTCTGCTATATATATATACACACTATCTGCTATACATACTTATATATAATATACTATACAGATTTACAAGTGAAACCCAGGTTGGTTTGGTCCAAGGAAAGGCTGCAGGAGTCTGAATTTAATGTATAATATAACCTTTATTCTTTTTCCTCTAAACTCTTGGAAACTTACATAACAATCGTGCTTTAATTATGACACCATTTATAGACATTTAAAATGCATCTTAATTTATAAATATTTTACATTTGGTCCATAGAACAGGTTGCAATTTACTAAATAATACTGTACTCTTTTAAACAGGCTCTGTATATATTTTTGAATATGTATATATTACATATATATTTCTTTTTTCTTATATAGAGATAAGATTTGCTCGGTGTTCAGATATTTTGTTATTGCAAAAAGCATATATGATCATACAATAATCTTTTTTTTCTTTTTTTTTCTTTTTTTCCAGGGCAAGTACTACTAAAAAAAAAAAAAAAAGAGAAGATACAGCTATTCACAGTTTACACACAGTAGTCCTACAACGCTATTTTGTGCTATGTGATAACGCTTTGTACAGCTTTTTGCTAAAGAGCAGGTCTGTCAAACATCTGTCATAATTTGTTTACAATCAAACATTAAATACTGCATTTCTCTTAGAACAACATGGGACTTGATTACATTAAACAAGAAAGAGGAAGTCGGAGTTGTTAATCCTTAGTCTAATGAAATCCACAAGTATGATGCGTGATGTTGGTGTAGGATGGATGGGGTTTCCTCTAAATCCCAAAGACTTACAGGACTTTTGCACTCCAGCTCTAGCCATTTAGGATGTAGAGTAGATCTCAGAATATTTTTACAGCTGATCTATTATGTATGAAAACAGTTTAGAACCTACCAAACATAGGAGATTTCGAAGATGTATTCCCAAGTATGTGTGGATTATATATATATATATATTTATTATTTCTACAATGATGTGTGCTTGACATTCTGAGAATAATACCTTATTGCAAGAACATGTTTGTCACCTTCAGACAAAAAAAACCCAACCCCAAACCCAACGAAACCCCCAACATTCACAGTTAACATGGTTTGCACATAGTAGTTCTACAGAAAATTGTGCTATCTAAACATTGTACGGTGCACAGAAAAAAAAAAAGAAAATGAAAATCTGCTGAAAAGCATGTTTCATTGCACAGTTCTGTCACAGTCATTTACAATCAAACAGCAACTACTGCATTTTTTGTTTTTTTTTTTCTTTTGTTTCGTTTTTTCTCCATACGCCTTTGTGCCTGTCGTATAGCTGCCAAACGAGAAATGCTGAGTGGGGCTTACTGCTGATTTTTCCACACAGGGAAAACCACCAGCAGCTGAATTGGGCTTCCTGCCTATGTGGCAAACGCAGCCCCAGCCCAGGCTGGAGCTCCTTTATTACTGAAATAGCTTTCCCTCATGCCTTCACCACCACCAAATAATGTGTAAATAAAATGAAAACTCTTCTTTTTTGTTTGTTTGTTTTCTTTTCAAAGTGCTAAGGATCCATAGTTTGTCGTTTGTTTGCTTGTTAGAAACTGTTAAAAGTCCTTGAAGAGATCAAAAAGAACAGTTGTGAATTAAACCCTCAAATCAAAGTAGAAGGACAAGCTTCAATCTTTAAGCCATTGTTTTGGCTTCTATTTCGGTGGCAATGCAATAGTGGTAGAATAATAACAGTGTAATAAAAGCTCAAGGACTCTGAGCTTGAATTGCAAATACTTTGTATTTCATTTGCTCCTGGGAATGTTTAAAAGCTCTTGGCTGTTACTGCTCATCTTGCTAAAAACTTCTGGAGTCATTTTTTTGCCTCTAACAGCTGCTACTCGTGTCATGTTGATTCTCATAGCCATGCTCCTTTCCTAAGATACAGACTATATAGACTTGTAAAGAAATTTATGATCCTATTTGAAAGCCATTCCAAAAGGCTAAGTACAGATCCTGCTTACAGCTACTCTATGCCTTATTGCCACCAACAGCCATTACCTCAACACCTAATTTGCACTAGGAATGCAAACAGTAGCCTGTGCCTACTGTTACTTGAAGGGAGTCTTTTCCCCTCAAACGGCCTCTATTGGAGCAAATTTTAAGGGCAGACTTTTTGACTGGAAATCACTTGGTTACAAAATATTTCATTCTTTTAGTACAAAACAATTCCAAACTTAATTGCACTCCTGCAAAGTCAGAAATAACAGTCTTGGGATTCAGCGGTACGAAAGAGTGATCGACTACTAAAAATCAGCAGCACAAAACTTCAAATAGTCGTGCTAAAAGGTAGATTAAAAAGGTCTTGGCACATCAATTTACAAATTCCAAGGTATGCAACTATTGTTGTGAAAGGATAAAAACATTAACAGTCTGTGGATTGCCAGAGGACACAAAACACTGCCAACATCTGAGCTCGCACAATGGTTGGGTCGTACCCATGGCGATTCCCTTAGAGTGGAGATGACCATTTTCTTTTTTTTTTTTTTAATTTTTATTCTTTCTGTTTGTTTGATTTTATTGTTGATTTTTGTTTGTTTGTTTGCCACTAGAGGTAGGTAATTATATTCTCAGACATAAATTTGTGGTTGTATTCAACCATATTTTTTTGTTTTTCTGGAGTAGTATTGGTGTGCTTACAAGACAGAAGTTTAGATGTAGGCTTCTTTGTTTGCAGAGTTGCTCTGTTGGGCCTGTTCAGGGCCGTTTTCAGGATGAGTGATGTCTTCACTTGGCTGAATCATTACTTGGATGCGCTGTTTAAAGAACAACAATAAAGGTGATGGGGTCGAAAAGCTGTTTCTAAGCTTGTTTGGTGTTTTTTTTTTTTTTCTTCAAAGGCAATCCTAAAGGCTTCTGTCTAGGCATTAGAGCTAAAAAGAATAACTCTATTTCCCAAGGCACTGAAAAGGCACTAACCAGTTCTAGCTGTGCCCTGAACATGACAGTAGGAGTTGAAAGATCATGTGTAAAAATGGTAGGTGCCACCAGGCATTAGCAACTGAGCATGTGTAGGGAAAAGAAATGTGAGTCCACATGCCAGGGACACTGAATCAATTCACAGAGTGGTAGGGGTTGGAAAGGAGCTCTGGAGATCATCGAGTTCAGCTCCCCTGCCAGAACAGATTCACCTAGGACAGGTTGCACAGAAGAGCGTCCAGGCAAGTTTTGGATGACTTCGGAGATGAAGACTCCACAACCTCTCTGGGCAGCCTGGTTCAGGCCTCCTGCACCCTCAAAGTAAAGAAGTTCCTCCTTCTGCTTAGATGGCACTTCCTATGTTTAAG
Organism: Indicator indicator; assembly: GCF_027791375.1. NCBI lineage: Eukaryota > Metazoa > Chordata > Aves > Piciformes > Indicatoridae > Indicator > Indicator indicator. The sequence goes on along the minus strand of NC_072024.1, from coordinate 21,199,700 downwards.
TTTGTGCCAGTTACCTCTTGTCCTGCCGCTGTGTTCCACTGAAAAAAGAGTAGTTCCACCCTCCTGATACCCACCCTTTAAGTACTTATAAGCATTGATAAGATTCCCCCTCAGCCTTCTCTTCTGCAGGCTCAAAAGCCTCAAGTCTCTCAGCCTTTCTTCATAAGACAGATGTTTTACTCCCCTAATCACCAGAGAGGCTGCAAGTTTGCAGTGGGCAGCAGAGGCTGAAAGCTGGATCTCAGATGTGATAGCGACCTCCTCAGGGAGCAGAAGGGACTAGAGAGCATTGGCTGCAGCTTCTGGAGTTACTACCTCCAAGAGCCCAACAAATAGAGTAGATTGCACTTAATATAATTTTATTTCTACTCTGTCTTTCCCAGCACTTTTTTGTGTTCCCTGTTCATGATGCTTATCTGCTCAGCTCACATTCATGTCAAGGAGAGCAGTTTTGAGTGCCTAAGCCCATAAGTGGTGTAGGATCCTCCTATTACCTAATGATCATTTATCAATGCTTTCAAAAATAAGACCTTAATCCACAGCAAGATTGAGATGAGGAACTTTTACTGTGGTTTTACACAGCTCTATTTTAGGGCAACAATTCTCCATTTGCACGTGAATGTTTCCACAAGGCCAAGGGAAAGACATTCAAAATGCAGGAGCTGAGAAGAAGTAGAGGTAAAAAAACCAAACAAAACCACACACACAGAGAAAAACACCAGAATTTTTTTGCAGACTCCTTTGAAGCATCACTGAGTCTCTTAAAATTTGCTGAAGACAAATATTTGGATCAAGATCTGAGCAATTCATGAGGCATTACTTGTCAATTCTACTTAAGATCATCTGCCCCTTTGCAAAGATGGCTCTGTCAGCTGGTTTTAGAACATTCCAGAAACTCTGGCAAATTCATTTTGACAGCCTTTGGTTCCCGCAATCACAGAGGACAGGGAAATGTGTTTCAGCCCTTGTGCTGAAGAAGGGTCTGTTGTGCACAGAATGAGATTACTGGCTGGAGAGGAAAAAGTGAGGATGTACCCAGATTAAAAAAAAAAAATAATCTATGAAGTCTGGCAATTGTATGTGATTACTAAACACTGTACAGGTCAAGGACCTCACCAGCAGTTCACATGCCTTTAGCAGCACTTCTTTGAGGACCTTCAAATGAATTTAAGCCATACAATGCCTCTGTCACATGGGAAGTGTCATCTTTTAACAAATGACTAATGAATCAGGGAAAGGCTAAGAGCACAGTGCAATGAGAAAAGGCCTCTAAAGTTCTTCATGAAGTAGCTGTTCACAGAAGTCCCTAACACAAAGATGGAAGGGAAGTGTAGCATAGTCATAAGATCTGCTCCCAAGGTGCTATGGCTGCCTTCTCTCTCAGAGAGAACAAGGCAGGCACTGTAACTAACAACAGGAATAATGGACAACAGGAGCTCACATCACAGAATCAGAATGGCAGGGTTGGGAAGGGACATCTGGGGATCATCCAGTCCAAGCCCCTGGCACCCACAGCAGTTTACCCAGGATCACAGCATCCAGGTGGGTTTGGAATCTCTCCAGAGAAGGAGAATCCACAACCTCTCTGGGCTCCAGGGTTCTGACACCCTCACAGCAAAGAAGTTTATCCTCCTGTTCAGATGGAACCTTCTGGGTTCTGGTTTTTGCCCCTTGACCTTCCCCCTGGTCCCATCCTCTTGCCCCCACCCTTTAAGCTCTTGCTTAGTGCTGAGAAGATTCCCTCTCAAAAATCTTCAATCACATTGCAGGAAGATGCTCTATGTGGTCACTGTGAGCAGACTCACAGAGTGAGTTTGATTTCAATTCCTTAGAGCATCACCTGCCTTGCCAAGACGACAGCCTGCCTTGTGTTAATAGGACACATTTACCTCTTTCGTAAACAGCCACTTTGTTTCTAGGTGTGAGGAGCTGGGATGCAAATTGGAACTGTCATATCACAGAGAAATGGATCACATTTAATGCAGTGAGCTATGTTTTACATAGATGGCACAGACACTGTCTTGTCTTCTCTCTGGTGATTTTTTCATGTTTTTCATCTTGGTGCATAATAACTGGACTGAGTTAAGTGAGGCCACAGCAAATACAGTAGACAGGAAGTGCCCAGCAAGCCTCTATCAGTGTGTACAGGTCTTGCAGGACAAAAGTGTGCAGTCAGTCAGCAGAAAGAGCTAGAGGTAGGTAGGACTTACCTGTTTTAAGGAGCCTTTCAGAGTTAGAAACATATATGCCATATAGCCTGGTATCAGCACCATAGAAGACAAAGCCATGAACCAGCCAACCCCCTGGCCCCATTTAGGGAAAACGTAGCTTCCCATTGTGAGCGGAGTCATTTGGACAGCACTGAAGAGAAACACTCCCTGCAAAACACAGCAGGAAAGAAGGTTTGGATGAGATTTCCAGGGTGTTCTGTGGTCAGGAGTTTTTCTAGGTTGACTTGGACCTCAAGCCTGCCTTCACTTCCAGGCAAGGAGAAATGGGTTCCTTTGGTTCCTGATAATGGTTGCTGGGCACTGGCTTGTAGATGGGGCCTGCAGGTCAGTCTTCATGGTGGAGGTGCAGAAAACAGGCAGGTGTCAGCCCACTGCACTGCCTGATTCCTTGCCACCTAAACCTCTAGTGTGGGGATGTGTAAGTAATGAAACTCTAATTTCTGAAACAGTGAAGCTGTTTGTATCCACTAATGCTCTTATTGGAATAACAGCATCAGTACACCTGTACTGCACTGGTCAGCAACAGACTTGTAGAGGATCTTAATAAGAAATATTCTTTAAAGCCTGGCTCTGCACTGGCCTCTCCAATATCACCACCTACGAATGCCTGGCCCAGAGGCAGATCCTCCAAACAAACTGGTAGTGGAAAATCAGAGCAGTCAGAATGGAACCTGCCATTCAGTTAGCAGTTAACAGATCTTCTCCTAACAAATTCAAAAAACATTTTGAATTTTTTTTCAGTATCAAGAAAGGAGGAGATAGTTTCCCAAGAAGCTTCCTACCAAAATTAATCTTTCAAGGTAGCACTGTATTTTCACATAAACAACCTGCATCTTAGACTATCCAGATATGTTGGTAGGGGGAATCCCCAGGTCGCAGTAGAGTCCTGAGATAACCTGCACATAATCAGAGGGAAGGGGGCTGTTGGGAAAGGAGAGAGTCCTGGGGAATAACACTTGCACACACATGTCTACTGAACCATTGATCAGCAGAGCTTGTGGGTTTCTTTTGTGTTGTTTTCCCAGAGATGGCCTGCAAACAGGCCCAAGGAAGACTCCTAGCCTGGCTTGTTTCCAGTGTCTAAACTAGCCCACACCAGGGAAAGCTGCTAAAATGAAACTGCAAAGAAGGGAGCACATTCTGATCCCAGGTTCAGGCCTTGTGCAGAACATAGTCTCAGAGAGGAGAATGTAGAGAGGAAGAGTCTGTTAGCACATCATCACCACCTCTGAACTTGCATTGGACAACAAATTCTGTGGAAAGCTTTATAAGACAGGAGAAATCAGGTTAAGTTTTACACACAACGTTGGTCACCATCTTGCTGAACCACTAAAATATGCAAAATGCATTTTTTATGCCTTCCTGAACACTTGTTCTCAGAAAATTTAAAACTGCTTTTGTCTGGATAGAGATGACTCAAGGAACCCTCAATATAAACACATTTCTGTGTCCCTCTTTAGTGCTCTGTCTTTGCTTCTTCACAGCTGCCTATGTGGGAATATCAGAGAAGTGTCAGTGAGTGTGAAGCATTGTGTCATGTGTAAGAGTGTCTACTCGATTACAGGTGTTCATGTTCCATCTCAGCTGATGGTACTATGTGTAGTACCTTTACATTTCAAAATATACTTTATGGGAAGCTGGATAAAGTTTGGAATCAGGAAAAGAGTGCACAAAATCCTTGCAAGATTTGCCAGAACAAGTGATAGCAACGTTGTATAAACTGGCTGATACCTGCCAAGAGTCCCACAAGAACAGAACATCAGTTTACAATCCAAGTCTGTTACCAGAACAGTGCCTGTGAAGGAATTCAGTTAACAAAATGTGGGCATTCTTGTCTATATGGGAAATTCAGACTTTAGAGAGATTGCTAAATCTTATCTAAGAATACAAGAAATGGTCAAAACTGGTTTCTTTCATTTTTTCCATCTCTGCCAATCAAACTCTTGACTAGTTACCATTTCCAGAGGGCTAAGACAAATCTGGAAATTGCTCAAGGCTGCTTTTCTTAGGGCACATGCTTCCTCTAATCACACTGCTTTTTGCCTTCTATGGAATTGCTCAAATCCTTAAAAAAGGAGTGATGTCAGACTTAATATGGACCTGTGGTTGTGGAAATGACAAGTTTATAGTACATAGGTCACCTTGTTTACATCCTTTCAATCATAAAATAAAAGTTTGTTCCTTACTGCCACAATGATAGGAGTGAAAAATGACCAGCAGAGTTTCCACCAGATGCAGGGTCTGTATCCCACCATCTCTTGGATGTTGTCATAAAATCTATTAACACCTAAATACAGAAATAAGAAACAGCACAGAAACAAATTGACAAAGTTGAAAGCTCAGTAGTTTTGAGTCACTATCATGCACAGTAAGGTATATTTGGGAGGTATGTGTGAGGTAGTTGGAAGTTCTGTACAAACCCCAACATAACTTTTCACCTATCTGAATGGGAAGGAAATATTGCATGTGCAGAAGCACCAAGATTTGTTTGTTCTTATTCTTCCACATCCTAGTTAATTAGTTAGTGACCACCAAATGTATTCCCAGGCAAAGGGTGAGGAAATCTGTGCATCTAAAGGTCAGATGTAACAAATGCCCTTGGTTAATTTCAGCATGATGTGTGTTTGGAATGGAAGTTTTCAAATGATATTTTACAAATTAAATAAAAAACCCCACAACCCCATCTTAGATTAAGCAGCTTCACTCTGTGTGGATATATGCAAACCATGTACAGAGAGAACTGCCTATGAAATCTAAGAGTAGCCCATCCACTGCTGTTGTTACCCACCAGCACTCCATCAGCTAAAAGGTATGGTTATCATGCTATTTATAACTTGGATTTCTTCATTGTTTAGCTGGTGTGTTTTTCCATTGGCATTTGCTGGATCCGTATGCAGTATCTGTCCTCTAGAAAATGCTGTTTCACCCTCTTGAGCCCATGAAAAGCTAGCAAAAGATTTCTGTATCTAGCCTGAAATCAATGTAGTAATATAAGCTGAAGCACCTCAGTAATCATGGGAGCAGGTCCTTGGAGTAGCCATCACAGAACTAAGGTCAAATTATGTGGCAAGAATTACGATGCATATTCTGGCAAGAATACTCTGGCAAGAAATACTGTGGCAAGAATACGATGCATATTCATCAGAGTCTGTCAGTCCAGACTTCTGGATGGTTTAGGGCAGTTAGGCAAGACACAGCTGACCAAGAAGCCTGGCTTTCACTACAAGATCCTAGCCATCTCCGGAAACATTACAAGTCCAAAGCGTGTAAGCCATTATGTTTAAAGCAGCAGCAACTGTGAAGATCCAGACTTCCCAAAGAATTGGGAAAGGAAAAAAAGAAAAAACAAAAAAGAGGGAAAAGTAACCTATGTAATACTCCTGAAATACTCAGCATCTAGTGACTTCCAGGTTTAAAGAGGCAGAAGCACTTGGCACGAGTCAACTTTGGGCCCTCTGTGGAATTCTATGCCAATTTCAGTTCCACCCTCAGCATGTGTACACCCAAAAGAACAAACCAGTAAGTGAAGTATCTTTATGATGTGCAAAACTTATGGGGAAAAAAAAAATGCATTACTTACCATAGCACCAGGATATTGAGATGCACTCAAAGAAGACAAGGAACAAGAGACTCATTCCACTGGCAGAGTAGTAGTCAAACAGCTTAAACACATAGATTCCACCCTAAAATACATAAGACAGAAGTGTTAAAATAAATAGTAAGGACTCCAATGTTAAGATAGATTAAAATGTAAGCTACAAACTAACAGTGGCAAATAGGTTAGGGACATCTTAAAAGTGAAGTAATTAAAGTTAAGAGGTTGAAGTCTTACAATGCTTGAGGTCAACACTGACAAAAACGAGACTACTGCTAGAATTCAATTAAGTGGTTTAATTTTCCTGATTTCTTCTTTGTTCAATAATTCAATCATTTCCCTCAAACAGTTTGCAATCTAGTAGATCACAGGGAGCAGCGGAGAACATTCCCTAGCTACCTGTTCATGGACTGCAAGATAGGCTGCAGAGATGTGTATTTTTTGTCACCTGAACCATGAAGTGGGACACGTTTTACAATGTAAGTTAATGATCTAGTTGCAGATGTCCCTGCAGGGGGTTGGACTAAATGAGCTTGAAAGGTTCCTTCCAACCCAAACCGTTTTGTGATCCTATGATAATGTCTGCTGCCCAAAGGCTCTAGATTGCCTTGATAATAGATCCCTGCCACTTTGATGGTTTGCAATGATTCCTGCTTGGAGCAGGGGAATGGAGAAATAAAACAGATGCTCTTTGCAAGACTCAAGGTCACACATTTCTGCTGAACATACCTGAGTAATATTGGACAGCCCTATCAGATAGGAAACAATGCATACAACAGCAATGAAGAGTTCTCTTCGATTGCGTAGTAACTTGGGAAATTCATCCACCAAAGCTGTTATGAATCCTTCCACAGTGCAGAACTGCAAGGCAAGTCAGAAACAAAAGTACAGCACAATGCACTACAGCAGCAGGATTACATGCAGGGGAGGAGTGTTCAACAGTACCCATCACTGGCCTAAGGCTACATATCTGTTAAATGATAAGTGAAAATTCACTTGACTTCAGTGGAAGCAGTGCTGCTGAATATCCTTCTTTCTCTCTAAAAGGATATGTGCAAAAAGACTTCCAGCTAGAAAAAAAAAAAAAAAACACTCAAAATTCCAACTGTGAACTCTAGCATGAGCTTCATGACCATAAAGTGCTTGTTTTTGTGATAGGTGATACACCTACATCCGAAGGCTTTCACCCCAAGATCCTTCAAAAACTTGCACTTCTGCCTTCTGCGATCTACTCACACAAAAGCCAATAGGCATAAAAAGTCTAATCAGAGTAGTGCTTTGGGGTGAAAGTTAAAGGCACAAGATTGATTCTCATATGTAATAAATCCAGTGCTTTTGGTATCCCCAGAAAACTACTTGTGCTGAATCTGTGGTCCTCAAATGGAAAGCACGGCCACACTTCAGTATTTTTTTTCTGTGTGTGTATACTCAAAATCAATGCCATCATTAAAATGGCTGAAATTATGAAAAACAGAATGTATGTGAAATTGTAGTAATTTCCAGCAGTGCAACCAGAATTGAACCAATAGCTACAGTTCCTATAAATTATAGTGTATGAAATGTTTCACTGACAGACAGCAAATGAAGAAAGCATGACAGCCTGGAGATATATATTCTTTTAAATAATATTAGACTACCTTCCTCAGCTGTTAGTTGCCTAGAGACAAGTTCTTTCAAGAACATTTTTGACCCAATTAATTTCACAGTAGCTTCCCCCCCAGACTGAGCAATAGGTTTTAATGTCAAGCCTGAAGCTTACTGAAAAACAAAATGATAAATCCCGTGAACTTTCAGCTTCCTTTCATGTTGCAGGATAAAAAGCACTCTTGGTCTTTCTGTATTTTAGTTCACAGGCTGAAGTCAACTTGGATTTATAGAAAATGATGGATATTCTCTACTGGAAGGCTAGTACAGTACTAAGCCAGTAATTCTCACCTTCCTTGAGGTGCCATGAAGCTTGTAAGGTGCTGGTTTGACAACTGCAACTGGCTGCAAGGAGAGCAACACATCTGCCTGTGACTGGTCACACAGAAATGACCAAAACATTTCAGCAGGCAGAAGGGACTTGATCAAATCCTCAAAGCATGCTTTGCAAAATGAGACAGTTGCTTTCTTTACTGTTTACAAGGGAGTTGTTATCTGTATTGACATTAGTAATTAAGGAATGCTTTTGTTCAACACAGTACTTTCCAGTGTGTAAAGAGATTTTTCTGGTTCTATGTGCTGGTTTGCTCATTTTGCAATAAACATTTATGTAATGATTGCAAGACCTCATTATTTGGTCTAGCCAGTAACTCTGCAGAATACCTTATTTGGATGTGCAAAACTTCTAGCTTGTGCCTTCCCATTCATTTCCAGTTGTCAAACACCATCTATACCTCTGAAGTAAGGCCTGAAAAAATAAAGTCTTGATCCTCACTGCTGGGAAGCGACTTCAGAGCAAGGTAAGATGTGGAATGTCCTCAGTAAAGACCCTCTTACCTCCTGAATTTGCTTCTGACATTTCTATGCTTAAAATGAAATGTGTGCTGCATGGTTTTGCTCCATGTGGTGGCCTCTGAGGGTGCCTATCAGAAATATTTGTGGCATCTTGTAAAGCATTTCCCAGTGTCTCCTACACTGATGAAGATTACACAGGTATTTTTATCAGTTTTTCACTCTTCCAGACTCCTTGAACCCCTTGAAGGTCTTTCCTTACCTACTCCTGTTATTTGTCAGATTATTGCAAACAACTGTTTGGCACCACTTACAGCTGGTAGTGCAGAATGCATGCAGAGAGAGGGGCTGCAAAAAAAATTAGTCTTTGTTGTGGATTTTTACACCAGTTTTACCTGACTGTCAATCCCAAGCATAAGCAACATGGAGAAGAACAGTATTGCCCACAAAGGAGAAATTGGTAGTTGTGTCACTGCTTCTGGATAAGCTAGAAATGCCAGTCCAGGGCCTGGGAGGAGGAACAGGAGAGAAAATGTCAATGTGGTAGACTGAGTGTTGTGATTATTTGCTCCTGTTGATGGTTTTAGGTTTATTTGGATAAGTTATCCACAGATGCAGCATCTGACCAGGGGTTTCAGCTTCATCAGTGCTCACTGACCAAGAAGTTAGTGCAGGTATCTTGCTTTCAAAATGAACCAACCAAAACAAAAATAAAAACCAAACCCCCAAACCAACCCAATCAAGCACCCCTGAGGGTGGTGAGACACTGGAACAGGTTGCCCAGGGAGGTGGTTGGGGCCCCATCCCTGGAAGTTTTTACGGCCAGGCTAGATGTGGCTCTGGGCAACCTGATCTAGTGTGAGGTGTCCCTGCCCATGGCAGGGGTGTTGGAATTGGATGATCCCAGAGGTCCCCTCCAATCCTGACAATTCTATGATTCTAAACTACTGGATGCAGCTCAGAAGCTGCTCCTGAGAGACACCTTTGCACAGCAAAGACAGGGAATGTTATCCTTGGCTGGGACTGCATCTTCAGGCTGATCAGCTCTATCTCCCTCTTAAGTAGTTACTGACAGCTGTAATCATCTGTTTTGAACCAGGCAGTTCAGAAGAGAACTAAAGACAGCTCAAAAATGGAGAAACAACTTTCCAGCTTTTATGGCATTCCCATTTTCTATTCTGTTTAATTAGTTATCTTAAAATACACATTTTACTAAACTGTGTAGCTGTGAAAGGGAAACCTTTTTCATGGATATTCATGCTAACTGCTGACGTGGGGCATAGTGTTGGAAGGAGAATACAAATTTCTATTCAACAAGAAGGAGCTCTTTTTTGTTGTCATAGCATAGCTGCAAGGCAGCTGTCAGATTCCAAGGGAAACCTGGAGCAAACCAAATAATCACAGAAATAAAATGAGTGTGCCCTTACTTAAGGGAGTTATCTGACTTTTCAGATGTCATTAAAACCAGTCTGTCTGTGACAACTGGATGGACCTATCTAGCTTTGAAATCAGTGAAGAACAGATTGGGAGTGGACACCTGAACTGTCAAAGGAAGTGCAAAGCAGATTTGGAAATAATTATTTGCTAGCAGAAGCAGCTGTAATTGGAATGCCTTCCAAATGGCAGTAGTAAAAGCAAAATAAACTTAAGATAAATATATTCATAATTTTCCTTTGTTACACCTACATGCAGCTCTGGGTTTTAATAATATTATTTGGTTTACAAAGATGAATGGAAGGTCACAAAAAACATCTCTCCTGGTGCTAAAGGAAAGCATCAGCTTCTGAGCTTGCTAGAAGAAAGAGAAACCTTAATTAAAAGATCAGATTTATAAATATTCTTTGCTATTAGTGCCCAGAAGTCTATTATCTTAGGTGCCTTAAAGGGTATTTAGGAGCTTAATATGATATAAAAATACTGTTCTGTTTGCAGGTGCAGTCTTGATATAGTTATACCTGTATCAAAAAGAAGGTTATTTCACACACCACTGACTTTCCTGAGCAGTTTTTTACAACAGTGTATGCCACCATAATTCTTTTACTAATTTCTTTGCAGGTATAGTTTGTTGAAGATTATTTTCAGGGTTTAAATTCTCTACTTTTCCAACTAAGAAAATATTTCATCAGTGGAATATGCTTGCTAGTATTGTAAGAAGTGTTTTGTCCACCAGTGACTTCCAACCAAGCTTTCAGTTATCAGATCTCTCCCTGTGGCCAGAACTGCTAAATGAGGATCTGGTACACCAGCTGGGTCAGGGCAACCATCTGCTCTGCTACTTCAAGCTTTTTCATCTGGAAGAAAGACAAGGAACTGCAAAGAACAGCAGAATCCTTCCATGGACAGCTTACTGCCCTAAGTAAGATGACTTTCATACTAAATGGTCCCATAAAACTGGTAGGTCTGAACAGGTGAGAAACGGATCTGCCTCAAAGGGCTTAACCTCAAGAAGCAGCAAAAGGAATTAAAAAACTTAACTGAATTTAAGAATACAGCCTCCAAAACCATAATGACCATCACTCCTCCTTTCAGTTTGCTTTGGAGAATTTCAGTAGTAAAATGCCATAATCTGATGTCACAGTAAGCACTGAAGCAGCAAGCTGTGCTGCCAGCTCTTGTAAACACGTTCCCAGTAAGCAGCACTCATTAGTATTCATTGCGTCAGCCCCACATGAGTCTCTGCCTGACCACTCTCCACACCAAAGGTTTGAGAGCATTAGGCAGGCAGGCAGTCTGTTTGACATGAAATGGTTTTGCTGGTGCTGCCTTGAGAGGTTTGAAACCATGCTCCCCCTTCTGCAGTCAGTAAAGGCGACTGAAATGACAGGGAGCTGAGGAACGCTTTGAGGAAGGGATTCTGAACAATCACATGAAGCAGTTGGTCCAGCATACAAACAGAAAATAACTGATGCCACCAAACAGCTTAGAGAAAAATATATTGGATACCTGATGCTGCAACATCTGCAATAGGCCTCTTTGTGACATTAGCCATGAATCCAACAATGGAGAAGATGACAAAGCCAGCAAACATGCTTGTGCATGAGTTTATGCAGCACACTATGATGGAGTCCCTGAAATAAAGGTAAGGTGCTTTAAGCAGTAGGTAAAGCAATGATACTGTTCATCAGTATATTACCCCTTTCTCCTGTCAAAATATGTCATGATTCAGGATTTCACAGTGGGTTCCATTTCAGGCTGAACACAAGCCACACTGTCTCTCCCATTACTGTAAATGCAGTTACACATCTTACTTCCAGCTACATCTAACATCTACAGATCCAACACCACACCTCAGTCCAATGATACAGCACACAGAAAGACAGAATCCAGTTCCAGCAGAGACAGGAAAGTGCCACTGTTAGACATGCAGTCATCTGCTTACCTGTAAACATTATTGTGGAAAGGGTTGTAACTTCCAAGGGCAATCAGTGAACCAAGACCCAAACCATAGGAGAAGAAAATCTGTGTGGCAGCATCCAGCCAAACCTGATTGCAGGAAATAATTTTTAAAAAAATCTGTTTCTGCACTTGAGGAGCAGGTCATAGGTCTGAAAGGTGAACAGTTAGCAGTGAAACTTCTGTTTACAAGGATTGAATATTTACCTCAGAGTCTGAAAGCTTACTGAAGTTGGGAGTTATATAGAATAAAATGCCTTCCTTTGCTCCAGGCAGTGTTACACCACGGAAGAACAAGATAAGCAGCATAACATAGGGATAAGTAGCAGAGAAATATACCACCTGATGTGAAGAAACAAGACATGGTAAGTGTGGAAGGAAGAATGATCTGTCCTTGTTAACACTTCAGAAAATATTTGCTTCCTAAAAATACTACAGTAGCAACAGAGGCTGGCTTTTAAAACTGAAGGATTTAGCAATGGAAAAGCCTGGTGTGGAAAGGGGAATGCCCACTGCAGCATTCCCTAATGTTGTGTCTACAAGGCAGGTGACTGTTGCTGATCTTCCTGAAGGTGGAAGATGGTGAACTAGGACATTTTTGCACAAGGGGCTCAAGGTTTTATTTATTTAATTTTTTAAATATTCAACCAAGGGAGCTCTCCAAAAGCACAAGGTTCTTGGCACCAGTACCCTGCTTCTAGAACAACTGTTCTTGTATTTTCCACACTCTCTCCTCACCTATGTTATGATATACAGGGTCCTATTCTCTTGCCTTTTCAAAAGCCCCATAAAAAAGACACTATGACGTCAGACTCCAAAGCAACAAAGTGAGTCCTATTTTTTCCACCTTCTTTGAAGACAGGAGAAATAAAATGGTTTGGACTGAGCTTAACTAGTCTATGTTCAACAGGCAGCTTGAAGTGGGTCACATTTACAACCATCTTGTCACAAGTTAGTTCGTTCTTTCAGTGTGAAAAAAAATCCCAGTCCTCTACACCAGACCTGAGGTCTTATTGCTCAAGCCTTCAGCTGCCACCAAGCCTCATGGTTATGGCTTTTTATTTCCCTACAATTTCTTCCTGTCATTTTGAGGAGAGGGCAAGGTGTATGCCCATGTCAGATGCTGTTGCCCTTTCATTCCTGAAGAAAGGTTTGTCAATAATATAATTTCCTTTAATTCATTACTTTAATTCTATTTTGCACTCAGAAACCAGCCAGACTCCAAGAAGCACAGCGTGCAAGCATGCCTGTGGCAGGAACCACCTACAGCTCTCATTTGGCACAAGGAAAGGAGGGAGCAGCTCTTACATGCAACTCAGCTTCAACTGTATTGCATGTTAGAGACACTCAACTTACAGGACTAAGTCCAGCAAGAGCTGTGCAATAAAAGCAGGCTTCTCTCTGAAGCCAGAACAGTGCATCCTCACTCTACTGCTGTCTGAACTAGCTAGAATATTCATCTTGGGAACAGCAGACACATTTTTAGGCAATTTTATACTTGGCAAAGCCAAGAAGTCTGTAAGTGAGCCTACATCTAAGCCTGTGGTCAGAACTAGTTAGAGTGGAGCCAGCTCTTTCAAAGAACATGGTGCTGTGTCCATTCAAGGTAGAAATTAAACACATCACAGAGCTATTCCACAAACCTGTCCACCGTGCCTCTTACCTGAAGAATTTTCTGAGCATTTGAGTAAAATAGGCATTTTTTAATTGAAAGGTATTTACAGTACTTTTTAATCTTACCTTTCCAGTCCAGCCTACCCCCTTCCAGATACAAAAATACACCAGAATCCAGGCAATTGCTAGAGTAATTGCTAGTGGCCATCGGATTTGCCCTGGTTTTTCCAAGCCATCAGTCATTTGGTGCATGTTGCGTCTGGAATAAGCCAACAGAATGGTGCATTTGACAACTGGTTCAGAAGGTGGTGTATGAATGCAAACAAGCTGATCCTTGCATATGCACAGGAATGATACAGAGAAAAATGAGCAGCTTACTCCCAGAACTCAACCACAGCACTTGTCATGTTGGTGGTGTTTGCTAAGGTATAGTTGGAGAAGCAGCGGTCAGTATTCCATGGGTTCTCACAGTGTTTCCAAGGAAGAGTCTAGGTATAAAAAGGAGAGAGAGAGACACACCTAAACAATCAAACACTTCTAATTACCTCAGGTACCTCTTTACTTGAAATGACAGCTGAGTGGAAAATAATAAATTCTGAGTTCTGCAGCGCACTTATCTCCCCGGGGTGCACATCTGCCATGCAAGTGATTTAACTTCCTATCAGTTGTGTGAATCAGATGTGAAAATATTTCCCCCTTTCTTTACCATATCAGCCCAAATGCTTTGGAGTCTGATACACCTCTCTGCTTGTGAGAGTATATTGAGCATGCCACAAGAAAAAAGTCCAGTAGAAAGGACCTCCTGGAGGTCCTGTTACCTCTTGTTGCACTAGAGGTAATAAAGGTGTGATGGTTATGGATCAGAGATTTACATTTTCCCCTCAGGTGAGGGGACAGTAAGAAAAAAAATCCATACACTTTCTATTTTCTACGTGTGTCTGTTACATTAAGTATCTTTCAGAAGCTCTGAGAAGCAGAACCTCTTTCCACAGGATGTCTATTAGAATGAACCTCATTTAGATACAACTTAGATAGTCTTCTGATGGCCGATTTTGGAAACTCTCCACACAGGAAATCTTTCAGGGGTACTTCACATTTTAAATACCAGGATAAGAAGCTTCAAGGGAATTAGAAGTCAATATTCATCTAATATGGGCCTGTGCACCACTTCCAGACTATGACTGACCTTTCACATCAATAACAAATCTAAGGATAAAAAAAAAAAAAAAAAAGGAATTATCCTGTCACCCCCAGACAGTAATTAATGCTTATTTGGTCAAGGGACAAGTCCTTAAAGCTGAGAATAAGTAAGGAAGAAGAGACAACAACTGAACAATAATATATTAATTATTGAGCCTTATGTAAGAACACTTCCTCAGACAGACAAAATCCACAAATCAGACAAGACCCTGTCAGCCTATGAGTCATTCTTGAGGGGGGAAAAAAAGGGCAGCTAAAAATAAAGTTGAAAGGAAAGAAAACAAAGTGAAAATAACAGCAATGAATGGATGTTCAGAGCTAATCAAATCACACATCTTCCGTTCCACGAGGGTTTCTTAAATAAACCCCCTCCACAATCAAACCACGTTGCAGTGAAACTAATTCCCAGAGAACTAACATCTCTGTGGCTCTTATTGAAGAAAAAACCCAAACCAGTAGTGATACACTAGAATTTTTCTCAGGGGAATGGCTGGCCTGTAGGCTCAAAGGCAAAAGGGTTCTAGGATTTGCTGTAGCATTGCCAGGACAAGGAGTCAAAAGCCTGAGTATGACCTGCAGCTGCCTGGCAGGTGAGCAGAGAAGCAGCAGGCATGCTTGTGATTAAAGGGCAGAGACAGGTAATAGGGTAAGTTAAAAGCATACAGATGGAGGAGGTGTGGCTCTGATGGTTAAGATGAGGAAATTTAAACAAATTGGTAAGAAAGAGAAGCCTGTGGCTCCAAAATAATCTATTATTAGGTTATCTACTATTCTTAGAATGGAGTATTTTCCTCACAGTTTCCTATTCCACATTGCTTGTGGGGAAAAAAAAAAAAAAGAAGGAGGGATTTTTACAAAATAGTGTTCCTTTAGTAAGAAATGGCTTACCCTGATTTCTCTGCATTTTGTTTCAACCTTCCACCTTTATAGTGAGACAGATTAATCAGTGACCTATCATAAAATGTTAGAGGTTGGAAAGTACCTCTAGAGACATCAAGTCCGACCCCGCTGCTGAAGCAGCATCACCTAGGGTAGTCCACACAGGAATGCATCCAGGTGGGCCTTGAAAGTCTCCAGGGAAGGAGACTCCACAACCCCCCTGGGCAACCTATTCCAGAGCTCCATCGCCCTCATTGCAAAGTTTCTCCTCATATTGATGTGAAACCTCCTGTGTTCAAGTTTGTATCCATTGTTACTGTGCACCACCCAAAAGAGCCTGGCCCCCTCCACTTGACACCCACCCCTCAGATATTGATAGACATTGATCAGATCCCTCTCAGTCTTCTCTTCTCCAGACTAAACAGCCCCAGGGCTCTCAGTCTCTCTTCCCAGGGGAGATGCTCAAGTCCTCTAATCATCCTCATGGCTCTCCATTGGACTCTCTCTAGCAGATCCCTGTCTCTCTTGACCTAGGGAGCCCAAAACTGGACACCATGTTCCAGGTGTGCTCCCACCTTCCTTTACATTCAGCCATTCCTTTTACAATGAGACAGAGTAATCAGTGATCTATAATAGCACATTGCTTTACATTCAAACAAGTCCACATGCACACTTACAGTGGTAAAGGAATTATACAGGTAGTATATGGCCCAGGAAATAATCACAATGTAGTAAATATTTAGCCAAAAGGAAAGGACTGCAGCAGCTAATCCCACACCTGTAAAGAAAGCAAAAAGAAACAAAAAGGGAAACTTTCAGTAATGTTTGCACCAGTGTCAGTTGAAGAGCTGCTGTTCAAAGGGACAAATATAACATAGGGGCCAGAAACCCTGTACTGAATTTTGTAGAAGCCGAGGTCAAGTTTTCAAACTACCATTATAAAATGGTGACTAAATTGAGTGACAGTTCAGTCATCTAGAAATGTAAGTATTGTCTGGTACTCTGTGTGCTGCAGTAAGCAGTCCCACTTGCAACTGCTGCTGCTGCTGCTGCTGAGGTTTTACAGGCAGTTCTTACTTTCAGCAAGAAGAGCTAAATCAGCTTGTTCTCCAAAAGAGCAGTGCCACAGCAGCTTCTGGCAGATGTTGAGCACCAGACCAGCTATCCACTGAGTACACTGGGCTAAATGCTTGAGAGTTAGTATAATGCTATTATGTCATTTCAGATTAAAGAACTCTCCAGAGGTGCCAGGATGAGAATACCTTGCCTTTTACCTCAGGGGCACTAGAAAACAATCAGGCTGATGGCAGTTGCCACATGACACCAAACAGGACCAAGTGTTCAGAACAATCTGCACAATGCAAAGCACTGTGCCTCCTATCAACATCAGTAACTCCAAACTTAAAATACTTACCTGTGAGAAATGTTTTCATCTCTGGGTTTTCACAAAGACAAATTTTCCTAGAATAAAATCTACTCTGAACAAACTTTTAGCTCACCCTATACTGTCAATCCTACTGTGTGCAGTAATTTATAACTCTGAGTATAACTCACTCCTCTTCTAGAACTGGAGTCAGATCAGGACTTTTTGAGTTTCAAAGAGCATGAAAAGCACAGCTTGTGAGGATTGTGTGTGCAGAATCTAGACCAAAACCTTGAGACTAGGATCATTAAGATTGGAAAAACCCTCTAAGATCAAATCCAGAACCTCAAACTAGTTAAAAATCTAAGTGTGGAGTGAGCCTGTCTTAAGCAATTCACTATGAGAACATCAACTTTGAAGTGTCTGGCCTTTGAATTTCAACAGGAGATACAAACCTCCTCAACTAGAAACAGTATTTACCAGATTGCTGTGAACAGAGTTCCATACCTGCTCAAGGCAAATACTGCTAGGTTTAAAACACTATTTTCCAACAGCCTTTATATGTTCATAACAAAACCCCCAAACATTTCTGAAGTTCAGAAGTGAATTTGTTGAGATTCTAATGCCTAAATCTTGCTACTTTTAATGGGGAATGTGTGCTTCAAAATTGTTGTTTCCCTCTCAGAAAGTTAGGAAAATCATGATTTGGGTAAAAATATGAAGGCATAAAGAAACATTCTTGCCTGTTATTTTGTGCAACTTGGAAACCACTGGAAAGCAATCCAACTGTATACTGTACCTTTGAACATTGGGGCAAGTTTCCACACTCCAAGGCCACCTATAGATGTGTACTGACCAAGGGAACACTCCAGAAGAAAGAGTGGCACGCCAGCAAAAATTAAAGTAAGGAAATAGGGAATGAGGAACGCACCTAAAAAGAGACAAGAAAAAGTCTAAGTGGTGAGAGACACTACTGAGCTGCCACTGTTCCCATTCCTATTATACATGAAAAGACACTTTTTTTTTTTTTTGCCTCTTAAGCACAACTTTAAAAAGAAAGCACAAGTACACTTCAGAACCAGTATCTCAAGGTGTGAGGGAGGAAAAATATATCTCCTCATCATTTAAATATTTTCCATTGAAGTAAAAAGCTAAAATCCAAAAGACTCTGCATTTTGTTGCCTTCATCTATCAGAGGAGCATGCAGATAGCATAAAGGCTTTAAACCAGAACTGGCTGCTCTCCAGATGAAGTTAGCCTTTCATGTTAAGCTCAGAGGCAGCATTACAAGCCGTATGCAATCCTCTCAAAAACTCAAACCAAAAGAGAGAGCTCTGGAGGGTTGAAGGGCAACGTGCTTTAGTTCTGCTCTAATTCCTTATGGTCATTTAAGAGCACCTGCCAACTAGAAGTCGGAATAAACTCCAGAGCAGCCCACAATGCTGAGCACTACATCTAAAATGGCACTGACCCTCCAGGACAAAGGTAAAGCAAACAAAAAACCCCAAACAACACCACTACCACCACCACAAACAAAAAACCCCAAACAACGTCCCCTCCCCCAAAACCCAAAAAAACAAACTCCAAACCACACCTACAGAGGTGAAGCAGCTGTCAAAGCCAATTTCTGCTTTACTGGTACTTTTTATGGTGTGTTCCAATACACTAATACATCAGAGGTAGTAAGAATGGAGCAGCAAACATACCTCCACCATTCTTGCCACAAAGGTATGGAAATCGCCACACGTTCCCTAAGCCAATGGCATAACCTACACAGGACATAAGAAAGTCAAATTTTCCTTTCCAAGTGTCTCGGTCTGGCAGGTCCGTCTTCTTCTTCTGCACTTTTACTACCAAGGTTTTAGGCTTGTCATTGGTGATGGAGGCATCCACCTCGGTGGAGATCTGTCCGTCCGCCACTTTGGTGCCGTTGGTGGCCATGTCTCTGGGCTTGGCTGGAGAGGCTCTGGCAGCAGCCGGGCGGGAGACCTCAGCACCAGTCCACGTGGACAGCAGCTTTGCGGCTGGTGGTCACCCAGCTGGGGAGGCTCAGCTTCAGCACAGAAACACAGCACCCCCAAAACCCCAGGCCCCCAGTGCCAGAACACAGCGTGAGCTAGTCCACAAGTCGGTACCAGCTTCTGGATCAACCTGCAAAAGACAGGATTACGATTCAGCTTTGCTTCAGCAGCACTGAGAGTCGTAGAATCATCAAATCGCTTTGGTTGGAAGAAACCTTTAAGATCACCATTAACCCAGCACTGCCAAGTCACCACTCAAGCAGGTCCCTCAGCACCACATCTACATGGCTTTTAAATCCCTCCAGGGATAGGGACAGCACCACTGCCCTGGGCACCCTGTCCCAGGGCTCAGCCACCATGTCAGTGAAGGAATTTTTCTTGATGTCCAACCTAAACCTCCCCTGGCACAGCTCAAGACCATTTCCATTTGTCCTGGTGCCTGATACTTGGGAGAAGAGAGTGACCCTCACCTCACTCCAACCTCCTTTCAAGGAGTTGTAGAGAGCAAAAAGGTCTTCCTCAGCCTCCTTTCCTCCAGACTAAACAACCCCAGGTCCCTCAGCTGCTCATTGTAAGATGTGCCCAAGACTTTTCTCCAGCTTTATTGTCCTTCTTTGGTGACACACAGAATGGCCAGAGACTTCACCACTGAAAGAGCTTTGCAGCTCAGGTATCTCAAAGAGCTTGGCTCTGCCCTTTGGATTTTTTATTAGTGACTCTGTAGGAAGCAGGGCAGAAATAACACAGTCCTCCAAGCCACAGCTACTAATTTATTTTCTTTCCTATAGATCTCTGAGTCTACAGAAACAAAATAATTCTAAACTGCAGCACTGTATTGTGCATGGTGTGTAGCCTGACTTTTATAAACATATATGCAACCAAAAGATGACTCAGTAATGAGATTTCTATTTAACAGCCCAGTAAATAATCTATAGAACAGCCAAGAACCTGGGCAGTGAAACCATTCCATTAAAAAAAACTAAAGGGGAATTCCCATGTCTGCAAAGTTCCTTTATTGACAAGAAGTTGTGTTTATCAGGCAACAGCACTCACCACCTTTAATACTGAACTTAAAAAGTTCTGCACAGCATGCACTTATCTAAAGCACCTTTCCCTAAAACACTCCCAAAGGAATTAAACAATAAAGGAGATCAAGCAACAGGACATAATCCTGGGGAAAGATGTTTGGTTTTTACATGTGGCTATAATTAGCTGTTAATATAAGACAAATGTTTCACTAAGCTTACCTGATAAGCACTGTAAGACAACAGGCTGCAATAATCACTCCTCAGTTTCTCTTTCCTACCCTAGGCTGTGTTCCTGCATCTTTTCAAAAACCATTACTGCTACTAGAAAAAAAAAAATCTAAATAAGGAAAGGAAAAATCCAGGAAGCAAATACGTGATAGGACAAATGTCCTGGAATATTTCAGTCAACTCTGAAGCTTGTGTGACTCCTGCAAGCTTCCACTGGAACTGGAAAAAAAAACAATCAGCTTGTGTCTACTGCATGTCTACTGTCTGCCCACTAATGGCTGTCTAGTTCCTCTTGCTAACATCTTTCATCTTCAGCCATATGCCAGTCACCAGTCCCCAAGCCAGGGATGGCAGCAAATGAAACCCTTGCCAGGGTGAAGCTGCACCTCATGGCAATGCTGGTGACACTGGCCATGAGGTCTTGCAAAGGTCAATGACTATTTAACTTACAGATTTGTGCCAAGGACAATGGAGATTATCAGCCATTAACTTCTAACTGTAAGGGCTGGAGCACCTCTGCTGTGAGGACAGTTCTGTGTTGGGGAACCTTGGAACTGCTTTCCAATACCTGAAGGAAACCTACAGGAAGGCTGGAGAGGGACTTTCCATAAAGGTGTCTAGCAACAGGACAAGGGGAAGTGGTTTCAAGCTGAAGGAGAGCAGGGTTAGACTACATCTTAGGAACAAGTTCTTCAGTATGAGGGTGGTGAGACTCTGGAATAGGTTGCCCAGAAAGGTTGTAGATGTCCCTTCCCTGGAGGTGTTCAAGGCCAGGTTGGATGAGGTCTTGAGGAACCAAGTCTAGTTGAGAGCCATCCCTTTCACTTAAGCCATTCTATGATTTTATGTTTATGCTAAAAGAGATATAAAAAATATCCCTGTGAAGACTGTCATAACCAGTGCTTTTTGTCAGCCTCTCATTTCAGACCACTGCACCCTTCTAATGCCTATTTTAAGGCCACATCCAACACTAAAGAAAGAAAAAGGGTTAAGATGGAAGCTTCAGAAGAATCAGCTGTAGGTATGCTTGGGTAAGGAAAGAGACAAGAATCATGCCTGTTTCACTTGGAGAGGGGACTCAAAGAAGGATACTACATCTCTGTGCTTTCACATCCTCCCAAGTCCTTCTACATACTGCTCTCCCCCCTTCATAATACTGTGGGCTTTGTTTGCCACACTTCCACGAGAGCCTGTCCAATTTTGTGTACCAATAACCACCATTTCTGGTTGTGGGCAGAAGTCTGAGCACTGCAGGTAACTCATTTCCTTACACATGAGGAAACAGATCAATGTGTTGGCAAAATGGTGAAAGTCTGCCCTCCCCACCCACACGCCTGTGGGTCTGTGGTACAGACAGCTCCAAGGATGCTCCAAAAATGTGTAGTTTGCTAGCACCACCCACTGATGAGGAGACAGAACTGGAAGTGTTTCTTCTGAGCCAGCCTGGGCTGTGCAAAGTGAAGGATTATCAGGGGGCTCTAGTACTTTTACAAGCAGGTCTTGTACTAGATTGGATGGTTGTTGTTGTTGCTGTAGCTTACACTTGGCCTGTGCTTTACCATCAGCAGGAGTGCCCAACTACTGGAAGAGAGTGAGTGCATCGAGGGTGGGTAGGAAAATAAACTCAAAACATAAAAATCCCCCAGCCCCCAACCCTACAGAGATATGTATATATGTAGGTATATCACAGAATGGTGGGGGGTGGAAGGGACCTCTGGATATCATCTGCTGAAAGAGGGTCACCCACAGCAGGATGCCCAGGATTGTGTCCAGGCAGGTTTCGAATAGCTCTGGAGAAAGAGGTTCCACAACCTCTCTGGGCAGCCTGCTCCAGGGCTTCAGCACTCTCACAGAAGTTTCTCCTCCTGTTCAGATAGAGCCTCCTGGGTTCCAGTTTCTACTTGTTGTCCCTTGTCCTGTCACCAGGCACCACTGAAAAGAGTCTGGACACATTTTCTTGCTCCTATCCTTTAGCTCTTGCTGAGCACTGATCGGATGCCCTCTCAGGCTGCTCTTCTGCAGGCTCAACAGCCCCAGGGCTCTCAGCCTTTCCTCCCCACAGAGATGCTCCAGGCCCTTCAGCATCTTCATAGCCTCCACTGGACTCTCTTCAGTAGTTCCCTGTCTCTTTTGAACTAGAGAAGCTAGACACAGAACTAGAGAACTGGACACAATACTCTGCACTAGGGCAGAGTAGAGGGAGAGGAGAACCTCCCTCATCCTGCTGGATATCTTCTTGATGCACCACAGGAGACTATTTGCCTTCTTGGCCTCAAGAGCACATTGTTGGCTCATGGGGACCTTGCTGTCCATCAGCACTCTCAGGTCCTTCTCTACAGACCCACCTACCAGCAGGTAAACCCCTCAGCTGTACTGCTGCAGGAGTTTATTCCTCTCCAGGGGCAGGACTCCACACCTGCCCTTGTTGCACTTCATGAGGTTCCCTTACACACAACTCTCCAGCCTGTCCAGGATCCACTCAGTGGCAGCACAGCCCAACAGGGTGTCAGCCATTTCTCTCAGTTCAGCATCAACAGCAAACCTGCTGAGGGTCTACTCCTCTGTTCCTTCAGCCAGGTCATGAAGGAGATATTGAACAAGACTGGGCCCAATACTGACCCCCTGGGGAACACCATGAGCTCCAGGTCTCCAGTGAGATTCCACTTGTTTGGTTTATAATGAGGGAGAAACACATCCTGATCCTGCTGAATGTTAAACCTGAACAAGCAAGCCAACAGTAAGATGGATGTGCCCTCTCACACCTACAAAGTGTCTCTGGTGCTGAGTGCTTGGCATTTAGCCTGCCCTTGCTCTTCCAGCCTCCTCAGACTCTGGAGAGGTCTGGGTAGGCATCAAAGCCTCTGTTGAATAAAGTGACCAGTCCAGAGTCCATGACAAAGATAGATTAGAGGGTTAGTCAGAACATCTTCAAGAATAAAACAAAGGAGCTGGGATTCTCTAAGTCCTTCTGGAGGAAGGTGCCTGGACCTGTTTCTGGACTACTGCAATGCTGAATATAAGGCTGAAGGTTCAGAAGAGACTCCAATGAGTGTGCACATCTATGTCAAGGGTGAGAGGGGGTTGACAGGCAGCCTGGTGCTTTTAATGTTAAAAGAGGAGTAGTAGTAGTTCAAACAATCACATGTGGAGATGTGTTCACCTTTATGGTACAGCACAGCCTTGGGCAAACATCCCATTGCACACACACCAGGAGTATTCAGCATCCTCAAGCACAGGCCCAGCAGAGACTCATTTTGAGAGGATGGAGTTAGGGATTGACCAGTTTGTACTCATCTGGCCCTATGCTGCTGATACAATTAGTCCATTTGGAGACCATGCTGGAGGCTTATCTGGCAGTGGTGTCAGTGCATGGACCTTTGTGCATCCAGGGTGACACAGGAAATTAATATCAGACAATGAAAAAAATGCTTTCATTTTACAGGCTTGAAAGTAGAGGGGTTTCCATTCTATCAAAAATAATGTTCCCCAAGCCTAAGAAATAATAACAGTAAATTACAACAACAGAAGTCACCTCTAGCTCCAATCCACACTTCATATCCAGTAGTACTTCAGAAACTATGACTTAAGTACAACCATCTAGAAAAACTGGTGATACAGCAGCAAAGATACTTGGACATGCTCTCTAATCTGATTAGGCAATATCCCACAGCTCTGGGATTTACATTTTAAATTGCTCTGACATGGAATGGGCCAGAAAGACACTTATGTAAGCTCTGGGGTTTGGCTTGGGCAAAAGGAAATACAAATTGTAGCTGCCAGCCAGCAGAGCAGGTATGACACTTGCTATGCAGCACGATGCTTTGTGGGAAGAAGATGGAGAAATCTTTTAAATAAGCCCTTCTTTGCTCTCCCAGCTCCTACATGCCAACACTGAGTGTGCTAGGAAGGGCACAGCAGCTTCTCACTACATTCTTCAGTGCACAATAGAGCTTCCTTGACTTCAGTTACTAAGGTTGCTCAGCCAGGAGGAGAAAGCCCTCTAAAACGGGGTTTTGGATACCATCTGGTTGTCCTGCATCACCACCACACTAGAGAAGAATGGCTATGTGAGCCAAAGCCAAGCACACATAGCAGCCAAGGTAATAAACACAGCCAGGGAAACTGGAACAAAGAGAGTGCCACTTAATTAATAAAAGCATTTTTCTCTCTCCTGATCTGCATAAAAGTGGATTAAAAGAGTTCAGAACAGGCTGCATAAAATGCAAGTGAACAGTAATATTACTACCATCTTTCACAAGTGATATCAAAAGGCAGTGAATAACAGCTCAGAAGCACACCCAGACAGCAGGAAACCTCAACTCCTTTAACTGATGAACCTCTGTTTTGTTCAAAGTTCATGACTCCCTCCTCTCCAATTCAGTGTGTTCCTCCCTCCCCAGAGGGCAGCAGCTGCAAGGGCTCCACAGAAGGCAAGACAATAGCAGCTCCATTCCAGAAGTGCTGAAGAACTGCTGTTGTATCAAACACCACATTGGCTTCCTAGAACTTGGAAGGTATTATTCCTCTAGCCTGAGTGGGACTTCAGCTGGGCCCACTGTGGCCATGGGTTATTTCCCCATAGGACTGCATTTGGATTGGACAATCAAGAGAACACCATGCTAAATTCCACCACAAAATATATATCCCATGTCAGCAGAGTCCTGGAGCATATCAGATGGGATTGAAATTCAGAAAGCATACAAGGAGGATTGCTGAGCTCATTGGATTTCCTCTCTGAGATGTCCAGTAGAAAAGGACCTGGGGACCAACATATGGCTAAATATGAGCCAGCCTGTGCTCAGATCACCATGAAGGCCAACAGCATCCTGGCCTTGATCAGCAATAGTGTGATGAGCAGAGTAGGAAAGGCATTGTGTCCCTGGACTGGGCAATGCTGAGGCCACACCTTGAGTACTGTTTTCAGTTCTGGACCCCTCACTACAAGGACACTGAGGTGCTAGGGCATGTCCAAAGAAGGGCAATGAAGATGGTGAAGGGTCTGAAGAACAGACTCCTCTGGTGAGGAGTGGCTGAGGGAACTGGGGTTGTTTAGCCTGGAGAAAAGGAAGCTCAGGGGAGATCATCTCACTTTCTACAATCACCTGAAAGAAGGATGGAGCAAGGCAGGGGGCAGTGGGGTATCAGTCTCTTCTCCAAGGTAACAAGAGAGAAAATGGCCTCCAGCTGTGCCAGGGGAGGTTTAGGTTGGACATTAGGGAAAATTTCTTCACTGAAAGAGTAGTTAAGCATTGGAACAAACTGCACAGGGAAATGGTGGTGTCACCAAACAGCACAGGGAAATGGTGGTATCACCAAACTGCACAGGGAAATGGTGGTGTCATCAAACTGCACAGGGAAATGGTGGTGTCAAACTGCACAGGGAAATGGTGGTGTCACCAAACTGCACGGGGAAATGGTGGTGTCAAACTGCACAGGGAAATGGTGGTGTCACCAAACTGCACGTGGAAATGGTGGTGTCAAACTGCATGGGGAAATGGTGGTGTCACCAAACTGCACGGGGAAATGGTGGTGTCAAACTGCACAGGGAAATGGTGGTGTCAAATTGCACAGGGAAATGGTGGTGTCAAACTGCACAGGGAAATGGTGGTGTCACCAAAATGCACAGGGAAATGGTGGTGTCACCAAACTGCACAGGGAAATGGTGGTGTCAAACTGCACAGGGAAATGGTGGTGTCACCAAACTGCACAGGGAAATGGTGGTGTCAAACTGCACGGGGAAATGGTGGTGTCACCAAACTGCACAGGGAAATGGTGGTGTCAAACTGCACAAGGAAATGGTGGTGTCAAACTGCACAGGGAAATGGTGGTGTCACCAAACTTCACGGGGAAATGGTGGTGTCACCAAACTGCACGGGGAAATGGTGGTGTCAAACTGCACAGGGAAATGGTGGTGTCAAACTGCACGGGGAAATGGTGGTGTCACCAAACTGCACGGGGAAATGGTGGTGTCAAACTGCACAGGGAAATGGTGGTGTCACCAAACTGCACGGGGAAATGGTGGTGTCACCAAACTGCACAGGGAAATAGTGGTGACACCAAACTGCACGTGGAAATGGTGGTGTCACCAAACTGCACGGGGAAATGGTGGTGTCAAACTGCACAGGGAAATGGTGGTGTCACCAAACCGCACAGGGTAAGGGTGGTGTCAAACTGCACAGGGAAATGGTGGTGTCACCAAACTGCACGGGGAAATGGTGGTGTCACCAAACTGCACAGGGAAATGGTGGTGTCAAACTGCACAGGGAAATGGTGGTGTCACCAAACTGCACGAGGAAATGGTGGTGTCAAACTGCACAGGGAAATGGTGGTGTCACCAAACTGCACAGGGAAATGGTGGTGTCAAACTGCACAGGGAAATGGTGGTGTCACCAAACTGCACGGGGAAATGGTGGTGTCAAACTGCACAGGGAAATGGTGGTGTCACCAAACTGCACAGGGAAATGGTGGTGTCACCAAACTGCACGGGGCAATGGTGGTGTCAAACTGCACAGGGAAATGGTGGTGTCACCAAACTGCACGGGGAAATGGTGGTGTCACCAAACTGCACAGGGAAATGGTGGTGTCACCAAACTGCACGTGGAAATGGTGGTGTCAAACTGCACAGGGAAATGGTGGTGTCACCAAACTGCACGGGGAAATGGTGGTGTCAAACTGCACAGGGAAATTGTGGTGTCAAACTGCACGGGGAAATGGTGGTGTCACCAAACTGCACGGGGAAATGGTGGTGTCAAACTGCACAGGGAAATGGTGGTGTCACCAAACTGCACAGGGAAATGGTGGTGTCACCAAACTGCACGGGGAAATGGTGGTGTCACCAAACTGCACGGGGAAATGGTGGTGTCACCAAACTGCACAGGGAAA
The DNA here is from genome assembly GCF_027791375.1 of Indicator indicator. Taxonomy (NCBI): domain Eukaryota; kingdom Metazoa; phylum Chordata; class Aves; order Piciformes; family Indicatoridae; genus Indicator; species Indicator indicator. The sequence goes on along the minus strand of NC_072024.1, from coordinate 21,172,830 downwards.
TGGTGGTGTCAAACTGCACAGGGAAATGGTGGTGTCACCAAACTGCACGGGGAAATGGTGGTGTCACCAAACTGCACGGGGAAATGGTGGTGTCACCAAACTGCACGGGGAAATGGTGGTGTCACCAAACTGCACAGGGAAATGGTGGTGTCAAACTGCACAGGGAAATGGTGGTGTCACCAAACTGCACAGGGAAATGGTGGTGTCAAACTGCACAGGGAAATGTTAGTGTCACCAAACTGCACAGGGAAATGGTGGTGTCAAACTGCACGGGGAAATGTTGGTGTCACCAAACTGCACAGGGAAATGGTGGTGTCAAACTGCACGGGGAAATGGTGGTGTCACCAAACTGCACAGGGAAATGGTGGTGTCACCAAACTGCACAGGGAAAGGGTGGTGTCAAACTGCACAGGGAAATGGTGGTGTCACCAAACTGCACGGGGAAATGGTGGTGTCACCAAACTGCACAGGGAAATGGTGGTGTCAAACTGCACATGGAAATGGTGGTGTCACCAAACTGCACGGGGAAATGGTGGTGTCACAAACTGCACAGGGAAATGGTGGTGTCAAACTGCACAGGGAAATGGTGGTGTCACCAAACTGCACGGGGAAATGGTGGTGTCACCAAACTGCACGGGGAAATGGTGGTGTCAAACTGCACAGGGAAATGGTGGTGTCACCAAACTGCACGGGGAAATGGTGGTGTCAAACTGCACAGGGAAATGGTGGTGTCACCAAACTGCACGGGGAAATGGTGGTGTCAAACTGCACGGGGAAATGGTGGTGTCACCAAAAACTGCACGGGGAAATGGTGGTGTCACCAAACTGCACGGGGAAATGGTGGTGTCAACAAACTGCACAGGGAAATGGTGGTGTCAAACTGCACAGGGAAATGGTGGTGTCACCAAACTGCACAGGGAAATGGTGGTGTCAAACTGCACAGGGAAATGGTGGTGTCACCAAACTGCACAGGGAAATGGTGGTGTCAAACTGCACGGGGAAATGGTGGCGTCACCAAACTGCACAGGGAAATGGTGGTGTCACCAAACTGCACAGGGAAAGGGTGGTGTCAAACTGCACAGGGAAAGGGTGGTGTCAAACTGCACAGGGAAATGGTGGTGTCACGAAACTGCACGGGGAAATGGTGGTGTCACCAAACTGCACGGGGAAATGGTGGTGTCAAACTGCACAGGGAAATGGTGGTGTCACCAAACTGCACGGGGAAATGGTGGTGTCAAACTGCACAGGGAAATGGTGGTGTCAAACTGCACAGGGAAATGGTGGTGTCAAACTGCACAGGGAAATGGTGGTGTCACCAAACTGCACAGGGAAATGGTGGTGTCACCATCCACAGAAGGATTCAAAAGACGTGTAGATGTGGAGCTGAGGGACATGGTTTAGTGGTGGACTTGGCAATGCTGGGTTAACTGTTGGACTTGATGGTCCTGGAGGTCTTTTTCAAATTTTCTGACCCCCAGGGAGATCTTTATTATTCTTTGAGAGGAAGGATACTGCTTGGATGTAGTAAGCCAAATACTGTGCACACAGGCAGTGCACCCCAGGTGATCTCACACACTGCCCCACCACACACACAGAGCAGAACCCCATATGCATTGAAGAATGCTGCTACTAACTTTTCCTACTGGTACTTCAGATCTCTCCTGAAAACCCTGCCTCAGTTACATGGATGTCCCCAAACTGTTTTGCTTCAACACTTTGTGCAATGCTCAGCCAGCCATTGTGGCACCTTGGGTTTCTGAATCAGAGAAGAATTTTCCCTTGTGCACAATTCTTAAATTACATATTGAAACTGGTCTTCTAAAGAAAAAAACAACCAACCAACCATCCAAACCAAACCCAAAAGCCAAGAAAAACCCCAAACCCAGAAATCTCAAAACAAAACCACAAGAACCAATACAATCCCAGCCAGACTAATTCCTTTTTCTTCTGCTTCACCTCTTCTGAACTTCCTTGTAGTCTCTGCTGTTCAGGAAGAACCATCACAATCTTTGAAGTGTTTCATAGTTCTTGGCCATCTATTTAAATTCTGAAGCTGGATATGTGGAATCTGAAACCACTGTAACAAAGTCAGTGATTTCAGTGGCATCTACACCAGCTTCTGATTCCCCAGCTGAGTGCTCCAGAGAGCCCTGGCAAATAACAGGGAGCCAACAGGAACTGAAGCTGACTTGGTCTATTGCAACATGAAGTAACAGCTGCAGCAAGAATGCTTGGAGGCATGACAAACACAGGCAAGAAAACCATAACTATTCCAGAAAAGCAATGTCAGGCAATTTTATTTTCACCACAAAACTGTGTAAATTCTAAACACCACTGCTCATATTTTCACTCTGATTTTACCCAGTGGCATTACAGAGAGTTTAGGTTTTGTGCAAATGCCTATTTGGGGAAAATCTTGGTAGAAACAAGAGTTTATCTGGAAAAATACTGTTGGGTTTTAGGTGAATTTAATATGCCTGAGCCTTTCTGTGATGACTTTCTTGTGTTTGACTTGCATGAAATAAATAGTTGGGTCTTAATTTTACTTTTACTGTCTAGTAAAACATCACATGATTTCTCACAAATTCTCATGTGTAGTCAGTGAAGCATGGTAGGTGTTCCAAAGATAACATAGCAATAAATGAAGTACCTTAGCTGCATCCCAGTACTTCTGGAGCTGGCTCAACACACAGAATGTATGTATCTAAATTAGATTGGTTGCTTGTCCACAGCAAGTTGTTGTTTTCAATTTAAAAGCTTTTTTTTTTTTTACCCTACACAAGTCTACGTTTTGACTTTAGCATCGTCTTCCCTCTGGCAAGTAAATAATCAGATATGCAGGAATAAGAGTGGCACAGATCTCAGCAACTGCCTGATTAAATTTGTACAGCCAACTACATTTCTTTCACTATTGACACTTGCAGGAGGAAATCCTCTGAACATCTGGCTATTCACAGAATTTCTATTCGTCTCTGGAGAGATCCCACCTGGAGGACTGTGTCCAGTTCTGGTGCCCCCAGCATGAGAGAGACATGGAACTGCTGGAGTGGGTCCAAAAGAGGGCCATGAAGACGATCACAGGGCTGGAGCACCTTCACTATGAGGTCAGGCTGCAAGAACTGGGGCTTTTCAGCCTAGAGAAGAGAAGGCTTCAGTGAGACCTTAAAGCAGCCTTCCAGTTCCTGAAGGGGGCTAAAACAAAGCTGGGGAGAGACTTTTTACAAGGGCTTGTAGTGATAGGAGGAGAGGAGATGTATTGAAGCATGAGGAGGGCAGATTTAGACTGGAGATTAGGAAGAAATTCTTTACAGTGAGGGTGGTGAGACACTGGAACAGGTTGCCCAGGGAGGCTGTGAATGCCTCCTCCCGGGAGGTGTTCAAGGCCAGGTTGGATGAGGCCTTGAGGAGCCTTGTCTAGTGGAAGGCACCCCTGCCCTGTGCTGGATGTACTCTGTCTTGGATGGGGAAAAATTTTGAATGCTTGGTTGAATATGAATTATGAAACAATCTTCACTAAGATGTACTTAGGGTGTATCTCAGACATCCAAACATGTCCTGTACATTGACATCCCACCCTCACCTCCACAGTCACCTCTGCTTTGAAAAAGTTCCCCCAGAGTGCTATTTGGACTGGAGATTTTTTAAAATATAGTAGCACAACTGATTTATCATTGATTTAATGTAAGAAGTTCAATCATTCCAGTAATAAGAGGGCAAAAGAACTATGGGGCTTTGGTCAAATCCACAAGTAGATATCCAAAAAAAGTATGATTAAAGGAAGGACTTTTGAATACTTCTAAAGAAGGAAAAGATTGGTTGAGTTTGTATCACGCACTGGGACTCAACATGACTGATACTTGATGATTATTTTTTCTTGGGACATGTGGAGGAACATGCTCTTGTATGACTTTTCTGATGTCTAACAAGCCTCTACACTGCAGCTTTTCAGGGACTGGATTAACTTTCATCTCTTTGCCTCTGATTTTATGAAGCTTATAAATAGAAGTCTTTAAGATCACAGTATCACAGTATATTAGAGCTTGGAAGGGGCCTCAAGAGATCCCTGGGTCCAGCTCCCCTGCCAAAGCAGTGGTCGTCTGCACAGGAATGCAGCCAGGTGGGTTTGAAAGTCTCCAGAGAAGGAGACTCCACAACCCTCCTGGGCAGCCTGTTCCAGTGCTCCGTCACCCTCACTGTAAAGAAGTTTCTCCTCATGTAGAAGTGAAATATTCTATGTTCAAATTTGAAACCGTTATTCCTTGTCTTATTACTGTGCACCACCAAAAAGAGCTCAGCCCCCTCCACTTGACACCCACCCCTCAGATGTTTGGTTCTTCTCTGTCAAACGTGGCTGACCCTGATCACAGGCTCAGAAGTTACTGTGAGCAAAGCAGCTGCCAAATGAAGACTCCTTGAGGGAGTCAAATGACAACACAGATGCAAACTGTAGATTTACCACATCTCAGGTATCACTAAAATATCAATCTCTCACACCTCTGACCAGAACACATGCCTGGGAGGTATCACTTTAGGGAGAAGGGGAAATGGAAGTGGGAGGAATTCCACTGCCTTGCTCATTTGTAAAAGTTTATAGATAGATTTCACCCACACTGAAGAAACACTCAGTCCTTCAGGCTCTAAGACATGACATGAAATCTTGTCTACTTCTTCTCAGGCCCAGCCATCATTAAAGGAACCCATTTTCTCTCTAGCTACCCAGTAGAGCCTGCACGTGAAGGAAAGAAGTGAAATAGTTTACTAAAATCACTCAGTCTTACCTCTCCTGAAGGTGTGCTAGCACTTCTGTAGCCTTCATCTGTAGAGTCATAGAATTGTTTCAGTTGGCAAAGACCTCCAAGATCATCAAGTCCAACCACTGACCCAACACCACCATGGCCATTACACCATGGCCCAGAATGCCATGTTCCACACAGTTTTTGAACACAGTCTCTCACAGGATGCAGCAGCTGTCACAAAAATCCAAGGATGCTAAGGATGGCATAGCTGTGGCTGGAAGATAGTTACACCACTACCAAGAAGGAAAACTTCCCCAGTTTTCACACACAAGAGTAACTCAGTACTTCAGAAACAAAGCTGGAAAACGAAAGCCAAACCTCAGCTGCAGAACTGCTCCCATCTCCTGTGGCACACAGAGATCCCAGCTGAGATACTTGTGTAATTTTGAGCCCAGACTACAAGCTTTTACTCCCTATGTCCAGCTTCAGTTCAGTAATGGGACCTACATTCATCTTCTGAAAAGTGTTCCTGGTGTGAAATTCACTGCTCATTTAAAAGACAGGAAGGTCTGGCCTGCAGAAAGAGCTTGTCTCTTCTACAGTACTGCTCTCAGAACATACTATGGGCAGATCCTTAAACAAATATTCATCACTTAGCCCTCCACAAAACTAATTCATGGAACTTGCTAGCAAAGGTATACCTTTGAAACAATAAGACATGCTGTAATTACCCAGAAAAATCTATAATAACATACAAAAGAAGAGAAACAAATAAGAAATGCAAGAGGCAGAATCATGAAAAGCAGTGGCCATATAGCCTGGAGCAAGGTTAGTTTTGAAAGAGACTGATTTTTGTTCTTTTTGGTACCATCAGAGTAAAAATTCAGCAAAGCACGCTCACACCACAAGTGTAAAATTATCCTGACAAACTTGGGAGACTGCTTGAAACCTGTTTCCAAAAAGGCAATATTTTATTATAAGCCAGCAATGATTTTCCTTCCTGGACCCTGAACCATATTTATGTAAAATAGACAATTGATCTTGGAGGGAAATGCAGGAGAGAGAAGCTGTTTCCACTCATCATGGAAATATATCAAAACTGATTAACTAGTAAGTCCCTTACAAAGCTTTCATATTGACTAATGTTGCTTCACAATCAGTCCTGATAATTTTAAGAAGACAGTGGCTAGTTCCACACTGTTTGGACAGGTAGGCAGAGGGGAACCTCATGAAGTTCAGCACTGGCAAGAGTAGAACCCAGCACGTGGGGAGGAATAACCCCCTGCATGAGTACAGGTGAGGGGGTGACCTGCTGGAAGATGGCTGTGCTGAGAAGGACCTGGGAATGCTGGTGCCAGCAATGTGCTCTTGTGGCCAAGAGGTTGAATGGTATCCTGGGGTGCATTAAGAGTGTGTCCAGCAAAGTGAGGGAGGTTCTCCTCCCCCTCTATTCTGCCCTAGTGAGCCCACATCTGGAGTACTCAGTCCAGTTCTGGGCTCTCCAATTCAAGAGAGACAGGAAACCACTGGAGAGAGTCCAGCAGAGGCTACAAAGATGCTGAGGGGCCTGGAGCATCTCTGTGAGGAGGAAAGGCTGAGAGCCCTGGGGCTGCTGAGCCTGGAGAAGAGCAGCCTGAGAAGGGGATCTGATCAATGCTCAGCAAGAGCTAAAGGATGGGGGACAAGTGGTTGGGGCTAGACTCTTTTCAGTGGTGCCCAGTGTCAGGACAAGGAAACCCAGGAGTTCCATATGAACAGGAAGAAAAGCTTCTTTGCTCTGAGAGTGTGGGGAGCATCCCCATACTCATTTGGACTCCTGTCTTCTGTTTGTACTCCCATCAATCTGAAGTTTTACAGAGCAGAGTAATTACCCAACTTACTGCTGTATAAAAATGGCTTTGCCCATTGTTCTTCACATCAGTTGGATGTTATCCTCTAGCCCTCACTGGTATTAGTAAGAATCCACGTTGTGCAAACCCAAACCCTAACTGGTATTAGTAAGCAAAACACAGAGTCTTCCCTCAGAGCCCACACTGCTTTTCACTGTAACACAACTGCTAGGGAACAGAGAGGTTCAAATAAGGGCATGACTGGTGACAGTCAGCACCCTGACAGGTTCCAGCATCCCCTTGCTCACATGCAGGAAATAACCCAATGTACCAGGCCTCTCCTGGCCACACAAGGCAGACAAGCACAAGCTTAGTGAAGTAATGGATTTACCATTCTGCTCTGAGCTGCAGAAAGCAAATTGTTCTAACTTACAGGTACTGCAGATTTGCTTCTCTGACAAACACTTTTCTCCCATCCACTCCTCTCCCCTTTGACTGGGAGGAGATGAAGGGCCTGTCCATCTGATTTTTCCCCCACTGGCCCGTTTTGCATCCTTATTTGTGAAACAGCTGCCCCTTGGCCAGCACAGTCCCACTGAGCTGCTGCAGGCAGGAGCTGGGCAGTTCTGACTTGGTGCCTTAGGGGCACTGAGCTTCTGCTGGCTCAGAGAGCTGCACAAAGACAAGACCTTGGAGACACACCAATGCAGGAAGCCAGGACAGAAACAGGGAGCAGCAAGTTTAACAGAAAGGCAAAGCAATTTACCCAAGTAGTAGGCTAGGGCAGAATTTAGAGCAGAGTTTCTTTGAATGCCAGAGCAATCCCCTAAATTTCAATATTGCCACACTTTTCTAATAGTTTCTTTGAATTTCCAGCATGCACAGATGATTAGATATAAAAGACTGTTTGCCCTGCAAAGGCAAATAAAGGCTCCAAAGATCACTGTCTCTCTCTGTGCAAGAAAAATAAATAAAACTCTCAGTTTGAGTGTTTATTATTGAATTTTCATCACTCTGACAAGTTACATGTTATTTCTCTTCCCAAAGAAGAGAATATTCTGATTTGCTATAGCCATATTTGCTGGCAGGTAGCCTCCCACAAGGGAAAAGAGACAGAGAAGATGGTCCTGCATGCTGCTAGAAGGGTGTCACTGTGTGAGCTGGACTGGAGCATGGCAGCACCCCTCTTAGTGAGGCTACAGAGCTGCTCAAATAGCTCTTCAAAGACAGCTGGGGGTCTGCAGTTTGCAGTCTGGTGAACGTAGGAGGGAGGAACTAAGTGTATGAACCTGGCCCACCAGGCCAGTGCCCCATAGCTCAGGCTACATCGGGCACAACCAGTCCTGGGGCAGCTATCACGTTGGGGTGACTCATGTTGTCAGAAGCCTATGAAATCTGGCACCCAGCCTAATTCAGGGGGGGCTGCTGTGTCCCCAAAGACCTAGACATTTCCTTTGGTGAAAACATGCTATAAAACACTCTGCCTTCCTTCTCTATGTGCTGAGGGAGTCTCCTGGGATTTGGGGTTGTCTGAGGGCTGTAAGCATCTCCCATCTGTCACTGTGTACATTTCTTTTTTTTTTTTTCCAAGTGTTATTGTTTTGGGCAGGAGTAGTTTGAAGCATGGTGCTCCACCTGTCAGAATACATCAGGAAGAACATCATTCCACTCTGAAGTTTCCTGTATTTAATGCAGGTGCTGACCGTTGATCACCAACCTGTGAAGGACTCCTCTTTTGTATCAACACTCAGAGCACTGAGCTGCTAGAAGCCCAGTGTTGAAAGGAGAAGCTGCAGCAAGGGCAGTACTACCTGTTGCAAGCTGTATGCCCCAATCCAGCTTTCAGAGCCAGAATTCAGAGAATATGACCCAAACACTCAGAATTTCACTAAATGCACAGTGTTTCCCACATAAGTCCCATCATGCCAAATTTAGACCAGATACTGCCTGAAAAATGGATATCTAACCTGAAAAATGTTATTAATGGTTGAAAAGTTATATTTTCAGTGTGGGGATGGTAGAGACAAAGGAAGAAAACTTAAACAGTGTTCATGATTCTTTTTATAGCCTTAAAAGATCCACAGGTTTCAATTTTATGGTTTATTAGGAAGCCAAAAAGGACTAGAAAAACAATTTCTGTAAAAATGATGAAGGAAACTTGTAAGTCACAAAGCTGCAAAAGTTGTGGCTTAATAAAAACAGAATTTGGGCAATAAAAACAGAGTAGATTTGGGCTGAATGTTTCCCTTGGTTCAACGTGCAACTCCTGCTACCTCTGGCTTTTTAATTTGGGGATATTTGGGTTTGTCCTAAATCTGAAAGCACTGCCTAAAAATGCCATGGCCACGTTACTCTTCACAGAATGACATCTTGGCATATCTGAGATCAGATTTTGTCTGTGTGACTGGGCAAGTCACTTTGGATGACATCCAGAGTGGGATGCTGTCTAAAGCTTAGAGACCCACCCAACAGCCAGGATCCACAAAGCTCCATGCATCAGATTCAGGGCTAGAAATACATTGTGACAGAGGCAATGGTCCACATTTTTAGCGGCTGGGTATGCAGTCTTCATGCAAGACAAATTTCCTTCAATTTGCATCACTCCGTTGCAGTTCACAGATTCACAGAATGGTTTGGGCTGGTAGGGACCCTAAAGATCATCTAGTTCCAAACCAGCTGCCATGGGCTGGGACACCTTCCACTAGACCAAGTTGCTCAAGGCCTTGTCCAACCTGGCCCTGAATACCTCCAGGGAGGGGGAATCCACACCTCCCTGGGCAACCTGTTCCAGTGTCTCACCACCCTCTCTGTAAGGAATTTCCAAGTGTTCCTTGCCAATGCTTTGTGTCTCTGTTGGTCTCACTGCTAGAATGAGGACCAAGCTGATATGTTTACATGAAATAATGCTGCATTCCTCTCTCTCCAAGTTCATTTCCCCCTCCCCTACAACTCCCCCAAAATCCCTTACCCAGTTTTAGTTGCCATACATAATGCAGGCCTGAACTCCCCCAGCTTGGTGGAGAGGAGGCAGCCATGGCAGATGCTTCCTTTCCTGCCTTACAAGCCTTTGACCTGACAATAGCAGCTGCCAACACTGCTAATTCCAAACAATTCTAATTTGGGTGCTGCCTCTACATTTTTTGAGCAGGGCTTATTTTAAATAGCCCTGTTTTCTGAATAAGAGAAGACTTTACATCTATGATCTTTACATGCAGTTATCATATACTGCAAACCCAACCAAACAAAAAAAGGCTGCAGGCACAGGCACATGTTAATGCAGTTAAGCTTCTTTCAGCAGAAACTAGCAGAAACATACCCTTTTGGTGGGGGGTGCAGACCAGAGAGAAAGAAAAGCCCTGAATCTGAGGTTACCCTTTTCAGATACAGCTCCAAGCTAAAGCCGCATTCTCTTTCTGTTCTCTTCTCTTTGATCCTCAAGCTTCAATCCAAACCTTTAAGTTTAAATTGGATTTAATTTTGAACTAAAAGCAGTTTAAATGGAAACAAGGAATTCTCCCCTCCTGCCAAATCATGAATTTGAAGCTGTAATGTTGAGGTGCTTAGCAAATCTATAAAACTTTCTGGCTGGAAGTGATAAGGACAAACAATTGAGAAGCTCACTCTGAAGGTAGGAGATAAAATGGAACAATCTGCTCCCATTTCACTTTAAAAATAAATAAATAGAAGGGGAGGGGGGAAAGTTCAAGATAAATTTGACAATTTTTCAAGTGGTCAGTTCCTGAAGCCCAGTCATTGTTGATTTCACCGATGGCTTAACTGTATTACAATACCATGAGGTCAAGGTTTCACCCCTGTCCCAAGTGATTTAAAGCCTACATTGAAAGCCTGTCTGAAGACAAGCAGTGGGGTGAGAGCTCTCAGTACAGGAAGGACATGGACCTGCTGCAGCAGGTTCAGAGGGGGGGCATGAAAATGTTCATGGGGCTGGAGCACCTCTGCTACGAGGACAGGCTGAGGGAGCTGGGGGTGTCCAGCCTGGAGAAGGGTCCAGGAAGACCTAACTGCCACCTTCCACTACCTGAAGGGGGCCTGCAAGAAGGCTGGAGGCCTTGTGATAGGACGAGGGGCAAGGGTTTTAAATTAGGGAAGGCTGGATGTTACGAGCAAGTTCTTTGCAATGAGGGTGGTTGAGCACTGGAACAGGTTGCCCAGGGAGGCAGCTGAGGCCTCATCTCTGGAGATATTCCAGGTGAGGCTTGACAAGGCTTTGGGCAATCTGATCTGTTTGAGATCCCTGCTCACTGCAGGAAGGTTGGACTAGATGAGCTTTAGAGGTCCCTTCCAACCCAGGTGATTCTCTGAGTATGCTCTGAAACGTTGGCATCGCTCTCAACAAAACACAAACGCATGCTGTATGTTGTGCAGCTATGCAGCTATGTATCTAACCCCTAGCTCCCCTGACAATCCAGCAGCAACTCAGACTCAACTTTCTGTAACTAAATAGAATCATAGAATTCTTTTGCTTGGGAAAGATCTCTAAGATTGAGTCCATCCATCAACCTAACACCACCGTGGCCACTAAACCATGTCCTGGAGTGCCATGTCCACACCTTTCTTGAACACTTCCAGAGATGGTGACTCTACCACCTCCCTGGGCACCCTGTTCCAATGTCTGACTTCTCCTTCAGTAATGAAATTGCTCCCAATATCCAATTTAAATATTCTTTAAGAGAGGGAAATCTTCTCATGTTCTCCATACATTTGTGGTATGCAAGTCTTCTCCACCTGTCTATGTGGCTCATGTTTGAATTTGGCGCTGCACCAAATCTGAGGCTCTGGGTGCAGCCCCTGCTCACAGACATTCCTTGGGCATCTTGCTGTGAGCTGCAAGTCCTGTGCTGAGAGAACTTGGGCTGCCTTGGTGTGGAGCAGTCATAGCTGTGTGGTGTGACATTTTATTTACAAGGCTAATAGTGTACCAGCCCATTTTTACCTTCTGACTACAGCGATGACTCTAACCAGCATTTAACATAAGTTTATTTGGAGTACATTGAAATGTAGTACAAAACTTCCCAGTATGGAGGACATGCATTGTAAACTAATCACTTCAAATTTAGTTTCACCTGTCTCTAGCTAGAAGCTACTAAAAAGCTTCAAAGCTTTGCTGATTTGCTCCAAAGAAACAGATTGAACAATCCCTTGACTATCCCCTGCTTACCCCCCAAGAATGGTTAGCTCTCAAAGCCATTCATTTTAAAAATAAGACAAAATATCCACTCTGCTTACTGCAGTATAAGCATAGGCTAGAAATTTTCCACCTCATGAAAGAATTGATTTTTGGGGGTGTTTATTTACAGTAAACTTTCCAGAAGACACCTACATACCTACACTGACATTACTCCTAGCTGAAAGCCAAGCTGATAGGGTCATGAAGCCAGACACCACCAAATGTTGGCTTCTGTCTGCTACTTCCATCAAACAGAAAGACAAGACACCATCTGGTGAATATCAGAACACAAAGGAGAACATAAGACAATGTGGAACCAAAGGCTGATGCTGCAACCTGCAAAACCACGGTCAGCATCTGGAAAAATTTTCCCCTCAAAGTCTATGCCCCAGAACTGGCAAGCACTAGTCCTGGAAGACCTCTGTCAGTGCCATACTGGCCCAGGACTCAACTAGCATAATTAAGCTAATCAAGAATCCAGACCAAGCAGCAGGAGAAGTAGAAAATCTGCAAGTCTCAGACAAAATATACCATCACAAGAAGCAAGCAAATAGGCTGTTGTGGGAGAGAGCAGAGGTGTTGAGAAACCTTGTTAGTAAACTGTCAGGCCTTGTCAAAAGGCAAGTGTTAAATCTTCAGTTTCAACCCACTGACCATTTCTGTTGTTCCTTCAAGGGCAGAAATATAATTACTTAATACCTACAAGACACAATTTGCCTTGATCTCAAGGGGCATATTTTTCAGTATGAAGTTCAAGCTGAGGTCTTGGAAGGCAAACACCTTTCTCAGGGAGGTAAAGGAACGGATTATCCCCCTCCCCTCTTTTGTTTGACTAGGAAGCCAACTGAGCAAAAATATTATACATGGGAGATAGGATTTGGCTGATTTTTTTCCCCTGGAGAAGATTAAGCTAAGCTTGCCCTTTGCTAAGAGGTATACAGTTCATCAGCAAGAAGTTTAAGGAAGAGAAATGTGTTTTCATATCAGTCAAGAGGGCACATATGGCTTACCTTGTTCTCAAATGGATGAGCCTGCACCAATCTGCAAGACTGACAGCTTTATTTCCATCTGCCTGACCTCAACAACAGCACATCAGAAAACATGTCTCCAGATCCACACTTGGGGATTTGAACATTCACGCTGATACAACTTCAACCCCATTTGACTGTCTAGAAGAAAAACCCCACAGCTGCATGGATTTAATTAGATCAGACAAAACCTTATTTGCTACAGCAAATAATTTGGTATGGCTTTATTTTCAGCCCCCCCCCCCCCCCCCCCTTTTTTGGAAACTGCCTTTCCTCCCCCTCAGACTTTTATAGCCTTCCAGTTGCAAGGTTTGTGGCACTTGCCAAGGGTGAAGGAATCCAATTTGCTAATTCAATCATCATTTGCAAACCAATGACTGTAGGCGTGTATAAAAATGACATTAAAACATCTGAAACAGAAGCTATCTTGATGATTAGATTTGCAGAGTAAAGAAAAGCAGCTTTTAACTGAAGCACTTAAAGCCTGTGCATACTTCTGGTTCAAGAATTCAGTCTCTTCCTGGACACCAGCTCTATTATTGATGAAATTAACAGCAATAAAAACACAGCTCGAACCTTTCTCCTCACTGGCCTGCTCCAAGGACTCCACTGGAGCCTAACTTTTGTTCTAAGGCAGCAATCACTCAAGTCTTCCCTTACTACAGGAGGAGTAATAAAGTATCCACTTCTCAGTCAGTGGAGTCTGCTTCAGATTTGCCCAAGGAATCATAATTTTTAGTATTTCTCTTTAAAATTTCTCAAGCCCCCTGAATTCCAACAGAGCTAAAAGCACATAGGTGCATGAGACACGTGTTGCAAGGGGAACAACGTGACCCAACAGCAACAGTTCTATAGCATGCAGTTCTGTGTTTCAACACTGCTTTGGGTGATGTCTATAACTGATGTTTAAGCCAATAAGCCACCAAAATCAGCAAGAATTCAGCCTGAGGTGTGATCATGAAGCACATCTGGAAATCCAGCTCTTAACCACCTGCCCTACTCTGAGCTGGTGGAGAGGATCTTCAGTGGAAAAAGCCATGCATACAGACACTACAGAGCACAATTCTGGCATTCAAGTATTATCAAATGCCCCCTATTTCCAGTGTGTCCAAATTAGATTATTGTGCCAGAAGTTCTCAAGTGGAGCTCTGAGAAAAGTGTCCTCAGGCAATCACAGATGCAATAATATTCTCTCTTAATTTATTTGAGAAAACAGCCTGAAAATTAGGACAGTCATATTTCCTTGCCAATCAAGAAAATCTGTATTCTCAGCTGCTTATGGATAATAGATGAGGAATGTTATTCATCAGCAGGCTTCCAGTCTCCCAGTGTTATTTAGGCTGGATTAGCATCCATTCCTCTGCTACCACACCACAGTGCATGTTCTACTCCATGCTTTTCCCTTCAAAGGTTTCAGTTAACCCTGCTGCAGGGGCTCTCAGGAGCAGTGCATTCTACTTCAGTGAGTATCTTAGTACTGCCCAGACAACCCTTCAAAGCAGGAGTAGATTTCTAGCTAAACATATGGAATGGATCCCAGGAAAACATGCATTTTCACCCTGGAACAAATTAGGGAAATATTGATCATGCATGATGCCTAGGAGCTGTCTCACCAGACCAGCAATAACTCCTTGCTGTGAGGATGTTGCACGTCATGGCTTTTCAAGATTAAAAATCAATATGGGTTCATTTGTCTCTTTTACAGCAAATTGAAACTCAGACTCTGAAAGGTGAAATGGCCACAAACACCTAAGAGGAACTGATTAACCTGGAATTGGAGCCTAGTCCTCTTCAGAACAGACAGTGAGATGGATTAGGAACTGGTTACACAATAGAGTGCAAAGAGTGGTGATCAATAGTGCCAAGACCAGCTGGAGAGCTGTAACTAGCGGAGTCCCCCAGGGATCGGTGTTGGGTCCAGTCCTGCTCAACATCTTTATCAAAGACATTGATGAGGGGATAGGCAGCAAACTTGCTGAGCAGACACTCTGTCTAATGACACCAAACGGGGAGGCTTGGCTGAGTCACCTGAAGGCTGTGCAGACATTCAGCAAGACTTGGACAGACTGAGAGCTGGGCAGAGAAGAACTTAATGAGGTTCAATAAGGATAAGTGCAGAGTCCTGCACCTGGGAAGGAATAATAAACTGCACCAGTACAGGTTAGGAGAAGATTTGCTAGAGCCTTGTGGAGAAGGACTTGGGAGTCCTGGTGGACCACAAGGTCTCCATGGGCCAGCAATGTGCCTTTGTGACCAAGAAGGCCAATGGGATCCTGGGGCGCATTAAGAGGAGTGTGTCCAGCAGATTGAGGGAGGTTCTCCTCCCTCTCTTCTCTGCCCTGGTGAGGCCCCACCTGGAATATTCCATTCAGTTCTGGGCACCTCAGTTCAAAAGGGACAGGGATCTACTTGAGAGAGTCCAGTGGAGGGCTACAAGGATGATTAAGGGAATGGGAGCACTGCCCTATGAGGAGAGGTTGAGAGACCTGGGGCTGTTGAGTCTGGGGAGGAGAAGACTGAGAGGGGATCTAATAAACATATATAAATACCCAAGGGCTGGGTGTCAGGAAGGCAAGTACAGCCTCTTTTCAGCTGCACCCTGTGATAGGATAGGGGCAACGGATGTAAACGACAGCACAGGAAGTTCCACCTCAGCATGAAGAACTTATTTACTGTAAGGATCACAGAGCACTGGAGCAGGCTGCCCAGAGAAGTGGAGTCTCCTTCTCTGGAGACTTTCAAGCTCTGTCTGCATGTGTTCCTGTGTAACCTGCACTGGATTCTATGGTCCTGCTCTGGCAGGAGGGTTGGACTTGACGATCTCTAGAAGTCCCTTCCAACCCCTAACATCCTGTGATCCAGGAAGACCATATCTCACTCCATAGCACCAAGATTTCCACATAATTCAAAACACACCTTCTCTGGAATTAGAGGATCAGATGGTTGAGTGGCTGTAAGCAATTCAAAGTGCACCCCCTTCCCATACAGAGGTCAGTATGGCAGTGTGTGATGGATAACATTCAAATTTTCAAAAGTCACTAATTTTGCTGACTATGAACTTCAAAAGAATAGCTTACATATTGCTTGTCCTTTTCCTCCCTCCAAATAAGAGTGCAATTCACAGTATCCAGCAGATTTGTCTCACTAATTCCCATGGCTTTGAATGAGCACTTCAGTAATAAATGGGCATCTGGATTCTCAGCGAACTTTCAGCATCTGAAATCTGACTGTCTCTGCCATAAAGAGCTTCCCTCTTCACCCATGGAGTTTGATTGCAAAAGAGGCAGAATAATATTAAGCCAAACACCAAACTGGTATGTAGTTAAAGTTTGGCATAGAGTAAACCTTATTCTCCCAAGTAATGACTGGACAAGAGGAAATGGCTTTGAGTTGCACCAGGGGATGTTTAGGTTGGACATTGGGAAAAATTTCTTGCTTGAAAGGGTTTTCAAGCCTGCCCAGGGCAGTAGTAGAGTCCCCATCCCCATCCTCACCCAAGTAGATGTGGTGCTGAGGGACATGGTTTAGTGGTGCACTTGGCAGTGCTGGGTTAATGGTTGGACATGATGATCTTAAAGGTCTTTTCCAAATGAAAAAACTCAGTGATTCTACGATAAAGTCAACTAATCCCAGCTCCAAAACTGCTTTCAAACACAAAGCAGAAAGAGCCTCCATTTATTAGGCAGGTAGTTGAGGCCCCATCCCTGAAGACATTCAAGGTCAGGCTTGACAACGCTCTGTGCAACCTGATCTAGTGAAAGATATCCCTGCTCACTGCAGGGGGCTTGGACTAGATGACCTTTGGAGGGCCCTTCCAACCCATTCTATGATTATTCATCTTTATTTCTGCTTTTCTAATGTATATTTAATATAACTAACTGAAAGTAGTGCAGAGTAGATTAGTCAGGATGGCAGCACTTCAGACCCCTGTGGTTAAGCACAGTCAAGGAAAATGCAGGTGCTAGTGATAAAGATTCCACATATCACATAACAAATCTGCACAAGCTACAGAAAGTGTTCATCTACATTAAGTAACACAGTCCAGCACCAAGACAGTTAAAATGGCTTTGAAAAGCTAAGCTCAGCTACTGTATGCAGCCTGCTTGAATAAGCTCATCAGCTTACCCACTGTAGCATTTCTAGTACCCAGGCTAATTTGCTGAGTTAGGTTTATTTGCTTTACTATGTTGGTAATTTCAGCACTCTTTACATTGCTGCAGTATGTGGCTTCTGTTGCCCTCAACGGCTTCTGTTGCCCTCAACTGATATTTGTCACTTTATCATCCCAGTGCCACAGTTGAGCATCCTGCAGCCAGGCAGTTGAGTGGTACACAGCTGACAAAGACACAGGGCACTACATTAATACACTGAGCCAAAGGAAAAGTAGGTTCCCAACCTGCCTTCATGGGGTAGGTAAAGACAAACCGTCTGATTCCTCTGTCTGATTTTTGCTCAGCAAGATCTGATGTTGTTCCTTATGACACTACTGTGTCCTGCAGAGAAGTGACTACCACAGTAGGGAGAGAGAGGGAAGGAAGGAGCTGACTGCTGAAAACAAAGTTAAAAACAATCTCCTCTGGTCTCACAGGCTATGATTATGTACTGTGATTCTTATTTAAAACCTCCTAAGTCCACCTTGTTCTCTTTTTCCTGCCTCTTTTTTGTTTCTCTTGTGTTCTCTTTTTCCTGCCTCAAGTATCTGAAATTTCTCCCCATTATTATTTTCCCCTCAAAAGGTCTGTCTTTCCAAGCAGCATTCAGGTAAAGAAAAAGAAACATGAAGAATATTTTTCTTTTCCCTCTGTCCCTTATTACTGAGTGCAAGGCTATGGCATGACTACTGAACCAGCTCCTAGAAGAGTGGTCACTCGATTATGATGACCACCACAAAGCATCACTGATATCAGCTTACAAGACAATGATTGGGAGATGAAGAAGAAAAACAACTCAAAGCCTAAAAGTCCCAGCTTATTATCCATCAGATCTGCATGCTATTTGTGGCAGTATTTAGTTCCTGGTTTAGTTTTGTCTGTACTACATAAGCCTGGCAAGTATTCTACACATTTTCTCCCACCTTAGCTCACAGATCTTAGAGTTCTTCAGAACCATCACTGCAAAATGTCTCATTTAAACCCATCCACTCTATGAAGTCCAACCCAATGGACTGAAAAGTGTTGCCAAAACCCCTAAGTTAAGGAACCTTCTGTTGGCATCTGAGAAGATAGCAGGTAGCCACAGCTAAGAACCTTAGATTCTTAATTGCATTGTAAAACTAAACAAGCAGTGCTGAGAAGCTGGGTGAGATTTCTCTTAAGAATAGGCTTTGTATTTAAGCAACAATTGCATAAACTGTGTCATAAAAATGGATGTAATTATCCACATAAAAAATGGCTACTGAAAGCCTGAAATGGATGCATTTCTTAACTGCTCCACTGATTTAGATGGTTTCCTTTTAAAAACAACAGCAGCTATCCTCAGACTAAGGAAAACATTGAAGGTGGCAGCAGCTCTCCAAGTCCTGAATATCCCTCATAAAACTGCACTTTCCACAGTCTACCAAGCTCAGAGCAGCTTAATTGCCTGCAATTGCAATTCCAGCCACTGCAAATCATAGCCAGCTCTTCCATGAAAGCATTAAAGAGCTAAGACTTAATTAGCATCCCTGATTAAATAGCAATTCATACAGCCATTATATCTTCCAGATAGGGAGCACAGTTCTCTGAAGCAGCAGTGAAGAAAAAAAAACACACACACACCTCCTCACCCTGATCCAAAACCTCAGCAGCACCCACTCTCTTCGAGCTTTATCACAGCAAATGTTCATTATTTATGGAGGAAAGGCTACTGCCAGCCACACTTTGAACACAGAGTTTCCATTTACAAGCTGCAAGGTTACAGACCCCAATACAAATCCAGGTAATTACAGCAAGATAAAGCAGCTCAGGGAGAGCAGCTCCGATCCTAAGCATGCAGACTCCCAGGGGCAGGCATGTTTCAACTGCCTGCTGTACTGGAGGAAGAAAAGGGTAACCCCCTCCCCCTCTGCCCCATCAACAAACAACAGAAACGCCCTACATCATTGACAGAAGTCTAAAGAACAAGCACTTCTGACATGCAGCTCAGCACCACAGTAGGAGAGTATTAACTCCTTCTAGGGAGAGCTGGGGTTGCAATTCCTCATCCCCTTGCTCTCTGGGAATCTGAATCCTGAAGAGATGGCAAAAAAAGTGATCAAGAACAATACTAAGAGGCAGAGATTTCCTCTCCCTGTTTGGATAGGACAGCCATGGCAATTGCAAGAGATGACTATGTAGTAAGAAAGAGCTGGTGTTTTGTGGCAGCTCACACACTGGCCATGCTCTCCCCAGGCTGTAAGGATCATGTTAGCCCCTTGTGAAGTCTGAGAAAATGCTCATTTTATGATGCCATGCCACGTGGGAAAAGTCTACAAGAAGCACTGATGAGACAAAACAACAGAGAATTGTAGAAAGGGAGCAAGAGTAATGTAGGAGATCATGTGCAATGACCATCAAAGAATGATACCTTAACAGGATTAGAGGTATGCAGACACCAAAATTAGCAAGATACATCCTCTCCTTTAACACAGGCTATCAGTTTTCAAATCCTGAAGATGATTTTTGGCTTTTAATGTTAAGGCACAGAGTCAAGAACGGAATTCTAAGTGAGGCCCTAGATACCACCCTAACAGCTCTAGAGGCTACTGAGCTTTAAGGAAGCTTCTCTATTACACAGTGGAGAATTACACTGCAGCAACATTCCTTCACTCATCCGAACTGGAAATATTAGGTAAGTGAAGTAAGTCTGTGATCAGGATGAGTAATATGACAAGACTCCAGTATATTAGCTAGACAGCTAGAAGACTGATAGATGTGATGTAAGAGAAGAGCAAGGTACCGTATTTAGTGTTGAAATGTCATTTGGTTGCTATTCACTGCTAATATACCTTCTGAGGTTTGCACAGTCCTGTTCCACTGGCCTTCAGAAGTCAATTTTCAGTTTAACAGTCCATCCCTTATGCACTACACACACTCCTGTGCTGCTTCTAGCATCCCTCATTTCTGCCTCTTACCCCAATTTCACAGATCTTGGAGCAGCATAGATTCCTGTTGAACTGAAGGAAGCTCCTTTCTCCATCACAATCTTCTCTTACAGTTACCACCTACTAAATATGACAAAGGTATTTGGCATCAACATTCAACACAACAGCCTTACAAGTGAAGTTTAATCAATGCTACTGGTTCTATCTGAGAATCATAGAATGCACAGGGTTGGAAGGGACCCTCAAAGGTCATCTAGTCCACCCCCCTGCAGTGAGCCCAGACCTCTTTAACTAGATTGCGTTGCTGAGGACCCCATCAAGTCTGACCTTAAATGCCATTAGGCATGAGGTCTCCAACACCTTTCTGGGCAACCTGTTCCAAAAAGTAAAGACGACTTTTGGATGAAGGCCTTCCCAGTCCCAAGGAAGTCAAGGCTCTCACTGAGCATTCAAAACAACTCACAGATGAGTCTGAAGCGGTTTCAGCTATTTGCACTGTAATACATGACTGCTCAGTTGAAGAAAGAAGCTTGGAACAACATATGGCACCAATTACTTTTATTCCCCTGCAACCAGTCAACCAGTAGTTTTTCTTTTCAGCTACAGTTTATCTGTAATGCTTGGCAGCTCAACTGTCTCTCTCTTTCTCCTCTTGAGGAATACCACCACATGCAGACACTATTTATATGCTAGGCAAATTATTTCTGCAGCCATATTCTTCACATCAAGCCTATCCTTGTGTCCCATCCAAAAGGTAAGTGTCATAATTTGTGAGTGTGAAAGATGCCTTGGCACTTTCTGAAAAGTAAATCCAGAATCCTGGCAAAATTTCAGCTTTGTTAATTGCATTCTGTCTCTCTGGAGTTCTTTTCTCAAACAGCTGATGAATCCTAGCCCAGATGTGACCAGGAACACATCCCAGCTTCCAGGAAGCTGTTAAATCAAAAGGCCAGACTTAATAATGAGAAACATAATTATGAACCTTATTTCTCCTGCATCTGCTTGACAGGTATTTTTTAATCTTTTTCAGCTCCCAGGATCTCCCATCACAACAATAGCTGGAATCACTCTCAGGACACTTTCTCCTGGAAATGCTGGTCAGAAATCCAGAGAGAATACCAACAGCACATTAAAACTCTTTCCCCTCAGCCCACAGCAACAACTTGGTAGAGTTTTGTTACCTCCCATTGAAAAGCTTCCAACCCTTAGCTGAAAAGAAAGTCCCACAGCTACACAGGTAACAGTGCCAAACACTAGCTTCTGACAACCAAATCTAAAGGGAAGCAGATGTCCTATGCATTTTGGAATTATGAGTTTGGCATCACTTCCTTCTGCACTGTTTTCATAAAGCACATTCTCATGTTTAAGAGCAAAAGTAAAACAAAATCCTTCACAAGAGTCAGCTACAAAGCAGCTAGGAACAGGGCAGGGGGGAAGGAGAAACTGAAGAAACTGACACACAAGAGAAGTGCTACACAAAAGCCTCCCAAATGACATAAACATCTTTCTGTCCTTGGGTTATGTCTCAGGCTCCATTAACTTCAAACAGTTTGGAAATGAGGATAACACACTCTGAAAGTGCTTCTTTAAAACCAGAGAAACAAAGGCAGCAGCACTGGGGGGCACCACGTTTATTGGAAGTCAATGGAACACCAAAGCTCAGTTTAGCCATTTCCAAAACAACCCCAAACACGTGAATTTTGTGGTGGCAGCTCTGCAAACTCCCCTGAGATCTGCAGGGGAAGAGGTGTTCTGAACAGCTCATCACTTGTCACCACCCCCCAGGCTGAACACTTGTCACAGTGTCATGTAGTGCCAGGTACTTGGCAAATTGTTAGAGGAGAAAGCACTGGATGTTCAATAGCCCTCCTGAACAACTTATTCCTCACTTTTTGAAAACAATTTTCTAGGCCATCTAGCTGGGAATGTGACCTTCCAAATGTGAAGCAGATAATTGCTGCCTTCTCAAGCTCTGAGAGAACACAGCTTTCTCTAGCAGGGCATTACTTTTCTTTCTATTAAATACAACTGTGATGGCACAGGCAAAAGAAGGTATTTTTTCACAACTTCAGTATTTGATGAGGATGACATATTTTCCCTTTTGAAATCTAGTTCTACATATATATAAATATATATATTTTCAATTAAAAAACCTGAGACTTAAGCATATGCTTGAAATCAAAGAAACACCCAAGAAGCTCAACATAGCTGAATCTAGGCCATAGACAAGGCAAAAGTACTCTGGCCAGGAAAAGTGAGTGTCAGGAGATGTGGGCTAGATGGTCATCTCTGCTACATCTCTCCTAAGATAGGTCAGAGATGTCATCATGTCCCTCAGGGTTGTTTCTTATGTGTTATTAGCTGTCTGATCTGATCATAGCAAACAAAAAGCTGTGTACTCGAGCAAGACTCCACTGTAAAAAGGGCAAGTGTGGTCCTTCAGTTGTTCCCTTCACAGCTCTGTTACTTATGTGGCATAGCTGAAAAGTTACACTAACTGGGGGCTGTTTGTGTTACTCATTTTACCTGGATCTGCATGCAAATTGCTTAACCATTATGTTGCTCACGAGCAAGGCAAAACCTCACTCAAATTGCTATGCTGATACCAGAAGGAAAGTGTTCATGAAAGCAGAGGCATGGTTCCAACAGAGACCTGTGAGGGAAGAGATGGTTCCATTTACTGGAGAGGGCTAAATGTCTTTTTTTTTTTTTTTTTTTTCCTCACTACAAATGATCCAACCAAACCCCCCACAACACTGAGATCTTAATGCCTGCTTCAAGGCTTCACAGCAATTAAAGGAGATAACCCTAGTATGAACTCAACTTTTCTAGTTTCTGTGAATAGGAAAACCAACAAAAATAGTCGAAAGATAATCTTATTGCAATGAATTTTAAAATAAACCACACCAAGGGATAGTGTTCAACACCAATATATCAAAAAAAAAAAAAAAACAAACCCAAACCCACAAAACAAACACACCCAAAGAAACAAACAAAAAATACAAACAAAAACCCCAAACCCCTGAGCCTAGCACAAGATCACTGAGCAGGAGCACACCAGTCACTGCACAGCTCCCAGGTAATAGCATAAGGAACACAGCAGAAAAATCCCTTTTGCTCCCTCCACTGTCCCTGGTACCTGAACAGCAAAAGGAGGACAGGAAGAAGTAGGCAGCAGGCAGAATATCTCCATACCTGCCACAGAGAATGCCAAGGCCGCTCTTCATTTACAAGAGGCTGTAGTAACTTGATGACCAAACCAACACTTCACTCCATGAAAAAATGAGTTTGGAGAACTCAGCATTGATGTCTTTTAAAATTACTTCTCTATTTACCAACTAAAGGTAACTACACAGGCAATTTTCTAGTGACTCTCAGTCATCCACCGAGACAGAAGTAAAGCTGTCTGAATTTCACCATAGCAACCTTCAGCTTTAGGAAGGTTCCCTAACCACTTGGTTTCCAGATTTCAAGCTGGGAACACTGTGGTCCTACAGAGTTGCAGTATTTCTAAAGCAGCTAAAACTGCCTCTCAGGCTTCACTTCTGCAAGTGCATTCACCCAGCCATTTGTGAGACCTTGTCCTCACATCAAGAACTTGACTGAAACTCATAGAACCATTAAGATTGGAGAAGACTTCTAAGGTCATCAAGTCCAACCTTCTACCCAACACCTCAATGACCACTAGACCACGTCCCAAAATTCCACAGTGTTTTTTTGAACACCTCCAGGGATGGTGACTCCACCAGTTCCCTGGGCAACCTGTTCCAATGCCTCACCAAAGGCACTGGAA
Source organism: Indicator indicator (assembly GCF_027791375.1). Taxonomy (NCBI): domain Eukaryota; kingdom Metazoa; phylum Chordata; class Aves; order Piciformes; family Indicatoridae; genus Indicator; species Indicator indicator. The sequence goes on along the minus strand of NC_072024.1, from coordinate 21,149,196 downwards.
ACATTTGCATTACAAACTGCTAAAGATTGGAAGTAAAACACTGTTCCCTTTATAAAGACCTCAAAAGTCTCAACCAAAAGAAGACAATATTGGTCCTACAATTCTCCCAGCTTCAGAAATAGGAGGCTGAAGAAATACAAGCTCATTTTTTTGGGGGAATACAGCACTAACCTTGGAAGGGAAGGAATTGAAAAGATGGAGAACTGTCCCAAAACAAATACTGACCTATATAATATAATAGGTTTTGTTTACTGAGGCATGAGCATATACTACTTCACTGATTTAAGTGAATAGGCTCAGTGCCAAAGCTATCAATGGGAGTATATCTGCTTATGCTGCTGGGAAGTTCTGCTCTTTGCACAGCATTCAGTGGGGTGTAAAATGAGGACTTAATGTTACTTGCTTGGACTCAGTTCAAAAGCAATTGCTGCACCTGTTCATACCAACACTCACACGGTTTGTTCTTTTATTTTTCCCCCGAACCCAACGCCATAAAACCTGGATTGAAATAATAAAGCTATGATTTACAATCCTACTCACTTCTTTTCTTCGCTAATCACCTCCTTTGTAAAATAACACCTTCATTTTCCTTGAGCAAAAAACAGAAAAAGGAATCTCTTTCTGCCTATTAGACAGCCAGTGATTCCTTGCATGTTCTGTACTGCAGGGTGCTGCATGTGAGCAGCATATCCTGGCTCCTCTGAAGCCCTATCTTCCAGGTAATGGGGGCTCCTAAAGAATAATGCACAGAAGTGTATACCCTTCTGAATGTAATTAAATAACAAAACAGATTTCTTCATTGACAAATATTAGCTCATATCACCACAGCACAGAGTGAAGCATCCTACAGAGAGCCCAGTGTCCTCTCCTCTGATTTAGGTCTAAGCCAGTCTAAAGCAGTCAAAATGAACTGACTCCAAATCCGCTGCCAGCCTGCAGGGACTGTGCAAACGGAGAGCTGGTTCTGTTAAGTGGTGAATATTCTCAGCTTCCACTGGGAGCTCAGCTTATTCTGAAGGAAAAGGGTATTTGGCTAAATGGAACAAATTTTAACAAGCTGAAACAAACACAGAGCTCACCGTGCTGTAAAGTTACTGCAGTAAGAAGTGAAATATTCATCTCTCAGAGCTACAAAAACATGCTTTCAATGATCAGCTTGGAAGAAGCAAAGCAGCAAGGGAGCAACCTGCATGACATACACTGAATTTCTGGATTTGTGGTTTTTGTTTCCTGGGATTTTTTTGTTTGTTTGTTTTTCTATAAGCTGTTCAAATGTAGAAAAATAACAAAATCAACTCACGCAGTGCACATGCTCAGACCTGATGACCTCCAGAGGTTCTTCCCCACCTACATTTCATACGCCCTCCTACCATGAGTTTTCACACTGCCCATCACAGCTGTAAAGGTTGCACATTGCCTGCAGACCCTGGGAGAAGGAGGAAGTGTTAGTCCCATGGACTGCTGCTTCTGTTGCTTAACTGCTTGTATTAAGAGAGCACAACTGGGCTTAAAGTTTTCCATCAAGGAAGGCAGAAACTCTCCTCCCTTTCCCCCCACCCCTTTTTTTTTTTTGTGGTGGTTTTGTGGTGGTTTTGTTTTGGATTGTGGCTTTCTTTTGTTGTCATTTTTGATGGTTTTGTTTGCTTGATTTGAAGCAGTGCAAATAAAGTCCAAACATTGCTTCCTGTTTGTGTAAACTGAAGTGCCTCCAACCAGTAGAGGATAGCTGTATTAAGATACCACCAGATTTAGCATTCCATCCTTCCTAACATCAACCTATGTATGACCTTTTCCAAGGGGACACACCAGCACGTGTACCAAACCTTATGGGAGAACCACATCCAGGGCAAGGCTGGCACATTGTTTAGGAAGACAAATTTTTTACTTACTTGTGATACTTTAGGAGGGTTTGTTCAGAAAAACAAAACTTGTGCAATGGCTACCAATAAGTCATCACTTCTAAGAAAAAGACAGAGGAAAAAAAAGCCCACCACCCTGAATGATTAATGTCTACTCTGATTCTGAAATACTAGATTTAATTATGTTTTGGTCTAATGGCTGGAAAGGAAAGCTGTAGATGAGTGCAGGAAAGAGATTACATCTGCCAGTCATATCCACAAATAGCACTTCCATTTAAGATCCATTGGACCAAATCTTGGTGCCTTTTACTAGCAAAGAAATTCCCATTAACTGCCAATGTTCCACACAAGACAGCTCTCCATACCTTGCATAATTCCATCCTGAATACAAACCACCATTTTTAGCTCTTTCAGTATTCAGTTTTTATCATGCATAGCATACTCCAGTGCATACAACAGCTCTTTTTAGGGCTTATCACTGCAAGATGACAGCGTGTCAGCTTTAAGCTACCCTTGAAGATTTCCCCCACCCTGTAAAGATGCCAATCTGAGATTCCACAAGCAAAGGCATGTTCATGATCTATCACATGTCAGCAGCTATAAACAACAGCCTGAAGGGAGCTTTTTTCCCCCTCTCCAGTAAACAAAGGAAGCCTTTATTCCTACAGTAGTAGATCTTTCATGAAAGCTGTGAATCTTTACTGCTACATGGCAGAGAGAACTCATGCTCCTGCTAAATAAAGCTCCCTAGAAATAAGCCATGATGTTGGCGACATTCAGCTGCAAGACAGTTTAGATGGCCTCAAACACTGCTTACCCAGTACTGTATTATGCATTTCAGATTCCTCTGCACATCCATCCAGTGATGGAATTTCACCTCTTGATTTTAAGCAAGCAGTCATCACTATTCCACCAAAATAAAAAGTTTTGTTTTAAACTGAACTGAGCTGATTTTAGTTTGCTGTTCTAGATTTTGAAACAGTTTGTGGAATTAATCCAATTAAAAAGTAAATGGAAGCAGCATTATTCTGCAATACCCATCCTCCAGACAAAATAAGAACAGATTCAGCCTTCCTGGTCATAGAATCACAGAATTGTCAGGGTTGGAAGGGACCTCAAGGATCATCAGTTCCAACTCCCCCGACAGGGAAAAATAAGGATCAAAATAAGGATCCTCCCTTGCCAAATGGCACAGCAGTCCAGATGTCACCCAGTCGCTGTTTTATGCTCCTGCATCATCTACTACTGTCAGTGTAGCAAGGTCAGTGGAGCTATGGCTTTCTGCAAAGATCCCTAGGCTTTGTCATCTACATTTCCAACCTCTCTTCCAACTCCTCATTTTGCACCACAAGAGCATCCTGTTGGAAAAGCATCACTAATTTCTAATATGTAAATCCTCCATCATGAAGGCAGGAACACCATGAAGAAACACTGCTGTGCAACTAATGTTCACAGCTAGGGCTACAGAATAAACCTCGTTGCAAACACTTGCAGAAGATAAACAACTACAGAATTACTTCACACACAAACACAGCAAATGCCTCTTAAAAAAAAAAAAAAAAAAAAAAAAAGGAAAAAAGGGCAGTGTGATCTCCACCAGCCCAGCCTGGTAGAGACCACATCTGGAATACTGTGTCAAATTTTGGGCTCTCCAGTTCAAGAGAGACAGGGATCTACTGAAGAAAGTCCAACGTACAGCTACGAAGATGGGGGACTTGAACATCTCTCCTGTGAGGACATACTGAAGACCTTGGGCTGTTTAGTCTTGAGAGGACAATGCTGAGGGGCAGGGAATCTTATTAACATCTATAAATATGTGAGCAGTGGGTGTCAGGATGAAGGTGCCAAGCTCTTTTTGGTGGTGCCCAGTGATAAGGAGCAATGGGTACAAACTAGAACACAGGAGGTTCCACCTCAACACAAGAGGAAACTTCTTTACAGTGAGGGTGACAGAGCACCGAAGCAGGCTGCCCAGAGGGGTTGTAGAGTCTCCTTCTCTGGAAGCTTTCAAAATCCATCTGGATGTGCTCCTGTGTGACTTGCCCTAGGTGATCCTACTTTGGAAGGGAGATTTGACTACATGATCTCCAGAGGTCCCTTCCAAACCCTAACATTCTGTGATTCTGTGAATGCACAGATAGTTAACAATGTGTTTTACATGTCAGCGTGCTCACTGATAATATCAGTATAGCAGAAAGTATGGTTTCTGTGTACATCATCTTACAGTGACCATTCCCTGCTGAAGAGAATGATGAACAAAACTCCCTGGTGACAGTCAATACATTCTGCTTTCAGATACAAGACAGGCTGACACACAAGCCAGAAGCTAAGTGCAACTATCACTTGTGGTCTTCATTCTGACCCAGTGTCAGCTCTTAAACAACTCTTTGGAGGTTTGTTGTTTCTTTGTTTTATTAAATGGCAACTGCATTCATCAGTCTTTTGCTTGCTTACACTCCTAATCCAGAAGGAAGCAAGAAAGTGACAAATCTGAGGTACTGAAATGTGAGGTTGTTACCTGCAGCTCTTCAGCTGCCAAGTTCTTCTCTCATTTCTACCTTCAAGGGTCCCAGTGCCAATTCCCACACCTGCTGGGGAAAACTGGATTACATAGAGCAAACCAGCTTGGAACCATCCAGACAAAAAAAGAGCAGCCTAAGTGGAATAAGATGCTGCATGAAGGACAAAAAAATGCCCCCAGTCAAATTCTTTACTGTAAGGATGACAGACCATGGAACAGGCTGCACAGAGAGGTGGAGGAGTCTCCTTCTCTGGAGACTTTCAAGACCCATCCGTATGTGTTCTTGTATGACCTGCCCTAGGTATCATGTTTTCTCAAGGGGGGGGGGTGCACTTGATGATCTCCATCTATGATTCTATGTCAACTATCACAGAATCCATTCTTTAATCCCAAAAGGTCCAAGCAGTCCTCCAGCACCAAGCAGCAATCATTTCAGCACTGCTTCTGCCACTGCTGCCTAAAGTCTGTGTGCAGCAATGTGGGTAGGGAGTTGAGCTTTGAGAGTTCTCATCTGCTTTCCAAAGAGGACACCAGAGGATAACACCAGACTCTTCATTGTGGCCATTCCTTTGTAGTGCTCCTCCTTGACATGTCTTTCTCTCCAGAAGGGAAGTACAACAGATCTTTGTGCAATTATAGCTATTTGTCCTCATTCTGTGCTTCAGCAATAGGAGTGGATTTGCTACCAGCTTAGCTGTCCTCAACCTGCACACCTTTGACACCTCCTAGGAAGAAAACTGCCCATAAATCTGCAAGCTATTTTCGTTTGTTTCACTGTAAGTTTATCAGCATTACCCATCATTAATGGGAGTTTTAGGTTGTCTATATGGAGTGAGGAAGAGCCAATCTCAACTGCAAATAAATGTATGTGATTAATCCCCACAATAGGTTGTGACAGAAGTAAACTGCTGCAGTTTTAGAGGGAATTTGCACACAAAGCATCTCCAGACAACATCCATATTACCTCTAAAGAAGGAAGATTATCCTCCTGCCTCTCCATCTCACCTCTAACATCAGCACATCCAGAAATGAAAAGAATTCACCCATAGCCTCAATACACATGGCTTTTAACCACCAGGTACGTGGACATTCACATATTTAGCTGTGATATCTTTGGCACCTCTCAGCAATTATTTTCTTTAACCACTTCAAACAAATCACCACCTAAGCAGCTCTGTCCTTGGAATGCAATTCTGGTGTAATTTTCTACAACTTCAAAAAGAGCAGCAAAAGGAAAAATATAGTGGCCTCTTGAAGGAAAACCAATATCTTACAGGATTCACTCAGAAAGCATTTGTTGCTCAGAAATAAAATAGCTTTTGTGCTACTCAGAAGACAAGGCAGCAAGTTCTTCCAGGAAGAACAAAAGAAGAAACTAAATAGGGTTGCCTTTCTAATACTGTCAGTGCTGGCACAGATGTGATCTGCAAATAATAATAATGTGTGGTTTCTTAAAGATAGTCTTTTAAAACAATTACCTAGAAAATTCAGAAAGTTTTTCAAAGGTTCATCTAAGCATTTCACAAGCCCACATTTGTCCATTACTAAACCGTAGAATCTTTTTAAATAAAAAGCATATCTTAATAATTTTCATTTAAACGTTCCCCACCCTGAAGATTTTACCTTCATAAATTCCTCATTTATTTCTATGTAATCTGCATAAAGACAGAAATGGAATATGATGCTGAAGCTCAACTTTCAATATAAAAAATAAGTATAAAGCTCTAAACAAATAGTCACAGTTCAACTCCCTTTTTGTGGGAGGAGGAATTATATTGAGACAAACCAAAATGTTCCACAGCTTCTCTAAATTGCTTTTGAACACAGTCCTTGAGCACCTCCCATTCTTTATTATTTGTATCAAATCCAATTTCCATTGGGACTAGACTAGTAGTATGTCAGACTGTAAATCTGTCAAGTCCCTTGGAGACCCTTGGCAACTGCTTTTGTAAATCTAGCACCTCTCCTTGGAAACTCTTGTTGTGTAAAATCAAAATCATCCTTATGCTCAGTGGAAATTGATATGCTTGGAGTAGCTGAATGCAAATGTGGGAAAACAATCTTCCTCACAGTCCTCCAAGTGTCTCTGCAAAGCAGAACCATCAATCTCCTTTTTCAGCCAGCCATGAAGATGAAATTCCACCAGATGTATCTATGCACTGTCATGTATTCCTGCTTTCTCTTGAAGGCTTAAAGGCTGCTCTGGGCATTTGAAAAAGGGACTTCTGAATGTTTGTATTCCAAAAACCTGCAAACCCCTTCCTCTGCTCCTCAGGGAACTCAGATGCCAGAGCCAGATTTGCAGCTAGTAAAAAGTACTGCTGATCCATTCGAGCCATTGACCTTTCCAAAGTAAGCATTTGCTTCACTTTCCTGCTGTTTTCTTCACAAATACTCGTTCTTATTCCCTTCTCAACTCCACATGATGATTATTGTACTCAGTCCAGCAACCATCTTAGTTTCAGTGGGGTTTGGGGATTAGGCAGGATATGGGAGGGGATAGCAGTGACATTTCTTGTCAGACCTTCCCTCCTGAAGTCTACCCAGCTACAGGGTGTTGATCATTACTTTATAATCACTCAATTCCTACAGACCCAGAATAGTAAACAAAGAAGATTTACAGTGTTGTACACTAGATGCTGCACAAGACTTTAGAAATTGGCAGCACCTTTCAGAGTCAGTGGAGTTCAACCAAAAAAAGTCACCTAAGGGATAGGCTGCTACATGTGGTAATCTGGATGGTTTTCCATGGAATGACAGCAGCAGATTCTCTGTCTGTCTTGTGTTTGTTACCTATTCCCTCAAACTCTACCTTTCTCAGAAAAAAACATAAATTGAAAAGATACTGTACTATAAACTCAGTCCCTGCTTTATCAAATTCAGCACCATTTTGACACCAAAAATTCCTGGGGGCAATGCAATAGATTGATAGACATCAACACCATAAAACCACAGAAGGAGTAAGGATATTTGTAAGGAAAAACTTCTTTTACGGTGCATTAGAGCAGGCTGCCCAGAGAGGTTGTGGACTCTCCTACTCTGGAGAGATTCCAAACCTGCCTGGACATTGTGATCCTGGGGAACCTACTGTGGGTGGCCTTGCAGGAGCAGCAGGGTTAGATTAAATGATCTCCAGAGGTCCCTTTCAACCTCCACCATGCTGGGATTCTGAGATTCACTGATATTCTTCAGGGGCACTTCAAACCAGGCTGCTGTATATACTCAGAGACATTCATACAAATGCCCATACTTTAAAGCTGAGCATTACTTTTAAATCATGATCATACCAGGATAGTATCAGCCCAAGGACAAACAAGTGACAGTCGATAACTGTGCCACTCCTACATGTTCAATCAGAACCATATTACCACCTTGTCCTGGTGACAAGCTGTTTCCAGCTGGGTGCACAATGTCAGCCAAAACTGACATTCAGTTCCAGTCTGTTCAATTTTGTCCTAACTGAAGCACTCTCTAATCCAAGCAATCATCTTAAACGTTGTCAAATAACAGTGGGAGTGTAACTGACAGTAGGAAAAGGTAAGGTTTGTAGAGTATATACACACACAGATATACACATGCCCTAGCAGGGCCACATCTGGGACCAGTTCTGGGCTCCCCAGTTTAAGAGAGACAGGGAACTGCTGGAGAAAGCACAACAGAGGTTACAAAGATTCTGAGTGGCCTGGAGCATCTCTGTGAGGAGGAAAGGCTGAGAGCCCTGGGGCAATTGAGCCTGCAGAAGAGCAGCCTGAGAGGTGACCTTCTCAATGCTCAGCAAAGGGTTGAAGTTAAAGGGTGGGGGGCAAGAGGATGAGGCCAGACTCTTTTTAGTGGTGTCCAGTGACAGGGCAAGGGGCAACAGGCACAAACTGGAACCCAGGAGGTTCCATCTGAACAGGAGGAGAAACTTCTTTGCTGTGAGAGTGCTGAAGCAGGCTGCCCAGAGAGGTTGTGGAGTCTCCCTCGCTGGAGAGATTCCAAACCCATCTTAATATTGTGGTCTTGGGCAAGCTGTTATGGGTAAGCCTGCTTCAGCAGTGGAGTTGGGCTTGATCCCCAGAGGTCACTTCCAATCCCCACGATGCAGTGATTCTGTTATATCTACTATATATCTATTTATTCATATGAACCCACAAAAACAGTGTGACGTGTGTGTGTTTATAGGTGTATATGCACAGACATATGCAGACCTCACCACAAATCCCTGGACAACTGGCATTTATGTGGTGTAGCAGGAAGGGCTTAGCCAAACTGGCGAGTCACTGACACCCCTAGAGTCAGGTTTCACTCAAGGAGGCTAATATCTAAGGTGATATCTCATGTCCAAGTTCACTATTTAGTTCACTTATTAACTTCAACATACATTTTGTTTAAAAAAAAACCAACTATGAATGATTACAGATTCACAGATTGCATCAGGTTGGATGGGACCCTCACAGGTCATTTTGTCCAACCCCCTTGCAGGCAGCAGGGACACTTCCAACTGGAGCAGGCTGCCCAGGGCCACATCAAGTCTGATCTTGAATGTCTCCAGGGATGGGGCCTCAACTACATGCCTGGGTAGCCTGTTCCAGTATTCCACCACTCTCATTGTGAAGCACTTCCTCCTTATGTCCAATTTAAATCTACCCTGCTCCAGGTTTAAACCATTCCCCCTTGTCCCATTGCTACAAGCCCTTCTAAATAGTCCTTCCCCAGCCTTCCTGGGGTCTCCTTCAGATATTGAAATGCAGCTGTAAGGTCTCCCAGAGCCTTCTCTTCTCCAGCCCCAGTTCTTTCAGCCCAGAAAATGTTATAGGATTATGGAAGAAATGACCAAGTAATGGCCTGAATGAAACATACCAGAGTACAGTGCCACCACTCCCTCACCATGTTTAAGTGGCCTAAAATATAATGTCCATATATTACAAAGCACATGTCTTGGTTATAAACAGGCACCTTAGATGAGATCTTAGCTTGTCTTGGTTGTACAAAAAAACCCCAAAACTACAAAAACAACCGAAAACACAACACCAAAAGCAACCCAAACCAACAACCCAGAACTCAAGAGAAACTGATGTTGTACAATATGTTTTTTGGAACTGGCAATTAACCCAGGTATTCTGCTGGGATGTGGTGGCAGGATCTAAAACTAGGAATACCAGTCAAGAATAAACTGAATAGATATCTGACCATCATATTTGAGATGACCCATACTGATGAAGAAAGTCACACAACCCTGCAAATAACATCCAGAGGGTATGACAGCCTGGCATTTGTAAATATGTCTTCTCAGACACATTTCTGACAAATAACACCTCAGGTATATTTTCAGTTACCCATCTCTCCCTCGAGAGAAGTTTTTTATTAGAGCAGACATAGAAAACCTCACTGACTCACAGTTCCTAAAGTCCTCATACATTTGAGAGGCTCAGACAGCATGAGGTAGGTAGGAAACAGTAACTATCATCTCCAAACACCTTGCAAGATCAATAATTACACAGTACCTTCTCTAACATGAGGCTTTTCGTGAATTAAAAGAAAAGCATAAGAACAACAAAAAAAAAAAAAAAAAAAAAAAAAACAAACAAAAAAAAGCAGAGACTTTCCCGTAAGACTCAGGTATTAAGAACATGGTTTTGTTGGGTTGGGGTTTTTTGTTTGTTTTGGGTGGTGCTTTTTGTTGTTGTTGTTTTGTTTTTTAAACAGTTGCCAGAAATTTGTGCTCTGACACAAAGTTCTTCTAGTGAAAAACTGAGGAAAGGAGATCTAAAGGGTACATATCCCCAGATATAATCTGAGAGGAGGAAAGGGGCAGGTTTGGTTCAGTAACACCAGCACTAGGGAAGTTACAGCATTGACCTTTAGAGAGAGGATAAGTGGCCAGCTACCAGATGTCCTGCTGAAGGCAAGCAAGAGACTCTTGCATCACCCTTCACAGGGCAAGTAACATGAGAAGGACAGTTTTAATCTGGATTATCTACTCTGCACAAACATCTGAGCAGTAGTGGACCCAACTGCCTTTCACCAAGGAACAAATGTAGCCTAGAGATTTCATCTCACCTGGAGATGTCAAGGAAGCAGGTTCCTGAAGGAGAGTATGAGCCTCTGTTGAGCTCACATACCAGGGCTCCCCTGTGGCCAAGCAGTTCTTCACGAAGTAGACCACCAACAGACCTTTGCTGATTTATGCCAGTGAGGATCTGAGCTACTGGGAAAGTCACTGGAGTGTCTATGTTGTACTGCAAGACCCAGAAAAATTAAGCTGCAGTCATAGAACTGTTTCAGTTGGAAAAGATCTTTAAGATCATCAAGTACAACCATTCACTAACTCTGCCAAGGCTGGTGCTAAACCATGTCCCTCAGCACCACAGCTACATAGCTTTTAAACACCTCCAAGGATTCAAGCACCTCCCTGGGGAGTCTGTTCCAGTGTTTGAGAATCCTTTCAGGAAAGATGTTTCTTCAAATATCCAACCTAAACTTCCCCTGGTGCAACATGAAGCCATTTCCTCAAGTCCCATTACTTGTTACTAGGAAGATGGGACCAACCCCTCACCTCACTACAGCCTCCTTTCAGGTAGTTGTAGAGAGTGAGAAAGTCTCTACTTACTGCAAAACCAGTCTTGCTTTGTTCATTTTAACGTCCAATTACAGGCAGTTTAAGCAGCCCATGAGTACTACGCTGACCTGGTAGATGCTGCCACTCTGACAGGTGCGATTTTCATACTTTGAAGGAAAAACGAAGCCCAGCCTCACTGAAAACCAGAAGCAAGAGTGGTCCTGCTCAGAATTCATCCACATTACAAACTGCACATGTTACCTTCCCTCAGCTTGGTGAAATGACCAATACTGCACTCATCCTCTTGGTTGACAATGAGTGTGGCATTCCTTAATCACAGTGTTTTGCACAGCATGCCGCTAATTACATTCATCCTCGCAAGCCAGAATGAAAACGAACCTTTCAGCAGAACACAAGAGCAATGATGAGGTATGCTGGGGAGCTATGACAGTGGGCAGGTCTCCACTCTGTAGAACATTATATAGGTGAAGGTTCAGTTTCCTGAGGCATTCTATTGTCACTTAGAACTCAGGGCACTCACCCACAGTGCCTCAGTTCCAATACTTCATTAACTCTGATTTAACACACCAGTTAAAACACTGTCAGCTCAACAAGGAAAGGCTGTGAACCCAACAATGCTCTCAAAACCTACTCAGTATTCCTAACCCCTTCCTTCTTCCCTCACATGCAAAAGTCAACTTTTTTCAAATTAACAAAATCTCCCCGGGTTTAGCCCAGCTGATAAGCTTCTCTCACTTGCTAGGTGGAACACACAGCACAAAGCACAAGATTTACAAGGAACTCCAGAAATCTTGCAATCAATATGCTGCACAGATCTCTGCACTACAGCAGTTACATTATCTTGTGTGGCACATGCACTGTTCCCATGGCAACCAGCATCCTTCATCCAACTCCATTATTACGGCTATTTGAGGCTTTCAGAATCTCTGGTGTCCAAGCCATGGCTCAGAGCTACTTTGTGCTAATAAGCCTCAAGAAGAGATACAAGAAGAAAAGAAGAAAATGCAGCAAACTCTGTGCTGCTAATCTGTGAGCAACATGGAAAGGAAGAAGTGGCATGGGAAATACAATTCGATCAGCTAAGGGGAAGTGGCTCTTACATAACCACCTTCATTAGGCCAGATGAACATAGTGCAAATTCACTACGGCCTTTTAATTCCAGAAAGATTAACAGGTAGCTCACTAAGGCTGGTGATGTAGAATGGCTTTGTATGAGCTATGAGGAAACAAAGATCTTCCTTTACATCCATTGCAATATCAATTTCTATCATTGTTATCAAAATATGTAACTTTGGACTGAGCAGTTAAAGAAACCAGTTGGATTTTGACCTCTTTATAATGTCCACTATTAAACTCTTGAAGGGCTATTACCAAAATCTATAATCTCTATAGTACAACCTGTATTTGGTTTATATAAACTATCCCTAGATGCTTTAAGCTCTCTCTATCAATGACACCACTTTTTGAGGGGGGGAGGCATTTAAGCATTTCCACATCAAAGCATTGCAGCAGCCTCATTATGCTTTGCACAGCTTATTACCAAGTTTCTCTTAGTCACCACCCAGGGAATTTCAGGCAGAAAATAAATAACCTAATTTATTAAAGTGGCCCTTGACAAATCATCCTTAAGTTGCTAGCTAGGGGTTTTATCCCTGCGAAATACACATGGGTCAGTAAGAACAGAAATGCTTTGAAGTTGGAGAGTTTGAAGGCTCTTAAAAAGCAATGTTAAAAATAAATAACAAAGACACTACATTAGGAAATGCTCTTAGAGCCAAGAAAGGGAACTGGCAGGCTGCTGAACCCAGCTGATCTTTGGCTACACTTAAGCTTAATTGTGCTCAGCACCTGTTCAGAAAGCCCAGTAATTCTTTAAGAGTCCAAAACATCTATCTTCAGCTACACTGGCCACAATCAGTATTAGGTCAGATGCATCCGTGGCTGTTGAAGGTAAGCAAGATCAAAAGCAAGGTCAGACTTCAGAACAGACCCATCAGGGAGGTGAATGAAAGCAGCTGGTGTTGCTCTCACAACTCACTCTCCCTTCACAAAGCATCCAGGCATCAGGATCCATAAAGCCCAGTCCCACATGGCCTCTGGGAACAGCTGGAACAGCAGGTCTCCTGAAGCTCACTGGAGCAGGAGGCTTTCTCTCTTCCACAGCTGCCACCCTCCAGTTCCAAAGCAAACACTGCATCTCAGACTAGAGCTCAGGAGGTCCCTGGCAGGTCCTGCTCTTTTGGGTTGCAGAGTAGGAGTTTAAGGACGTTCACTGATAACATACTTGTAGAACGGTTTCAAGCATTAATAGACACATAGTTTAAATATTAGGTTCTACAGAAAATAAGGTATAAAACTTTCACTACTAGTAAATGAACATTCTAAGCATTAAGGGAAAGTAAGGTAAACATCATTTGGTCACACTTATTACTGCCATCATTATGAGTGCATGGGGCTGTTTGCAATCTGAGCACCTCTGACTTGCCTGCACCCTTACCTCGCTGCTCTTGCAGCCAGCAGGTGCAGCACACTGTTTGATCAACTCCGTGCCTGGTATCAGTCTCCAGACTGATGCTGCCTGTTCAAAGAGGTGAACTCATTTCAGGAAAGTGAAGAAAACATGATTACTATCCAAGAATGTATATAAGAATGCCATAAGGTTTCAGTGTCTACATTTGAGGCTGAAGGCACGTTGCTGTTCAGCTCCAGGACAGATACTGAATTCTGCTCATGTTTGACAGCCAGTGAAATCAATGCAATTAAATTCAAGTCATTTTTGCCACTTAAGCTCACAAAGAAGCTTAACATATTTAATCATACAGGTCTTAAATAGTTTGAAAGAGAGGAAAAGGCATGAAAAATTTCCATCTATGCCTTTCCTTTCAAACCTGTATAACAAGTTAGCTAAACTCTTCATTTTCTTGCTCATGGGACTGAAAAACTCTCTTCACAGAGAGATATGGAGAGATGATGTGGGAATGTTGAAACTGCTCTTCCTGTTTTTGTGCTTCAACCCAGGGACGGCTGCTTCCTTCCAGTCTAAATGCAGGTTCTGTCCCACCCTGGTATGTGACCAGCAAGGGATACTAAGACAGGACTGTGAGTGGAAGAGAACCAGGAGAGGCAGCTGAGGAAGCTGACATTGTGTTACCCTGAAATCCATCTGCTAAGCCAGAGAGGATCTATCAAATGAGAGCAGCAAGATCCTTGAGGAATGATATTCTTTCAGAATGTTCGAGCCCTGCTCAAATAATCCCAGCTAATTTTAATTTCGGAAGGTTAGATAGTCCTCAGAATTTGGTCTAATTGCATATTCCTCAGAATAGACTCCTCTGGTTGCTCTGTAATCAAATCATAATTAAAGCATCTGTGTCGTTTTATCTATCCCTTCCTGCTATTTGTATCTTTTACAGAAGGCAACAAAGATGCAGCATGCAAAATTTCCAGCATCAAGGCTCATCATCAGAGCAATAATAGGGATTTGTGCTAGTGTGACTGTCTGAGTGTCTCCTTAGGCTTTCATTAGCCTTTAGAAACAATTGAGGATGAGAAGAATACTAAACAGTGCTCCCCTTGTATCCACAACTGGAGGCCATGTTTTATTCCTGGGATACTTGTTTTTAGAACAGCTGCCTCATTTCATCTCAGCTTCACTGAGAAAACAGTGGGGAGACAGTTGTTGTAGCCTGAAATTAAGAGAGATGGTAAGCAGCAATATCACCTTGATAGAGACTTTCTCTTTGAGCTCCAGATTAGTTGTCACCTTGAATCTCCACCACATTTCAGCCAGTAAAAAAAAAAATCCACCAAAAAACCAAACAACGAACACAATGGCCAAGCAAACCCCAAACTGACTAATTCTAAGGTTCAGCCTGGTGAAGTCAGTAGTATGTGCCCTTTACCTTTGAGGGCACGTTGTAAGTCACCGTTCAGAAGAAAGGTGACTGCACAAACTGTGCAAACTCCCCCTCCCCTCAACACCCATTGCTCAAAAGGGATGAAAACGCTGAGACAACTTCGCTGGGAACAGAGCTTGCATCTTGAGCTTAGCTTTGTGCTTTTTACCTCACAAGGAAGAAAAAGATTAAATAAAATCAGACTGTGGCATAAGCAGAATTCAAAATGCAGATTGGGACAATTTACTCAGGAATTTTTAGTTCATACTGAAAGGAAAACATTGATTGGTAACTGAAAGCAACTATTTTTCAGAAGAATATTTTGTAATGTATTTCTTTATCACTGAAATGACTTTTTCTTCGTTTCGTCTGCCTGAGATTTTAGTTCTGTTTCATGATCTTGAATAGGTACAGAATGAACCTTGACTGTGTAGGCATTGCTTGAGGAGCATATGAATACAATGGGTATCAAAAGAACTGATTTTTCACTGTGTGCTTTTCATTATGACATCATTCTAATTAAACATTAAAATAATTGTTCTTTTATACAGAAGAGACTCCATTTACACAAATATTATTCTAAGGCAGTGCTTCAGACTAAAATCAACATCAAGTTTGGTAACACTGTACTCTGTCTTTTATTACAGTTTTGATTTTTGTATTTTTGAAGTCAAAATTTCCAGCCTAACTCAATTATTCTTAAATAACCTCTATTTTTGGCTGATCACCACTTTAAAAAGTGATATTGAGTGGAGAAGTGATTTCAGAAAAACTGGTACCTAAAATATGCTTCATTTAAGTGTTAACTAGAAAGCATTTTCATATCTATAGATAATGTTGGCTACCAGGCCCACATCTGGATTTGATTTATTTCTTTTAGATTTTCTTGTTTGCTTGCAGGGCAGTAGGGTTTAACAGCCAACAGTGGCACATCAGATTTCCTATAGAGCAAGACAGAGACACAACTCCTGAGATGCCAAAGTGCTTTCTCCAAGCACTGCATCAATTAGAACTGAAGTCAAAGGGCTTGTACCTGTTATGCCTTGTGGTTTCCTTTAATCCACAGGGTTCTTCTGTAACAGAGCAGTCATTAACCCAATACAAAAGATTATTGTTAAGAGTGACATTTTCTGCACATTTAAGTCTGATCAGAGTAACAGCATGGAAATAACAAAATGTTAATGTCAATGTTTTGTGTCTGTTTCCTTGGGGAAAAGCCAAAGCATGACCTCTCAAGCTGATGTTGGTCCAGCTACCCTAGTGCAACTGACAGCAGCTTTTAGTCCCTGGCTTGCAGATGACATCAGCTCTACAGTGGATGTGGTCAGCATCTTCTGTGTTCACAGCCTTGCAAGTTGAACAGATTTTGAACAAGTTATGCAAAAACAAAATACAAACCCCAAAGGGTTTCTTGGAAAGTAACAGTTTGTTGATCCTGTTACACTGTATGACTCTGTCTTCAAATTCCTCTGTAATGGAAAGGAGGGCAGAGCATGTATACAAAAATATATTCCTTAATTATTTTACTTCCTAGCATATGAGGGACCAAATCCTGTCTGCATCCTGTAAATAGCACTCTTTATGCAGCTGGTGGATTTTTCTTTCTCCACTAATAAAGAAGATCCAGGTGTAGATTAATTTACTCACCACCTTACTTTTCAACCTGAGTAAAAAAAAAAACAAACAAAAAACCCACACGTTTCAAATATCCAGCTGCTGGCATCACCCTTATAAAAAACTAACACAAGTGTCCTGAGAAAGTCTCAGATTTTATAGATAGCATCATCCCCTTAAAAATCTAAACTAAAAAAAAAAAAGTAAATCCAATAATCCACTTGGTTTTTCATCCTATTTTCACACAGTGCTTATGGCAAAAGCAGAACTGGGGCTGAAACACTGGCTATCTTCACACTGACAGCCACAGGACATGCCTCTGGAAGCAGGGGAATAAAATGTCTGTCAACAGAAGTTCTGAAGCATATCAGTTGTGGGGGTTTTTAACCAGATACCAAGTAATTCCCCTGTGATCTGAAGGCAGCTTAGTCTTGCAGTAGATAACAAAAATCTAAAGACTGCATTTCTTATTGCTATTTGTACAACAAGACCTGGTTGCTTCATCTGTTGTTTCTGACCTTGTCTTTTAAGTGAGATCTGTCACGAGTAGGAAAGCATTCAGTGTCTTTTTCTATTTGGCCACATCTGTGCTGTCATCGCCTGTTCAAAGAGGTCAGGACTGCAGCATCAACCTTCCATTACAGGCATTCAGAAAGGCTTTGAGGTGTACTGCTTTCTGCATTTTATGTAACCAAATGTGTCACCAAATCAAAAGCACAACCATGCAAATGTCACAGATGACCATCTAACACACAGTTGAAAGGCACAGCTATATCCCCAAGTCCAAACTGGTCGCTCATTTCCAAAATTCAAGGCAAACATGAGTTAGAAGAAATCACGGTAAGCAGAAAATCCTAAGATAACTTGAAAAGAAATTGTCACCAAAGATTCTCTTCAGAGATAATATTTTTTTTCCAAATCACTTGTTTGTAGTTGAGTCACCCCAGAAAACATCTAAAGCTTGTGGAAATTTGTCACTGCATATAGGATGATGAGTGCAGAATTCTTACAGATTGTTTAGAAAATTTCCTTTTTGCTTCTGTAGCTCGGATTGCACTTATGTGGGAAACAGATTCAGATATAAAGTCAAAAACATCTTCCCCCACCACCTCTCTACTTGTTCACAGTCCTCATGTTCAATTACTACTCTGTTATACTTAATAGTGCCATCAATGCTGCAGTCCTCTAGCAATAATAGAAGCACCACACCAGCAGTCAGTATCTTCAGTAAATACATTAACCACCAGCTCATCCACACTAACAAATTATTGTTTACTTTTGAAACACATTTTAGCAACCCACGACATTAATGAATCAAGTGTGGTTGGTGTATGCAGCCTCTGAATGTTATGAGACAGCCTCAGTTTTTAACTTCACCAAACCAAAGTACATGTTCAATAAAGCAGGCATGAAAATGGATTCACTTCTCCCTTTTCCCACATACATGTGAAGTAGTAAGACAGGCATGCATAAAATACCCACAGCCCTGTCCATGGTATTTCAAACTCACTGGGTATGAAGAAATTCGTGATCACAAGCCAACTATTTATGATGAAAACAACTGCCTAAAATTTAGGCAGACTCAGGCTCCTATGAACACACACACACACACACATTATAAACTGTAAAAAGTAGCAGTCCACGCTGATCATCATTGAACGACATCACTTGTATCTTTAGCCTCAGAAGAAACAAAACATTGTCAATGTCTTACACATTCTATAAACTCCAAAGATTTAGAACTCTCTTACAAGGAGTTCCCTATAATACCACCACGCTTCAAACTTATCAATGGTTAAATTACACTACCTGGTTAGAAAATGGTGAGAAATTTAGCTGTCAATTCTTAGCACAGTTTGAACATGACAGTTTCTAACAGATTTCATCCGTTCACCGTTAGGACTCAAATTTAACTGAACGAAGACATCACCTGTGTTTTCTTGGTTCCCTCTGCCCAACATGAAGCATTTAGATTCAAGCACATTGAGTGACTTGGTCCTCACCAGTGCTCAAATTCCACATATCAAATTAAAGCCAGTTTGAACAACTCAAGCTGAGTGTCATTGAAATTCAACCCACTGTCACACCTGCATGCGAATTTAGTAACTCCAGGTTTTAAATCACAACCCTTCATATCTAGATCTCTGCATTTAGAACATAAGCTGCCAAGTTCCTCAGATTTTGAAGAGACCAGAATCAGCCACTGTCCCTTTAATGTTCCACCTCATCTCCAAAAAGAATGTCTTTTTACTAGAGCTCAGTGTGATTCACTGGAATTTGCCAGGCAGGTCAGGAAATCCCCTGAAGCAGAGGAAGAATATTAAAGAGATGGGACATGTATATCAAATCTCATTACTGTTCTCTTATGAGAATCAATCAAGTGAAAGGACATGATGATGTCATTATGACATCATTTACTTTGGGATTAGATATTCACATCTACTTAGCAACCACAGCTGTCCAATACTGAAGCAAGAGATCCAGTGGAAGATGTTATCATCTGACCCAGATAAATGTCAATTCTTATTTCAAGACTTTATAAGATATATAAAAACTAAGAACCTCATTGTTTCAAGTACAGAACACTGGAAATGAAACAGTATCTTGGATTTTTTTATGTTAATACCCAAGTATACTTTTTCTACCACGTAATTGCTAATATGCACATTCCCTCCGAGACATCTTCCTTTTCACCTTCTCAGAGATCTAAACCCTAAAAAAAAAAAAAAAAAAAGGAAAAAAACAAAGAAAAAGAAAGAAAGGAAAAAGCCTGTGCTAAGCATAGTCTCTTATTTTAAGAATTACAATCTCCATGAAAAACTCAAGCTTCATACAGTCAAGGGAAGCTAATATAATTGCATCAGAACGCCAGTTTAGAAAGCATGTTTATTTCAGTAAACTAAGCTGAAAACGTCCAGTTGATGAGGTCCAGTATCTGTCAGAAATTCCAACGGAAATACAAAAAGAAAAAGCTTTGTGCATGAAAGAAGAATTGGTCACGCTACTTCTGTGGCTATTTCTGGGACCTGAAAAGGGTTTGATGCCCGCAATCTATGCCTGACCTGATTTTCTTTAAAGTTCACTCATCTCTCTTGAAAATACAGTTTAAACGAGTTCCAAAGCAACTGAGCAAAGAGAATACATGAGCTGTGTAACTCAATCTTTAATTCCATTATCAACAAGCTAGAAACAGAGCACTAGGCTGACACTTTGCCTTCCCTAAGCCATGCTCTGCCTCGGACTAACAGAGCGCTGGAGCACATTTAACGTTAAACGAAAGAAAATAAAACACTCCATCTTCTGGAAATAACTTTTATTCAGATGAGACTGTAGAAGATTTCCACTGAACCGAGAGCCCCGCGTTCCCCGAGAGAGCCGGGGAATTCCCGGCAGCTCACGCAAACCCCGCTCTCCGTTCGCAGAGGTAGCTGCGCCTTCACGAACGCACATAGGGCAGACGAAGGCTTCCACCGATCGAAACGAGGTGTCCCCTCCAACCTCCTCAGCGCCCAGAGTCGCCACCAGCGCGACGGGCAACAGGCGGCCGCCCGCGGCCGTTTCCCGGGCGATTTCCCTCAGCGGCTCACGCGCCACCGCCCGCTCCCCTCTCCCGACAGGGCTCTATCGCGGGGCAGCTCCCCCTCTGCCCTCTCCCCGCAGCGCTCCGTCTCGGGGCTGGCTCCCTTCTTCCTAAAGGGCTCTGCCGACCTCCGAGGAGACACCGCCGGCGCTGCCTCAGCCTCTTTCCGCCGAGACCGACAGCAGGCCGCCCACCCCCCCAGCCCCCGGGTCAGGGAAGGGCGCGGGCATCGCGGTGAGCCCCGCGGGGTAGGAGAACGCCGCCCGCTCCGCTCCCCTCCGCCTCGCCTCAGGGTGCCGCGGAGCGGGCGCGAAGAAGGACTGAAGTTTGTGTTCAGACGTGCACACCCTACCTGCCACCGCAGCGGAGGAGAAGGAGGAGGAAGATTATGATGATGATGCTGATGAAGACGAGCTGCTGTTGCCGCCGCTAACCGGCCCGAGCCACCGGCGCTGCCCTCCCCGAGCGATAGTTATGTTCATTTAAAGCTCGGCGCCCGCCGCTCCGCCGCGCCCTCACCACGCAGCAGCGGCCTCGCAGCAGCACGGCCGGGCGTGCGCCACCCCGCCCCGGCCCGCCTCCAGCCCGCCCCTCCGGAGAGGGACCGGCCTCAGGCGACTGGCTGCGAAAGGGTCGCCCCCAGGACTGGCCCACTCAGCCGCGCGGCAGACCGAGCTCTCGTGGCTGTTACCACCTCACCCCGTCCCCTTCGCCCGTCTCTGTGGAGGCTTCGGGGCCGTCTCAGGTAGAGCCGTACCGGAGATCCGTCCCCTTGAGCAGTCCGGTGGATGCCAGTTTCCCTCGAATTAACAAAGTTGAACAACGAAGTTAAGAACGACAAATCCCTGACAGAACCTGACAGAAAAACTAACAGCTTTCTGACCTAGTGTGAGTGATGTCTGCGGCCAAGTGGAAAGTTACCTTAAACCAGAAGGCTTAGAACTGTGCTTTGAAAGTGCTGAAGCATCACTAGGTTTCCAAACTTAAAAATGGCTCAGTGTTGGAAAAGAAATGGTCAGAATTGCCCCTTTCCTGGAGCCTTTTCAGTTGGAGGTTTCTTCAGTCCAAATTTTCCAGTCACAAATCCCCAGCTCCAAGGGCATGTGGAAAAGACAAGGGGAAATGGGTCCTCCCGGGGAGGACACTGATAGGACTGCAGAAGAAAAATTTTCACCATGAAAACAGTTAAACATTGGAATCATGTCCCAAGGGAAACAGTGGATCCCCCTATATGGGTCAGTTTTAAGACTCAGCTGGACAGGGTGCTGAGCCAATCAATTTCAACTCTACTGTTACCTAGAAAGACGGGACCAGATGATCCTTGGGGGCCCTTCCAACATGGCATTCTATGATTCCCCAGCAGAGGCAGGAGCTGGCTGAGGTCACCACAGGGGTGACAACTTGAAGCCACACTGCCTGGTCCCAGGGATGGTAGAGCAGATGCTCTCCTGTGTCACAGTGTTCCACCATGGACAGCTGCATCACAAAAAGCTGATGAATATTAACAGCTGGAAAACACTGGCACCTTTGACTGCCCAGGTGACTTCATGAAAGGAGTGAATGGCATTGACAGCTGGCCAGAGGACTGAACCAGAAGAACAAATTCTAAGGAGTTTTTCAAGGTATGCTGGTTTCGTTTATGACAGGATTAAAGTAGTCGTCACCATGTCTTTTCCCACACGCTACACTTCATTAAAACATGTTGTCTGTTGATGGAAAAACATTCACCATCACCAATGATAACATCTGTTGCAAAATGGGTAACAACCTCAGCAATGTCATCTACCTGTCCAGTCAGAAAGACCCAGTGCTCTCCTTTTCCTCCCAAACAGATCTGGAGGGAATCTTTGGTTATTTACTCCATTGGTGGATTATGAACCCACTCCAAAGTTTTGTCTGTCTTCTCCGTATTGACATTGTTCTGTGTGAATTTAAGGGTGATGTGTGAACTGATGCTTACACCTGATAATCACAGAGCAACAGAAACATAAACACTGATGTTCATTAGGAGAACATGCAGATAGAGAGGATACATCTCGTGAAATGGGCTCATTGCCATTTTGAAACCCTGCTAAGTGTGCAGGGGTTGCCAGATTGTTCCAAATCTTCAATGACTTGCTTGTGAGTTTTAATATGGAAAATACATTAGTAGAGTTTAACATTGTTGCCCATTAATTACAAGGAGTATTTATGCTGACAGTAATAATTGGATTGAACTGTAATCCACCATAATAATCAGGAATTTTCCTTGCCTGTGTGGCTTGAAAAGGTAATAGCTAATGATATAGTAACTGTCTAATTCATGCAGCGTCAATGAGTGCTACTGCTCTGGCACCTCTACTGTTACTTCAGGGTTATAGATTGCGACTGATTAGCACTTGATTAGCCCTTGTCTTCATCATAGCTCCATTGTCCTTGTGTTTAGACTAAGCATTGGCTCTGACTGACTTAGATTTTTGAAAATGTGGGATGTATTCCATTATTGAGACCTGCTCCCAGGGTAGTACTGACTGTGCGGTTCACTTGAGGCTGGATCTTAAACAGGAGAGCTGCCTGTCTCTGGGTGTGGAGGTGCCATAAGTACAGAAGAGGCTTACACCCCTCCCAGCTACACTGGCATTGTCCAGTAAAACATCAGTGGGTTACCTGCCGTGTTGGAGGGGTGTGACTGTCTAGGTTTCCTCTGCAGTGGTTACAAAGCAGTGAGGCTGGCTTTCTTTTGCCCCTGTGACAGGTCAAAATTACCATCTGAAAAGTAGCTACATAAAGTAGTCATCTGCAGCTGTGAGTACATGTGGTGCCCCTTCTCCTCATATTTTTGAATGAGGTGCTTTAGCCTAAAGGTGGTACTTTTTACTTGAAAGCTCCAATTTTGCAGAGTAACTTAACATCAAGAGACTAAATTCTGTGGCAAATTCCCTTAAGAGCCAATACTAAGCAGAGCAAACCCTAATGCAGCAGTTCACACTAATTGTTGCTCATGAGTTGCTGGTCACTCTGTGTGACTTACATTTCAGCTGAGAACCTGTATTAAGACAGTAGATTTCAATAACACCTTAATTCAGAACATTTTGATATGATCATGAACTGTGAGAGATATGAAAAGTTAAAATTACTCTACTGATCCAATATGCTTGGATGTACATGCTGTAGTATTACAGAACCAAAATGCTAACTCTCTCTCCCAACCTTCCTTCCTACCTACAGCAGTTTCCTGACTGCAACCCTTGAAAGGAAGAAGTCTGTGATATTTCTTTTTTGGAGGTATTGTCATAATCTCTAACTCCTTAAGCTTTAGCTGCTAGGAGAGCTATGACAGGGCGCAGTGGAAGTTCGGCTTTAAATTGGACATCAAAATACAGTTCATTGACTTGAAATTCAGAGCTACTGTTCCATCATAACTCAGTTTTGAGGGGCTGCGGTTACACTGACTTAAAACTGTGCAGGTATGACCAAGCCTAACTTTAAACTAAAATCCACGAGAATACAGCATGGGTTTCAGCACAGAGGCAATGGTGTGTAGTGCTCTTGACACTTGTACTGCTCTTGATACCTAAAAGTAAAGATCTCTGTCCATTTAAGTGACTGAGCATCTAATTTTTAATGCTGTCACATGCTGCAGACTTCCTCTGAAGCACCAAGAAAGGGGAGCTCCTCTTTGGAGGAGCTCCTGTGAGGGTGGAAAACCCACGATTTCCCTTGAGTTTCCCACAGAGTATTTATAAATGTGCCAGGCTTCTCCTGCTGTGTTGGCAAGCTGATGACTCAGAAGCACATATCTTGGGGAATCTGTTGAATGTATGGTTCCTGAATGCACAGACCTGTCTCCCTAGGGATGTGACTGTGTGCAGACTGCCCTGAAGGACATATTGAGTGGGCATGGGCTTGGCTGCATGTGCAAAGGCAGACATCTTTAGGAGGAAGAAGCGTGTGAGTCTGGAGCATCCTGCCCTCTGGTGAGTTCTAAGAAGGGACCTAAGATTTCCATGTGAGACAAGCTTGCCAGTGGGTCTGAATTGCCACTCCCAGGAACTTAATGTAACATGGCTAATCTAGAGAGTCTAACAGTGTGCATTTGGCAAGGGTTGATACTGAGGCAGTGTCCCAGCAGTCTGAGAGCAGAGATATTAAGGGGGTTGTGGGCTGAAACCCTAAGTGTGATAGTTCCCTTGAGGAAAGTAAAAACAAGTGGAAACTGGAAGCTGTTATCCACAGGTCTGACAGAAGACGACAGTTGCACTGATCAGTACAAAGCAGCTCACTGCTTCTTTTGGCAGGTTTAAGAAGTATTGCTGTCTCCGTGTTTGCACCCATTTTAACACTGCTAATCTCACAAGCTACAGTGCTGTGTTTCGAATGCTGCCTTAGATGAAATGATAAACAGAATGTTGCTCTGATCATAAAGAGTCATAGACCTTTAAGATCATCAGGTCCAACCTTCTACATAATAATACCTCCATGACCACTAGACCATGACCCAAAGTGCCACATCTGCTTGTTTTTTTAGCACCTCCGTGGGCAGCCTGACCACTGCCTCCACAACCTCCCCAATGCCTGACCACTCTTGCAGGAAACGAATTCTTCCTAATATCCAACCTAAACCTCCCCTGGCACAGCTTGAGACCACTTCCTCCTGTCCTGTTGCTACTTACTCGGAAGAAAAGGTCAATGCTGGCCTCGCTACAACCTTCTTTCTAGGTAGCTAGAAAAAGCAATAAGGTCACATATCAGCCCCCTCTTCTTCAGGCTAAACAATTCCAGCTCTTCCAGCCTCATTTTACTTGTCAATTGATTAAACAATTCCAGAGTATAACCTTTCCAAAAGGTATCTGGATTTGGTTTTGGTTGTTTTGGTTTGGTGGTGTGTGTTTTTTTTTTTTTTTTTAAGGAAAACACAACCCCCTGTCACTGTTGGGTTTTTTTGTTCTTTTGATATTACAGCTTTTGATGGTTAGATATCAGATAGGAAGTAACTCACAGCAAATAAAGATCTTGTGCTGAGTAACACTACAAACACCATATCCTGCAGCAGCAATTAGCCTTTATTGCCAATTATTTGCTACATTGTCAAGACTTATGGCTGTTACCCTTTTGGTTATAGGTCATCAGATCTCAAAAAGCCAGCAAGATTATGGCCAGCCAGGACTTGGATAAGAAGTGTGATCTGGCACAGGGTGTTGGTACTTACTGAGCAGTGAGGTGCTTGTATGGGATGTTGGAACTGCTTCATCAATGAATCCTTGGGTTCACACAAGATTCTGTAGCACTCTCCCTGGACTAGCTACCCTCAAACCAACTTTTCCCTCACCCAGTTCCAATCCAAGCAATAGTTGCTAGGTATTCACCAGTGTTTCAGCTGAGAGTCTTTCTCCTTGCATGGAGGAGTGTGTTCTGATGAGCAGGTGCTAGGTCCCCTCTTGGAAGTGGCTGCATTGTGGAGGTTAAAGAACATTCACTCTCCTTTGAACTCAATTGCCTGAGTATAATTAAGCACAGCACTTGGCCAACTTTATCAAGAGCTCTTGGAGCCTTGGGATGAAATATGCTATTATGATTATAATTTGCTCTTAATTATCTGTTGATTAAAACCAGCAGGAATGTGTGCCACCACTAAAGCTACCCATATCTCCCTTTTCACAGGGTCGAACAGCACTGAAAACTCTGTATCATTTTGGCAACCTTGGTTCTGATTTGGGATGATCTACCAGTTACAGTTCAGCCTGTGCTCCTTGTGCCATATCTTATTCAAGTGGTGAAGCTGGGAAAATAAAAGGTCTTGCTGACATATTTCAGTAAATTGCTGTCCAAACTGCAATGCATTTCTGACTGGCCAATTCAATACAGGGCAATTAATAGTCATTATCTGTTTGAGGGTTCCTCAAGCACAGATGACAATACTGAGACTGATCAGCATCACCTCAACTGTTAACATGACAGTAAAGAACACAGCAACTGGAGGAAACAGAGGAAGGGATTTAGCTATTGTTTAGAGCACACTGGCCAAACTCCCCCCAGGTCATGCTGTGAACATTACTGTCTTGAAGTATCTCCACCAACAGCAACCTTTATCTTGTGGATGTTGGCTTTTGGAGGAACAAAGGTAGCTTCTTCACGCTTAGGCAGTTTGGAGCCAGACCCAAAGTACCCTGAACTCAGTGGAAAAAGTTTCTTGTTGACTTCGACAATGGTCTTTGGAGCAGGTCCCTGATGATAATTACACTGGAGCCTAGCCATGGTGTTAGAGCTAGGATTTGGCCTTGACAGATGATGATAAATGACTTAATGAGCATTATAACATTTATTTTTGTATTTCTATAGCACTAAAAGGCATTCATAACGTTTTGCTATATTTTTACAACTCAAAGAAAGAAAGTTGGCTTGAATTATGTTTTAAAAAATAGCTTACATCTGTCTTGGCTCTCAAGAGCAGTTATTGGACTTTGATAACATCTGGAAGGGAAAGAAAACTATTGCATACAAGGCCAGATACTAAGTATAGCTGTGACAAAAGATTTGAGCCTCTCATCACAGCATTCAGCTAAAGGAGAAAGGAGGCTATAGAGGACCTTGTATGGCTGAGGAAGTAGCAAAAGCCAGATTAATCAGGGACCATAGCTGTGAAGGAGGTGGCAGTGCCAACATTTTCTGACACCCAAAAAAAAGTTTCCTGAAGTTCCTTTTTCAGCACGCTGTACTTCACACCAACAGGGAAGCAAGCGTCAAGACTGATTTTCACAGTTTATTGATACTAGTTTAAAAGGTTATTTTAAAAATACAATTAATGTTGTTTTCATACTGTGAAATATGTCAGGTCAGTCAGAGACTAGCCATGTTTTCCTTCCAACCCGAACAGTGTGTTGGGTGCTTTTCTAACCCAAACCATTCTACAAATCTATGAAGAGACCTTAAAGATCATCTAGCTCCAACCCCCCTGCCATGGGCAGGGACACCCTCTACTTTTGGCTTAACCACTTGCATTTCAATACACTTCAGATGCAAACACACAACGTGCCCAAGGAAGTGACTGCAGTACCCTGCCACCTGGGGAGGTCTGTGGTGTTTGCTCCCCTTCCACCACCTGACCCCAGCCCTGTCAGAACTGGGCGCACCAGGAGATGCCTCTCTTTGTCAACTGGTGCATTGACCCCAGTTTAGTCACTGGGTCTTTCAGGTGAAGTTCACCCCAGGTCAGTTTTACTGACAGTTTTATTTACAGAAAATACAGAAATAAAGCATTAACTTTGTTGGGCTTTTACCAAACCACCCAATCACTTTTCTTTTTTTCTTTATTTTTGGATTGGTTTGGAGGTTTTTGGGTTTTTTTTGTTTGGATGGTTTGGGTTGCATTTTTTTGTTTCTTTTTTTGTGGGTTTTTGGCACAAAGAAATATGACAGGTATTACCAAACAACCATGTATGAGCAGCTGACCAATTGCCCAGTCCAGCTTTTCTGGAAAGAGCAGCACCTTGCTGTCTAGGAAGAGATCTTCCTACACAAAACCACTTTATCTCACATAGCCTTGCTGCATGGCAACATTTCACATGGCCTCAGCACCACAAATCCTGGGGAAAGAAGTTCACAGAATTTATGGATGCAGCAGGAGGAACTCACTCCTGTATATGATGGGAAGAAGAAAGCAATTCCTCAGAGGGTTGTTTTGTGTTTTGTTTCAGGGTTGTTTTTTTTTTTTTTTTAGTTTTGTTTTCCTTTAAACCGCTTTGTAAGTTATCAATGGACAGCACGAGAGACTTAGTAAGACCTCATACCTTTCTCCTTACTAGAGGCACAACACTTTGCTTGAAATACATCATTGTCTGCTTGCAGGGCACTTGTAGTACCAGGACTTGGCCTTGTGAAACCATTCTAGTCTGTAGCAAATAATTTTTGTTCTTTTTGCAGAGTAAAATCTTTCAGAAATGATTCTTTCAGATTTTGAGAACTTGAGAAATCCAGAGGACTTTGTACTGAGTTCATTGATCACTGAAATCTTGGAGGTTACTGGATCTCATCTGTAGGAAATGTGCTTAGAAATGCATTCAGTCAATTGAATTCTTTTATACTGCTTAATTGAATCTCATCAGCATGTTTCTGCTGTTTTTTTAGCTAAAATCTTACTGTGTTGAGGCAGTGGGACTTGCTGAGCAGAATCATAAACCTTGTGTGTATATACACACACACACACAAGGCTTATGATTCTGTGATATATATATAATATATATTTGATATATATATAATATATATATACATGTATGGATGTGAGTGAGGTGTGGTTTCTAGCTCATAGAAGAGGGGAATTAAACCCTCAAAAGATGACTGTATAAGCACAAGTTCCATCTTTCACATGCTGTTGAACAGGTTTAAAGAGTGCAAGTAACAACCTCATCCTTTCCTCTGTCAAGAAGCACCTTCTTCCTTATGAGAGGAAATTAACCTCATTCTTCTAACACTTCTGTATATTCAGTTTATAGTGTACCTTGAAGACAAGGCAGTAGTTGACCAGTGCATGAATATTACCTGACAAATCTGCCTCCAGATTTCACATCTCAAGAAGTTAGGAAAGAATTCAAGTTCTGTCAATTCATTGTATGTAGCTTTGTTTTGGTTTGTGTTTTGTTGTTGTTGTTGTTTGTTTTTTAAGATAGAGTAAGGCAAGTGATGCAAAAGCTTATTGTCTTTGAAGCTAAATGTAAGAGGTTCTGTTTCCAGCTAGTTTGCTGAAAGAAGGAGATCTATTATCAAGTACCTGCCTATGTATAGGACCTGATTTTCTGAGCCAGGCAGATTTTCTAGGGACTCAGTTCAAGAAATTATGGCATTATTTGGTGGGACTGTGTGAGTAAAAGGAGAAGGAACATTTCTGTTATCAACTTAGAGGGGACATTCTAGAAAGCACAATATAGCTAAAAGCAGAACAAGAAAAGGAGGCCCTTGAGCTCTGTGTTTCTACAAAGAAAGGCTGCTTTGAGGTAATATCCTCCATTTATCTCCTAGTAAGCTACTAAACATAATCACTGATATCAGGATGTTTTTAAAGGAACTTTAATAAGGCAGTCGTCAAACCTGTAAAAGGACAATCTTCACCAAAGCACACATACACTGTGCTGTGCAAACTTGTTGAGGTAAAGAACTGAATCAGACTATAACAGAATAGTTTTAGTTAGAAAAAACCTTTAAGATCATCAAGTCCAACTGTTAACCCAGGACTATGAGGTCACCACTGAACCATGTCCCTCAACACCACATCTAGTGGGCAAGAAATTGTTCCTCATGTCCAGCTTAAACCTCCCGTGGTGCAATTTGAGGCTATCTCCTCTTCTTCTGTTGCTTGTTACTTGGACAAAGAAACTGACTCCCACCTTCTTTTCAGGGAGTTGTAGAGAGCCAGAAGGTCTCTCCTCAGCCTTCTTTTTTCCAGACTAAACAACCCCAGTTCCCTCAGTTGCTCTTCTCAGGACCTGTTCTCCAGACCCTTCACCAGCTTCATTGCCCTTCTTTGGACATGCTCCAGCACCTCAATGTCCTTCTTGCAGTGAGAGACCCAAAACTGAACCTGATATTCAAGGTGTGTCCTCACCAGTGCCCAGTACAGGGAGACACTCATTTACCTAGTCCTGTTGACCACACTGTTTCCAGAAAAGGGCAGGATGCTGTTGGCTTTAGCCACCTGGGCACACAGCTGGCCTTTAAAGCAATCCCAGACATTCATACGAACAACACAAATATTCACAGCAATCAGTCAAGCATACCAATGTATCTGTTTTGAAAGAGATTAAAAACTATCAGTGATTTAATTCAGGCTTTCAATTTGAATCATCAGGACAAAATCTTTCAGAGTGGTTCTGCCATCTCCTTCTGGTAATGGAGTATACTGTTTCTAGAGGTGGGACATCCTCGTCTTCATGTCAGGAATTAACATCAGCTTGAAAAATACAAAGATTAAAATCTCAACTATTATTTTAGTCTACAGACCCATGTAATGGACTTAGTGCTGTTTTAGGAGCTGACAGTATCAGGAGAAATTTAGCGTTTTCTCCTGGCCCTGTGACTGTATTCAGTGTTGTGTTTGTAATGCCTGTTCAGGACAGTTAGGTGAATTCATTAGTTCTAGCTCAGTAATGAAGCATTTTCAATATTTTGGTGCTTCTTTTTATCTTTGTTTCCCTACTGTATTTTTTCCTCCAGTAGGATGTTCAAAACCCTTTCTAAAGTCAGCTGAAGAACCTGGATTCCCAGCAGTCACCTGTTTCAATGATCCTGTGCTTTGCTGTTCAACAGTATGTCCCTTTAAATTACCTAGATGGGTTTGGTTTTGTCTCTGAACTGATTCGGCTCTTTCCTGAGTCTTCCTCAGGTCTTTATTGCCTAAGGCAATACGCATCAAAAGCAATGGGGACCCGGCCCCTAGGAGCAATACCAGCCTGTGGCTGTTGCAGCACTGGGGCTAGTGCCGTGGGAGGTGCTGTGGTTCAGATAAAGCCAAACCGGAGAGCCTGGCAGCTGTAGTGCAAGTATTTTCTGTTGTTCCTTTCACAGGAACGTTAAACCCTGGTGTTCTGGCTGTGTTCCAGCCTGGGTAATTACACTCTACTTGCCTTTCCTTTCAGCTATAATTGTTCTTTATTTCCTACTGCGCTGGTTTTGGCTGAGCTAGAGTTAATTTTCTTCATAGTGTCTGGTATGGTGCTTGAGTTTGGATTTGTGACCAAAGAAGTTTTGATAATGTAGGGATGGTTCAGTTACTGCTGAACATCATCACAGCCTTTTCTGTTTCTTACCTCACTAGCAAGTAGGTTGTGGTGCTGAACGAGTTGGGAGGGGACAGAGCAGGATAGCTGTTCTCAGCTGGCCAGAAGGGTGTTCCATAGCCATATGATGCCATGCTCAGCAATAAAAGCTGGAGGAAAAGAGGAGGAGCAATGGAAGATATTCAGAGTTATGGTGTTTGTCTTCACATGATGAAACCCTGTTCTCCTGGAAATGGCTGGACATCTGGCTACCATCTGACATAGTGAAGGAATTCCTTATTTTGCTTTGCTTGTGCAAACAGCCATTATTTTACCTGTGAAACAGTCTTTGTCTAAATCTGTGAATTTTCCCAGTTTAGATTGGTAAGCTCAGTTTGCAGGGTGGCAAGGGGGCCTACAGGAAAGCTGGGAAAAGATTGTTTAGAAGGGCTTGTAGCAACAGTATGAGGGGCAATGGTTTGAAACTGGAGCAGGGTAGAGTTAGGTTGTATGTAAAGAGGAAATTCTTTACTATGAGAGTGGTAAAATACTGGAACAAGTTGCCCAGGGTTGTGGTTGAAGCCCCGTCCCTGGAGCCATTCGAGATCAGACTTTATGTGGGGGTGTCCCTGTTGACTGTGGGGGTGTTGGACAAGGTGACCTTTGAGGGTCCCTTCCAGCCTCATGCAATCTGTGAATTTGTGAATATCCCAGCAAAAGTCACAATCCTGAGCAAGTAAGTGCCATATCTATTCCACTGTCACCTACTTGTTTTCTGCTTGACTTCTAGTAAATATCAGCTACAGAGGGTTTTGTCTTGTTTTTGTTTGGTTGGTTTGGTTTGGTTTTTTTCTTTCCCATGAGTGTGGTTTTGTATAAGGAAGTCCCATCAAGCAAGGCTACAGAAAACACTACAGAGGTAAGAGCAGATACTGCCATTTCATACAGCTTATGAGAAGAGCTGTCCAGTTGCCATGACTTTGAATTTGAGGTTCAATTTCTGTGAGGAAAAAATCTACAAGGGAGGAAGTGAACTTGAGCAGCTGGGAGTATATTTTGATTGCACTCTGATTAATTTCCTGGGGAGAGGGTGAGACACTATCATTTTGCAAAAAATGTGCCAGACTATTTTTTTGTCCTCTTCTGAAGTTTTCAAAGCTGTATCCTTGCAAAGACATTGAAGTTCTTCATACTGAGTTTTCAATTTATTTTGAGACCTAACTCTAACCCCAAATGTGTTATTTGCAGCCCACCATTTTATAAGCAGCCTGACTGTTCTGCTAATGTAATTTTCAATTGGTATGGGATGCCTGATAAATGGGAGACCCCTTGAAAAAGCAGTTTTAAAATCAGTTTTAGCAGGCAGAACAGGAAGAAGAAGGGAAAAGCAATTAAGCAGCAACAAGAGAATTGATTTTCACTGGGAGAATAAGCAGGTATTAGGTATTCCTGCTCTGACTTTTGTTCTAATGATGATGGTGATCATATGGTCCTATTAGCAGTGTCTGACATTCTGTTTGTTAATGTCTATATAAAG
Source organism: Indicator indicator (assembly GCF_027791375.1). Classification (NCBI taxonomy): domain Eukaryota; kingdom Metazoa; phylum Chordata; class Aves; order Piciformes; family Indicatoridae; genus Indicator; species Indicator indicator. The sequence goes on along the minus strand of NC_072024.1, from coordinate 21,116,903 downwards.
TTATTTTTAAAATAATTATGTTGAAAAAACCCAAACCAAAACAAACACCATATGTGCACACATTCAGACACATATTGGATACCAGCACTCTTTTATGATGTGTGCTAAGATAATCAATTTTTCAAAGTCTCTTCAGTCCTTACCTATAATCTTCTGGTTGCTACAGACTCCAGTCATGTAGCAGTAGCTGGAAAAGCAGCAGTTTGGAAAAGGAAATTACTGTTTCCTCTGCCACTTTTCATCCTAATTCAACAACAAGCTAGTGCATATAAAGAGCAAGGCAAAAGTCTAGGACAGATGTGTGAGTAACACTTCCAAAGTGATAGCAGCATCTTATTTCTAGGGCAAGCGTACCTTGGAGTGGAACTTGCAGACAGAAACGTATGGGTCTGTGCCTGTGCAGACTTTGTGGAACATGAACTGTCTACAGACAGCCTATGCCCACATGCATCTCTGTGTACCCTCCAGATGAGTGAGGAGCTCAGAATGAAAGGAACTCTATCAACTTTCTCCAACAGCTCAGAGATCTCATTCAAAACTGGTAGAGTTCTGGAACCCCAGCCGAGGTGGCTTGCTTAAGTAGAACTGACAAACATACCCAGGATCCTCATGTATTTGTCTTTACATGAGCAGCAACCACAGATTATCACCAGCAGCTACCAGGTATTTTAACAGCCACATGGAAGGAGATGCCAGGGGGCTGTCACAGCTGAGGAGTGGCACTGCTTTCCAGCAGTCAAAGCTATCTACTGCCACATGACTCTGGCTGGACTGTAGACAATGCAGTCATTACCTGGTTAGCTGACTTCTCCAACAGCCACATCAGCTGGCAGCCCTGCTGTTGCTCATGGGAAGTCCATGTGGCATGGGACACACTGGGACTGCTCAATCTTGTTTGCCAGCTTGGCTACTTGGTTACAGTGCACTTAGTGTAATTTTGCCTTAAAATTCTGTACTTACTCCCCTTTTAAACCTCTCCTGGTTTGAGTTAGAGCAGAACCATTTCTGTTCAATGATGTGACTTTTCAGCTCAGTCTGTGAGGATGCTTTCTGAAATGAACAGCATATTTTTGCAGATACTGTCTGCTTCTAGAAGTGATTACATCTGGTGTTTGGAATTACTATCAAGTGAGATAAAAAACAAGCTAAGATTGTTAAAAGGGGTTTATGATCTCAAGTGTCTATCCTCAAGAGATCAGAAAAGGACTGCTCTCTAGCAGTACTCTGAAAACCTATTAGATCTCTGCAGCTGAGCACCCAAAATTGCTATGTTCTTTTGAAAAGGTTTCCCATGTTGTTTTACAAAGGGCTGGAAAGGCTTGCAGTCTGTGTGACGCAGGGCTGTAGAGTATACAGTTATGTCTTTCTTGAAGAAGGAGAGGAGTTCAATGACTTTCAAATTGATTTGTTTGATGACTGATCAAGTTCAGATTCAAGGTAATTGTCAGGAATTATTAGAGGAAGTCAGAGGGCAACTTTTAAGAAGTTATTTATAGTAAGAAAATATAAATGCTTTTACCATACTAAAGAGCTTGCCAATATAGGGATAATTTTGGTTTGCTCTGTTAAGGACATTTAAAATAAATGTCCTGTAGGTAGGAGATAAGTGGAAACCTAAGCTGATAATGTTAATTAGCTATTCATGTGGGCAAAAATTATAAAAATATGTTTGAGATTCCAAACTATTTCCAAGTTTTGATAGGATGGCATAAAATTCTCATGAGATCAGTTGTTTGAAGACTGATAACTAAGATAAAAATGAACAATGCGGTTCTGGTTTTGAAAGTCAAATAGTTTGCGATCGATCTTATCCCTCAGATAGGCAAACCTGGAATCTCTTATACTGTAATCATTTATAGCTTTACCAGTGGGCAGGAAGTCTTGTAAACTACAACTTGTAATTCCAAAAGATCTTGTAGCTGCAATTATTTCCTTGTGAGGGTGAGTGAAGGGAATGAAGGCAGCAGAGATGTTCCTGCTAATGTCTTTTGGCTTCATGTGGCAGTATAAAAGAGATTCAAATCAAACATGAATTACATTACACATAGTGTGTCTAGCTTCTGCCATCCAGTGACGTTTCGAGTTCAGTTTGGCTCTTTTAAAATCTTCTTGATTTGACATTATCTTAATTTAGTAGTCACTTTCCTCCATTCTCCTGCTTGTTTATCTCTTTATCAGCCATAAAAGTAAGACTTGGCAAATGCATGTGCTCTCTGATAAGATTAAGTAATGTTAAGCATTCATTCCTCTTGGTTATTGTCTGCAGGAGTTTGTCTCAAAAGACTTCAGTGTGTTTCTGATGGAGGATGTATAGCACCAGCTGACAAGAAATCTAGCCCTATAACATAATAATGACAAATAATATTCACCTCTCTCCAAAATCAAACAAATGAGCCAGACTCCCCTTTTCCTGAGGATAACCTGTGAACTTAACTTTGATTTTTATAAGATGTAGGATAAGAAGGAGACTAAAGAAGTACTGTGCTACTCCTTTATGAAATCATAGAATCAAGCTAAAAGAAGTCCTCCAGGACTATTGAGTCCAACCATTAACCCAGCATGGCCAGGTCACCACTAAACCATGTCTCTCAGCACCACATCTACATGGCCTTTACACCCCTCCATGGTGGTGACTCCATCACTTCCCTGCACAGCCTGTTCCAGGGTTTGACAGCCCTTGTGGGGAAGAAACTTTTCTTGATGTCCAGTCTAAACCTCCCCTGGTGCAACCTGAGACCATTTCCTTTTGTCCTATCACTTGTTACCTGGGAGAGAAGACCTACTGCCACCTGGCTCTAACCTCCTTTCAGGGAGTTGTAGAGAGCAATAAGGTCTCCCCTCAGCCTCCTTTTCTCTTGACTAAGCAACCCCAGTTTCCTCAGACCTGTTCTCATGTACTTTTGCACTATACAATTTCCAGTGTCAAATAAGATTCATGATAGGAAAAAGTCAAAGCACTATTTTAATTTATTTTCATATATAACTTCATTTTGTAGAAAATATCCTAAGTTCACCCCAGAGTAAGGAGTCATTTGGGATGATTGAAACCCTAAGTTTCATTAAAGAAAAAAAAAACTTGATGAAAGAAATCACCCACCTTTAGGTAAAGCCTCTTCTCATCAAAGAAACCACTTGCCTTTAGGTAAGACCTCTCCTCATGAAAGAAATCACCTGTATTTAGGTAAGGCCCCTCCCCAGGGAAAACTACCCTGAGGCTAGGTCCATCCAAGTCCTCCATCTGTGACAAAGAGTGGCAGTCCCCACTAGGTCAGTTAATGAATCCATGTTGTCCTAATGCCTCTATTAGACTCTCTTTTGTCTTCCTTCCTTTTGCCATCATATAGATTGGCTATCTTTAGTTGAAGAATTTGGAACTGGAGATATTTAGTTATTAAAAAAAAGTCTATTTCCCCCTTCTCTGACCTCAGCAGCTGCACATACAAATGCACTCATACATGCTTGCGTGATGGAAAAACAAACGTGAGAAGGTGGTAGTTTAAAAAGCAAAACCACCCAAAAAACCTCACATTGCCAAGGTTGAAAGTGTTTTTACTGGATGTCAGAACTTTGTGAATTCCTCTCCAGGTGTGCTGACAATTGGAAGCATGATATAAATAGGCTGGCAGATAAGAAATGTTTTAAACTCAATAAATGGCTGCGAGAGCAGACTGCAAAAACAGTACCAGCAAAAACCAAGTATGAAATGCTTGTCTGAGGGCTGTAAGTAAAAGCCCAGGAACAGTAAAATACTTAGCATTACTGTAGTAAGAAAATACTGTGTGGAGGAGGAGGAGATGCAAAATCACAAGGCATAATAATAAAGAGCAATTACACTGACAGGCACTGTCATTTGAGACAAAAGCAACCATAAGCTTTACAACTGAAGATGTTTCCATAATGTAAAGCTCACATTGGTGTTTGTGGTACACAGTGTACCCCGTTTGTAAAGGAACCTGGGAAGCTGTCCTGACTATGGCACTTTGACAGCATTCCTGAAGCTAGGAACAGTGTCCAAGGGCATGCAAACACTTACCTCCTCAGGAGATTGGTACCCTGATTACACTGAGTATGGGAGGTGATGCTTCTGGTTCAGCTGCTCCAGCAGTGCAGGGCTTCTCTGGGGACATCATTCCCTAGTTAGCATCTCCTGGGAAAATGCAAAACAATGCAATTAGCACAAACAGGCCAGAGAAATACAGTTTCTAAAGGTGGTATCTTGCAGAACTGGTGAAGACATTCTGATTTAGCTCTTTTCTCACATGAAACAATTTTCCACTAAATTCTAAATGCTGAGATCGAATCGGAGTCTTTCAGAGCTAACTTAGAGGGTCAGATAGCCATCTACCATTCAAATTAATGGAACTGTTTAAAGCAGATTATAGAACTTTCCCCCTTGGAGTTTTCATTGGAGCAGATCACACAGATAAGAAAGCAGTGCTTCACTCATCACTTTGAATGTGCAATCAAGTGTCTATCAGTCTGTCGTTTCAAATCCATTATAAAATTCCATTTTAAATGTAAGTAAAATAAGCTACTCCTTCAATGCTGTGGGCTGGATCCCCTTGGCAAAGGAGAATATCTGTGCTTTATTTCAAGCAAGGCAAGAAAAATTTCCTCCTCAAAATAGTTCTCAAGCTCTGGAACAGGCTGTTCAGGGCAGTGGTAGAGTCCTCATCCCTGGATAGATTTAAAAGCTGTGTAGATGTGGTACTGAGGGACATAGTGCACTGGTGACCTGGCAGTGCTGGGTTAAAAATTGGACTTGATGATCTCAATGGTCTCTTCTAATCAAAATGATTCTACAATTCTATGAAATGGACACATTCCCTAAACACTGGTTTTGAGCTGTCAGTTAGATGACTTTGTTTCTCTCAAGTCTCCAGAGATACTTACAAGCAGAGTGCGGATTTTGCACACACTAGCAAGATGTCAATGCTCAGGAGGGTACTGAGGATACTGAGCATCAATCTATACAGGTCTTAGGCCAAGCTATGTATGATACAGAACAAGCAACTGCAGGTAGGATCATATACAACTGGTCAATGTCCCACCTGTTCTGGTTGGATGATCACTGCCATCATTTTTTATATTTAAATGAAGGAAAATTTTAGTGAACAATTTCTCTCAAAGTTATTAATGAAATGGTACCTTTCACTCTAGATACTGCCTGGAGCCCTTTAGTATAAGACTTACAGTAAGAGGATTGGTTGTCTATGCATTCCTAGGAATGGAAATGCAGTTCTGAGCTCTATGGAATGAGATATTAGAAATCCTGTTAGAAATCCTCTGGTTAAACATTAAACTGAAATCCCATGGTACCATTAAACAGACAGCTGATACAGAGTCACCACAGACACTACAGTGGTAAACCCATCTGCAAGCTCACTGCAACTGAAACAATCAGGAACAAATTTGGGAGTGAAACACTAAGCTCTGCACAATGAAAGGAAAAGTGGGGGGAGTTCCTCACAGCATATCAGACACAGGGTGACAGATGTTTGATAGAGAGAATTAATAAGCTACTTGACTTATTCTTGTGAATCACTTCATATGATTGGTTGCTCTGCAGAAGAGAGCACCGTCCTCTGCCAGCGGAAATGGATGCAGTCATTTGACAGCAGTCCACTTAGAGATGGAACTGTATTTCCAACAGAAAGGGTGGTTCTGAGTCTGTGTCCTTCTAACCTCAATAACAATGGACAAGATTCCCCCCTTCCCCCACCCCGATTTTCCAACCTCAAAACATCGAAGCATGTTCATAGAAGATACAGTTTTACTATGAAATGGTTTGGGACATAGATATGGTTTTAATACCTACTATCAGGGGAAAGAACATCTAGTCCTACTTTTCTCCCAGCCTTTATAAGAGAGGAAACTCAGTAGTAGCAGCTTAGTAAAGCTTTTCAAACAGAACCAATTCAGAGCTCCTTTTCTTTTCCAGATCTAGTCTCCTGATGTTAGTATTGTCCTGTGATTCTTCAGGAAAACATCCACTCATATTTTGCTATGGAAAAGCCTGATTTATCTTGCAGTTCCCTTAGACTCTTAGCATTCACAGATAACAAAGAACTTGCTGCCTATAGAAGGTTAATTGTTTGATGATGTATGACATGAGCAGGGGGAGATGACGGAACTACAGTTACAGAACTATTGATTTTTATCTCTGATAACTTCTTTGGAATGTCTAAGACATGCTAACCAAAGGTCGATAGAGGGAAACACAGACCAAAACTGACAACTTAAACCTCCAGCAAGAGCATAGGATTGGCTGTGAAGTTCCTCCTTTCAGCAGTCAAGGCTGCTTGGAAGCTAATATTTCCACACAGTCTGTGGCTGGCTGCTTGGGTCAGTAAAAGGTCTGCTACTAGCTCTCCTTCCACCTCATGTTATTATGGGAAGTTGAGTGAGATAATAGCAAGAACACATCTGGTTTATAGCTCTCCCTTGGAGAGATAATATAAAAAAGGATATGATGATTTATTCTGTGCAACAGGTATCTACTCTTATTTGGGAGTCTTTTTATGCAGGTCTCTCTCCTGCAATGGACTCTGTCTACCAGGATGATTAAGTACACCTGGGCTATAGGCAGTATATTTAGCTTTGATCCAGCCCTACAGTGTTTCATGTAGGAGACTCAGTTTCACCAAAGAGACCATTCTCTGGTTCAGGTGGAGCGCAGCACACTAGAAGGGTTTGATGTCTGAATATGAGAGGTGAAACTGCTGCTAGTGCAGGAGAAAAAACCCCAATCCAACAACTGGGAAGAAAAGCAGATGTTAACAGAGATTCCCTGCTGTGCTGGTGTAGCAGCCCAGGGAAAATCAATGTAGACCTATTTAAAGTGTAGAGGGCCCCACCAGAAACTGGGAATTGCCTTATGTATTTATTTTAACATTTAGTCACAAAGTCTTAAATACTGAAAGAACTGTCCCGAAGGGATGCTCTTCACATTTCAAAGCATGCAAATGACACCTGAGGAAATCCAGTCTCTGTTTGCACATAGTACCTTGCAAACAGCACAGCCTTGGGCCAGAAGACCCCGCAGTCACTCATGCAGGATTCACTGTGATAAACTGCAGCACCATCATTCTCTGATCACAGCTGGTGACTTGATTTTGTTCAGAGGTACATGACTCAATTCAGCTATAGAAGGTCCTCTTGCTGCCAAAGTAAAAATTGCCAATTGACTCTTACAACGTTTGTCTCAGCAGCTGAGGGAACTAGGGTTGTTTAGCCCGGAGATGAGGAGGCTGAAGGAAGACCTCATTGTTTTCTACAACTCCCTGAAAGGAGGTTGGAGTGAGGTGGGGGTTGGTCTCTTCTCCCTAGTATCAGGTGATAGAATGAGAGGAAATGGCCTGAAATTGTGCCAGAAGAGGTTTAGGTTAGATATTATTTACCAAAATGGTGGTCAGTCATTGGAACAGGCTGCCCAGGTTGGTGGTAGAGTCACCATCCCTGGAAGCGTTCAAGAAACTTGTGGACATGGCACTTCAGGACGTGGTTTAATGGCCATGGTGGTGCTAGGTCGATGGCTGGGCTCAATGATTTTAAAGGCCTTTTCCAACCAAAACAATTCTATGATTCTATGTCCCATGGTTGTCATTGTCATAAGATCTTAGGTTCTATGAAATGCCTCTCTTGTTTCTAGTTTTCATTCTTCCTGATCCATTTCCAGCCTGCTTAAGCTATTCCCAGATGAAAGATATCATCACATTTGACCAATGTTTATGTATAATTTTGGTACATGGATAGTTTTCACTAAATGGGTTCATTATAGAGAGTATGAACATCTGTGCCTCCTGAAAAACATAGTTTGACAAAACCAGCCTCCTTTTCTTAGGTGATGTTTTGATGAAAGAAGTACTAACTCTGTTAAGATGTAATTTTCTTACACAATTATTCTTTCATTACTATTCATTGTAGCAGAAAAGACCTAAATACCTGAATAATACAAGCTATGCTAGAAGACTTAGTATCTTTTATTAGACCAGATGATGAATCTAGAAAGGAATCAAAGGCTGTTTCTGTTTCAGGCCTGAAACAGGAGCTGTGTGGCTCAAAACCTGACTTCTTTACCAATAATAGCAGCTGGTGCAATGAAATATATTGGTGTTTCCTCCAAAGCTTGCCTAGATTTTTATTTCATGGTTTTCAGTCACTTGCTACTTTGAATTTTTACTGGTTTTCAATTGTATTAGAAGGGAACAGGCATTTTTATAAAGCCAAATTCAGAATATAATTTTGAAAATTTGAGGGTTTTTTTTGTTTTAGAAATACAGCTGAAGTCTGCTCATTGTCCTTCAGAGCAGATAATACAAGTCCTGATCCTTTCACCTTATTGCCTGATTTTTCAGTGGGAGAATCTCTAAGACTGTCTTTGATATATATTTACTGCAAACTAGGTCCACACTAACAGTCCAGGCTACAGATAACCATGTCAGCTCTGTTAAAATAGCTGAGTCCAATGACTCATCTGATGACCCTAATTCTCCTGGAAGAAATGTTCTTACTTAGAGTGGCCTCAGGTGTGTGCTAGGGAAAGCAAAGTGGACAGTTCGGCCATGAAGTCTGTGTTCTCTCAAGACAGCAGACAGTGGAGTCACCATCCCTGGAGGTATTCAAGAAACGTGGACATTTCAGGATGTGTTTTAATGGCCATGGTTATCTTAGGTTGACGATAGAACTCCATGATGTTAGAGGTCTTTTCTAACCAAAATCATTCTATCATTCTGTAAGATCTACGAACATAGTTACCCAAGTTCATCCATAATGTTGCTTCCCTGTCCGTGGTGTTGTACAAAGTCAGTCTAACACTTTGATGGAGGATATGAAGCTGAAAGAAAGTTGGAAAAGCTTTCAAAGAAAGGCCTGCATCTAGCTCAATATTGCTTTCCTAAACTTACCACTTAAGGAGTTTGCTGGCAGGTTGTTATGTAATGGCATTGCGATGGTGGGATGCTGTGCTGGAAAGAGCAAGTTGCTGCACAGCAATGAGAGGAGGCTGTGCTGTGGCAGGGGACTGTTTTTGTAGTGGTGGGATAAGAGAGACCTTATTTGCTGAGTGGCAGGGTGCTGCTTGTGTAGTGATACAATGACTTTGGCGATGGAGGAGATCACAGAGCTCCGGCAAGGTTTGAGAAACCTCAGCTGCCAAGTGACTTTGTTTTTCTTCTCATTCTTGTCACTGAGGCATGGAGAGAGACAGCCTAACCTTTTGTTCCAGTTGCATTTTTTACATTTTGTGTTGTTTTGTATTATGTTCAACAAACTCCTGACATCTGGAGTCACAGCAGTCCTTGGCCCTGAAGCGCTGTTTCCATTACTACTTAGACCCCCCTCTTTGCTTTTTTATTTACATAATAACACAACACCCTCATTCTACATCCCTTAGTCTCAGGAAACCACAATCACTTTATGTTCTACCCAGTCCTCCAGTCCTTTCTTTTATTTTTCCATTTGCATGATGGATTGAAAATGCCTTACTGTTATCAACTAGTTTCTGAACCTAATTTAGAAATTACTGTAGTGTATATGACTGGGTAGATGAAAATCCCAAGGAAGCAGTTTCTATTCTGCTTATTTTAGTATGATCAAATCCCATTCCTTAATCCATCTGAATTTTGTAATCCTGTGTTTCTACAGATTGGGAAGATGAGGCACTGAGGAATCAAAAGGACTTGAGAAAGTCTATAAGCAGAGTCTCTGTCTCTTAGTTCTTGTTCAGATTGTATCCTCACAGCCATTTCTCCTTCCTCAGGGGCATCAGGTCACATTTGAGTTCTGCTTTGATAGGAATGGCAGAATTAACATATCTTTACATAAGTTCTCCAGCAAATGTAGTATGAACTCTTCCTTGTTATGCTTTTTATTATTTTTAAATAATATAAAATATAAAGAACCTTTCTAGAAGTCCTACTGTTAGAGCAGGACCAGAGGAGGATACAAAGATGATCAGAGGGCTGGAGCACTTTTCCTAGAAGACAGCCTGAGAGGGCTGGAGTTGTTTGTCCTGGAGAAGAGAAGGCTCCAGATGGTAGCAACCTTCCATTATTTGAAGGAGGCTACAGGAAGGATGGGGAGGGACTTTCCATAAAGGCATGTAGTAACAGGACAAGGGGTAATGGCTTCAGACTGGAAGAAGGTCAATTTAGGTTACACATTAGGAAGACATTTGTCCCCATAAGGATGATGAGGCACTGAAACAGGTTGCTCAGAGAACTTGTGGAATCTCCAACCTGGAAGTGTAGAAAGCCAGGTTGGATGGAGCCTTGAGCAACTGGGTTTAGTAGGAGCTGTCTGTGCCCATGGTGGGGGTTAGAACTATATGATCTTTAAGATCCCTTCCAAACCAAACCATTCTATGATTCTGTGAAGTTTAAGCATCTTCATGGGAGAGAAGCTATGTTCTGGGCACAGCTGGTAAGCAGGAGAAGAAACTGTCACCAAGCATAAGGCCCTGCTATGTACCATATTCTACACAGGAGAGTCAGCTCTACATTAACCTGTGCTGGCTGCTAGACAGTGAGGGGAATGACAACCACCAGTGGCTGCTAGGATGTGGGTACATCACAGGAATCACCATGGGTGTACACCAGAGAGTTCCTGACCCAGGAAGGCCATAACCCCCAGGTGTACATGTAGGCTGCTCTAACACATAGCCCAACACATATCTGCAGGTCTGAGATCCAAAGGTCTGCTCTTCATATATGAAAGTTTTTTTTCCTTCATTTCCTTTTGAACCCTCAGTTTCAAAGTAGATGACTCAAAGACAAGTGAGTAAATGAGTTAAATGACTCAAAGAAAAGTGAGGAAAAAGAGTTAAATGAGAAGATATGAAATTCTGATTCCTGGGGTCATGTTCTACTCTACCCTGAAATGGTCATTAGTATAAAGGGGCTGAATTAGTCCTACCCATTAATTCCTCTGAAAGCAGTAAGTCTCTGTATCTTTGACACAGGCATAGACTGATGGACAAGATCTTAATCTCTTGCAGATAGTGCTAGAGTCAGATTTTCATAATAAATCCAGCATTTGACTGTTTTAACAGCAGGAGTTTTGTGGGGCTGATGAATACACACAGGCTTTACAACCCAGGGTAAATTACAGCTCTTCAAAATACAGGTCAGAAATGCAGAGGTTAGACAGCATAACTCTCCTGGAAAGGGAGATAAAGTCAGCCAGAGTAAGCTAGGGCAGACAAGAGCAAAGACCAAATATACCTCAAAGTAGTTCACTCAGCACAAAGCTCTTGTATTCAGCTAGTAGCACTGAAGATACAGATCTCCTCAAGGGATCAACCACTACCTATAACTAATGAAATCTCACTACTTCTTTCATCTTCTGCTTCTTTTTTTCCCCCCTACAGCTGCATTGTGTTAATTTTTTTTGAGTTCATTTTTGCCACTTGCAATATGTTCTCCCAATTACCCAATGACCTAAACAGAATCGTTTAGGTCATTGAGTCCAATCTTTAATCCAGTGCTGCCAAGTCCACCACTAAACCATATCCCTCAGCACCAAATCTATATACCTTTTAAACCCCTCCAGCAATGGGACTCCACCACATCCTTGGGTAGCCTGTTCCAGGGCTTGATGACTCTTTCAGGGAAAAAAATTTTCCTGATGTGCAATCTAAACCTCTCCTGGTACAGCTTGAGGCCATTTCCTCTCATTCCGTCACTTGGGAGAAGAGACCAGTGCTCACCTGGCTCCAATCTCTTTTCAGGGAGTTGTAGAGGGTGAAAATGTCTCCCCTGAGCCTTCTTTTCTCCAGGCTGAATAACCCCAGTTCCCTCACCCACTCTTCTGAAGACTTGTGCTTTAGACTCCTTACTAGCTTCAGTGCCCAACTCTTGACACACTCCAATACCTCAATGTCCTTCTTGTAGTGAAGACCTCAAAACTGAACACAGCATTAGAGGTAGAGCCTCATCAGTGCTGACTACAGAGAGATGAGCACTGCCCTAGTGTGACTGACCACACTTGCTGACACAGGCAAGGATGCTATTGGCCTTCTTGGCCACTTGGGCACACTGCTAGCTTATATTCAACCACCTGTTGACCTATGACCCCAGATCCTTTTCCCCTGGGCAGCTTCCCATCCACTCTTCCCCAAGCCTGTAGAGTTGTATGGGGTTTTTGTGACTCAAATGCAAGACACAGCACGTGGCTTTGTTGAACTTCATACAATTGACCCCCAGCTTGTACAGATCCCACTGTAGAGCCTTCCTGCCTTCAAGCAGATCAACACTACTACCCAGCTTGGTGTCATCTGCAAACTTACTGAGGGTGCACTCCATTTTGCCCAGCAAAGCATCCACCTATCCAAGCCATGTGCAGTCAGTTTCTCTAGAAGGATGAGGTGAGAAATGTTGTCAAAGGCTTTACTAAAGCATGTGTACTTCTAAAATCTCTCACAGTTTTCTAAAGGCAGCTTTCTTATATGGTCAATTCATACATTCCTCTATTGCCATCAAATACTACTCCTGGTAGCTTTGGTATTTACTCATTGGAACGGGCACAAGGGACTAAAAAAAAAAACAAAAAAACAAACCACACCAACAAAACAAACAAAACCCACCAAAAAAACCCCAAACAAACCAACCAACCAAAACAAAACAAAAACAACTTCAAAACGTTTTCATGTGTTGTGTCAGGAAGCACCAATGATACCATGTGACCACCATAGTTATGCTAACAGTCTGACCATGGCCTATTTGCACAGTTTGATTTGATCTAGCAGACCACGAAATAATAAGAATCAACTCATCAAATCTTAAACTGCATCTGAGATTATCATCTGGTCCTACAAATTTAAAGGAATTTTCTGACAAAACATAATTCAATGCAGTGTAGGATTCTCACATCTGAGTGGTGAAATGAAAGATGTAATAAGGCCTCAGTGTCTAAGAAACTCTGTTTTCCCATACCTATTCCACAAGAAAACAGGGAAAGTAAAAGAAATATTTCATTTACCTAAATTTTCAACATGGCTAATAACCTTTGAGCATTTTGAACAATTTTGTGTAGTAGAGAGATACCTATAAATAGAAGGTGTATTCTATTCCATTGCATTTCTTTTAGAGTGGTTTGGGGAGCTTTTACATTCTTTTTCTGTGTGGAAAAGGCACCATCCTTCTCCTCCCTAATGACATGCAGGTGAGCAAAGAGCAGTTAGTTACTCTTTGGCAGATAAATATCTGCTTTCTTTTCAGACGTGCTAAGATTTTGTGTAGAGAGTATCACTGCCTGATTGGCAGCAACAGGAGCTAAACCATGAAAGTGGCTGAAACACTCTTTGCTAATGGAGTGAGTTTGTTGTCCTCTTGCTCCACTTTTGTGCCTATTCGTTACAATTTGTTGATAATGGATTTTCCAGACAGATGTACCCAGACTCACATCTCATCACCTGTGTGTACAGAAACAAACAAAAAAGCCCTAACAAAACAAAACAATATTCAAGGCTAGAGTAAACGTCCTGACTTTACTAACGACAACTTCAAAGCAAAATGTTCCCTGAATGTGTCATAATTTTTGATTATTCATAGATTCATTGAATGATTTTTGTTGGAAGAGACCTTAAAGACCTAGTTCCAATCCCCCTGCCATGGGCAAGGATACCTTCCACTAGACCAGGGTGCTCAAGGCTCCTTCCAAACTGGCCTAGAACACTTCTAGGGAGGGGGCATTCACAACTGGATTTCCTCAGGTGTCATTTGCCTGCTTCTAAATGTCAAGGGCATCCTTTTGGGACAGTTCTTCCAGTATTTAAGATTTTTTGACTAAAAATTAAAATAAATACATGGGGCACTTCTCCAGTTCTAGGACGGGGGCATTCACAACTTCCCCGTGCAACCTGTTCCAGTGTCTCACCACCCTCTCTGTAAAGAATTTCTTCCTAATATCCAGTCTAAATCTTCCCTCCTCAATTTTCAATCCATTGCCTCTCATCCTATCACCACAAGCCCTTGTAAAATGTCCCTTCCCAGCTTTCTTGTAGGCCCCCTTCAGGTACTGGAAGGCTGCTATAGTGTCCCTGGATCCTTGTTTTCTCCAGGCTGAACAGCCCCAACTCTTGCAGCCTGTCCCCATAGCAGGGGAGCTCCAGCCCTCTGATCATCTTCATGTCCTCCTCTGGACCCCCCTCTGGCAGTTTGATGTCCTTCATATGCTGGAGGCACCAGAACTGGATGCTGCAACTTGACCTTAGAGTGATCATCTTTGGTTTGAGGTAGCAATTTTTTCTGATGAGTTGCAAGAATTTTTTTTTTCTGGGATAATGACAGATGGCAAACAAATGAGGGATAAGCTAACCTGCTAAATAACATGCCATGAAATTTAGCGTTTAAATTCCCATCTGGAAATGACTTTGCACTCAAATAGTCTTCCGGGGTTTGGGTGTGGATTGACTCTAAGTGCTGCACATTTCTGAGCCTGTAATGCAATTCTGAGTCCCTGGCAGTAGGCTGAGGCACACACATGACTGCTCAGCTGATATTAAAACCTCAGGGACCACAGAAGGTAGCAATTACATACCCTCACAGGGTGCTCATTGCTTGGGGCTCTTAGACATTATTGCTGCAGAAAGCTGCAAAGCACACTGCTTGCCAGCCATGCCCTGAAAGCTGCCAGCCATGCCCTGAAAGCTACCAGCCCTGAAAGTGTTATCAGCTTCTGAGCTCAGTGCTGTATGAAATGTCTTGACTTACTATGTTCTTTCCCTTTACTGTAAGTGATTTACATACATTTAAAAAGAACATAAACCCTGGTTACTTTTCCCATAATTCATTATGCTCTGTGCTAATCCAATCAATGTGTGCATCAAGAGATGCACTTTGCTCCAAATGGCTTCATCAAAATCAGAAATATAATCATCACATCACCCTACTAAGGGATCCTGAAACATACCAGTGGTAACATTAAAAAGAAAAAAGAACAAAACCAAACAAAACCAAATCCCACTTTTTAAAGGAAGTGCCAAGTATTTATGAATACAGTGATTCCAATTTTTCTCAACTGAGAACCTCTCATTATCACTACTAATGCTGAGGCCTTTACTTCTGTAGATTTCAACCTTTCAAACATTACTTTATATATCAAATTTATATTTCTCATGTGCAGTACTTTTGGTAGTGCAGTATGTTCAGTATTCTTCTTCCTGTTCCTTTCATAACACTGGGGGCATTCCCTAGGCTATGTGCTGGCATCAGGTGTGACTATTTGGGCAAAATTCCCAGTACACTGTGGTTAACATGAAGCAGAAACAGTCATCTGCACAGAGCACGTAGAATCATAGAATTGTTTTGGTTGGAAGAGACCTCTAATATCATCAAGTCCAACCATCAACCTAAAAACACCATGGCCATTGCACTGATGAGTCAGCCAGATGTTTCTCTACTGAAACAGCAAACAGAGGACTACAATCCATTTAGCATTATCCACTAGCAAAGTTCCAAAATCCACTAGCATTCAGCTTGGAAAACGTGGCTTAATACCTGATTTGTTTTAATTAGGATGGACTTGTCTTTGTGTTTAGCTTTTGAATTTACTGTGGGAGGTCTTTGCACAGTATCCAGCTTCTGTAGAGAAAAGTAGAACTTACTAAATATCAGCTCAAACATGTCTGTTAGAAACATTGTATCTACATTAAATTATAAATCCACAAGGTTCTTCAGGGCCAATCTTTTACCTTTTCAAATGTAATTTAGAAATTGGCTTAATATTTAAGATTTTACCATCTGTGTCACACAGTCAGCATTATAAATACAGGTATAAAAATTATACTCTCAATGTCATGTCTTTGACATAGCTGTACCTTCATTTAGGTACTTTATGTACATGTTTTCCACATACTTGGACACTTTTGAAAGTCTGTGACTGCTGAGCTCTCCTTTGTGTTCCTGCAACAGTTAGTGATGAGAATATTTTCCCTAGAGTCACTGATTTGTGAAAGTTAAGAGCACACATCTGAGAGCCTGATAGGAGCTCCTGTCTCATACATGCTTGACCCTATATAAAAGGCAACAATTTCATGCATCCCTTCCTCAATTCCAGGACTAGTGAAGGATGTCAGATTTGTGGCTCCTGATTCCGAATCTCACCGAAACACAGAATGGTAGAGTTGGAAGGGACCTCTGGAGATCAGTCCAAACCTCCTACCAGAGCAGGTTCACCAAGACCAGGATGCACAGAATGGAATCCAGACAGGCTTTGAATGTTTCCAGAGACTCCACCACCTCTCTGGGCAGCCTGTTCCAGTGCTTCACCACCCTCAATGTAAAAAAGTTCCTTGTCATGTTTAGATGAAACTTCCTATGTTCAAGTCTGTGCCCATTACCCCTTGTCCTGTTGCTGGGCACCACTGAAAACAAACTGGCCTCATCCATTTGATGTTCAGTCTTCAAGTGTTTATAAACATTGATAAGATCCCCACCTCAGTCTGCTCTTCTCCAGGTTAAACAGCCCCAAGTCCCTCAGTCTTTCTTCATAAGAGATATTCTAGTGCCCAAATCATTTTTGTAGCCCTTTGCTGTACCCTCTCAAGCAGTTCCCTGTCCTTCTTGAACTGGGGAGCCCATAGCTAGATGTAGTACTCCAGATAAGGCCTCACCAGGGCAGAGTGCTCTGTTTTTCACTAAGATTGTCTCAAATAATTCTGTTTGTATTTTTTTCTTATTTTACCTTCCCCTCACCCCAACTCCTCTCCCTCAGATGCTGTTTCCCACACAGCAGCTAGTGAAGGACACAGCTGTATTGTCTTTATGAGGACAAAGAATTCCCTAGGGCCAAATCTTTCCCACATTCACTATTAAGGCAAAGTCTTATCATTAGTCTTCCTATAATATATCTAGTTTGTAGATAAATAAATGAACAGAATATATTCTGTCTGCAGAAGACTGTTTTAGTAAAGAATAAATGAAATTGAGATAATAGAAATCATAGAATTGTTTCACTTGGAAAAGACCTCTAATATCATTGAGTCCAACTGTGAACCTAATGGCCACCTAACCACATCCCCAAGTGCCACATCCACGTTTTTTGAACACCTCCAAGGACAGTGACTCCATGACGTCCCTGGGCAGCCTGTTCCAACGCCTGACCACTGTTTTGGTAAGGATATTTTACCTAATATCTGACCTAAACTTTCTCTGTAACAATCTCAAACCATTTCTTCTCATTCTATCACCTGATATGAGGGAAAAGAGACCAACCCCCACTTCACTGCAACCTCCTTTCAAGGAGTTGTAGAGAGCAATGAGGTCTCCCCTCGGCATCCTCTTCTCCAGAATAAACAATCCCAGTTCCCTCAGCTGTTCCTCACCAGCTCTGTTGCCCTTCTCTATACACACTCCAGCAACTCGATGTTCTTGCAGTGCAAGACCCAACAACTCAGCCCAGTATTTGAGGTGCAGCATCACCAGTGCTGAGTACAAGTGCATGATCACTGCTGGCCACACTATTGCTGATTCAGGCTAGGATGCTGTTGACCTTCTTGGCCACCCGAGCACTCTGCTGGCTCATGTTCAGACTGCTGTCAACCAGCAACCAGCCAGCCCCCACCCCAGTCAACATTCCAGCCATTCTGCCTCAAGTCTGTAGCATTGAATGGGGTTGGTGTGACCCATGTGCATGGCCCAGCGCTTGGCTTTGTTAAACCTCATGCAACTAATGTCAGCCCATTAAGCCAGCCTGTCCAAATCCCTATGGTTATTGACATAATATGCTGATGATATGCTTGAGTATAAATGGAAGACTCATTCCCTCTCAGGAGCCCAAACAAGGGGAAAATACTTTTCTTTAATGTGGCCATGTGTTGCACATGGGGCCAGAAGTCAGCTACTGCTCTCAGCTCTCCGGAGCTCTGCCATTAGGCAACTGAGAGGCTTTGACAGATTGGTTGTGACCCAATTTTCAGAGCTGTAAAAAGAAGATTTAATACTTATCACCTGCCTCACAGGGAAGTTAGAGGATCCCTCATTTCCCAGAGTACTTTAGGATGTAAAGTGTGCTGCAAAGAATTAATTCTTGGAAGCAGGAATTGATCACTTCTTAGAGTCAGCTCCACTATCAGGTCACTACACTGCTGCTAAACAGCCTGTCCCAGTTATCTATGAGACAAACCTGACAAAATGACAAAAGTAATTTTTTTCTAGAGCTGCTATGAAGAATGACTTGGAGTCAGTCCATTGCTAGGTTTAACAGTGTGCTTGAAACCACTCTGCCACACTGCCTAATGCCTGCTGAGTTTGAGAGCCCTTGTTTATTCTCCTGAGGGATAGCTGTGATTTCTATATCCATTTCAAGAGCATAATTTGTGAATTTCAAAGCAGCGCTAACCACTGTGATTTAGATTCTTCCCTAGTTAAATTCACTGACTTCAAGGAAACTGTTGTTAGAGCAGATGAGCTCTCTGCTCTGTTTGATCAGAAACTTTCTCAGAAATTGTTACCTAAAGTTGAACATCTCTATATGCAGAGAGGCAGTAAAAACCTATTCACAACTTTACTTAGACACTGGATGCCCAGGTATCGAATTATTCTCTTTCACCTCAGACCTGAATTACTTGCCCAGCTCACTCTCACTCTCTTTGTGAAAGGGAAGATTTTTTTCTTCCTAAAACTTAATTAAATGGTGCAAGCAGGGCACTGGCATTGACTTGTCACTGAGGTTTTCCATAAGTCCCCTCATCTACCTGCTTTGTTTCCTTTGCATTACAAGAATAGGAGATGATGTGAAACTCAATTAATCCACTGAAAGAAGTTTGGAAGAATATTGCAGAGAGACAGGAAGAATATAGCAAACAGCTACTTAAAACATGTTCCAATGCAATTATTGGACTGAAGAGGTTCTTTCTACAGCTCCAGTCTTGGTAACAAACATGGCAACATATGTTACAGTGACAAAAATGACAAACACTACATTAAATACCTTTCATGTCCCCATATTGTTTTCAACAGCATCTAGAAGCAATATCTTTAAAATAAGCCATGTTGGTGTCTCAGCTTATTATCTGTTTAAGGACTGAAATTAATTCAACCTGGAAATCAAAAGCCTTCAGACAGTAGGGTTTATCAGCTAGCTACCTTGCAAGCACAATGGGCCTGGGTCACCAGATCTTTCAGTCCCCATGCCTCTCTGAAAAAAAAGCTCCTGCACTGTCCCTACAATTTATAGCCACTCATTTCCTGGTAAGCCAGTCTTCAGCAAATCACTTCTTGGCAGAAGCTCTTCTGTCTCTCCCTAACACCCTTGAGAATTCTGGTGAGTGTTTTAAACCCCAAAACCCTTCGAAAAGTGACCCTTCTCTCAGCCCAGTGCTTCACTGAGTGCTAGCTTTGAGCTTCAACATTTGTGTTTACACTTTTGCCTTTTCTTACTGACTCAGCAGCCCATAGCCACCATATAGATCCCTTAATCTGTACATATATCACCTGGTTACAGGGCTACTAAAGAAATGGATGTTAGCACGCAGAACAAGGTCACAACCCATGCATTGATTTCTGGAAACTGTTGCTCTAGGAGGTGTCAGAGATCTCAGCAATGAACTGCATGATCTACACAGTGGGCTTTTGCTGGTTGCCTTGAGCAACAGTAGCACTATTTTCTGCTTTCACTTTCAGTACTATGGCACAATAGCAAGTGCTCACTAAGGCTCTTCCTGCCTTTTCCGTGTGGGGTAGGAATGACAAGCTACGCAGCCTTCCCTTGCGCTGACTGCAAGGTTTCAATCTGGTTGCCACAGCAGGTGGCATTGAAAAGATGATGTGGCTGTTTCAGGTCACACATTGAAAAGATAAGGTGGCTGTTTCTTTAAAAGAGCAGTAGTGGTGGAGACATGCAGAGAATGTGAAATGTTGGAGAACAAATCATCATAATGAAAGGATTCTATGATTCTATGATTCTTTCTGAACTTGTATACAGGTTAATGAAACTCAGGCTGGTTTCTATCAGTGACTGCTCAAAGCATCTGTTACCTGAAGCACACACTGGTATCTACATGAGATCACATAGCACAAAACACCTTTTCTGTCCCTTGATATTTTTTTTTTGTTAAAGGCTTGAGACCCATTAATTCATTTTCCTTTGTTTCATTCTCCTCATACACAACCAAGACCTACGCAACACACTTCCAAAAGGCATGAGCAGTGAGGATTTAAAAAAGCCCGGAAGCATGTAATAGTCTACAAGGGGCTAATTTCCAATGGCATCACAATACAAGAATGTAAAAGCTATTCAAGCAGCTGAGCCTGAATCCTGAAGCACTTCTGATTACCTGTCTCATAGAGCACCTACCTCATGGAGCACCACAAAAGCCACAGAAATGCTGGCACAGGAGCAAGCATGTCACTTACTGCCTGGCATGAACGGCAAAACAACACAGATGAAGGAAGAAAGTCTCTGAACAGAGCACAGCAGAGAGCTGTCCTTAGAGTGCTTGGCTGCAGCACAAACAGCTCATTCCTGCCCTGCTCCTTGCCTGCACCAGTCCTTGCTGCTCAGAGGAGTCACACAGCATTGAGTCCTGTCACATGGACAGATCTCTCATCCTCTGTGATTCTATTCAGGCTGTTTCAGTCCCTCTATGCACGCCATGATTCTGCCCTGCCTAGCTCAGCTGCAGGGCACAACAAAACACCTTACAACCTGAACCAGGGAAATCAGCCAGGCTAGCCAGGCTTTGTGTTACTCCAGTTTGGAGCTGAGTTAAGGATTCAGGAAGAAATACTTCTGTAATTTTATTCTCCCACCCCAAGGAAGCTGCATTCTTCATCAGGGTTAAATATTTTTCTCCTTTTTAGTTTCCCTGCCCCCAAATTGGCTCATCCATCACTAGAATCAATATGAATGCAAAGATTTTGGTGGATTTGTTGTCATGGCAACCACTTCTCCTCTCTGATATCCCTTACAGGCTTTCCAGACCTTTTCTTGCCTTTAAATTACCATTCTGTCCTACATTCTGAACACACTGTATTTTAATTCCACATTGTGAACTTCATTTGAAAACAAACTGTGCACAATCACAGCCAAACGATAAAACATTCCCCACTGGAAGACTGGAGAAGGCTGTTTGAGTGAATACCAACTATGGTCCCAAAATGGCTGCTTGGAAAAGTGAGGCTGAAAGCCCTCTCCCTTGGAGGGCAGTCAGTATGCACATTATGACTGCTGTGAGAGAAGCTTTATGTTTCTTTTTTCTCTCCAGAGTCTCTCTGTTGCCCAGAGAAAGGCTCATTTTGTGATTAAAGCAGTAAGGCATGAAATTAGGATCCAGACCACTTAGAGTTACTCACATAAATAAAGTTTGCAAGATTTCTTTTTTTTTCAAGTCCCTTATCCAAGTTCCAGTTGCCAGAAATGGCTAGTCGAGTCCCTTAACTTTTAGCTGGTTTAGCTGTACTGAAGATGAAGATACTACATACATAGCTACCTATCAAATATGCTGAGAGACCAAGGTATTGTGGAAGACACCAAGATCACATAGAAAGCTTTGTGGATAGGTAGATAGATCAGATAGAAAGCTTTTCACATGGAAGAGACAAGGTGTAATGGGTACAAGTTACTCCTTGGAAGGTTCTAATTAGACTCCAGAAGATTCAAAATGAGAACAGTTAGACATTGGAATCATCTCCAAGGGAAGCAGTGGATTCCCCTACACTGGTCAGTTTTAAGACTCAGCTTGACAGGGTGCTGAGCCATCCCATTTCAACTACTACTGCCTAGAAAGTATATCCTTGGGGTCCCTTCCAACCTGGCATTCTGTGAGTCTGGGTGATTTGTGTAAATACAAACCTGTCACTTCTTCTAGTGCATTCATAACCAGCTGTCATGTTCCGGTTCCAAGCTAATTGCACGTTTCATTAGAAGATAACACAAAACTCTTATGTTTCTGTGCCAGTTCAGAAGTTTTCCTAGAAAGCCCAAGAAGTGCAAGGGCATGCGGTTCCTATTCAAAGCAAAAGCAATCTGTGCTCTTAACATCACAAATACTTACAAAAAACATCTACTTAGTAAGGAACCACAAGCTAAAACAATGCAATGAAAGAGAAAAGGAAGAAATAGAGTATTAAAAGTACAGTTTATGGTGGTATGGAGAGTTCAGGAGCTGGCTGGAGACACAGCGTGATAGGAGTTGGGGAGGGAATTTGATTTGCTTTGTTGTCTCCCTCTGCTCCTTCACTAGACAGTTGCTTTCACTCAGCATAATTTGCTGTTGGCTGCTATTCATTTACATCACCATTGCTTTTATGAAAAATGGTTTGTCATCTTTCAAAATAGTGCTAAATAAAGGTGCTGTATAAAGCAGGTGCTATATAAAGCATGATGAATGTGAAGAGATCTTATTTCCTTATGATCTGCAAGTCGCTTCTAAGCTACATACCTGTGCTGCTCAAAGTCTAATTTGGGTCAATCTATTCTACTTTTTCTTTTTTTCTCTAAGCACCCTTTACAAATGAAACTTCTAACTGAACCCTTTTGAAAAGAAAAGGCTGCAATCAAATATGTTAGCTTTGCCAGAATTCAATTCTCCTAACCTGTGGACAACCCCCCCCCCAATAATCTACTTGCCATAATTTATGCAAAATTTCCAAGTAGCTTTAGAATGAGCAAACCCTTAACAAGCAGATCATTTCTTTAAAACGTTTTGCCTCTCAACAGCTCTTGTACTTTGCCAGATGTGGTAAGGTCACAGCTAGAGCTGAGCTGCTCCTGGGGATGATGATGCAACTCAAGCAGAGGCAAGTATATCTATCCCAGACACCAGCTGCCTAACAGCTAGATGTGTAGCAGCTAATTCAGAGGGAACTCAGCAGCTGAGTTCCCTTCACAGTGCTGCTAGGAGCCATCTCCAGTGCTGACCTGAACTCGGCTCCTTTCTCAGTTGCCACATGACACTACCCCAGACTAACCTTGTACTTTAGTCTGTAAAGAAAATTCTTTTCCTTGTCTAGATCATTCATGATTTCCAATTAAATGTTGCTGCACCTCTCCTATGGAGACAGACTGAGAGAGTTGGAGCTATTCATTCTGGAGAGGAGACAGCTCTGAAGAGACCTGATTGTTGCCTTCCAGTGTCTTAAGGGGGCTACAAGAAAGCTGGTGAGGGACTTTTTAGGGTGTCAGATAGTGATAGAACTGGGGAATGCAGCAAAACTAGAAGTGGGAAGATTCAGATTGGATGTTAGGAAGAAGTTTTTCCACCATGAGGGTGGTGAGACACTGGAACAGGTTGCCCAGGGAGGTGGTAGAAGCCTCATTGCTGGAAGTTTTTAAGGCCAGGCTGGATGTGGTTCTGGCCAACCTGATCTAGTGGGAGGTGTCCCTGCTCGTGTCAGGAGGGTTGGAACTGGATGATCCTTGAAGTCCCTTCCAACCCTGACAATTCTATGATCTATGATTCTATGATACTTGATTGGCAGCTGGCTAAGACCCCGATGCATTCTGCTGAGGGTTGTAGCTGAAAGACTCTGTTTGTGTTCTCCTTGGTGAAGTCCTAAAATAGTCACAATTTCCCCTGCAAATAGCTCCAGCCTGCGGCCTGTAGATGGTTTACTGGCAATGTGACTTAGGAGGATGCTTTAGCAGTAGATCATTACTTCTTAAACAGTTGAAAACAGAAGTCTAACTAGCCTGTTAATCCTCTAAATAAATACTATGTGTGAAAAAAACAAGCTGCAATTAGCAAGTCAGTAAGCTGCAGATACTTCTTTTCTATGTACAAAACTATGAGTCAAAAACTTATAAAGGAACTCTTGACTTTAGATAATATTTTTTAAATTAAATGAATAAAACATTAGCTTCAAAATGCTACACTTTTTGTGTTTTCCTGTTGAGCAGTGACCCTCTTTCAATATTTCTTAACTTAATCATTGGGTCAGTAGCACTAGGTGCTGAAAGACAGCTGGTTTGGATCTTTTCATTTATGGTGTAAATAAAGAGTGAAAATCCAAAGTCACCTTGCTTACACTTCTCCACAAAAATTTGTACAGGATTTTTGCCTGCATTCACCTATTGACTGTGACCTGTGAAAGCACAGACCATCCTGAAGTACTGATAAGAGATTAAAATTAAAACAAAAATTCTAGGAAGGAGTGGGGGGGAAAAAACAACACCAAACCAACAAAACAAACCCACAACATAGCATCAAATCTAAAAGGATAATTCTCCAAATAGAAGACAAAGTCTGTTCCAGTTATTTTTGTAAAGGGTTGATTGCAATTTGCATCCTGCTCAAGCAGCATCTGCCATCAGCAGTGCTCAGTAGGCCTTTTTTTTTTTTTTTTGACTGCATTTTGCCTGTGAATGTTGCTTGATGACATTTCCGTCCTCAATCCTTGTGCAATGATCATCTATCTCTGCCCTTAAACCTAAACACACCTTGCTGCAGGTGATTTGGAGCTTCTATTCCATCTATCACAGTTATGACCCCGGGCTGGTTTACCAGAGGTGCCGTGTCAACCCTTCAGGGTGTGCTTGTAAGAATATTGTCAGTAAATTGTGTTCCCCAGGACATACATTTGGGATATGGGATTTCTGTGATGCAGAATAGAATCTTGCATTATTCTCTGACCTCAAAGGGAAACAGCAGATGGAGAGTAAGAAGGATAAATAAATCCCTTCCCTTCTCCATGTTGCATGCCAGGTTTAGAGGGACACATCTGGAGCTATCAGAGAACAAAGCACTGTGGTAAGACAACAAAAACAACCCTCCCCAAAATAACCTCCAAATCCTTCATGATGAGGGCAACACTATTACATGGAAACCACAGTCACCCATACAAGCAAGCAAAAATAGAGTTTGAAAGTACTCTTTGCATTTTCCATTCACTGTTGACAAGTAGCATCAGTCCCACAGAGACTGAAATCTTTGCAGGGCAAACAAGGACAGAAAAGCATCATGCTGCTGCTACATCTGCTCTTCCTGTGCAGCATGCTTTGTGGGGTTTTAGCTATCCTTGCTTTCACAGAGCAATAGGAGACAGATATTGCCTTTGTTTATCTATTTGCCTTGTAGCCTCACTCAGTATATTCTGATGATTGACAAAAGGAAGGTAGTATTTTAGCAGTTTTTAACTGAACCTGTAATTTCTTCCCCCACAATCCCCAACATGATCTGTAATGAACAGAAAGCTCTGCTGTCCACCTTCTGAAATGAAGAATTGATACTGGACAGCCAACGTGACGTGTCAAGCCTGTATTCTTTATTGCAGCACTGGGGTACAGAGGGAATCTCTTCCCAAAGTCTGTACCACTGAGCCCTGAATAAGCCAAGTTTGTACAGCCCCAAGACATGCATATTCAGAATTTCTACCTAAAATATAGAACTCCTCCTCATCTAGAGCATTCTAATTTCAAGGATTATGTCTTTTTATTACTACTCCACAGTCTCTGTTGACATCTACTGTCTGTTCTTTATGACAACTGCCACTCTGAGGGGGCTTGCTGGGCAGAAGCAGCCCCCCCATTCTTGAAGACTCAGTAGCTTAATCTTGCTTGTTCTTCTCTTTCTCCTTCACTCTTATTCCTGTTTTGCGAGTCATTCTGTCTCTGGAGGCCTATGAATTAGTGCAAAACATCTCACTTGTTAGTTTAACAGTCTTTTATGGCCTAAACATTACTATCAGCTAAGCAGAATTTCATCCACTACTTATCTTATGAAGCCACTAGTTTATGCATTCACAAGTTGCAATAATATTCCAGTTCGCTACAAAAGATAGAATAAGGCTCTTTATTAATATAATATTCTGAATCACACTAATATATTGACTCAGTATCTCAAATACTTGTTTCACCTTCCTTGGTCAAAGGCTGAAGAACTCTCGCTAGCAAGCAACATTGAGAACCTCCAGGGATTTATCTTGAGAATCATATTATTAGAATTTAAATCATATTACTGCCTTGAAATTGCCACCAAGAAAAGAAAGCCACCCAGTCAGTGTAAGTCAGCAGGTGCTAGATCAGTGCTTAATGTGTAAAATAGAAGGGTATCTTCAAGCCAGTTCCAACAGTACTGCTAAATTAAAGAAATTGAGTTGGATTTAGGCAAATACTGCTCATGACTGGTTATCGAAAGAGCCTAGTGAAGAAACTGCTGCACACAATTGAAAGGTAGTGAGCAAAAGTCCTGATAACCAGAAGATGGTGCAGAACTAATTGAAATAATTTAGTCAGGTAATAGTTTAACTGTTTGTACTTATATGTAATGCTAGCTGCAAATGTGAACAAACCTGAGATCTTCCCCATTTAAGCCGAGTCTGCTGGTGGGCAAATGGCTTTATTTAGAGGAAAGCATAGGAGATTACAAAAGGCAGGGGGGCAATAAGGGGTGTTAGAAAGAATGACTGGTGTACAACAGCAAGGATTTTGCTAAGATAAGTAGCAAAAGAAGACAGCAAGTGTGCAAGAAGTTCAACTATCTACAATCACACATAGTTGCAAATTCAATTTAACTACGGCAAGGAAGCTACTAAGCCTCAGGCTCAGGGTTTTGGAATGCTAAGTAGCAAAGCAAAGAGTTTGTGAACAAGAAGACTTGAAAGGACAGAGCAAATTGCAGCTTGATGGGAAATGACACCAAGGTGTAAATTTTCCATTAGTATTAGCGGGACACTCACATCCCAGTCTGCACACACTGAACCAGTACAAGAAATGGTATTTATAATTAGATTTTCCCTGTAGGAATAATAACAAATAAATACTAATAATACTAATATTAATACTACTACTACTACTACTACTAATAAAAGCTGACGTAAAACAAAAGCAAAAATCAGGCAAATAGAATGTTTTAAAATTCCCTTATGACACAGAGCTTATCCAAAGAGACAGAGAAGAAAGGTACAGGATTCTCAGTTTAAATGAATAAAATTCATTGCCACAAACAGTCAGATGTACGGAAGATCTAGTACATTAAACAACTCCAGAAGCTTCTCCAGAGGTGTTCTATAAGAATTTATTTTAAACTGTGTTTCAGTTCAATTATGTACCAAAGTATATACCACTTGTCAGCTCTTGTATCAACTCAGCTGCAAACAGGAGCAGTGAGGAAACAACTACAGAAGAGTTGGCATTCTGCCCTGAGCAATGGCTTCTATCTGCTAGAACACAGGCATGGAGAGCAACTGGAATAATCACTGTTTAAGGCCCCTAAACAGCTCTTCCTTGCTCTCCTAGCCACAGTTAAGGGATGTGCAGCAGTGCCATGAGTAAATCTCAAAGTGTTCTAACTCAAGCCCTAATTCAGGCACAGCTGTGTGTCTGCAGTAGAGACATGCCTGATTGGCATGTGGGTTTTTTTGATCTCTTAGTAATTGTATGTGCATCTGATACCAATGTTCAGAACGTATCTGATGTTGCTCTGCTTTGCAGAGATGAAAGCCTGAACCGGTTGCTTTGCGCTCCTTGGGGGCCCTCTCCAAGCTCGCCTGTGTACCCCTCCTGTTCAGGCACGAGTGTTTTAAGGAGTGAACAAGGGGTGAATGTGCCAGTTGGTGTTCCCTTTACTGTCAGTCACTATTATATGTGACTTTAACAAGTGTTAGCAGCTTAATATGGTTTAGGTTAATGAGGCATTCAGTGAGATCCAGCTTTCCAGTTTCTTGGGTTGATGAATTAATCACTGCTACTTAAAGCTCCTTGTTTGCATTGGAAAGCTGCCTGTTCCCAGTACAGGATCTGGAGAGCTGTCTACACTGTGTGTCAATGTGCTTTAAACTGTATCCCAGGAATAGGTAGATACATGGGAATTACTGATACACCCCAGCTCACATCTATCAAACACCACAAAACAATTCTTGCTCATCAGACTAGCTTTCTTTGTAGAAAATTTCTGAAATTGCTGTGCCCTTAAGGCTTAGCAGTAGTTTCACATTGGCTATAGGACTCTTTCAGGGAGTGTTTTTCATTTCTTTTCTCCTCCTTCCCTCTCTTTTATTAATTCCATCCCTATCTTCTATATAATTTCTTTCCCAGTGGCAGCAAAAAACACTTCACACCCTCAAATACTTCAAACAGATCTGGTTTTATTCTCCTTTTTAATATGTTTGGAAAATCAAATACCAGAGAACTGCTGCTTATGGCACAGTACAGAAATCCCACAAAGGTTAATATGAGCCTTGTACCTTAAACGGAGAGAAGGGAGAAAGCCATTGCAGGGTATCCAATTTTTGGAAAAGTCTATTAAATTTTCAGTAAGCTGAAAGAAGTGAGAAGTTTTTAATTCAGAGGAATCTGAGGAGTCAGCAACAGACTTCAAATTGAAACTGAACTTTGTTTTTTCCCAAGAGGTTTCCTCTCTTCCTCTTTCAAACTCACTTCTTTCTGCCTTCCAGTAACCTCTTTTGTAGTGAGTGATGACCACCTTCCAGAGAACAAACTGAGCAGTGCCAGTCAGCATACATGCACTCTACAGACTACTGAATGCTTCTGAGATACCAGGGGCATCAGCAAACATCCTGTACTGCAGAAAAGATAGAGAGCTGCCCTCCACCACGCAGAGCTGCTGCCTGCCTTCAGGCACAGGGATCTTGTGCTCAGGCACAGAGAGCACTAAGCTCTGGACTGCCTGCAGGTCCACCACACTCTGCTATGACTAACAGAAAACTTCTTTTTCATCATGTTTACATGTGATCAAATGATTTCTAGTACTGGGATTCCCTGTTTAGACCTGGCCTACAGCAAAGGCTCACAGAGCATGGTCACCAGAGGCTTCCTCCCAGTATTCTTGAACTAGCCTGAATACACCAGAGGTATTTTCAGTAGTAACATTATTCAAAATAGGTACTGGAGTTTCAAGCCTACCCTATTACAGAACACAACAATGTCTCCAAGAGATGGAACTGAAGAACAGCAGTTTATACACATTGCTTCCAATCCCACATACATTAAGCTGGAACCATCTAGCCTGCACATGGTTCTACCCTAAAGATTTATTTGTCTTAGTAGAGATTCTACTAGAAAGTTTTCTGTATAGCTCTTACTTGCCTCTTCCTGTTGTTAGACAGGCACAACAGTATTTGAAGCATCAGGAGCTGGGAGTCCAGAGGGATGCCACAGTCAGCAAGGCAGGGCCTCATTAACCATGCCCAGCCCCACAGAACAAGAGAAAGGGGCAGAGCTGGGGGTGGCAGCCAGTCAACCAGGTCTGAGATCAAGCTAGGAAGTTAGCTTAACAAGTGAAGATCACCAGGTCCATTGTCTGGCATAGGCATGGCTGTGACACAACTGGGAATTCTACTTCCTACAAGCTCCAGCTCCAAAGCCTAAGCTGAGCTTAAGCACATGCATAGAAGCATTTAGGTTGGAGAAGAGCCTTAAGATCAAATGGAACCATTTACATTGCCAAGTCCACCACTAAAGCATGTCCTTAAGTGCCATGTCATGGGGCTCCTGGACCAATGGTGTGAGTGGAGGCCTCAGTGCCTTGGTAGAAGGATTAGTGTTTCTCTTCTTTGTAAGCATGGCTTAGTAGAAAAGTACAGTAAATACATTCCTGAATTCAGACAAAAAAATTAAATGCTACTTTACATTAATGTACAATGAATTGTTTGCCAGCTTGACAATTACTGAGGGAGAAAATTGAAAAAAGATTTTCTTTGGGAAATGAAGGAGGATACAGGAAACAGTACTAATGAAAATTCCATCAGAAAATCAGATAAAAGAAAGAGGGTATTTTAAAAATTTGTCTGACACTGGTGCTTAAATTCTAATTCCCCTCAAGGACCGTAAACTGTGAAAGGATGGGAGCTGGTTTTTGCGTTACAGTATGTTGTTGAAATTGCCACAAGATGAACTTTAATTGAACCACTAGTGAGTCTGGGGTGTTTTAAGTTTAGTGATATTGTCATGCATGCTGAACTTTGGATGGGGTCAGAGATAATAGAATGGATGCTGCCTGGGGCAAGGCTGTTTCTCATGGCATGAGACAATTGTTCTTATGGTTCCTATTTTTGAGCACAATTTTCTCCTTTTCCATAAAAGGTTCCCATGAACAAATTCAGACTCTGAACAAAGCCACAAAATAGAATTACAGAGGGCAGGATCTGGGATTAACTGACCCATGTGCTGTGAGAGCAGGCTACACATTAACTGGCAGCAGCTGTGGCAGTTGCATAGGCAGCTGTCATCAGTTAAATTACTGAAGGTGTTAGGTTATTATTTTCCTGACTGTGACTCAAGCATGCTTTTTTGGGGGGGGTGGGGGGGGGGGTTGGTTTGTTTGTAGGTGTTTGGGGTTTGTTGGCGATTTTTTGTTTGTTTTTGGATGTGTTTGGGGGGGGATTATTTGGTTGGTTGGTTTTGTGTGGGTTTTTTGTTGTTTTTTCGTGTTTGGTTGTTTTTTTTTGTGTGGGTTTATTATTTTCACACCATCTGGTGATCATAAGGAATGTGTATGAAAAAACTAACCCTAAGAGGTTTACTCCATCCAGACCAAAGGCATTTCTCATTCATGCATTCAACAAAGACAATACAAGATGCTCCTCTGAGACAAATGATGCGTTGATCTGACTAAATGTAAGAATCTTAAGGTGAAGAAGCACCCAGGATCCCTTCACAGTCATTAGAAACCTAGCCAGCCAGTGGAAACCTACTCTAAGTCATCCAATAGAGTCTAGGAGCCATTTCATGTCAGCCTGATTCATGTCTAAAATAAATCCACTGAAAACCTGTCCCTTTATTTCTTGCAAAGAAACCCTCATTGACTGACTGATACAGACATATTTATAGTGTAAAATTAAATGAGACAAATCTTCAGTCTGGCTGAGAGAATTTATTAATTAATTTCTTCCAGTAAATGAAAGAGGTCAACTGTGACTTGCCCTAATGGCACAACTGGTGCCAAGTCAAGCTGTGCTGACAGGAGATAACAGTAGGGGCTGCTGAAGTAAGAGAGAGGCCAGTACCAAAAGAGATACATCTTTTGTGGCTAAAAAGGGAAGTCACATCAGTGGCATAATATGAATTTTCAGATGAAAAAGAAAAAAAATATGAAGGAGCATTTGTCATGCAGCAGTTTTTTCCTGAACTGGAAAAAGCCCATGGCTATATGGTCATAAGCAACTGCACCTAGGTTCTGAAGATTCTTCTGTGGTGCTAAGACATGAGAAATTTTAATTTTCTTAATTGTGCTGTAGAACAAAAGCTTCTGGTCTATTGCTGTAATGAGAAATGTAGTTAAGAAAGATTTACAGGTGTTTGCATTGTGTATGACAATACCATCCCTCAGAAATCAAAGTATATTCTGGCTTTAACCTGCCATAGTCACAAGTGGGGAATGATGGTTTAAAACTTCTTCAGTACTGGTGATGTTCTACCTGGGCGTTTCATGATGTGCAGCCAAGCCATAGGCCATTAGAGTAGAAAGTAGTTTGTAGTGAAAGGGAAAATATATGTATCAATATCACAGTTTTCTTCAGAAAAATGCATTTTGAATCAGATGAATGCCCAGAAACCCTTGCTAGAAGCATATGAACATTCACAACTGCCATCTTTAAGTGGTGTTGCTTATCAGAGAATTTATTCTCAAATATTTCCTTCTTATCTTCAGATCATCAGTATAAGGTTTCTATAAGCAATAGTAATTTTCAGTTAAAATTACTCTAAGAGAGACCATATTGTGGCCTTCCAGTATCTGAAGGAGGCCTACAAGAAAGCTGGTGAGGGACTTCTTGGGGTGTGGGATAGTGATAGTACTAGGGGGAATGGATCTAAACTAGAGGAGGAGAGATTTAGATTAGACAGTAGGAAGAAATTCTTCACCATAAGGGTGGTGAGACACTGGAACAGGATGACCAGAGAGGTGGTATAAGCCCCATGCCTGGAAGCTTTTAAGGCCAGGCTGGATATGGCTCTGGCCAACCTGATCTAGTGTGAAGTGTCCCTGCCCATGTCAGGGGAGCTGGAACTGGATGATCCTTGAGGTCCCTTCCAACCCTGACAATTCTGTGATTCTGTGCATACATTTGAGTCTGTTGCTCAAGCCTGTCACTACTCAACTGGAAAAGGCCATTTTGCTCTGCTCCACCATCCAAATGATGAACAAAATAAGTGAAGACAGTTATATGTAGACCTGAAGAGAGGGACAGGAAGTAGAGGGAAATACATTTTGTTCAACAAGCCTTCCCTACACTTGGTATTATTTTTCCCTCAGCATTGCTAGGTTTCAGCACGCTGATAAGACAATAAACAAAAGTGATCCTCCCATCCCTTCAGCTGCTGACAGAAACCTTCACCCACGCTCAAAACAAGACTTCTTGTACCACTCAAAGGATGCTGTTGCATGTCAGAATGATGAATCTAGAATGAATGCATGGAAAAGTGTCCCAGTTTGGGTGAGTGCTATCAAACAGTGGACACAGATCAGCTGGCAAACACAGCAAAAATTTCTTGCTGGAGAGCAATCACACAGCCTTTCAAGCAACAGAAATGGCTTTTGAGAGATGCATTGCTCTTTTCACCATACTACAAATATTTCTGCCTGCTCTCTTCCTCTTATCTGCAAGTTCCACAGAGTGTGGGATTTTTAAAACTATATATATAAAAATTTCTGTGCACACAGTCTGTGTTCTACAGACATGCCCAGATACTCCTTCGTATGTACACATATAGGTCTAGCCAGGAGCTGTTATTTTTGCCACTGTTGCTGTAGCTAGGGGGCCTACATAAGCACTGAGCTGGAATGAGCTCTGTTACTGCTTCTGGCAGCAAGAATGAGACAGCTCTTGAAAGCTCAAGACACAACCTCCACTTCTGTTTGATACACTATGTCAGTGCAAAAAACACTGTAAATTATGGGAAAAGGAAGATTCCTCTTGCCTTTTATTTTCTCAGTACTCCTTGTGTTTGACACACCAGTTCATGCCATTAATGATGGGAAGATGTTCCTTGCTTGTTTTTCTATCTTTATTTACAGAATCACAGAATTATTGACGCTGGAAAAGACCTCTGAGATCATCAAGCACATCCTATGACCTAACACCATGACACCAGCTAAACCATGCCACCAAGTGCTACATCCAATCTTTTCTTAAAGACCTCCAGTGATGACGATGCTACCACCTCCCTAGGCAGTCCATTCCACTGCCTAATCACCCTTTCTACCATTTACTAAGACAAAAGCTCAGGATGAGATCCTAAGGGCACTTTCTGCATAAAGGCTACTCCCTTGGAATGTCCTGCTGAAACATGTGTCCAAGTGAAGCTTTCTATTACCCCAAGTTGCTGCCTGTCTCTGACCTCTTTGGATTTTACTTACCTTATTGGTTCCCTGCAGCAATGCTGCCCATTATGGTGCTCTGCAGTGATATACACATTGGTGTGAGAATGTAGGCATTCAGAGAAAAGAAAATTCCCTTTTCCTTTATTTTAAATATTTCAGTGAGTCAATCAGATCCATAGAATGGTTTCAGCTGGAAGAGACCTCTAAGATCATCAAGTCCAACCTTCAAACTAAGACCACCCTGGCCATTAAATCATGTCCCAAAGTGCTGTGTCTACAGGTTTTTTGAACGCTTCCAGGGATGGTGACTCCACCACCTCCCTGGGCAGCCTGTTCCAATGCATGACCACTCTTGCAGGAAAGAAATTTTTCCCAATATCCAACCTAAACCTCCTCTGGTACTATTTCAGGCCATTTCTTCTCATCTTACCACCTGACATCAGGAAGCAGAGGCCAACCCCCACTTCACTGCAAACTCCTTTCAAAAAGCTGTAGAGAACAGTGAGTTCTCCCCTCAGTCTCTTCATCTCCAGACTAAAGGATCCAAATTCCCTCAGCTGCTCCTCATAGGGTCCATTCTCCAGACCCTTCACACCAGCTTTGCTGCCCTTAAGTCACCATAGTTTTGAACTGGATATCACCCTCAAAACCTCATCCTGTTTTGGACCCACTTCTTAAAAGGTTGCTGTGTAAGTAAATCCCTGTATCAACATGAGGGAGTGGATGCAAGCCCACTCTTGCTCCTCAGAGTTCAGCATCCTCAGTTATTTAACTCAATTGAAGGAGGGATCTTAGTCCCTTCCTGCCCTTTAGCTTCTGTCTTCTACTTCCCTGCTTGATGTTGAAACCACCTAAAATCCCAGAGCTTCTCTAGCACAAAGGGAAGCTATGATCACAGTATAATCCCTGGTTGTTTTAGAAAAGAGAGCGGACTTCATCAGGAAGTGAAGCATCCTACATGCCTAAGGCACAGCTCACCTGAGCAAACTTAAAACTGCAGTACAAGGGCTTTGAGCTGCTGACATGAAAAATGCTTTCAAAGTTAGCTATTCTAGTCACATCACAAATTAAATCAGAGGTTATTTTGGTTATTTAGAAAATAAACCAACAGACTATAATTGGAATGTGAGTTTGTTAAGCTTTGTTTAAAGGTCTGAGAGCTTGTAATATTTTTTTCCCCACAGCTTAGAGACAAAATTATTTATACAGCAAAATTTTCCAGTCAGAAGACATGTGCACAGACACATGCAGATGCACACATGCCTGCACACATTTATATGTATTTATACATACATATGCATACACAGCCATAGAAAGATTTGCTAGAAGCATCAAAAATGGATTTGATTATGCACAATTCTGAACATCTGCTCAAATTATTGAGTGTCTGTAACTTCCATTGCCTTCAAGAGGGGAATAAAGACATTCAGCAGCTGCATCGTGTAGGATGCACTGCCACTACTTGCAGAAAGCTCTAAGAAATGCACCAACGTACAGATCTTGCAGTTTCTGCTTAAAGTGGTGAGAGAATGAATTCTAGACCAAAAGGGCTAGAGGCAAAAGGATAAGATGAAATGTGACTGACAGAGAGACAGCATCCAGTAATGCTCAGCCAAGTGAAAAGGCAAAAGAACACAGGAATAGTAAAACCTAGCCATTTTTGTTTTAATTGGGAGGGGACTAAACAGGCAGCTTTGGTGCTCTAGGCTGCCCCTGCTAGGCACAGCCTATAAATGTTAACTCTGTTCTACTCTGAAGCAAAGCATGCACAAAACATAGACAGGGCTCTAACGCTGTGCCGCCATCAAATTGGACCGTGATTTCCTGTGACATGAGGATGAAATGAGATCAAGTCAAATGAATCAAGTCAAAATGAAACAGCAGGGAAATATTCTTCTGCTTTCTGGTGCTGAGGTAGTTTAAATCAAGTGTCCTGTCTTCTCTCGGCGTCTTGCCCTGCGTTGCCCTATTGCTTGTGCTCTTGTTATTATAAATACAAGCTATCTCTCTCTAAAGGTGTCAATGGCAAGGCTTTTTCCCCTCAGTCTACTCCATGCTTTGAAAAGGAATTAAAGTTCCAGAAAGGAGCAGGAACCCAAGATACTGGCATTATAATCTTGACTGTACAGCTTGCTTTCCTTCTCCACAGCTTCAGTTTACCCATCCGTGAAACACATTGTCTGTGGCATCCCCTGAGGGGCTAGAAGAGATTGGAGGATTTAATGCACTCTAATGCATTTGGCTGAAATAACTCCAATAATTATAAACTATTGTTACTGCAAGAATTGAAGTTGAGGAGTTGGAAAATCATGTAAAACAGAATGGGAATCCCATCTTCTGTAGCCTTTTTTCCTTCTCTAGTATATTCAACAGTTAAAAATGACTGAGGAAATGGGTCAGGAGACAAAGTCCTAATCACTATTAAAAAATGACAAGCTGAAGAAGTAAATAAATCTTGACCCACCCTCCATGGTGGGAAATTTTGTCTTCTGGAGACACTATATCACAGTAATCCCTGATATTTTGATTCTGCCTTTTTTTTTTTCTTCTCTTTTTTGCCTTTTTTTTTTAACAGCATTTCTTTGGGGATGATTTCAGAGGCAACAAGTGAGGAAGGCAACTTCTCATCCACACCTGATAGCAATGAAGTTGGCTCCTCAGTAAAAGCATGATTCCTGAGGTTCTGAGGCAGCTTCACTCCCATGCAGATGAGAGTGCTGCTGGGAAGGCCAGAATGACCAAGGACAGATTTAGCAAAGCTTAAGCATTGCAGATGTAAGATGGAGAGAGATGGAAGCAAAGCCAGAGCAACTCAGAAGGCAGGCAACAGAAGAGAAAGGGTTGAATGTAAATCCTGTTAACTTTTACAGCAGAAGCAGTGGCACTTTGCCCAGGGGTCAGCAAAGGAGATGTTTCCTAGGGGTTGATTTCCACAGAAATCTTCCTGTCTGCAGACTAGTGTTCTGAGGTTCACCTGATGATGCCTTCACAAGATGCAGGTTTTTCAAACTATAATGCCTAAGAAGCAAGCAGCCTCTTAGGATTGAAAAGAAAAAAAAAAAAAAAAAAAAGAAGAAGAAGTAAGGAAGTGTTTGTAACCATTTGCTTATAATTAACCAAACAGCGTCAGTCTCCTTCAATGGGTCCCACAGGCTGACCTGGTAGGACACTCTTGCAGGACACGCACGTTTGAAAGCGCTGAATTGCCACTGGAAGCACGAGCTTCATGTCCTCACAAAACACTGTGCTCAACTCATGCCAGAGCAAAGCCAAGTTTAGTGCAGGTTGGTATTGACAGTGATGCCAGCACTGCCTGGCAGAACATTGCTATCTGTCCACTGTAAGGCCATTAGATATCCTTAACCAGTTCGACAGTTCTCCTTGGTTTTGCAGGTATTCTGCTGTAACAGTTCAACCTACAGTAAAAAAAAAAAAAAGAAGGAGCTAGAGAAAGCTAAGGAAAGCCCCTAAAGGTCCTCGCACAAAAGAAAAATACTTCCCAAGCCCCCAGTTAAATATATGGTCTATTGGGAACCAGAATTTGTGGTGTGCCTGGAGAGTGGCTGTTGGGAACTAAGAGTTCATGCTCACAGCTATGGCAGTGACAAAAATAGGAAAGGCAGGTGTCCATGAGAGAAGATACTTTCTTGTCTTGCCTGTCTATAGCAAGACAGAACTGCAGAGCATATTTGTCCCTACAGGGGTCTGGTAGCTCTTGCTGCCTTTTCCCCAGGCTGGTACTGCTGATCTGCTTCTTGATTGACACTTTGCCCCAAACTTGTGTGCATGGCAGTCATGAAAAGAAGTTGGCAGTTCCAGGGCAAACGTTTGCTGTTTATTAATTGTGTTAAACATT
Organism: Indicator indicator; assembly: GCF_027791375.1. Lineage (NCBI taxonomy): Eukaryota > Metazoa > Chordata > Aves > Piciformes > Indicatoridae > Indicator > Indicator indicator. The sequence goes on along the minus strand of NC_072024.1, from coordinate 21,079,830 downwards.
GATCTGAAAAGTCTTTACTGGATTTCTCTGATAAGTAAGGACAAGTGAAGCTGGAATGTGGAAGGAAAGGACTCCATATAGTCAGAGCCTGATTGTCCTTGGAGGCATCTATCTTTTTTTTCCATTATTTTACCAGTGTACTCAACACTGGTGAGGTCATACCTCAAACACTGGGTTTTGTTTTGCACCTCTTGCTTCAAGAAAAACATTGAGTTGCTGGAGCATGTCCAGAGAAGAGCAACAAAGCTGCTGAAGGGCTTGCAGAACAAGACTTATGAGGAGTACCTTGAAGAATTAGGGTTGTTCAGTCTGGAGAAGAGGAGGCTGAGGGGAGACTTCATTGCTCTCCATAACTCCCTGAAAGGAGGTTGGAGTGAGGTGGGTGTTAATCTCTTCTCCCTAGTCACTATCAAGCGACAGAACAAGAGGAAATGGCATCAAGCCGCACCAGGGAAGGTTTACATCGGATAGTAGGAAAAATTTCTTTGCTGCAAGAGTGGTCAGACATTGGAACAGGCTGCCTGGGGAGGCAGTGTAGTTGCCATCCCTGAAGGTGTCCAAAAAATGTGTAGCCATGGCACTTTGGGACATGTTTTAATAACCAAGGTGGTGTTAAGTTGAAGGTTGGACTCAGTGATCTTAGATGTCTTTTCCAACCAAAATAATTCTATGAATCTATGATTAACATCAGGCTCTGAATCAGTCTCTGACCATCCCTGTGCCTTGAATCATGCCCACCTAATTTTCTCCTGCCACCTCAGCTGTACTGGGCAGATGTCACTGTTTGTTCTGAGCAGCTCTGATCTAAGACATCTGTATGAGCAGAGCTAAGCAAATGGAAGCTAATCCTCCAACCATTTGTCCTTAGAGGAGAAGGGGAAAGCTGCTGTTGGGGTGCAGTTTAATGAGATGTTAACAGAGCAGTGGGAGAATGTAAGTGCAGCAGGGGTTGTGCTGAGGAGTTCAGCTGACAGAAGGACTAAAAAAATTTGGAGGTCTGAACTGAACCAAAAGTTGAAATACACATTTTTGTTCAGTGATGCAGGTGTCATTAAACAGCTGTGTTTTCAAATATATGCTTGCTGTAGGGAACAGTGCCCTGCTCTCTGCTCTGCAGTGACAGGATTTCATAGTCACAGGGAAAAAGGATGTGGGGTGAACAAAGTTATGGAGTGGCTAATGGAAGAGACTGGAATAGGAGAATAAATTAGAATATTATAGCACTTTTCAAAGCAGCAGCCTTCAGTTAATGCAGAATGAACTGAAAAGCACAGCAATTTGAAAGAGCCAAAGAGGTACCCTAGTAAAAAAAAAAAAAAATACAGGACTTGATTAACAAGCTTGTTTCTGTAGAGCTGCTCTACTCTTTAGACATCAGACTATGCAAGTTTCATCAGTCCATGAGCAAACTGGGTAACTGCATGAAGATAGTCATTCTGACACAGTTCACCTACCACTTCCATATCCCTACCCAGTTCTAGGGGAAGTTGCAACAGGGATCACTGTCTGGGTACAAAAGGCAGGGCATACTCTGATCTTTGAGAGGTGTTAGGCACCTGCAGGGACCTTTAGTGATGAGGATGTAACACTGTTGTCAGGTCTGGGGCCTCAGCATCCTGAGGCCAGTGCTGCTTTATCTGCTTTGGTTTGATCGTGTGGCACCAACATTCTCATTGTTTCCAAAGGGCTCAAAACAGCCTGTGTAAAGATCTGTGTTTGGTTTAGTTTTCCCAGTCAAAATGCTGTGAACTAGTTGAGTGCCCTTCCCAGCCCAGAACCCAAGCAGGTTTTTGGGTGTCCAGTTCCATATAGTCTCCTGGATCTTTTAAAAGCTTTGATTTTTAGGGAGATTTTGACTGTAACCAGGAAACCTGATAGTTCTGTCAGTACTATAGGAAAGGATATTGGCCTGAAGAAAGGAATGGAGATGGGGTAAGAAACCTGGGCTAGACAGTGAGCTAGCACTTGTGATAAAAAGGGAACTACTCTCACCTCTTCTTCAAGGTGATAGCATCATCGCTTGTCCTGTGGTACAACCAACTGGGGTGCAGCTCAGAGTCAGGGCCAAATTACATCTGTACCCTTGAATCCTTAGGTGACTGCAGAGAGGTCACAAGTGCCATAGTGTTCCTCCCTCAAGAGACAATGTTGCTTACCTTGCTATCTGTTCCCATTGGCCACCACCTACATTTCCAGAAAGATCTCACTTGAAGAGAGTGAACATTTAATTGTGCTTTCTGCAGAGTGAGCTCACAGTGGAGAAGATGACAGAGACCATGAGGCATGGAAGGGCAGAGAGGTGGCTGATTCCTGGGTGGCTGACTTCTTTCCCTCCAGGGGAAATGTCTGTAGCAGTGGGCCCACATGGTGCACACACAGCTGTAGTCTCAGCAAGGACAAATCTCTGAAAGAGAAAACAAACAGAGAATAAAGCTGGATAAAAATGCAACTGACACCACATGAAGCTAATCACCCTCTGCAGCTGTTGTGGCTTGGAAGGCAACCAAATAAAAGGCTTTTAAGAGGTTTTACTTTTGGCATTTTCCTACTCTAACACTAACCTGCTTCTGAAAGAAGGCTCCCCACTTTCTGTCAATCACAAGGGAAAAAAATAGGCCTGTGAGGGCACATGCAGAGCAGGTACCTAATTAACATGCAGAGTCAATATAATTGCAAATGCAAATTGAATCATTGCTGCTGAAGGGAGCTGAATTTAATCATATGTATACATACATAAATACATCTGGTTTTGCAAAATCTATTACCCAGTCTGACCTTTGGAACATATCAAGAGATTCCTTGTCCTGACTGTCCATTCTATGAACAGCAACCCATGGCAGACCTATATACATCTGTACACCAACACACCCCCTAAATATCTCTGTGCTTTGCCACCTAGGTTCAGATCACAAATCACTCCATCCAGTGGATAGTTAAGGCAGATGCCTAAGATCAGTTTGGTCTGTCTTGAAATGAAGTTTGAAATTAAATAAACCAGTTTGTTCAATGGTCAGCAACTGCTCTCTATAAATTTGGCTGATCCATTTGTGGGTCCACAAGGGGCTCTACCCAATTTGCTCAGCCTTCCACAGCAGCAAATGCCACTGCAGAATGGAGTTATGTGGTGTAATAAATGGTTCTTTGGGTTCTTTGAGCAGGGCACCCCCTTTTTGGTACTTTCCAGTCTTCTGACGGTTACTGAGCAACATCATAGAATAGTTTGAGTTGGAAGAGACCTTAAAGACCATCTAGTTCCAATCCCCTGCCATGGGCAGGAACACCTCCCACTAGATCAGGTTGCTCAAGGCCCTGCCCAGCCTGGCCTGGAACATTTCCAGGGAGGAGACATCCACAACCTCCCTGGGTAACCTGTGCAACCTGTGAAGCCATCCTACCTATTCACACTGAATGTGTTTTACTAATGACTGTTCTATGAACCCCCTTCCTCTGCCCCCCAGTGTGAGACGATTCCTTCAACAAGGAGTTTCCCTACAAGCCTTTTAAGGAAACATTTGAGTCTGGGTACCTCAGGAAGTACCTCTGCAGTGAACGACACAGAAAAAAAGGTGCTTTATCCTACTGTTATGGCCACTAGCCATAGTAGGAATTAGTCACAACCAACTAGACAAGACTCATACTCCATCAGAGAAAACAACACCAGACAGTGGAACAAGTATGGGAATAAGCTGTTTTCTCCCATGGATCCACATAGACCTCTTTCTCAACTTCAGTACCAGGGCTCTCAGTCTTTCCTGCTCACAGAGATGTTCTAGTCCACTCAGCATCTTTGTAGCCCCTACTGGACTCTCTCCAGTAATTCCCTGTCTCTCTTGAACCGGGTGAGCCAAGAACTGGACCCAGTACTCCAGATGCGCCCTCACTAGGGCAGAGTAGAGAGGGAGAGAGCAAAGAGACAAAAAGAGAACATCCTTCACAAAGCAACAGACTTCACTAAGTAGTTAGCAGGGTAATAGCTAATTGCACCCATTAGATCTTCAAAATCCACACAGCCTCTAAGGTGGCTGGAAGAGCTGGGACTTCAGGCTCTTGCATTACTAGCTGAGCACTCCATTCAGTATTGAACATGAGAGAAAGAGTCTATTCATTACAGATAAGGAGTGCTAGTCTATGTGCTACCATCAAACATAAATATCAATTGACAAATGTATAAATTGAAAATCAAAATTTAATTTAGCCAGAGGAGCACAAGTGCACATTTTCAATGCCTGAGAAGTACTGATATACATCAAACTTCAAACTGAGCCCTACTAGTGCTTGAAAATAACTATCCAATATCTATTTGATCTACAGTCACAAAGCAGAAGAAAAATACATGTGCTTCTGAGAAATAAGGTCATTACTAATTATTGTCTTGTAAAAATATATTCCATTGCTGTGCAAGTAACTGGTTTGGTAAAACAAAACAAAAAGCAATAATTTGGAGCGCCTTTATTTATTTATTTGGGATTTACAAGTTATGCTTTGCAAAAATGATGGTAGGCTTTCATTTTTTTTTTGAGGTTACCTGCGTTGTCTCATGAGTTAAGCATTTATTAGTATGAAAAACTGTCCAGAAAACATTAAACAATGCTTCTGAATACAAATAACTTCATGCATATGTAAATCATGTCTCAATGTGACACTTGGCTTGTCTGAGAAACACTAATAGACTAAAAAGAAAAAATTAAACTCCATTAAGGATGAAGACAATTTAATACTTTCCTAGTGTTGAAGAACTACTGAATTTTAGTAGCCATATAATATGTTTAAATTACAGTTAAACTTGGTCAAGGGCAAATAATTGAGAAAAATAATCAAGATCAAGGCAAGCAGCAGATCTAAATGAGGCTGGCACATCCATTGCCAAGAGTAAACAAATAAACCAATTTTGCTTTTTGTGCCCCACCATGGTCATGGGTGCTGAAGTATGCCCAGAAGTTGTGGGTACCTCCAGAACATGCTGTGACTCTGCATGAGACTGTCCAAGTCAGAGCTCTTGTCTCCCCAACTGCTTCTCCTGACCCAGTCAGAAGCTCTTCCACTGGCACATCTACCCCTGCCTTTCATGAGGAGAAAGTCCCATGTGCTGCTCCTGCACACACATTACAGAATGTTAGGAGCAGCTTGAAGCTAAGAGTTGTTTGGTCGCATTAATACATTACAGGGCTCTGATCTCATGACAGCACTGCAGGACTAATGCTCTTTCCATCCACTTTGGAAGATTACCTTGGATTTACACCATCTAGCATCAAAGCAAGGATACATCACAGGAGAAGGAATCTAGGAGTGTTCTACAGTGAACAATGCACTGCAGTTATCTGTGGAATCCAAAGCCTGTCAAGATGTTTTGGTCTTGGATTTCATGGTCAAATTGCAGGTAATTTAGAATGAAGACTGGCAACTCAGATTATACACTAGATCTGAAAAACCTCTCTGGAAAAAGCACAGAATTTGATCAAGTACTAGATAAGAAGTTTGTCTGAACTGAGGTACACCTTTTTTCACCTGTCTCTGCCTAAGCCAGTGCAGTGAGATATAAAAGCATGTTACCTTACAAAGCATCTACTAGTATGTTTATCTATGTTTCTGCTGCTCCAGCAATTAATTTCTCACATGTAATCCCTGTACAACTGTGACCATATAAGGATTATTGAGACACTGGTGAGACGAGAGCTCTGAGGTTTTGGGTTTGTTTTCTTTTTAAACATCTTGCCATTTGACGAAGAAGAACAAATCCTGATTCAGATTATTCTAGGAGAGAAGGGAATTAAAAAACAAAACAAAGAACCCACCCAAACAAGAATGTAATCAGGAAATCACTTTGAAAGTGTGAACTGAGTAAACAATCCAAAACCCTAGAGACTATTTTGATTCACTTGGAGTATTGCTGTTATAGTACAGAGAGTATATTTTGTAGCTATACATATAATCAAGGGAGGGCAGGGGAAGGACAGGATGCATGCCCTTTTTCCACTTTAAAACCATGAAAAACTGCACAGGAGTTGTCTGCTCCAGCTGGATAATACTTAGAGAAACCTTTGGCTTTCTCACATCCAAAGCATTAAAGAAATAGTCCATAAAGGTGGCCAAAAATGATAGCTTAAGTAATTTCCTAGGGTTATTTTTAGAATGCAAGATTGAGATATTTTAGAAAGACTCTGAAGAGACAACTTAGTTCTGCTTGCAGTTGTGCAGGGCTGTTATTGGAGGAGAAACAATACCTCATATGTGTAGCTTAGCTCCTACAGCAAACTGCTGAAAATCAGCCACCTGAAGGCCACCACAGCAGAAAGGTTTTAATTTCATTATTAGATACAAATCCAAGTGCATTAGTAATTTCTTTTGATGGGGTTGGCTCAGAATTGAACAAAAATCGAAAGAGAATGGCCTTGTAAAAAGGTTTTAATTAGGAAGGCAAAGCATGAAAGAGAATAGAAAGCAAATTTTGCTGAGTTCCCTGAAAAGAGAGGCTAGGATGTACATATCCTCAACAAAGTGATCAAAGCAAGAAGGATCCATTCTTTTGCTGCAGCCTAAGCTGAAGTTACAAAGGATAAAGCTTTGAAAGAATATGGGTTACAGGCAGAACATGAGAAACAACATCTTAAGTGACTGCCCTGAACGGCTACAACCCTTTAGAGTCTCTGCATAATCAGAATACACTGCTCACTGTCACCATAAAAAGCAACAAAATGCTAAGTTATCTTTAGAAGATAACATATCAAAAGCACAGGCATGTAAAACAGGTAATGCTGAATCTGCATGCAATATCACGGAAGCCCCTTGTCCACACCCCCCTTTCTGACTACTGAAGACAAAATTTCTGAAGTGCCTCTGACTCCAGAAAAGTTGTCCTGGTTTCTTCTTCAAAGGCATACACTCAGTTTCTATATGTGTGTGTGTATATATATATACACACACACACACACACACACACACACACGTGTGTGTGTGTAAAAGAACTTATATTAATTTGTCAGACAATTAGAGTTTTGAAAAAAAAAAAAACGAACTGTTTTAATAAGTACTCAGTGATTGCAGCTCTGGTGGTTGTCTTGGATTCAAGAAATCAAGACCCTATTTTCCTTTCAGTTACCAACTCTGTGCTCCATATTTCTGTGTATACAGCCATAGGATTGTTTAGGTTGTAAAAGACCTCTAAGATCAGTAATTCCAACCGTTAGCCCAGTGCTGCCAGTTCACTACTGAACCATGTCCCTCAGCACTATATCTATGCAGCTTTTAAATCCCTCCAGGTGTGGGGACAGTACCACTGCCCTGGGCAGCCTATTACACATCTTGACAACCCTTTTAGGGAATAAACTACTCCTAATGTCCAACCTAAACCTCCCCTGATACGACTTGAGGCCATTTCCTCTTGTTCTATCACTTGTTACTTGGAAGAAGAAATCAACCCCCACCTGGCTCCAACCTTTCAAGCAACTGTACAGAACGATAAGGTCTCCCCTCAGCCTCCTTGTCTCCAGGCTGAACAATCCCTGTTCCCTCAGATACTCCTCATGAGAGTTATGCTTTAAATATCTATGCACACATATATATGTACAGCTCCTCCTAACCCTTGAAATACATTCTCTTTTCAGTAAGCCTGAGCATAGCCACAGCTCCCTGTAAATCCATTAATGTCAGCTTCAGATGTTGAATTGCCAGTGGTACCATATCCAGTCTTACTAACATCATGTGGATAATTAACCTCCAGGCCACAAAAAGGCCTACTTTTTTTTTCCCCTCCTCACACAGGCTGTTTTGAGCATAATTTAACAGAACATACATTTAAGCCTGCTGCATATTAACTCCTAAACACCCTACATCCAATTTCATGGATACTACCCATCTTCTGGAGGATGATGTATCCCATTAAGAATACAAAGTGATATCCTTCATTTGCAATGGTAAGAAGGCTTCTGGAATGAAGATTAATTAGCATATTGAACTTACATCTGAGGATGATCAAGTGAGCTACAAAAATTGCATAGAGAATTTTCCCTTTGCCAGTCTCTCTCAGCCTTTAAAAAAATCTCACACCAGTGAATTCAACAAGAGTTTAACCACTGCCTTCATCTCTACTGATCAATAATTCCTTATAGCAGAACTTTCCTCTACAGGTTATTGACACAAAAAATGGTAGCTGACCAAAGGTGATGGAACAGCTCATTTTGTAGGTCATTTCTAAGCATACAGAGTAAGAGAAAGTTATCAGGAGTGGTCAGCAATGATTCATGAAGGAGAAGTTGTGCATGATCAAACTCCCCCAGTGAGGCCACATCTGGAGTACTGGGGCCAGTTCTGGGCTTCCCGGTTCAAGAGAGAGAGTGTCCAATGGAGGCTGGCTATGAAGATGCTGAGGGGTCTGAAGCATCTCCATGAGGTGGAAAGAGACCTGGGGCTGTTTAGCCTGGGGAAGGGCAGATTGAGAAATGATCTTCTCAATGGTCAACAACAGCCAAAAAGGCATGGGGAAAGAGGATGGGGCCAGACTCTTTTCAGTGACAGGACAAGGCAAAATGAGCAATATGTAGACCCTTCTGTCTCTGTTTCACCACATCAACAATTTTATAAAGTAAAACAACTTCTAAACAACTAAAGCAACAGTAAGGCAGAGTTTAAATGCTTGATTTTTCTCTATGATTTTTTTTGGAAGGACTTCAAAACTATTAGCTTCTCAAATAAAATTATGTTTGATGTTTTCTGTAGCACACACAGAATGTTCTTTTTGCTAGTCTGGAAAACCTGGACTCAGATAAGCACTGTGAGCAGATGAGAGGTCAAAGCAGTGGAATCCACACAACATAGATTAAAAAAATAAAAATGAACTCACTAACACAGTGCTTACTTATCCACAGAAATTATTCTAATTTAACCCCTGTGTAGGGGTAACAGCAATGAGGAGACTTCATTCCAGCTCTGAATATGGGCATGTAAAATTATGAAGTTACTACAGAATGATATGTTAAGACACAAAGTACTTTGGGGTTGCTTATATGGTGAAATGAACACAAGGTCCATTGTCCTTTATTTCTGACTTGAACTCATACATCTGAATTGTTTCTCTGATATTTTGCTGCACCCTTCAAAATCCTTTGCAAGGAAGAACATTGTTGGAATATGCCAGATAATAATAGAAACAGCGAAGGGGGTGCGAGTGGGCAGTAACAGAAAAATCCCATTGTCTAATTATTAAATCTATTCACCAGACTTGGGAAGATGTCAGAATACTTAAGAAACCTTCATCCTAACAGCAGTGCTGTAATTAGGGAGCTGCTATAAGAACTGGAGAGAGAGATGACGACAAAATGAGAACCACAGACATTAGTGGTAAAAAGGTCCATTTAGGCTAGAAAATCCTGGTTCCCAACAGGATTTCACAGCTACCTAGGTGGGAGCAGTTGCAGAATGGACAGCAAGAATTAGGAGAGAGACATGAGAAAAGGAAACATCTCAGAGAACTGAGTAGAGCTCAGCCTGTTTTAAGAAGAAAGTAAGTAGGAGGCAGAGCATTGCATTAGCTTTCTTCTAAGCAGGAATAGTTCCTCCGCTAACAATGAAGTTTCTTCTGGCCTCCCATTGGGGTGAGTTTTTCCAAGCCAAAAGCTGAACAATGATCATATTAAGCAATATCAATCAGTTTATCAGTGATCTCTTTGATGAATTCCCAAGGCTTCATGGTATACCATGAATTTTGCATTATCTGTGTAATTCTTAAAGCCCATCTACTGGAGCTAAGTGATTACATGGGAACCTCAGCTTTCATTAGAGACTTGAAATGAATTTCTAACCATGATAATCACAATTTTAGAAGCTTGAAAGCATGGTCTTTAAAAGCTGCATCCTCAACAAATTAAACAGTGTTTTGAGAATTGTTAGAATTTCATTTCCGAGATGTGTGTGTTTCGTAGCGTCTGGTTCAGGATTCTGAAATTCTGATACTGATGCTCTTTGGCTGGGTCAACCTACCTGAAACGAACTAGCAAGGAGGTTGAACTAGATGATCTCCACAGGTTCCTTCCAAACCCTACCATACAGTGATCTGGGTTTCCCCACCCTGTCCCCAGTATCTTAAAAAAATTAAATTATCAAAGAGAAATTATTGATCTTTTTATTTTATTTTAAAAGCAGTTTCATGGTTATAAGTCTATTGACAATAATTAAAAAAATAGAGCTAAATATAAATTTTAAAAAATTTTATAAGTGTAGAGATAATTGTGATCAGAGGACTGGAAGGCCTGCCATATGAAGAAAGGCTGAGAGAACTGGGTTTGTTAGGTCTTGAGAAGAGAAGGCTTAGGGAAGACCTTATTGCCATGGACCAGTACATAAAGGGTAGCTACCAAGATTACAGAAACTCCTTTTTTGCAAAGAGTCACAACCAAAAGACAAGGGGCAATGCATATAAGTTATTCCTGGGGAGAATTGCAATTGGACTCCAGAGGAAAATGGTTCACCATGAGAAGAGTTAGACATTGGAATCATCCTCCAGGGGAAGTGGTGGATTCCCTGCATTGGACAGTTTTAAGACTCAGAGCACTAGGCCATCTCATTTCAACTCTACTATTACCTAGAAAGGTTGGACCAAATGGTCCTTGGGGTTCCTTCCAACCTGGCATTCTGTGATCTCTTCTGTTACAGTGTGGCTGTATAGAATGCATTAGATTACCTTTTTCCCCCCCCACTTGCACAATGTGCCTGCTACAGAGAGAAATGTCCTAACACTAACATGTGTGGCCATCAGAGGACTCAGTTAAAGACTGAATTCTTGACCACTGATCTGGCAGAGTACTGGTGCAAGCTACTTCTTCTTCAGCTTGAAAATAGAGAACACTTTGTCTCTTGATTACTGTCTAATCACGTTATTTTATTACACAATCATAATTATATTACTTTCAATTATTACATGGCACATTCTCAAGAAAAAATACTTTCTTCTGTTCATGTATGGCAGCTAACACATCTTTTAGTCCTTAGATACAGCTGCTACTATACAAACAGAAACATGCTTGTAGGGGGCATTTGTACACCTGTTACAATTTGTGATACAGAAATTGAATTGAGATTCACACAATTCTGCCAGAAAGAAAAAAAGAGAAGCCAAGGCAGAGTGGATAGAAGAACATTCCTTCAATATTAACCATGATTTTGAAGAATGCTTTTACAGTCTTCCAAAATGTTGTTTGCTATTCCTTAGAGCAAATATTTACAGAAATAATAGTAAGATCTGCTGGGAACAGCACAAAATATTCTCAGCATGGTACTGCGAGAGCAGTAGGAACTTCCTCAAAGCATTTTTTGCATGTACCTCCAGCTACAGACAGATTGTTTACACTGGAAAGAGCCTCATTTAGGATTTCAAAGAAAATTCATCATCACAAGGCAATGCAGAAGAAACATTTACTGGAGCAGGCAAATGTCTCTATTTGCAAGCATTTAGAAGAGCATCCTATGCTGCATCATTCAGAAGGGCAGTGGCCAATGAATATCCCATGGATAAAGTATTTATTATGGCAATCTGGGCTGTAAATTGGACCTCTAGAAATACACAAGTGTAAGGGCAACCATATCCTGGGACACATCAAAAGAAGTGTGAGCAGGACAAGAGAGGTGATTCTCCCCCTGTACTCTGCTCTCGTCAGACCCCACCTGGAGTACTGCAACCAGTTCTGAGGCACCCAGCATGGAAGAAAAAAAAAAAAAAAAAAAAAAAATCAAACTGCTGGAACAGGTCCAGAAGAGGCCACAAAGATGATCATAAGGCTGGAACACCTGCCCCATGGGAACAGGTTGCAAGAGTGGGGCTGTCCAGCTTGGAGCAGAGAAACCTCTGGTGAAACCTTAGAGCGGTCTTCCAGAACCTGAAGAGGACTACAAGAAAGCAGAGGGGGGAGCTTTTTATAAGGGCATGTAGTGGTAGGACAAGGCTTTGAGCTGGAAGAGGGGAGATTTAGGCTGGAGATTAGGAAGAAATTCCTGACAGTGAGGGTGGTGATGTACTGGCACAGGTTGTCCATGAAGCATGTGGATGCCCCCTCACCGGAAATGTTCAAGGCCAGGCTAGATAGGGCCTTGAGCAAGCTTGTCTAGTGAAAGGTGTCCCTGACAACCCATGACAAGAGAGTTGGAAGGTTGGAACTAGATGATCTTTAAGGTCCTTTCCAACACAACCCATTCTAGGAATCCATATTCCTGACACACATGGAAACAAGCCCCATACAAAGAGCAGAAAAAGAGCTGCTGAGAGAAGAATCAAATGCTACCCCCAAGAGCAGCAGTTCTGCAGGCCTGCTGATCATGAGGAAACTTTCAGTGAAGGTTTGCCAGCTAACCGTTGTATTTTGGCACTCCAGTGTTGGGGATTCTTGCTGTGGTCCCTTAGCCTGCTCCAGTGCTCAGGAGATACCACAATTCACATGTCTGAAATGCAAGTAGGTCACATTTCAAACCTGTGAGGCTTTCATGAGGTACAGGAAAGCTGGTTGGTAACACATGGGGAGAGCTCTCAAAATAAAACAAAATTAGAGAGTCATAGACTGGTTTGGGTTGGAAGGGGCCTTTTAAATGTCATCCAGTCCAACCATCTGCAGTCAGCAGGGACATCTTCAGCTTAGAGCCCCAAACAACCTGACATGGAATTGTTCCAGGGATGAGGCATCTACCACCTCCCTAAACTGCAGTCAGGGTCTCATGACTCCCAATGTAAAATTTTGCTTCCTTTTTTTCTAATCTGAGTATTTCTTTTAGCTTAAGACCATCACCCCTGGTTTTGTCACAACAGGTCCTGCCAAAAAGACTGTCCCTATCTTCCTTAAAAAAAAACAAAACAAAACAAAAAAAAAAAAACATGTTAACAGAAGGCTCAAGATCTAAGTGCAGATGGGATTCTTAACAAGCCTGAGGAGACTCTGGTGCTACTATCAACACCATTCCATTTCTAAAGCCAGAATGCAAAGATACAAGAGTTCCCAAATTTGGTAATTTCTTTTTTTTTAATTTTTTAAGTCTGCCTGTTTTCATTCCTACCTTCCTGACCAGTTATTCTAGTTCAGAAGTTGATCCCTTATCAGCTTTTCATGCATGCCCTAAATGAGTTTGGTGCTCACGATGTTTGAGGTAATTAGGCTGAAAGTATTGCACGCTTCTCTGTGAGCCTCTGAGAATAAAACCATCAAGCACAGTACATTTGGCAGAGCACATGGTCCCCTGCTTGAAGGGTGGTGTTTTAGTGCAAAGATGTCAGACAACAGGTATAATTCTGTAAATATTAAATATAAACCCTGCAAATGAGTGAAGTCCAAATAATCTCCCTCAAAGATGTGAAGAAGCTAGGGCCGCCTCTTCACACATGTTGATAATTTATCAGATTTAAGGGTTTTTTTCTTTAAGGCACTGATCACTGTGAGGTTGACAGTTTATAACTTCATTAGAAGTTGCAACTGCTGCTTTCATTATTCTGATTAGTTACCTTGAATTGCTTTGCAAAAGACAATTATCATTACAGCTTCCCTATCACAAGGAGGAAGTGGCTTCTCATGGCAGAATCGAATTAGAAAACAAACTAGAGCATGAAATAAGAGGAAGAGAGTGAGTGTGTCAGACACTGCAGCAGCTGATCACACCTTCCTGGACTCAAGTATTTTAAATAGAGGCTATCACACTGAAAGGCAGGAAGCAGTTGAACCAGTGATACAAGTAGCCACTAACAGATGCTAATCAAGTGAAATGATCCAGAAGCTGTTAAGGAGGATTTCTCATCAATTACCCTGCTTTTGAACCCTCCACTGGGAGGAAAAAAAAAAAAAAAAGTCAATTCCATCAAATGCCTGGAACTTCAGTACCACAGGCCAGTGGTGTGTGGGATCCCTGCATATTCTGTCCAGCTAGGAGTTTGGGCATTGTCTGTGCTGATGTCTTTGTATTTGGGTCTTCATGAAGGAAATAGGAGGCACGTGGAAACAAAGCTCTATATGTCTGCAGCTCTACCACTGCTGTAGGCAAGTGTTTCAAGTCTCTTCTGCAGTTTGTCTTTTATAATTTCTGAAATTTAAAATTTCTTTTTGAAGTAGCCCAGTTCCAGTACAAATATCCTTCTTCAGCTACAATTCTGATCATTCATATTCCAACAGTGGCAAACACTTCCTCCAAGTGCCTCTTTATTTTGAGCTTCTCTAACTTCATATTGACCAAGTTAGTTTTTGACACAGATTTCATATTTTGATTAATATTGATCTTGTCTTCCACATTGCTTATGATTTCTCCAGCTACTTCCTTTCACTCCAGTCATTCAACTTCAACTCCAAGGAGTCAATTCAGCTTGTCTCTGGTAATTTAATTCCTGTCTTAGCATCCAGGTGATACCCATCTGGTAAAATTCTACAATTTGAAGCTAGCCTGCAGCTTTCTGATATCAGAAGAAAACTCCTAGTATCAAAACTTCACATGTTGTGCTTCTGACTATCATATGGGAATAGAGCCATTTCAGTCTTTCCAGCAGGTTCCACAGCTCTCTCATACCTGCCTAAACCTGCCTTTCTTTTTCTCTCTTGCATGTGCAAGTTTAAGAGAAGTGATTTTGTCCTGGGATTCTGAAGCACCAAATACATAGCATGAAACAGCCTTTGTGCTCAGTGGCTCACAATTAAAATCAGACAAAGAGCAAGCATGGAAGATAGTGCAGCAAAGCAATAGCAGAACTTGAAGCAAAATATGACCACAGAACTTTTTGAGTAGGAGCTGACCTCACTGACACTACCTTCTTTCTCCTCACTTGTCTCTCTGTCCAGACTTATGCTTCCTCAGCTCCCACTTTGCTCTAATATAGAATCAAGAATTGTTTTTGTTGGAAAAGACCTGTAAATTCATCAAATCCAGCCTTTGGCCTAACACCACCCTGGCCACACATTTTATGAACAGCTGCAGGGATGGTGACTCTACCACCTCCCTGCACAGCCTGCTCCAATGCTTGACATTACTTAACATTGTGTTATTTTATTTCTTTGGACACTAAATGTTTGAGGTGTTTGGGACCAGTCCTACCAATGCTGCAAAGACTGGAAAGCTGAGACATCCAGAGGGAAAAAGGATGGCTGTGGTGACCACTCAGAGAGCTGTCAGCTTCTCCTTACTAACTCCAGACTCTTTATGCCTCTGGGTGCTATCAGCTCCTCTCCCTGAGGCTGCTGGTGTTGTCTCTGCACAGTTACTACCCTGGTACAAAGTTCATGCTGAGAAAGCTCAGTAGCTTTTTCTTTCCCTCCTTTACTCCACCTTTAATAGCTGTGTTCCTTATTGATTAATACTACTTCATCAGCTAGGACCTGTGGCCACAGATGATTCTGCATCTCAATTTTCTGTGGATAGCATAAATAATAATAATAAAAGACATTACTAATTGCTTTCAGGTTGCAAAGTCAAGCACTAAACAAAGAGGAAGTGCTGGAATTAAACTTGCCTGCAAAACCTTAATTTGGCCCCTTTGTGCATAAGTATCATGATATAGACTTTAATTACATGAAGACAGACTATTTTTTCCACATCTAAATGCATAGATGTGCAAATTCTCAAGCAGCTGAGTTGATTACAAGTATGCATAATATAAAAGTTCAATAGTCTATTGATATTTAGTCAGATTGCAGAAATTCCACATATTCATTGCAGTAGCTGACTCTATTAGAATACTATGCCAAGAGCTGAACAAATGAAATCAGATTTCTGCAAATGACAAGGAACAAACAGCCAGGGAAAAAAAATAAATTAAATAGTAGGGCCACAGGAAAAAAAAAACAGCATGGTGAATACTAGACAAATGAATTAGTTTCAGCTGAAACAAAGCAAGAATTCTAAGGCAGCCCACAAATAATATTTACTCTTTTCCATAGTCCCAGTCAAATAGACTAATCAGCACAGTGGCCGCTTTATATTGGATAACTCCAGAGACTAAACCATAAAATGGGGTCAAAGTATATGTTTGAAATACACATAAAATATTAGAGGTGACATCTTGGCCTGTAGGTCTTCCTCTGGCTGAAGAAAAAATAGAAAAAGGTTAATTTCAAGGTTAGAACTAACCTTGTTTTATTTTTTCCCCCAGAGCCCAAAGCAGAGCTCACAGCCAACATGTCACCTCTAATATTCTTTGCTATCTCAACTGTGAGTTTTATATTAACATTTTCTCTTAAATTTTGCAGTCAGCTTGCTAATGCAGTGTGGATTTAGTTGCAGTGTGAAGAAGCTTGGCTTGATCTTCTTTTAATCTCTGGTCAACTAAGCATAGGAGCTGGTAAACGTTGATGGCAACAGTACCACTCTTTTGCACTTCACCAAGAGTGGAACAGGGCAGCGCTGAACTGATACAAGCTACCTCTGGACATGAACAGGAGCAAAGCAGGGAAAGGCTTTATTATTCCTGGATTTATTTCTCTTTTTAATATCCAAAGGAAATACTTGGAGATAGAGGAACATTTTCAATTACTACCAGAGAAGCAGATAGAGTTTTCTTTCCCTGAGTGTTGCATGTGTTATCTCAGCAATTGAGTCTGATTCTTTCTTAGTTTGCTGGAAAGAAAAACTTAGAGACCAGACCTCAAAATACAACCTGGCAAATTCCATACATCACCACTATTGTATAGCTTGTAGGACAACATTGATTGAAACTTCAAGCCAATTTAAAGCGAATCCACTTTTCCTTTCATAGCTCATTCCCTCATGCTTTTGCCACTCTAACTCCTCAGTTTGTTCACTCTGTTTCCAGAATCAACCTCACTACTTCTCCTCTGGAACAGAGGCTTTTGGAAAAGTGCTCTGCATGCCTGGCAAATCACTGTAGAACCATTTCCCCTGCATCTGCCTGTCATCTTTGTATTTTTACTTAACTAAGTATTTCTGTGTGGGAAGCTCTGAAATCACAAGGCACACTGGTGTGTACGGCTTCTTTGGGAGGACTCAGCTACTTACAGAGAAGAGACAAGGGCTCTACTCTAGTTTTATAGGCCAAACGAAGGTGCACAGTAGGTTCAGGCTGGACTTCAGTGTAGGACATGGGTGAAGGTGCAGAACAGATCAAATTAGAAACACTATGTAGAAGTGAGAAAACTGCATGGTGTATGAAGGTAGCTTAAAAATAAACTCAGTCCCATTCAGCTCATCTGCCTCTCATCATACGTTGAGACAAATTCTATTGATTCAATTTTCACTCTGTAAATAACATGATAAAACCTTGACTTAAAACAACCAGTAAGAGGCATTATCAGCTATCTTGATGATTCTCTATAGTAGTTTCAAGGTCTAGGAAAAATAACTAATGTGTCATAGTTGCATGGCTCATGACTTCAGTTCCTGGCCATGTCATTTCTACATTCAAACCTGTTGATAATGAGGCCTCATAAAACCTGGAGAGTATCTCTCAGGATATCCTATTGTTATGTACTTGGCTGTAGAAATAAGAACTGGTCTCTGGGCAGCCCAGCAGTGCTGATTTCAGCAGCTCCAGCTATCTCACGTTATCTTAAAGCTGGAGATACTTGAGGGCTCACCCCTTTCAGTCAGCAGGGATGCCCGAAGAACTGCTTCCAACTTCAATTCTGCAAGTTTCTCTGAGCAGCAGGTTTACTTATATGAAAGTCTTGCAAGGTTTTTAGTACTGGCCTGTTATGTTTTGCTTAAAATTTCTTCTATGCTGGTACCTTCAGTTATGTGAGGATACACGTGAGGCCATTTTCATTTCACAGAGAACTCCACACCCCACCTCATTCAAAATCTGCTATGCACAGTAGAGAGTCCATTTGGAAAGCATAGCATCACTGAACCTCTGACAGGAGTGTCACTGGCATTTGCCATGCCAGTACATCATGATGGCCTGCAGGACTGCTTGAGCCAACACCACTCATTGCATGACAGAATGCTGTGCTGTGTGTAAAATACAAAACACAGTGCAGTCTGTGTGCCTGAGCCAAACTGTTTGTGGTTGAGCTTGCCTGTCCAGCTCTTTGTAAAGGAAGGTGTGGGATACACAGTCTTTATGTCAAATTAGCGAACAGAAACTTTTGGTAATTTTTCTGTTACATGAGAAAGTCAAGGAGAATTTCCTGTTGCAAATACTTCTTGTGGCTTACAGATTAGAGTGTACAAATATAGTCCACAGGAAAAAAAATCCTATAGGGCAAAGCTGTCAAAAGCAGTGTCACTCCCCTGTTGGAGGCTGAGCCATGGACAAGGAATGCCAAGGGCATAGCTGGGCCTCCATGTGCTACTAGGGGAATTATCTGGTGCAATAAAGCACAGAAGAAAAGTGATGAAGGTCAGGAAACTAACATTAAATCTTGCTACCCAACAATGCTCCTTTCTCAAATAGAAGTATTTGATGACACTCCCATTAAAGCCTTACAGCTATGCTGTTTTGGAATGTGATGTGTTGGGAAGAGAAGCATTAATCAGCTAACAGTAATCCACTGACAAAGGGATTCTTTCTTCAGGGGTGACAAAGCAAGAGCAGGAAGCACAAATTCAGCTGTGTAAGAGAAGAATCAGGTTCATGACAGGAACAGAGCTAGGTCTGCTCTCTTAGCAGTCTGACACTCATGAGTTTCTGTGGTTGAAGCACAACTTTATGATTCTTGGAAGAATTCTTACTCTTTTTTAAAGGAAATGGAACGAAGACTTAAGGTTACAGAAGATGGGATGACTGCAGGTTTTTATTACAAACTTAGAGCTTCAGTTCTAACTTAGGTTTCCAGCGACTAAGTTCATTACAGCAAAAGACAGAGTCATAGAATGGTTTAGGTTTGAAAAAGCCTTCATGATCTTCAAACCCAGCCATTCTCCAGCATTCAAGGGACAGATCTGGTTCAGTCAGAAGCAAGCCCCTGTTGGCATGTCATTGCAAATCATTGCAGCAAATATCGTGGTGGCAACCTCACTAGAGCTCCCTGGCAGCTGTGGACCTATGTCACAGCCTCTTGGCAAAGCAATTCCAAAGGCTCACCAGCCCTAATCCCAAAGCACCATCTATAATGCAGAAAGAAACTTAGCTGCCCCTTTAATTGTGCTTTCTTTAAAAAGTGATAATAATTAAAGAACAGTCAGAAAGAGCTTCCAATTGCTTTATGTTGATGACACAGAATCATAGACTCAGAATTGTTTTGGTTGGAAAAGACCTCTAAGATCACCAAGTTCAACCATCATATATTGTCCTGTGTCATTTTAATTTCATCTGATGTTATGACCGCCTCCTGTGATCATTTTCAATTCATGAATCACCAGGTAGGGAATGAAAAGCTCCATGTTCCAGCAAGAGAAGCAGCTGACGTGGAAGACGCTGAGGCAGAGGAAGAGAGTTCACAAGTAGCTTGGGCCTATCCACTGAAACAATGATTTTCAATCACATTTGTAATACATTTCATGTTTTACAATAAAAGAGTGAGATGTAGCAAATAGTGTGGAGTTTAAAGACATGAGGTCAAAAGGATGAAGAGAATATCTTCAGTATTCCCATGTGCTGTAAGTTGTAACTTACGACTGGTGGTTTGTGGATCTGAGATTTCACCACACAGACCCAAAGGCTGACATTCAATCTTCTCTATTATATTGCAGCAGGAAACCTATTTTATTACTGTTCCAAGACAACAGTTCACAGAGCTTTCCTAACTAGCTAAGGACAACATTTTTAAAGGATTGACAACTGCAGTAAAATATACCCCCAGCTCTAAAACTCAGGTAAAGCTGCATCAGAAAAGAAATGTGAGAAAAACAAGTATGAGAGATTAAAAAGATGAAGGAAAAGGGCTATTACTCAACTTAGCTTCAACTTCACCCTTCCAAAGTTCCATTAGATGTTAATAGCAGTCTGCTACTCTTGTTCAAGTGCAGGGTAGGCTGCAGTCATTACATTGCCTACAGCACACACTTCATGAGACAAGCACAAGTTGGTACACCCAGAGCTAAATCAGTTTCACTATCACCTAGCAAAGTCTGTTTGGAATAATCTTCTCCATGAAGAACATATCTAGCTACAATTGCATGGCATCTACAGTACATCAGTCTGTTGGGAAGAAAAGCATAATGACTAATAATTTTCCTCTGAGGAAATAACTTTTGGAACACTTATTTTTAAAAGTAGCAAAGCAGTCTTGTTTTCAGTGCTGTTCAGATGAGGACATGTCAAGGGCTACCCACCAACTCTCTTAGCTGAACACAGAGATAGTTACATTTTTCTCAAGCCTTGTACATATCAGATCAGTACTGCAGCACACCTTGGATCAGTCTCCTTACCCCTCTTCCACAAAGTGCCCGACAGGTTCATTGTTAGTTTTTCCTAAAGAAAGTAGCAACTGCAGTTTCTATCCCAATCATAGCACAGCACAAGTGCCTTAAAGCTAATGTAAAGGGTATCCTAGCAACAGTACTAAGCCTGATGGGAATTATCCTGCTACTGATTTTTGCATTGATAGTTTGATTCCCAAGGATGCTTTCTATAATGAAGGGCACTGTTAACCCTGTTTTCCTCAGAATTTAATTAATGGTTTTACTGCATTAAAAGTCACTGCTTTCCAAAATTTCTAATTAATTTGTGAGCTCCCCTAGGACATTTGAGAGTAATATACAGCAATGGGTCCTTCAGAAGAACCACAGGTTTCGAACAAACAGAATCTGGAGATCTTGTTGATCCCTTCAGATCCATGCAAAACTCGCTACTTGCAGTGAAACTGCCACTGGGTGTGACTTCTGAGTTTGCAGACAATCTCTACTTGTGACTTCTGGAAAGCCTCTATCAACAACCACCATG
Source organism: Indicator indicator (assembly GCF_027791375.1). NCBI lineage: Eukaryota > Metazoa > Chordata > Aves > Piciformes > Indicatoridae > Indicator > Indicator indicator. The sequence continues at coordinate 21,059,045 of NC_072024.1, read as the reverse complement.
TGTAACAGTTGTGTACTACATTTATCTGTTAAACAGAGAACTGAAAGAAAGAATTAGCACAACTCACTGTCCAAAATCAAACACATAAGAACTTGAACTAACTGGACAGCAAACATAAGCTCACTTAGACGAGGAAGCACTGGAGGTTAATAATCATTTTAAGTTAACAGGATTGCTCCAGGGACACTTAAACTCCATGATAATGATTTCCATGGTTTTTATCAGTGCTGCCCCACAGTAACAACAGTCTTAGATGAAGTGTAGGGACCTGGAACTGCATATTGACATACAAATAAATTTGCTTTAGGTCAGGAGTGAAGTCAAGCACAAATAATTTGTGTCTTCAACAAAACAGATTGCTCTTGGACTAAGAATTGGCAAATTCATCCTACACCAACCCTAATGCAGAGCCATTTCAAAGACACTGATGCCCTGAGTTGAAGAGTGGACTTGTTCTTCCTCTTTGTTTCTGCTGCTGTTGAAATAAATGTTAGTATTAATGTCAAAATACAAAACATGGACAAAAATCCTGGTGGTCTCAGTTCCCACTGCTCACACAAGAAGTCAATGAGACTGAAAAGTTATATAACTGCAAATAGCCTGCAAAATGAGAAGTAGATCCTAGAACTGTGTCTTTGTGCTCAAGCAAAGCTTTAAGACATCCATAGCTCTGCATCTTATAGTGACTGTTCACACAAAAGGCAGCTTCATGTCAGAAGTTAGGAGGCTTCTTTTTTCAGGTTAGAATCTGCTGATGTGCATCTCTCTCTCTCTCAGCATCTATTATTTTTAAGGCCCTGTAGTTGATAGTAGGTACTTGAATAAATGCACAGACAAGGCCTGAGAGCTAGGTGGTATCTGAAAAGAGTCACAAGGATAGGATGACTCTGGCTAGTGCTTTGGCACCACAGGCCAACGCTGGAAGTTCAGTTTTCATTACTTTTGCTACCCCATCAAATGCAATTCCTGTGTGGCTACCATGCTTCTCATCCAAGATCAAGGCTATAGACAAATTTCTCACACCCCTCTCCCCTCCCCCCCCCCCCCAAGCTCACATCAGACTGTGGAATTTCAAGAGTATTCCAAACCAAAATGTCCCGAAGATCCAGTCCAGACTGGCTTTGCAGTAGCACTGATATAAGTATTGTTTGATGGGAAATGGAATCATGGAATGCATTGGGTTGGAAGGGATCCTCAGAAGTCATCTTGCCCAACTCCCCTGAAGTGAGCAGGGACATCTTTAACTACATCAAATTTGTCCTTCTATATCTCCAGGGATGGGGCCTCCAACCTGTTCCACTACCTTCATTGTAAAGAACTTCCTCTTAACTGTGTCCAGTTCTGGGCCGCTCAGCTCAAGAAAGATGTTGAGCTGCTTGGATGCGTCCAGAGAAAGGCAACAAGGCTGGGGAGGGGTCTGGAGCACAAGCCCTATTAGGAGAGGCTGAGGGAGCTGGGGGTGTTTAGCCTGGTGAAGAGGAGGCTCAGGGCAGACCTCATTGCTGTCTACAACTACCTGAAGGGAGGCTGTAGCCAGGTGGAGGTTGGGCTCTTCTCCCAGGCAACCAGTGACAGAATGAGAGGACACAGCCTCAAGCGGCACCAGGGGAGATTTGGGCTGGATGTCAGGAAGAAATTCTTCACAGAAAAAGATTGGCCATTGGGATGGGCTGCCCGGAGAGGTGGTGGAGTCACCGTGCCTGGAAGTGTTTAAAATAAGACTGGATGAGGCACTTAGTGCCAGGGTTTAGTTGATTAGATGGTGTGGGGTGATAGGTTGGACTTAATGATCTTGAAAGTCTTTTCCAACCTGGTTAATTCTGCGATTCTGTGTAACATCCAAGGAGCTTCCTCCTAATAACCAATGAGGTCATCCCCTAATTCCACTTGGGAGACAATTCATTTCTATGGAAAACAACTGACTCTCCGTGACCTTAAACCTGCTTTACAGACACTGAAGTTCTGATCTCCATATCTCTCCATATAGAATTCAGCTTCCTATTCTCCACTCCTGAAAATCATGGCAGGTTTTCCTCCCTGCCTTCATACGTGGTGGTGGGCACACTGTTTTGGAACATCACACCTACCTTTAGGGAAGGCAGACAAGCTCCCAGGTTGCCACCTGCAACTGGCACCCTTCATCTATTTTCTCCCCAGAAGCAGCTCTCTCTAACAATCCCAAGCAGAACAAGCTGCTTAAAAACTATCATTTTGAACAAATATTTCCAGCCACCCACAAAACACCATGTCAAAAAAGCAAACTTTCAATAAACAGAAAGTAGATTATTGTTCTCAAATGACAGCTTTCATGCTGTTTATCCCAAAGAATCCTCAGAGCTTATGTAGTATGAAGTAAATTTGCCACTGGTTAAAAATGAAAATTCTTTAAATACATAAAACCCTAATGAACAAAGCTGGTAACATTTCCCTTCTCCTGATTCCCACTTCTCTCTTTTTAACTTCCTAGAAGAAGATGCTGATTATAATTATAGTGGAGAATAAAATGTGGGCTTGATTTTGTGTTAAAGAAAATTTGGAAAGGAAAATAAGGCTCTTGGTATATGTGTGTGATGGAGTGTGTGCATGTGCTTCCACACAGTACTGCATGTATGGATTGGTTCATGGCATTTGAAGAATTTCCTTTTAATGCACAGAGTACCTTCCATATTTAAATGCAAATCGTTTGTAGAGAGGGCACAAAGAAAGAGTCTGTCAATGGAGATGAGATAGAAAAGCTGCTTTGAGATTCCATCACCTTTCTAATGCTCTCAAGAGACAGTGGAATGCAAAGCACAGGGCTTGACTCTGCCTTCCTGGTGAAACAGTGAAGACTGCAGGACCGGTGCCACAGCTTGTCCCTTCCTGCCCATGGTTAGAGCGTCACCACTGTGGGGTCAGCTATGGTCAGGTCAGAGCATGCTACAACTGATGCTCAGTCTCCACAGCCTTGGAGACAGGGAATGGAAGCTCAGGTCTGAAGGCACACACAGTAATCAAGACTCAGACTTTCCCTGAGTCCAACTATATGCTAGTTAAGTGGACTGATTTCAGAACTTAAAACAAAACAAGAAAAAAACCAAACAACCAACCAACACACCAAATCCACACAAAAAAAAATCCCTAGGATTTCCCATTCTGCATGTTGCTCACAGAAGGGAGGAACACAAAGCAAATCTAATAGAGATACTAATAGCTTGCTGAGTGCAATTGTATGGAGTTCTTTAAGAGAAGTGTGGATGAGGCACTTAAAACATGCCTTAATGTCCATGGTGGTCTTAGGCTGACAGCTAGACTCAGTGATCTTGGAGGTCTTTTCCAACTGAAACAATTTGATGATTCTATGAAAAGTTGGCAGTTTGGACCCATCAAATGTCAGTCCTCTCCATCCAAAGAAGAGCAGCTCCCTATTTCAGCTCACAGAGTATCTACTACACAAAGAAGATGTGTAGATGTGGAATTTCTGAATATTGGGTTAGATTTAAAAGAATTTTATGATCTCTCCCCTCAGAATTAATCCTTTCTAACCTTAGAAACATCATGAGTGCAGAATCCATGAGCAGGCTGCCTAAATCTTTTAACAGATAGTCACCGGACAAGTGTAAATCAAGTCTGCAACACACAAGCAGTGAGCCTAAGAAAGCTCTCACAGATAGAGTAGCAGGTGCAATGTGCTAGACTTCAGACATACACACTACATATGCAAGCCCAGCAGAGCCAGCATGCAGGCACAGGCACCCAGAAGTCCAGCACAGCCAGGACACAGGAGCCATGTTTGCATATCAGGCAACAAATCAGGAGTCCTGCCTGCAGTGGCAATCCCCGTGTTCACTGGGATGGGAGCCTTTGCAAGGTATCTTAAGATCACCCTAATATGTTGGGGTAGATGCAGGTATCTTTAGATGTGCAACTACTACATAGATCCTTGGATCAGAGTGCAGATGATCTGGGCCCTAGTCCTACCACTCCTGTTCACTCATTGTACAGCTGGGTGAAGAGTAGCTGGCACCTTATTCTTTCTTGAGAAACCAGAAAAGATTCTTCTTGCATACCAAGCTTCCCTTCTCACACTTAATTCAGGTCACATTTTCTTGGAATGCATCTCAGAAAAGCAACTAAAATGGTTATTAGCTACTTTATTTTCCTTTGAGTTCACAGGGACTAAAATAGCAGCTCCTGCTGTGCTGCTGCCTGCTGAGATGTTTGACACAGCACTGCTTCAGGCATACTGTGTGACATGGGTGCCATGAGGTGGCCTGCAGACTTTTGAGTGTCAAGACTGGTTGAAATTAAGCACTCCAAGCAGGTATGGACTGTGTCCAGACTACTGGAGTAGCTTCTGGAAGGACCTCTCCTATACTCTGTGTCTGACTCTCCTTTTGAATAGCAGCACCGAGTCCACAGTAGATGAATACCAGGAGGGAACGAGCAAGCACATAATATTGACAACCAGTTCTAGGGTCCTGGACTTGAATTTGAGCTCAGACAGCTACTCTGGTCACATGGAAGTATTAGAAGGAAAGATTCCCTTTGGGATACTTTTCTAGTGGCAAAGTTGTAGGTACAAGCAATGCCTAGTTAGTTTGTTTATAGTCTAGAAGACATAGTCTTGATCTGTTGAGTTCATGGCCTATGTTCTTGTTCCCACCTTTTTTTGGTAATTATTCCTAATTCCTACAAGCAAAGGCTAAGGATGAAAGAAAATTACTTATTATCCATTTTCATTTCTTAATTAATGCTTTCTACTATCCTCATCAGTAGGCATCTGTTGTAGAGCTCCCTTTGCTTTGCCTTGAGCAGGAGGATACTAAATTAGATAGCTTACTGTTCTGATTCAATATGGACAGCCCTACAGCGTGGTGCATACAGATAGTCTGAAAGCACCACCAGTAGCTGAATGACATCAGAAATTCTCAATATATTTTGGATGACCATCTGTGCAGCATAGAGTGTCAAAAACACTGGTGGTTGTCTTCTGGAGTGAGGCAGCTGAACAAGGGCTCTAGGATCCCTGTATTATGGAGTTTTGCCTTGAAGTTAGCAATCTAGATCCTTCTCTGACTCTTCATTCCTTAGTGAAATCATTAAAAAAAACCATTGTTTTTTATTGTGATACCTCTTGCACGTTTTTGCAGTCAAATGGACAAGCACCAGCATTACAAACAGTGGAAATGTACCACCCCCTGCCTTTAGTTGTGACAGTATGAAAGGAACTAACATTCAAATGAGTTTTAACTCAAATTTGAAATGTGCTTCATATCAGCTTTGATATTCTTCACCTTCTATAACTTTATGTATGAACTGTGACTGACTTGGTTGTCTAAATTTGCTCTGAGCATGTGATTCGTGCTGACTGAGACAAGGAATCTGGGAACCAAACTAAAGCCTCATTCAGATACTGCCCAAGGAGCCTGCCAGGGAAAAAAAACAGTATCTGAAAATGCCAAACCACAGTCACATTTCCTTGCTAGATTTACTGCACCAATGACAAAGGGATTTGAAAAAATGTAAAACAATTTAAACCAAACTACACCATCTTGTTGCCCAGTCCACATCTTTATGTGGTCCTTGTGTATTAGAACTGGAGATATTGGAAAGTGTTGGGGTTTTTCTTCCCTTCCCAAACTGATTTATGTAAAGGAGGAGGAAAGGTTATTCAGTGAAACAGACATCTGCATTCTCCTACTGTTAGTACTACATGGATTGAAACTGGTGGTAAATACATTCAAAGATCTATTGCAAAGGTGACAACTCTAGAGATGCGATTTCCAGAGTTTGTTTTCGGGTTGGTTTTGACAGCAGAAAAGAATCCAAGAAATTCTCATGACTGAAAGTTTTTAAATACCTGTCCCTCCCTATGAGCTTCCTTATTTCAAACCATGACAGTGCAGCTTTCCACTCTGAGAACATAGATTACATTCTATAAATATAGCATCCTTAATAGGTTGGGTCTTCTTGGCTACTTATTTTCAGGAACCGTATAGGAATTTAATGTCTCATATCAGCTTGAACTCCATCAAGTACAAAGATTACTGAGGGCATGAGGAGAAAATCAGTGTCAAAACTTCCTAAAACACACTTCCTTTGTGGCCCAAGATGAAGAGAAAAGTTCTCAAACATTTTTAGATAACCCCCTGGTTGGAGAACTCAAGAGGATAAAACTTTTCAGGCTTCCCTCTAGGCTCAGCAGGGAACAGTTGATGCAGAATTTCTCAGGCTCTTTCTCCTCTTCCCACATCTCATTGTTTCTGTGCCAAAATAAAAGAACCAGAAATCTATTTTTATAGTATGTTGTTCTAGCTAAATACATCCATCATCTTCTGAAGATGTTATATGTGGGTGAACCTTCTCTGTTCATTCCAAACCAAGCTGTATTTTGCAAATACAGTTTGCATTTTGGGCAGAGGCCAGCAAACCTGAGTATCCATCAGCATGACACTGACACCAGATACTTAGGCTTTAAGTTGCCTGATTTGCCCTTCAGGTTTCAGATTCACAGAAAAGCTGCTGAGGGAACGTTGCACCCTGCTGCGACTGCTTGGAAATCTCTGCACGAAAGATTTGTCCAAGTTATTTCTGTTGAAGGCATCTATAAATAGTTTGCATAACGCCTCAAGTGTGTTATGAAATTATTGGGAGTTCTGCCTGATTAGAAGACATAAGAAGTGAAAGCTCTGAGAAAGGAGCTCAGGATTTTACATAGTAATAAAAAACAGTAACTGAAGGGCTATGGATCTATTAATGTGCTTAAAATTAAGAACATACTCAAGCGTTTTGCTCAGCTGGAGACATGCTGGCTGTGAAATAACGTTGGTCCTTATTCTCCTCAAACAAAAATGGCCACAAAATGTTCCATTTTGCACAATGTGTGTCTAAGATAATAACTTTTTGTTACTATCAAATAATTTATTTGCCAGTGTTCTCACAAAAGACTTGTATATGCAGGGTGTATGGATTCCTTTCCTTTTCATACCTAAGGTCTGAAAGCAATTTCTCAGTAGATGTCTAGAGAGAAAAAAAACAAAAACAAAACCAAGGCATTTGTGTGCAAGAGAATACACTACAGCATCCCTGGAGCAAGAGGGGCATCAAATTGTAGCTTACAGTTTGTGTACACTTTGATGTTTGAGTGAGCATATCAGGCTTTTGAATAGCATTGCAGGGACAGCTACCTCTGCTCAGTCATGAAACAGAAGATGAAACTAAACACCAGTCAGTGCTGGATGTGAAGGGCCAGGGGATAACAATAGGAAGCATCCCACATGTAAATATACATCCCTTGTAACAAATACAAGACAGAATCAATCTCAGCTTTACTGGAATTTGTTTTCATGTTCAGGTCATGCACTAAGGAATGCTTTTTGTTTCCTCTGGAGCATGGGAACAGAGCAATCATCTTGCTCAAGTTTGTCAAGTCCATCCTTCACAATGCTCTTATGGATTCATTGAAAAATGTGGTTTCCATCTCTTCACTCTCAGGTAGCTAACAGCATGCTCTCTTCAGGACAGTTTGATTTTATACTTGCATGACTGTAGCCCAAGAATACTTTCTGACACTGATTCCAAAGTACTTGGCATCAGGCCTTGAGAATCAAAGCACATTCACCAGTGTGATTTAGATGAGAGGCAAGAAGGCTATGTCCATCTTAGGCTACCCTATCTTCATTTAGAAACGTGAATCAATTTACTGCAGTAGCAGGCAACTTAGTTTTTCTTCTAGTCTAGCACATCAAAGCCCTTTATCTCACAGATACATCAAACCCAAGGAGAGGCAGTGTTTCACTAAACCAGAATAAATAGCTGACACTGCACCACAAGAAGTGTTTACTCTTCTGTGTACATGGCTTTTATATTAAGTGTTTTCATGGGATCTGCAACAGGGCAACAGGTCTGCAAAGCTTAATTCTGCTTTTCTGCTGGAGTTTTAGGAGGCTGATTGCTGATGCGGTGTACAGACACTCAGGAGCACACACATGGCACAGCTTTGAAAACCACTTAGACTTTCTCTTTACACAACACAATTAAAGCTCCTTACATTCTGCCTTTTTCAGCTGTGCCTGATTCAATCATCTGAATGGTGTTGCAGGATGAGATTTCAGTCTGAGATAAAGGGTTAGATGAATCTCACTCCTTTTCACAAAACTTCGTAGTCTTTAATTCGTTTTGCTGCAAAGTCAGCACAACAGTAGAAGCTTTTACTTCCTTGGGTAGTGAGCTGCTGCTGCTGCTCTGCTTGGGATCTAAATTATATTGGTTCTTGACAAGATGGCTACCTGCTGGAATAGCTTCAGAAGTTAGTTTCACATTCACATATCACAAACCCAAGAAGTTTTCTCAGCGGAAAAAGTTTTCTGTTAAAACCTACAGGCTGCCACAACCTTTTGTAAATGGAAACCATCAAGAAGAGCTTGACCTGACATCCACTGACTACACTGAACTACAACTATGGCCTTCAATTAATATCTTTAAGAGTAGAAACTGCAGAGGGATCCTACAAAGACAGAGAGATACCAGCCCAATCCCACTGATGCAGGAAGATGCCATACTACACTAAGGATCATGGTAAGAGAAATGTGGCTTTTTCATATGGCCAAAGACATTAAAAATAATGGTTAATCTAAGCTAATCAAGAGCAGCAAGCATCAGTGATGTCCCAAGAACATGATTTCCATTGTTTAATGTTTTCCTGAGTAAATTGAAACTCTTTAACTTGCCTTCAACATAAGTAAGAACCCTCATATTCTGCATGACCTGAGGCCAGATTTCCCTGCCAAAGAGTTGCCTCCTTCCATGCAAGGAAACAATCTTTCCCTGGTGTGGTTGCTTCATTTCAACCTGAACACCATGTTATATGCTACATCTTAAACTGCACACTCAAAACATGTTGTAGCAATGCAGAAATAAAACATTGCATGCAGCAGGAGGTTTTGGCTTTCCTCACTAGAAAGGCTGTCCAAGGACGCTGTACCCAAGTCAGCAGTTTCCTTCAGCCAGACAATCAAGCTGCTTCTAGTCACTTGAGAGCTGAACATCTGTTACTAAGCAACTGGGGAGGCAATTTGGGAGCAGGCACCTCCCTTGCCACTCTCTCACAAACCTGTCACAGGCCCAGCTACTCCCTGCAAGTAATCCTTCCCACAAAGGCAGAAGGCTAATGTAAGAAGATTATACATTTCCAGAAATAAAACTTCAACACTTCTCCAAACTATAAGCCAGAGGGAATGTTTAGAATATCATTTTATCTACAGCCCCTGCATACTTGAAGCAACAGCTGGTCAGTCAAAAGCTGTTTCTAGGTCAGAGACCCAGCTTAGGTGAAACATTTAAGTACAAATGAGTTTATTTCTTGGTCAATAGTAGGCCTGCTTGCTTCCACAGTTCAGATGGACCACATGTCTGCACGAGGTTGTGTTCTGTTTGAGAAACTGCCAAGAATCAAAGAAGCTCTAAGTTATTCATACAGACACATTATGTGTGTGTATGAGAACCTCCATGTTAGATCTCGATGAATTTAAAGGATTGGCTCACTCTGCATCTTTCTTTCCAGACACAACAGGTTGTTGTGATCTTGCGTTAATTTCTGTATTTACTTTTGGTATTTTGTTGCTAGTAGTTATCATCCTTGATGATATGTATTTTGAATTGTAGCTTTTGCAGTTCTCAACTCATTTCTAGCAATGACTTAAATTTGCAATTGAATTTGTGGTGGGACTTATTGATGTTAAGCTCTTTTTCAACCAGGTAATTCTATGAAGACCCTACCAATAAAATCATGACTTTGACTAGCTGGTTTATGTTGTATATTTACTTTGCTTTGTGCTATTTTGATGTGTTTTATTCATGGGAAGGCATACTGTGGATGTTAAGTCACTCAAGTGAACCTTTTTTGATCAACATATCATCTATGACTTTTGTTTTACACTTCCTTTCATTCTCCTTCTCATGACATTGTTCCAAAAGCAAAATATATTTATTTTACTTGGCATTTTACAATGCCAGTTTTGAATCATAAGGGTTGGCAGGGACTTCAAGGATCATCCAGTTCCAACCCCCCTGCCATGGGCAGGGACACCTCACACTACAGCAGGTTGCTCACAGCCACATCCAGCCTGGCTGCAAAAACCTCCAGGGATGAGGCTTCCACCACCTCTCTGGGCAATCTCTTCCAGTATCTCACCACTCTCATGGTGAAGAACTTCTTCCTAGCATCTACCCACTTCTAGTTTTACTCTATTCCCCCCAGTCTTGTCACTACCTGGCACCCTACAAAGTCCCTCCCCAGCTTTCTTGTAGCCCCCTTCAGATACCGAAAGGCCACAATAAGGTCTCCTCAGAGCCTTCTCTTCACCAGACCAAATAGCCCCAGCTCTCTCAATCTGTCCTCATAAGAGAGGAGCTCCAGCCCTCTGATCATCTTCGTGGCCCTTCTCTGGTCATGTTCCAGCATGTCCAGATCCTTCCTGTAATCGGGGTTCCAGAACTGGATGCTGTACTCCAGGTGGGATCTCAGGTAGAGTAGAGGGAGAGAACCACAAGCAGAATGTTTATACACAGAGAAGTTCAAACCTGTTGTACATGTTACCAGACAAAGCTTTTAAAAATAATCTTTTTTAAACAACTTGCTTTGTCATCAATAAGCAACACATTTCCTGGGAGTTCTGTGGTTCCTCATCCTAACAGCTGCTTGCTGTGTGACTGTTTGGCACATTCAGACACTCATTGTCAATTTGATAGACAAGACACTTCACAACCTTTCTTTTCCAAGTAGGACCACCAGATTTAAAGACTTAATCTCTTCTTCCCGCCATACCATCATCTGCTTGGACAGAAAGATGTTCATGTTCACTTTTTATAGAAGAAAAAAGTATCAAGAAATAAGCAATGCTAGAGAGGACATCTCTTTACCAAAGGCTGATTTTGTTACTTTGGACTTCAGAAATGAAGCTTTGGAAGAGGAAATTTTCCAACCAAAAAGCTAGAGGTAGTAAGTCTGGTAAAAAGGAAAGGAAATGAAGGATTAGAAAATTATTTTATCTTAGTTTTTCCACTGTCACCTTGAATCCTCTTGCATAAATCCTTAAAGCCTTTCTAGCATGTAAATGAGTTGGGTGGATGATAGTTCACCATCAGTAATGCTCCCAGTCTTCCAAACACATTATTAGCAGTAAATGATTTCTAATTATGGTTTCTGTAGCAATTAAGTTATTGGCTTATTTTCAAGTATTAAATTAGGACTTTTGCTGCTCTTTTCCATGCTGACACACATTTGGTGTTTTGGTAGGTAGCCTGAATACTGCAGGGGCAGCATTTATAGACACAGACTGGCTCCTGTAAGAGAACTGAGATGTATTGATGAAAGTATTTATTGCTGCAAAGTGTTCAGTGTTATGTAAGACCTGTCACAAAGCAGGTCATTTAATCTGAAGTCAACTGCAGTTTAGATTCTCAGTGTTTTAAAACACAGAAAAATAAATCAATACTTTCAATAGCAAAGAAATTTGACATGAGAAGGAATTTGAAGAGCTATAAATGCTCCTTCTTATAATTAGATTGTGAGATGTAGCCACAACCGTATTACTTTACACTCTAAGACCATAAGAAAATAATCAACGGTTAGAACAGCTTAGCAAGAGAAGCAATAAACACATTATCACCAGCAGGGCCTTTAAGTCAGCCAGGCCCACCATCTCTCTAAAGCTTGTATTACAAGTTATTAGACTTTCTGCAGCAATCATTGTATGAAAGATCTGGTTTCGCTTACACAGCAAAGCAGGAGTGACACTGGGAGACTCAAGGCTCCTGTAAACAGCTCTGATGTAAGCATCAACATGCATGAGATGTTGGAGAACTGATGGTGCTGCGGTCAATACACTGTCTCAGGCCAAGTGAAAAAAACAGAATTGCTTGGGGCTATTAGGAAAATGAGCTGTCACTGATCAAGTATCTTTTTACCTAAGCAAATTTTAAACTTACAAAGGAGACTGGCTAGGCATCTTTGGTATCACTTCCTTGGCAAGTTCAGGGTGCTAAGACATTTAAACAGGTCACCATGAGGAGCTCCAAGGCTGGATTCTCAGGCAGTATGAGTAGCCTAAAGCAATTATTGCCTTCAGCAGTGGGTTTTAAAGCCACAGCTTGTTATGGGCTTCAGACTGCAAGCAGCAGAAGTAAACTTAAGTATCCTTTTACCACGATGCTCAAGTCTTTCTTGTAAGCTTTCAGTGAAGTTTTAGAACAGGAGAAAAGGTGGCTACAATCTGTTCCCTTTTATCAAGAGAAGCAGCTCCAATTTGAAATGTTGTAAAATAAACAATACAAACTGCTTTAGCAAAACAAATATTTGTGCTCAGGAGGAGCACAGTGTGCTGTCTCTGATTGCCAGCCCCTCACTGATAAGATCTGCATGAAACCTCTGTCTAAAGCCACAAATAACTGCAAGCTTGTAAACAAAAACCTGGAACAGGCTAAAGGCTTGCTCGCTGAACTGACATGAGATATTCAAAGCCTAGACTTGCATGATTTTCAGTGTAGGATTAATGCTGCATAACCTCACATGTCATCTCTATGTCACCACATTTCCTGTTTTATTGCAGAAAGGACAATTGGATAGGAGCAAATCGTCTCAAGAAAACAAGACACTAGCCAAAACCTACCTATGTTTAAGCTTAAGCTTCTACTTGTATTTGGAACTGTAGCCTGGGCTGCATCAAAAGCAGCATACCCATCAGGTCGAGGGAGGTGATCCTGCTGCTCTACACCTCCCTGAGACCCCAGTACTGTGTCCAGCTCTGGAGGAGAGACATGGACCTGTTGGAGCAGGTCCAGAGGAAGCCACAAGAATGATTCAAGGGTAGAACCCCTTTGCTGTGAGGACAGACTGTGAGAGCTGGGGCTGTTCAGACTGGAGAAGAAAAGGCTCCAGGGAGCCCTTGTGACCTTTTGGTACATAGAGGCCAGTCAGAAAGATGGGGACAGACTTTTTTAGCAGAGCCTCTTGTGACAGGACAGAGGGAGATTTGGACTAGATAAGAAAAAAAAGTTTTAGTTTTTTTCCCCTCAAAATGAGGGCAGTGAAACATAGGACTCTAAGAAATCTCTCTAGGTGAAGATGTTCCTACTGACTGCAGGGGGGTTGAACCTTTAGAGGTTTCTTCCAATACAAACCATTCTATGATCCTGTGACATGGTGTGAACAAAAGGACTGTTGTGTACAGCTCAGACTGGACTTCTGACATTATTGTAATTATTAAATCTGCATTGTAACCTCTCTCCACACGAGCATGGACTTCAATTTGCACAAGAAATTGATACTCTAACTGTATTGGGCTGAGGGCAGGGTTTGTATTTTCACCTTTACTCAGGAGAGCTCTCACTTGCAAACATTTCTCAATCCACTGCAGGGATTTAGCCCAGAAGCACCCACTCACCATTTTGCTTTAAAAACTTTCCTAGATTAAGCAGGAAGGTTTTAATGAAATCTCTTTAGCAGATTTTCACAAAGTCACCAGAAACTTTTCATGAAGAGTCTTTCTAGACTACCCACCCCACACATTTCTTTTGAAAAGATTCATTCAGCCATCCAGATTACAGAGAGAAAACACATAGATGCATGAAGAAAGGTATTGCTATGCTAGAAGAACAGACAAATCTAACAGCAGAAAGTAGCCTCATTTTGATAGGAACCTTGTTTCCTTCTTGGCTTTGGTTAATAAACCCAGACAGTTTATATACTAAAAACCTGTTTAGGTGGAGTTGAAGTGGCTTTAAGTTACTTGCACAGTATCTTTACTTAGTGATCCAAAAGGCTGGATCAGAATCTTGACACAGTACACTGCCCAGAACTCACAACTGAGCTACATCCCTTGAGAGAAGATTGATGATAATATCCACTCTTTAAACTAGGCCTTCTAGAGCAAGCATGAGGCTAGAGAATCACAAACCATAGAATGGTAAGACTTGGAAGGAAGGGACCTCTGGAGATCATTGAATCCAACTCCCCTGCCAAAACAGGATACCCTAGGGCAGGCTGCACAGGAATAGGTCCAGGCAGGTTTTGAAAGTCTCCAGAGAAGGAGACTCTGCCACCTCTCCAGGGAACCTGCTCCAGCACCCTAACAGTAAAGAAGTTTTTCCTCATGTTGAGGTGGAACCTCCTGGGTTCCAGTTTGTAAACTGGAACAGAAAGAAGTGGGGGGAATAACTAAAAAAAAAAAAAAAAAAAAAAAAAATCTTGTGAACTCATAAATATTGTTTTAAGGAAAAAGTCAAGCTGGACCCTAGCATAACCCTGCTTTTCTGTAGACCCAACGTTTGTATTTACACTAGAGAAGGAACAGTGTTCCAACCTAATGGATGCAGCAGATTGTCACATGCATAGACTAGACTGGAGGAGACCTGCCTTCAGCAAGAAGTGTCTCTCCTGTTTCTTGCTTTGTTAAGACTTCATGCAACGCTATGTCCCACAAAGAGCAACCCATGCCCTTTAAAGTTTTGCATGGCAAGAATGCCATCATAACACAAGCAGTCAAACCCTTTCCCAAATGGGCTGCTAGCAAGAATTTGTTACTGCTTCAGGCAGGGAACTTGAGGATGACATTGGCAACCATTAGCTTGAGCCAGCTGGGGCTTGTATCACTTGCAGTTAAATGCACCATCAATCAGCCAATATATTCAAGCTTCTAATCAGGCAAATAACCAAAATACCTCAAAAGAGACCACAACCACCTGTTACAAAATAATTTATTTTATTTCTATTACCTCACCATAGCTTGATTAAAACAGTAAAGTAAAAAAACAGAACCTTTTTAGTGCCTTAGGGAGGAAATTGCCAAAGTGACACAAGGTATTAATACATTTGTAACTAAATGAGGACATCATCATTAACCAAATAAAACAGGACATGTCTTTGGTGCTGAGATGATCAAGGACTATCACCCACAACTCCTCAGCAGTGAAGTGTTTGGAAGAGAGTATCAGAGAACCTGAAAGGCATCACTCATACTTCATAGAATCATTAAGGTTGGAAAAGACCTTCAAGATCATTGAGTCCAACCATAACCCAACCACCATGACCACTAAACTATATCCTGACGCACACCTCCAGACTTCTTGAACACCTCCATGGAAGGCAACTCAACCACCTCCCCAGGCAGCCTGTTCCAATGCCTGACCACTATTTCAGTAAAGAAATTGTTCCTAATATCCAATCTAAACTTCTCCTGGCACAACTTAAACCCATTCCCCCCTTCCAGAGGAGCTTCCTAGCAGCCTTTTATTCTTTCTGGGTTAAATAACTGGAGAAGAGAGTGATGCCACAGAAAAACCACAAGTCACAAAGCAAATTTCTGCTCTTATTCACAACACCACAACATGCAGATCTTGCTCAGTCCTCAGCATTCCTTTCTCACCACATTCACTTGCCATCCTAAATTTACAGTTGAGCCCAGCACATCCAGTGCTCCTAAATGCATGTAAGTTGTGATTCAGTAGAGACTACCACATCAATCCAGGTAGCTTCTTTAAGGAGCATATCATGGCCATGGGCTGACAGAATCTTAGTAATAAGAATTAAGATTAAATCTCAGTGGGAATATTTTCAGAGTATCACATAAGTCCCATCACCCATGCAGTGGGGAGAGACAAGTTGGGGGTCTGCCTGAGGAGAGAAGTCAGGCTGTGTCTTGCATTTCATATTAATGAGGTTTTTGAAATCTGGAAATGTCAGAGGACTCTATTTTTTCTGCCCATTGAAACAAATGATAAAGAGGCACATGGGAAAAATGAAGGCCCCTTCCTGACAGTTATTAAAAGGGTTGAGCTATTTATGTATCATCAGGGAAACATTCATCAATTTCATGAGATGAGCTGGGTAATAGAATTCAGAGCTCTGCAGTTGTAACCACTAAGTCAAGTGCAGGTCATGAATGACAAAAGAGAGTTATCCCATCACACTTCAGCAGTTTACATGTAGATAGCTTACAGCTCTAATGTAGATTTCATCATGTCCTCAGTTTCCATTACCTCTTAAAAAAAAAAAAAAAAAAAAAAAAGCTCTATACTACAGTTTGTAGGATGGCCCCTCTGAGATTTCAGCTGGTACCAAAATTCATGAGGAACAAGCAGCCAGATAAAGCTGTATCAGGAAATAGCTTGCTACATGCCAAACCCAGCTACAGCTAAAGGACAAAGAGTTGTATGACTCAGACAACTAATTATGTAATTAAAATTCTGTACAGTGCCCTGACATTCTGTTCTGTTGTATGACACACGTGAAAGTTATCCAGCCTGCCATAGAAAGGACACAGTTTAGTAGCACTCGATGGCTTTTCTATCTATCTGCATATGGTATTAGAGATATTTGAGGAGAAATTAATAAGGCTGTTTAAATTTTAATCAGTGGCTGAAGTCTTAGTGCAAACATTTCAAGACTTTTTTTCCTCCCCTAGTAAGTGTAAAAGGATGGTGGAAGAAAGCTACTTTGTCCCTGCACAGGTGAAAGTGGTAAAGAGGACTTGTCCAGTCTGTGTGAAATTGAGTGTGGTCAGTGTTTTATGCAGGTGAGCCAAAATGTGAAGTGTGGAAATGTGTTCAGCAGAGATCAAGATGTCACTATGCCTCACAGAAGGATCAGCTGGACCTGAGTAATTTAAAACACATCGTCAGAAGTTATTCTTATGGTCTTCCAGCAGTAGAGATTCTCCACTGGTGTACTTTAGAACTTCTCTGCCCTCCCTACCATCTTGAGAGGATGCTTGTGTGTCTCTAGGAAGAGCACCAACCCTCAAGTTACAACTTCAGCTGTTTTGTGACTCAGATTCCCTGTGTAGCAACATAACCCCATGAGTTTCTGTTACACCCTCAGATGGGCCTCTTCTCCGAGACATTTTCATATATGAAGTTGATACTGGCAGCATTCTTGGTCCCTGAACTAAATTATCCTTTGGCAGACTACTGGCTTACAATTGTTTGTCACTCTTGGAAACCAAAGTCAAGGAGAAAGTTAGATTCTATTTGGAATCTATGAGGATTTGATCACTCAGCTTCCACACTTTCCACTGACACTCTCAATCATGGGTTGGCACAGGACAAAAAAACCAAACCAAACCAAAGTTGACATTTGCCTTCCTTCTAAGCCCAAAATGACCCATGCAACACAGGTTGAAGAAAGGAAAACTTGAAAAAACCTGAGATGATAGATTCAATGGGGACATTTCACCCTGAATGGTTTACTAACACAAAGAAAACTACTTGTCTTTTGTCTGCTGTAGCACTTGAGATGACAATGGCTTCATCATGGGACAGTTCATATGGCAGCTTCTGTATTATTTTGCTCCCCTTTTGATGAGGAGTCCAGTGTTTAACAGACTGTATGCTGCTTGCTAAGGGAAGTGTAAAGATTTGTGCTGGTAAAGTACCTTGAGCTTTGTTAGAGTGACATCCAGTGGCGTGTAGAGGTTTTCTTGCCAGTGAATGGATAAACCTCTGTGGACTGCCAGCTTTAAAAACATCCATTTTTATGATCATGTCAGTCACTGACACTATAGAATCATAGATCATTTTGGTTGGAAGAGACTTTTAAGATCATCAGGTCCAGCCATTAACCCAGCACTTCAGGTCATCACTAAACCATGTCCCTCAGCACCACATTTGTACATCTTTTCAAGCCCTCCAGGGATGGGGACTCTGCCTGGGCAGCCTGTTCCAGGGCTTAACAACCCTTTCAGGGAAGAAATTGTTCCTCATGTCCGACCTAAACCCGCACTGGCACAAGCTGAGGCCACTTCATGTTGTGCCTCTAAGAAGGAAATATCCCACATCAAGAAGGAAATGCATCAGCTGAAGTCTTCAGGCTCAACTGTCTGAAGTAAGATATGTAAATTGATTTTTAATGGATCTGTATAAGGGATCTGCTAGTGCTGAAGGAAACCAGAACACTCCACTTCGTTGTGGAATTTGGGGATGTCTGAAACTTCTGAAGAACATGGATCTAGGACCCACTTCTGAAAACCCCAGCTTGTTGGTTTCAAAGGCCACTTTAAGACAGTCACCTCACAGAAGTCTTAAAGGTATGCATGTGTGAAATAACTCTGCTTAGAACTGGAAATTCTAAACCTGAGTGAGTATAATCTCTTCTGGCACAGCTTTTTAATCCAGCTGTTCTGACATAAAAGGCATTGGAACCTTGGAAACAGATCCCTATACATATCTTTTCCTCAAGTCCTGAAAAATGGAGCCAAACAGGGTGAGCCAGGGGTATACTTGAAGAAAAGTTCAGTGTCATGGGAGAAAATTGTGATGACTGCAGGCCAAGCTAATTTATCTGAAGGCAGACCCTATGTTTGGAGCAATAGAGAAAGCCCACCTCAAGCAATTCTTTACTGGTCAAAAAAAAAAAAAACCAACAGGGAGATATAAAAACAGTTCAAAAGGATCCTTCTCCAGACAGGGCACACTAAAAACCTGAAAAGCTCAAATTTGAGGTAGAAGTCACATGCCAGAAAGGAGACATTGAACCACCCTGGCAAGTCCATGGGACCTGATGGGATTCATCCTAGGGTGCTGGAAGAGCTGGCAGATGAGCTGGCCAAGCCTCTCTCCATCATTTTCCACCAGTCCTGGCTCACTGGAGAGGTCCCAGAAGACTGGAAACTGGCCAATGTGACACCCATCCACAAGAAGGGACGGACAGAAGAACCTGGGAACTCCAGGCCTGTCAGCCTGACCTCAGTGCCAGGGAAAATCATGGAGCAGATTGTCTTGGGGGCAATCACTGCATACCTGAAGGATAGCCAAGGAATCAGGCCCAGCCAACATGGATTTAGGAAGGGCAGGTCCTGCCTCACCAACCTGATCTCCTTCTATGATCAGGTGACTGCCTGGTGGGCGTGGGAAAGGCTGTGGATGTAGTCTACCTGGACTTCAGCAAGGCCTTTGACACCGTCCCCCACAGCAAACTCCTGGCCAAGCTGGCAGCCTGTGGCTTGGACAGCAGCACTCTGTGCTGGGTTAGGAACTGGCTGGAGGGCAGAGCCCAGAGAGTGGTGGTCAATGGTGCCACATCCAGCTGGCAGCCTGTCACTAGTGGTGTCCCCCAGGGATCAGTGCTGGGCCCCATCCTGTTCAATATCTTTATTGATGATCTGGATGAGGGGATTGAGTCCATCATCAGTAAATTTGCAGATGACACCAAGCTGGGAGCAGATGTTGATCTGTTAGAAGGGCTCTGCAGAGGGACCTTGACAGGCTGGACAGATGGGCAGAGTCCAACAGGATGGCATTCAACAAGTCCAAGTGCCAGGTGCTGCACTTTGGCCACAACAACCCCATGCAGAGCTACAGGCTGGGGTCAGAGTGGCTGAGAGGGACCTCGGGGTGCTGGGTGACAGCAGCTGAACATGAGCCAGCAGTGTGCCCAGGTGGCCAAGAGAGCCAATGGCATCCTGGCCTGCATCAGGAATAGTGTGGCCAGCAGAAGCAGGGAGGTCATTGTACCCCTGTACACAGCACTGGTTAGGCCACACCTTGAGTCCTGTGTCCAGTTCTGGGCCCCTCAGTTTAGGAAAGATGTTGAATTGCTGGAGCATGTCCAGAGAAGGGCAACGAGGCTGGGGAGAGGCCTTGAGCACAAGCCCTATGAGGAGAGGCTGAGGGAGATGGGACTGTTTAGCCTGGAGAAGAGGAGGCTCAGGGCAGACCTCATTGCTGTCTACAACTACCTGAAGGGAGGTTGTAGCCAGGAGGGGGTTGGTCTCTTCTCCCAGGCAACCAGCACCAGAGCAAGAGGACACAGTCTCAAGCTGCGCCAGGGGAGGTTTAGGCTGGAGGTGAGGAGAAAGTTCTTCACAGAGAGAGTGGTTGGCCATTGGAATGTGCTGCCCAGGGAGGTGGTGGAGTCACCATCCCTGGAGGTGTTCAAGAGGGGATTGGATGTGGCACTTGGTGCCATGGTTTAGATAGTCATGAGGTTTAGGGTGATAGGTTGGACTTGATCTTTGAGGTCTCTTCCAGCCTTCTTGATTCTATGATTCTATGTGATGTTTTGCCATTCCAGTAAGAACTGCCATCTGTACTGCTGCCTTCTTCTGGTTCCTTATGTTTAAGATGTATTCATTATTTTCTCTAGCACATATGAACAGGCATGCCCTAGCTCTCCACCAATTTCAACATTAGAACATAGCTGAAGCATCTTTCTGTACACCTGGATGGCAGAGTTAGCAAATATTTTTTAATTTAAACTGATTTTACATTGATTATGGAGAATACACTTCCATCTGAGTGCAAACCCTCAGTGTAAACTGATGGTCCAAAGAACATCAGAAAAAGGACAGAAAATACCTGGCTCAGCATGCAAGACTGGCAGGGGTGATCCCATGTTCACATTTCATCTACTTCCAACTTTTCTGATCTTAGTAACTAGCTTCTCCCATCAAGAGGGTATTAAATCAAAGGATCCTACTCTTTCCTAGGCTTAAGGGGGTTATTCTCCTCCTAGCTTGGTCCCCAGATGATCTGAAAATAATTTTACCAGGCAGCTAGAAAAAACAGAATGAATCCTCTACTTTGAGCAAAGGGACAGCTTTAAAGTCATGATAGAAAATGAGATGAAACAAATCCAATTACACCTTAGCAGCAGCTGGAGACCCAGTCTACCATAGCAGAGGACTGAGAGGTCTGCTGAACTGCATGGTGCAGCAGAGTGAGGTCACTGAGGATCTAATTCTTAATGCAATTTCTTTTGAGGGAAGAAGAGGAAAGTGTACATATGAGGTGAGCCCTAGGCCAAATGAGCATACATCAGGCAGGAGGAAAGTTGCATGTTTTGAGCATTGATCTCTCCAAGAAAGAAGCCACTGGAATGGAGAGAGTTTTTATCAGAACCAGCGAGACAAACCCCTGAAAGACAAGAGCAAAAGAGGCCAATGCATTTCTCTCAACCTCCCTCCTTCCCCACACTGTTCTTGACTCGATGCAGGGATCAAGGGGGAAGGGCTGTGTGGAATTTAGATATGGTATTGGGGTCCAGAGCTATCAGAATTATGGTGTTATTTAGGTTGGAAAATACCTTTAAGATAATTGAGTCCAGCCACTAGCCTAACAGTACCAACTCCACCACTAAAGCGTGTCCCTGAGCACCACATCTACACAGCTTTTCAATACTTCCAGGGATGATAACTCCACCACTGTCCTGGGCAACCTGGTCCTGGCCTTTGACAAGAAATTGCTCCTGATGTCCAGCCTAAACCTCCACTGGTGCTACTTGAGGGTGTTCCCTCTTGTCCTACCATTTATTACTTGAGAGAAGAGATCTGCTTGGACCTGGTTCAACCCTGCTTTCAGTGAGTTGTAGAGAGTGAGGAGATCTCCCCTCAGCCTCCTTTTTTTCCAGGCTAAGCTGAAAAAAAAAACAAAAACAAAACAAAAGAAACCCAAACTATTCCTCTCAGATGCTTCACATAAGACTTGTGCTCTAGACCCTTCACCACCTTCTATGGGCACACACCAACCCTTCAACATCCTTCTTGTGGGGGGCCCAAAACTGGCAAGGCTGCACCTTGAGTATTGGGTTCAGTTGTGAGTATGGGGAACAATCTCCGCCCTAGTCCTGCAGGCCATAACATTTCTGCTAAAAGCCAGGATGCTGTTGGCCCTCTTGGCCACCTGGGCACACATCAGATCATATTCAACCAGCTGTCGACCAACACCCTCAGGTCCTTTTTAAAAGGCAAAGCAGTGATGCTTCTTGAGGTGTTACCAAGCAAATTGGTTTCAGTGAGTAAGCTCACTGCTGAGAGGTGCTCACCTCATTTGCTGTTCCTGACTTATTCCCAAGCGTTCACATCTCCTTCTTCTTGGCATGCGTTTTATTCACAACATCTGATACCCAGCATCAGTTACATGAGGGGAAAGCAGTTGGAAACAGACTCTAGCTGCAGAGCAATGTCTTCATTCTTACTTAAAAGTCAGAAATCCAATATAAGCCAAGCTTTTGTGCTAGAATGCTGATGGGTAGACCCCCACTCTACTACAAACTTAGAAAACACCCTGGCTTTCAGCACGATCAGAAGCTGCAGTATGCCTTCACCTGGCAAGCCTAAGAAAGAAATCATCTTCTATATGAATTAAGATGCCTTGATACACCCTGTGTGAAGCACTGCCCAGCCCACACCAATTTAACCATAATTAAGAGCTTCCTCTACAAATATTTTTGCCACTGGAGAAGTTCCGCTGTGTACACCGGCATCACACAAGTAATTTGCAGCACTAAAGGGGACTAAATTTAGTTGTCTACGGTATTTTGTACTGCATACACAAAAATATAGACAAGTTGGAGCCTTTTCTCACATGGTTACAACATAGACCTCTCCCCTTCCTTATATGTGCTTGCACGTGTACAAACACTCCAGCCCATTTACAAGTGACAGCAGAGTTTAAGCTCAGCCTCCACTGATCTGCAGTGATCATGTGTTGTGCAAGCAGAAAAATCATTTGTGGTGAAACAGGCTACAGGGCAACATCCCACAGCTGCTGCTTTATACACCACTCTGTGGGCCCTGCTTTTCTCCTATGTATTTATAAAAGAGGTTGGAAGCAGCCTCCAGATATCATCTAGTCCAGCCCCTTTCTAAAACAGGGTCACCCAGGATCACAATGTCCAGGTGGGTTTGAAATCTCTCCAGAGAAGGAGAATCCATTGCATCTCTGGGCAGCCTACACCAGGGCTCTGGTACCCTCACAGCAGAGAAATTTTCCCTCATGTTCAAAGTGAGCCTCCTGCATTCTAATTTGTAGCTATTGGCTCTTGTTCTGTCACTGGGCACCACTGAAGAGAGTCCAGCCACATCCTCTTGCCCTCTACCCTTCAGGTATCGATAAGCTCCCCTCTTGGTCTTCTCTTTATTAGGCTAAAGAGCCCCAGGACTTACACCCTCTCCTCTTCAGAGAGATGCTCCAATCCAATAATCATCTTCATGGCCCTCCATTGGATTCTCTCCAGTAGTTCCCCATCAGGCATAGTGTGGCCAGCAGGAGCAGGGAGGTCATTGTACCCCTGTACACAGCACTGGTGTGATGGTTTGAAACTGTCTTTTTAATTTTTCCTTGCAAAGTTCAGAACAGAGAAAGTGAAAGAATGTAAATAAGTCACTATTGGGTGTAAGAAAGCAAAATAACGATTGTTCTAAACACTTCCATTGGATAGATAGAAATGTTTAAGAACTATTACCCAAAACAAAGTAGGCATTCGGCACATTCTGCGTTCGGCAGTGGGGGCAGTTGCTGGGCTGTCTGGCTGCTGTTTCTTCTTCTCTTCTGGCTGAAGATAACACACTGACCTTGGCAGCTAAGTTAACAACTTTCTGCTTAACTAACTCTGCTTCTCTGTCCAAGGGAGGTCTGGGGGGAAGCTCCTGGGAGAGGGAGGCCCCTTTGGGAGGGTCCCCTTGGGGGGAAGCAAAGGGAGATCGGTTGTGCTTTTCTGTTGATTGTATATATTTGTGAATGTTGTGAATTTTGTATATTTGTACATATTCATTGCATTTCATTGTAGATTTTAGACTCTGCTTGTAAATACAGCTTTTCATTTGCTTCCAGACTGAGCTAGCCTGGTTATCGTTGGTGGGGGGGGAATTTCAGCTCACACCGACACACTTTTTATTTTTGGCGCCCAACGTGGGGCTCGATTGCTTGTTTGATTTATTTCTGCTCAGATTAGGAAGCAAAATGAAGCTGTTTTGGATTTTGAGTAATTTTATTTCCTCTGTTATCAGTGTGATTGTCTACAGATGGGCTGTTTCCTGCATGATAGACAAGATTGTGAGATATGTGGCATATAAGTCGTTTCTTTGGGTTAAGAACAAGTTACTGAATGTTGGTGAATTCTGTTATGGTCTTATTGGGCTAAGAAGCTATGGTAACTCAACTATGGATCTGCTAGCAGACACATATGAGTTTGTTACTCCTCTTACAACTACAGAGGGTCTTTGTAACCAGTGGTACCCTAGATATCTTGTACTAGCCTTAATCTTAATTTTGTTGCTTCTTGGAATAATCATATGGCTACTGATAGCACTGTGTCAAGAAAGACATAAGGCTACTTGCTCTTCCAACTCTGCTGTGAATGTGAAAACCAAGCCAGTAAATTTGGTGGCCACTGTAACCAGAAAGCGTAAAGGAGATGCAGATGCTGCAGGAGATGGTGCAGATGGAGATGAGGGTCCTTCTACTCAGGGTCCCTCTGTTAAGAAAGATCCTTCTGATGAGGAAGAGAGGGTTAGCCTTAAAACTCTGGTAGACCTCTTGAGACCCCACATGGATGATGGAGATGTAGGTCAGGATGTAGACCCTGGTAGATTAGCAACTGCTGGTAGTGCCTCTGAACTCAAAGAAATTCAACGGAGGATTAAAATAGGATTATGGGGACAGCGACCTCAGGATGATGATGATGATGAGGAGGATGACATACAGTCAGCTAATGCACCCAGACAGGAAATTAGACATGTGAGGAAGGATTACATCAGAGGAGATAATGAGCCAGTCCTGTCTTGGCTAGCCAGGTGTTTTGATATGGGAGCCCCAGCATTGGTGGTAGGCGACAAGTCGGCCTCTCAGTTGGGGATGCTCTCAAAGGATACAGGCATAGACAGGCACCTAGGCAAGTGCATTGGTAAAGTTTCTCTGTGGGCACGCCTCCTACTGGCAGTCTCGCTGAGGTACCCCAGCAGAGATGATTTACCATGGAACCCTAAGCCTTGGACCACAATAGCTGAGGGAATCAAGCGTCTGAGAGAGTTTGCTGTGAGAGAAGTAATGTATGGAGATCATAAGACTCTGAATCCTGATGAAATTCCTGTTGGAACAGGCCTTGCCAAAAAGCTCATTAAGCTTGCTCCTCCTAATTATGCCACTATTCTGGCAAGCAGGATTGTGGCAAGAAATTATGGTGGAGCACCTCCTACTGTTGGCCATTTCACTGACCAAATGAGGCAATTGGAGGATAGTCTCGCACGTACTTCTTTGGTTTCAGCCATTGAAACTTTGTCTGGAGAAATGAAGAATTGCATGAAAGAGCTGAAGGAGGAACTTAAAACCTCCATATCCAACTTGATGAAGGGGGATGATTCTGATTCCTCTTCCTCCAGATGGATACAAGTTTCAGCTGTTAGGAACAGACGTGCTCCAAGAAGGCCATTCCAGAATAGGTCAAACCAAAACAGACAGCAGAGGCAATCACGTGGCAGTATCTGGATAACTCTGCGTGATCAGTTTGGTGAGAACATGAACAGATGGGATGGTCAACCAACTTCTGATCTTTTCAAGAGGTTACGGGAGCTGCAGAGGGGCAGATCCCGAGGTAGCAATACCAGGAGGGTAGCTGTCGCTTCCTCAGTTTCCCAGAACAACTCTGATAGCTCCAACAGTGATCCTAATTCTGATGCTGGACGTTGTGCCAGCTGTACATGTGGAGGTAATCCCCACCATTAGGGGTGCCCTGCCTTCCGCCAGGGGGAGGTAAGGGATAATGGAGATAACAGAATCTATTGGGATGTGTACATCCAGTGGCCTGGCACTTCAAAATTTCAGAAGTACAGGGCCTTGGTTGACACAGGAGCTCAGTGCACCATAATACCATCAAATTATCAAGGGGGAGAATCTATAACTATTCAGGGAGTCACTGGTGGATCTCAAGAGTTGTTTAAGATAGAGGTTGATATAAGGTTAACTGGGAAGCAGTGGAAGAAACATACTATTGTAACAGGACCTAATGCACCTTGTATTTTGGGAATTGACTTTCTGAGAGAAGGGCGTTTTAAAGACCCTAAGGGTTACAAATGGGCTTTTGGAATAGCAACTGTAGAAATTGATGGAGGGAAATTGAAGTTGTCCATTAGACCTGAGCTTTCAGATGAATCTGCAGTTGTGGGACAACATGAGATAGAGGATGTAAAGCTGCCGGTTGCTTCTCAAACTGTGCATCACAGACAATACAGAACCAACCGTGACTCTTTGGTGCCCATTCAAAACTTGATTCGTCAGTTGGAGAGTCAGAAGGTCATCAGCAAAACTCATTCACCTTTCAACAGTCCAATCTGGCCTGTGCGAAAGCAGAATGGAGAGTGGCGTCTGACAGTTGATTTCCGTGCCTTGAATGAAGTAACTCCACCCATGAGTGCAGCTGTACCAGACATGATGGAACTCCAATATGAGCTGGAATCCAAGCAGGCCAAATGGTATGCTACCATAGACATTGCTAATGCTTTCTTCTCTATTCCCATAGCAGAGGAATGCAGGCCTCAGTTTGCTTTCACCTGGAGAGGCATTCAGTACACATTCAATCGTTTGCCCCAGGGGTGGATTCACAGTTCAACCATCTGCCATGCAGTGATCCATGATGCTTTGGAGAAAGGTGGAGCTCCAGAACACATTCAATTCATCGATGACATCATCGTCTGGGGTGAGACTGCTGAAGAAGTCTTCGAGAAAGGTAACAAAATCCTTGACATTCTCTTGCAAGCTGGTTTCGCTATCAAGCGAGACAAGGTGAAAGGACCTGCCAGAGAAATCCAGTTTCTGGGAGTGCGGTGGCAAGATGGTCGCCGTCACATCCCAATGGATGTGATAAACAGAGTCTCCACCATGGCAAATCCCATCAACAAGAAAGAAACTCTGCGTTTCTTAGGCATAGTGGGATTTTGGAGACTGCACATTCCTGGATACAGTCAGATTGTGAAACCTCTCTATGATGTGACTCGAAAGAGAAACAGTTTCCAATGGGGTCCTGAGCAACAAGCAGCCTTTGACCAGATCAAGCGAGAGGTAGTCCAAGCGATGGGTCTGGGACCTGTCCGAACTGGTCCAGACATTAAGAACATTCTGTACACGGCCGCGAGTGACAATGGCCCAACCTGGTGCTTATGGCAAAGAGCTCCAGGGGAGACACGAGGACGTCCTCTTGGTTTCTGGGGTCGTGGCTACAGAGGCTCAGAGGCAAACTACACTCCAACAGAGAAAGAGATTTTAGCTGCTTATGAAGGAGTGAAAGCTGCTTCTGAAGTGATTGGAACTGAGTCACAACTTCTTCTAGCTCCTAGATTGCCAGTTCTGAATTGGATGTTCAAAGGCAAAGGTTCTTCACCACATCATGCAACAGATGCTACCTGGTCTAAGTGGATGGCTCTGATAACACAGAGAGCTCGAATGGGAAATCTCGAAAGGCCTGGTTTGGTGGAGGTGATCACAAACTGGCCAGAAGGCACAAGCTGTGCTAAACCTCCAGAGGAGAGAGTAACTCGTGCTGAGGAAGCTCCTCCTTACAGTGATCTGTCTGATGATGAAAAGAGATATGCTTTGTTCACAGACGGTTCCTGTCGTCTGGTTGGGAACAAGCGGAGATGGAAATCTGCAGTGTGGAGCCCAACGCGCAGAGTTGCAGAAGCGAGAGATGGAGAAGGAGAATCCAGTCAATTCGCAGAGGTAAAAGCTGTCCAGCTAGCTCTTAACATAGCTGAACGTGAGAGATGGCCAAAGCTTTATCTCTACACCGACTCGTGGATGGTAGCCAATGCCTTGTGGGGTTGGCTGAAAGACTGGAAGAAGAATGGCTGGCAGAGGAAAGGAAAGCCAATCTGGGCTGCAGATCTGTGGCAAGACATTGCTGCTCGCATTGAGAGAATCCCAGTGAAAGTGAGACACATCGATGCTCACATTCCTAAGAGCAAAGCTACAGAGGAACAACAACACAACCATCAGGCAGATCTAGCTGCAAGAGTTTCCCAGGTGGACACAAACTCTGATCCTGATCCTGATCTTGACTGGAAACACCGAGGTGAGCTGTTCTTAGCTCGGTGGGCCCATGACTCGTCAGGACATCAAGGCAGAGATGCAACCTACCGATGGGCTCGTGACAGATCCATTGACATTTCCATGGATGCTATCACACAAGTCATCCATGACTGTGACATTTGTGCTGCTATTAAGCAGGCAAAGCGGATCAAGCCCTTGTGGTACGGTGACCGATGGTCCAAGTACAAGTATGGTGAAGCCTGGCAGATTGACTACATCACTCTACCTCGTTCTCCATCTGGTAAGCAGTATGTGCTGACTATGGTAGAGGCAAGCACTGGATGGCTGGAAACTTATCCAGTTCCTCATGCAACTGCACGTAACACCATTCTTGGCCTGGAGAGACAAATCCTGTGGAGACACGGAACTCCAGAGAGGATTGAGTCGGACAATGGAACTCATTTCAAGAACAATCTTGTAAAAAACTGGGCCAAAGAGCACGGCATCGAGTGGATATTCCACATTCCCTACTATGCACCAGCTGCAGGGAAGATCGAACGCTACAACGGTTTGCTGAAAACCACTCTCAAAGCCATGGGGGGTGGATCATTGAAAAACTGGGAGAAACATTTAGCACAAGCAACCTGGTTGGTGAATAGTAGAGGTTCAGTGAATCGAGCTGGACCTGCCCAATCAGATTTGTTGCGAAAGGAAGAAGGTGATAGAGTTCCTGTTATCAGAGAAAAGAATCTGTTAGGCAAAACTGTTTGGGTATTTTCTCCTTCAGGAGAGGCCAAACCTGTCCGAGGGGTGGTTTCTGCTGAAGGTCCTGGTCACACCTATTGGGTGATGCAAGAAAATGGTGAAATTCAGTGTATTCCACAAAGAAATCTAACTTTGGCTGAGAGAGGTTAAATTCAGAGTGTTGCGCAGATACAGCATCGCGCCCAAGAGGAGAGTTCATGAGATCTACGGTGCACGAACCCTGAGAGCCCTGAGTCACCTGAGAGTCCCTGTTCCTTCCTTCGCTCCATCTGCGAGGAAACAAGCTGTTTGCTGTTTTTCCTGTGATTTGACTCTTTTGAATCATCTACATCTGAAATAGCCGGAATGGACTATGGTCTTTATTCACCTATTGTTGTAGATATTATTTTAGATTAGATAAATGATAGTAGCAGCCAATGGAATTGTTTAGAAGGGGTGGACTGTGATGGTTTGAAACTGTCTTTTTAATTTTTCCTTGCAAAGTTCAGAACAGAGAAAGTGAAAGAATGTAAATAAGTCACTATTGGGTGTAAGAAAGCAAAATAACTGATTGTTCTAAACACTTCCATTGGATAGATAGAAATGTTTAAGAACTATTACCCAAAACAAAGTAGGCACTCTGCACATTCTGCGTTCGGCAGTGGGGGCAGTTGCTGGGCTGTCTGGCTGCTGTTTCTTCTTCTCTTCTGGCTGAAGATAACACACTGACCTTGGCAGCTAAGTTAACAACTTTCTGCTTAACAACTCTGCTTCTCTGTCCAGGGGGGTCTGGGGGGAAGCTCCTGGGAGAGGGAGGCCCCTTTGGGAGGGTCCCCTTGGGGGGAAGCAAAGGGAGATCGATTGTGCTTTTTCTGTTGATTGTATATATTTGTGAATGTTGTGAATTTTGTATATTTGTACATATTCATTGCATTTCATTGTAGATTTTAGACTCTGCTTGTAAATACAGCTTTTCATTTGCTTCCAGACTGAGCTAGCCTGGTTATTGTTGGTGGGGGGGGAATTTCAGCTCACACCGACACAACTGGTTAGGCCACACCTTGAGTACTGTGTCCAGTTCTGGGCCCCTCAGTTTAGGAAAGACGTTGAATTGCTGGAGCATGTCCAGAGAAGGGCAACGAGGGTGGGGAGAGGCCTTGAGCACAAGCCCTATGAGGAGAGGCTGAGGGAGCTGGGACTGTTTAGCCTGGAGAAGAGGAGGCTCAGGGGTGACCTCATTGCTGTCTACAACTACCTGAAGGGAGGTTGTAGGCAGGAGGGGGTTGGTCTCTTCTCCCAGGCAACCAGCACCAGAACAAGAGGACACAGTCTCAAGCTGTGCAGGGGAGGTTTAGGCTGGAGGTGAGGAGAAAGTTCTTCACAGAGAGAGTGGTTGGCCATTGGAATGTGCTGCCCAGGGAGGTGGTGGAGTCACCATCCCTGGAGGTGTTCAAGAGGGGATTGGATGTGGCACTTGGTGCCATGGTTTAGATGGTCATGAGGTTTAGGGTGACAGGTTGGACTTGATGATCTTTGAGGTCTCTTACAGCCTTCAAGAGAATCATAGAATCAAGAAGTGAGGAGTCCACAATTGGACACAGTACTCCAGGTGCAACCTCACCAGTGCAGAGCAGAGCAAGCATCCCTCAACTGGTCACACTCATCTTAATGCACCCCAAGAGACCATTTGCCTTCTTGGCCACAAGGGCCCATTGCTGGCTCATGATGACAACCTTGTCATCCACCAGCGCTCCCAGGTCCTTCCTGGCAGAGCTGCAGGTCAACCCCTCACCTGTACTGGTGCAAGAGTCATTCATTTCCAGGTGCAGGACCCTATACTTGCCTGTTTTGTACTGCACCCAACTCTCCAGCCTGTCCAGGTCAGCCTGATGGGTGTCAGCCACTCCTCCCATTAAGGCATCACCTCAGTAAACTGGCTGAGAGTAACAGTGTTTAATGGAAACTCAAACACAGAACACAAACCTGGTTAACACAGAAGGCCAAAACTGCTGAAGCCATTTTAAACATTTTCAGGAGCAAATGTTGCTCAGAGTTGTGACACATGCCCCAGAAATAGCCCCATCAGAGTCAGGATTTACATCTGTTTAAAGAAGGTTAATGAACTGGGCAAATCAGGCTGCACAGGAAGCAAATGCCAAAGATTGCTCTTAGCTTTTTTGTGTGAGTCAGTGGCTGCAGTGGGAAGGGGGGCACCAAAATATATCCTACTGCATTCTCAGTGCAGTTGGAACATTCCAAAATGCCACGAAGCTGTCAGTCTGCACATCAGAATCAATGTGCAGGCTTGTCAGAAGAAAGGCAGGGGAGTGGGGGGGGAAAATGTGGAGCTTTAAATCGTCCCCAGCTTTGTCAGTTGTCTATTAGCAGCACTGGAAGAAAGGCCTCCTTATGATTACAAACCAGGCTCTTTAAGCCAGTACCCACTGTAATTACCTCTTCAGTGGAAATTTGTAAGGAATACACATTTATTTGTGTCTGAAAGACAAGTCCTAGGCAGAGATGACAAAACGATCCAAATTATTTCAAGATGCTCAGGGCTCTAATCCAAGATTAAACATGGAAGCATTAACAAGGTTTGGAAGAAGTAGGGGGTGAGGGAGCACTGAGAAAGCAGAAGAAAAGTTTTAACTGATACTGGCAGAAACTCAGTTTTGAAGAATCACAGAAGACAAACCTTGAAGGTCCAAGCTCAGTTTTTAAATCATCTGTTTCAAAGAACTGTCATAAATTAGAGTTGAAGGGCCTTGACAGCCCACCAAAGGTGCAGTTGCACAGCTGCTTTAATGAGAGAGCTCCCACTACCTGTTATTGTCTCTCAGTTGAAGCCTCAATATGCATTGGTCCTTACTTGATTTTTTTTTTTTTTTAGCACTGTCCTGCCCAGGCTCAGGTGGATTTTTCCTCTCAGACAGGTACTTTTCAGGACCATTCACAAAGTGCCTAGAGATACTGAAGGCTTTGTTTGAGGGGAACACACAGACATATTTAAACCTGTATCTTCTCCTTGTTCTCATTTTTCTTTGCCTGCTGCTTATCAAGTATCTCACTTTGCACCTGTACACCAAACTGTCTACAGGCACTAACTACACCTTCTCATTTAATAGAAGGTAGGAGCTTTGCCCCAACTGTTAATTCTCCAATTCCTAGACACTCAATGTAGTATCCAAATGGGAACAAAAGAGACATTTTTAGCTCTGCAGACTGTATGTTTTGAGATGTTCTTCAGAAAGATTCAGACAGAGCAAGAATGATGCAAGGAATGAAAAATGCAAACCTGAATTTTCCTTCTGAGGTTAAAGTAAGCAGACCTAAGAATTGGATCTATACTGCTGCTCTATGTGAAAGAGTGACCTTGGAATGCAACTGAGTGAACTAGCTGCTTGAGGGTTCTTTTATGTGCTTTGTTGTTTGCTTGGTTTTTGTTTGCTTGTTAGCTAGCCTGGGTTTGTTGGTTTTGTTTGTTTGTTGTTTTTTTTGGGGGGGTTTGTTGATGTGGGGGGGTCGTGGTGGTGTTCATGTTTTCTTTCTTTGTTTTGGGGGGGCATTTTAGGTTGTTTGGTTGTGGGTTTGTTTGTTGGTTTGTTTTGTTTCTTTTTTCAAGCTGCACCAGAGAGGGTTAGGTTGGACATTAGGAAAACAAAACAAAACAAACAAACCAACCCACCCAAACCTTCTTCCCTGAAAGGGTTCTCAAATACTGGAACAAATTGCCCAGGGAGCTGATTGAATCCCCATCCCCAGAGGTGTTTCAAAGAGGCAGAGATGCTGAGGGACATGGTTTAGCACCAGACATCGATTTACATAATTGTTGAACCCAGTCTTAATGCTCTCTTCCAACCAAAACAATTCTGAGATTCTATCATTGTATCAAAACTAGTTCATGTGATAACCACTGATCCATAAGAGCTTCTTGCAAGCCTTCCCAAAGTTCTAAAGCAACTCTTATTACATTTAGGCATATAACAACTTAAAAATCCAAATTAAGTTCCCTTCCATTTTAGCCAATAGAGCCTAAAATTCACTTGTTTCAACTACTGCCATTAAACTGCTGTAGACATCAACACCCAGGAGTATCCACAGATACACACAACCCTGGACTCAAATTCTCTGGAGTAGAACTACCTACATGTAGGATGCAATTAAACCCATCGAGTTTAGATTCAGTTCAAACAGAAGAAGTTTTGAGGACTACAAATCATGATGGTGCCCCTACACAAAGTGGCTTTGACTGCTTGACAGCAGAGGTTTTGAGGAAATGGAAATAAATCCCTGCAGCTAACACTGGTTAGCATTTCCAGCTGACACCTGCATGTTAGAAAGCAGCTCTGTGGAAAACGATTTGGAGGTACTGATGAACAAGAAGCTGGACATGAGCAGACAGTGTGTCCTTGCAACACAGAAGGCCAATGGCACCCCTGGCTGCATCAAAAGATGTGTTGCTAGCAGATCCAGAGAGGTGATTCTGCCATTTGACTGTGCTGAAACCTGGAATATTCTGTACAGGTCTGGAGCCTTCAACACAGGAAGGACATGGACCTGATGGAGAAGGTCCAGAGGAGGGCCATGAAAATGATCAGGGGGTTGGAGCACCTCTGCTATGAGGACAGGCTGAGGGAGCTGGGGGTGTTCAGCCTGGAAAAGAGAAGGCTCCAGGGAGACCTAATAGCAGCCTGCCAGGATATGAAAGGGGCTACAAGAAGGATGGAGAGAGAGTGTTTACAGGGGCCTATGGTGACAGGATGAGGGGCAATGGCTTCAAACTAGAGAAAAGCAGGTTTAGATTGGATATCAGGAAGAAGTTCTTCACTATGAGGGTGGTGGAACACAGGAACAGGTTGCCCAGGGATGTGGTTTAGGCCCCTTCCCTGGAGATATTCAAGGTGAGGCTTGATGAGGCTCTGGGCAACCTGATCTGGCTGGGGATGTCCCTGCTGACTGCAGGGAGGTCAGACTGGATGAGCTTTGGAGGTCCCTTCCAGCCTGGACCATTCTCTGATGTAGAAGCTGGCCATCACTGGTAGCATTCTCTGGAAAGATCCCTTCAGCAAGGGCCAATAAGGCAGTTCCCCCTCAGTGTAGCTGCAGAACCTACTTCCACAGCTTAGAGCAATGTGTGTCATACCACTAACAGCTGCAAATACTTCTCTGTTGTGGCCTGGGGAAGATAAAGTTCATTATGAGAATGACTCATCAGAACTCAGCTGGGGGTTGGGTGTGTTATGAGCTAGACCATCCCTCAGACATGATAAAAGCATCTACACTTGAAAGTGATCACAATGGGTTTGTTTCCTTCTGTATTTCTGAAACAATCAGTGCCTTCCACTGCCTATTTTCTGGAAAGTCAGTTCCTTGATATTTGCCTCTACAAAGTAAAGTATGATGCCCTTGTTTCATCTTCTCTATTTCACATAGAAATTACAAGTTAATTCTGCTCCAAAGAAAATGGCATGAAAGATTATTTTTTTCTTCTTGAGAACACTACAATAACTTTTCAAGATTTGGATGTGGAAGTAATTCCTCTCACAGAGGAAAAAATAATATTACTGTGTACATCTGCGATCTCTCTCCCACTTGACACACTGTGGATTGTCTTTTTTTCCTTCATGCCAAGTATTATTTCTCATTATTTTAAACTTCTATCGAAGTCTCACTGAACTCTAAGACCACAACGGAAGCTTCAGCACAAAACTTTGGGGATATTCAATTTAAAAAAATAATTAAAAAAAAAAAGTTTTTCTAGCTTCTCTGTAAAGGACATAAATGGGTTGAGGTCTAAGGAAACCTCTTGACCCCACATCCCCTAGCTTAGGTGCTGAGCTACAGAGACAAATTGATTTTGTTTCCAAGAGCTGTCAGGTAAGGATACAGCAATTCTGCTGAAAGGAATCAGAACTACATCAAACAAGGAGCAACTGCAGGAAGGACCTGCAAATCGAATTACCTGAAATGGTGCATGTCAGGCACACGTCTACAGCTTTTCCTACTTCTTTACAAGCTTTAGCTCGCCTTGCCTGCTGCAAACAGCAAGTATGCAGAGGGGGGTTGTGTGCAACTCGGCAGTTCCACCAGGTTTGGACTGCTTTTAACCAAAAGGTGTCCCCACTGCACCACAGAAAGGCTGTTGGAAGGAGCACCCAATAGCCAAGGAGCCTGCTGTTATCCAGCACCTCAACCTTCCACCTGCACCGACTAAGAAAGCCTTTCCCAGGAGACTGCTCCACACCATCACAAGGCACAGTGGAGAGCCAGCAAACAACATGAGCTGTTTTCTCTGACTTCAATTCTGAAATAGAAGTTTCAGCTGAAAGAGACTTCCTTTATCATTTCCATCTTAATTGGAAGCCAGCAGCATTCCAGGCTGCAAAGACCACTGGATTCACTCAGTTTAGGCATTCCACCAATAGTTCTATTAGTCCATGAAGTTACCACAGTAGCTTTTATTTAGCAGCCAACCCAGACAGACAGTGCCAAATTTGCTGCCCTCAGTGCTCTATCTTGACTCTGTCTTACCTGCATATTATTGCCCAAAACCAAGCTAACACCACAGCTTCCAATTCAGATCTATTGCAGTATTTGGTATTTTCCTACAAACCCCACAAGCTTTACAATAACGAAGGTAAACTAAATTCCTTCAACTAAATAGAAGAAAGCCTCCCCTGATACTCCCACAAGGCAGTTGTCTAAGCTAATAAAGACTAGTGCTGGGCAACAGGACTATGCTAGACTAGGTGTTACAACTCCAACAAGAACATACAAGGTTTTCAGAACATTTGTTGAAAACTCTAAAGAATTTTAAGCTATCCTATCTAAATGAACTAAGAAATAAGGATTTTTTTAATTAGCAACACCATGGAGCAGGCTATATTGGGCATGGGTGGGATAAATAATACAGGATCTTGTGAAGAGTTTGGCAAGAGAAAGAGTAGTTGAGGAATGACCTGCACATTCTGTTAGTCCAGACCCCACAACTGTTTTGCCAATTCAAATCACAACACAAAAAGACCTCCAATACAACCCAGAAATGCACAAAAAAAAAAAAAAAAACCCTTACAGAGTAATTCTAGAAGAGATAATGCTAGAGAAGTAGAGCTAAAACTCTGCCACCCACCCCAACACTTCTTAATCTCTATTGTGAACCATACCTGTTGTGTGCTTGAGGAAGATAGAAGAGACCACAGCTGCTACATCCATGGTACCATCTTCCACAACCAGAAACTTTGTAGTAGCCAACAAGCATTCACAGCAGCATCTCCATAAACCCTCCTTCTAGCTTGTCCCCAAACACAATTTTCTTCGTGCTTTTATATCCCTTTCCTCTCCTTCCCCACATGGTCACCATGTGCTGTCCATTACTTCCAATTAACCCAATCAGCTAACAGCCTCCCACACCACCACTTCTCCCTTTTTCCTTTGCAGAGGCAGAAGCTGTGTTCTGGTTTGCATGGAAGAGAAAGCACAGATGTACGGAAGGGAAAGGAGAAAAGTGGCACTTAGAGCAAACAAGCAGTAAAAGTTAAAAGCTGATTGCGATGTCACTTGTAATGCATCACGTTCTCAGCTCTGCCGACAACACAAAGAGATTAGTGGTCTTTTGCTTGCCTTAATAGCCTCTCGATTTCTGCTTGCTGGCCATGTACTGTGTTAGCTGGCTTGTAATGTTTGCCTGCATTTCAACACAGACAATGCTAATTTCACTGGAAAAGGAGAAGAAACACCCAAATGCCCAAACCAAGTAACCTGCTAAAGCCCGAAGTAATTCCTAGACACGTTTCTGCTAAAGTTTAACTATTTCTTATCTTGGGAGCAAGTTTAGATTAAGACTGAATTGGAGAGAACCACAGGTTTTTGCAAACCTGCTTAATCCGAGCTCCAAGCAAGGGACAAAGCTCTGCAGCAGCTCTTGATCTGCTGCTCTCGCAGCTGGGCTTGGTCCCGCTGACAAGCCCAGTTGTGCTGGTTCACAGATGGAAGGATGGAAATGCAAAACCAGCCCTGACATCTCCTGTCACATAGGAATAACCACGTAATACCTTTTCCAAATGCATAAAGCTTATGAAGGGACAAGTGGCACAATGTCCTGACCCTGTCCCTCTACCATGCTTCATGTGGCCTTGATCTGCTTTGCCTCTCACCAGTGCATGTGGGTGCCAGAGCTTCCTGACACCAGCCCCGACGGGAGCACAGCTGAATTCCACATGACTGGCTGCAACCAAACTTAGAACTGGCCCTGGAGGTGTCTGCCTCAATACCCAAAAGTTGTAGTTTGCTCTTTTGAGCATGGCATGCCTTAATTGCAGACGGTTCTTAGCCCTTTGGGGAGAAGAGAGGAATGACTCATCTGTGGAGAGAATGATAAATGAGTGTTTCCATTTAAATGAAAAGAGATCAGCCAGAGCAATCAGTGTTCCACAGAAGGTGTTTTACAACAACATTTAAGAAAAGCTTCTGCACCTCTCAGGTACTGTCAGGACTGGAGAGCAGAGCTGACTGATGTATTGACAGTGAGCTGATAGAAATAGAAAGCATCCCCCAATATTTTGTCCCTAGACACTTAACACCAAGGAACTCTTGATTGTTTTAATACTTCTCTTCTTGTTTAACTGGAATACCACAGCAGCAAAAAAATGCATTTTAAAGGCTGTAGGCCCCATCATGATGTAGAAGGACTCTCTCCATCAGCTGACAGTAGCATCAGGTGGGGAACAGCCTGGCTGAGGCTTCTGGCATTTATGTTATAATAGCACTAGGGACAATTGCTGACAAGATTTTTATTCCTTCCACTTCTGGCAATACTTGGGTTTCTGATTTGCAGTATCGGTCAAGGCTACCCTCTTTGTAGAATGAGAAAGCCCAGGTGATGATCAAAGCAACTGAGAAGGGCAGGTGCAGAAAATTATCTTGAAAGCCCCCAAAGACCCTTCTGCAATTAATATGAGCACAGCCAGCCAACAGGGAGGTGGGTGAGACTGGAATTCATGGTGACTTCAGGGAGCGTAGGAAGTGGCTGAGGTTGATATGGCTGCTGCTCTCAAAGAGCAAAGGTTAAAAAAAGATGAAGGAGCCAATCTTTTTAAAATTAAAATGTGTAAGAAAATGGGGGTGTCATTCTTCCCCCAAATTCTCACTTCATATCAGCACCCAGCTCTTGGCCCCATTTGCTGTCTTACATTGTAATGGATAAGTTATATTTTAAGACAGGCTTTGGCAAGAATTGCTGGGGAGCTGGAATCTTGTACAGTTAGTGCTCACCCCTCAGTGTCCATACAGATCTGATGAGTCTGAGGAGTTGTGCGTTTTGCCTTCTCAAGCTTTTCAACCTTTTCCAGAATTATTTTTAAGAGAATCTCAGCCATTTTTCTCCTTTTAATGTCTGTGTGCAAATTTTCACATCTCCTTCCAGCCAAAGGTGCAAATATATCATCCACTAGGACATTTTTAATCTCGTCAGAAGCAGGTGTTTTTAGAAGTCTTCACTAGGCTTGCTGCTGCACTGTGGCTGACCAAGTTTAGATATTCCTCTGAATAGGGACACATCAACATCTGAGGACAAATTTACTGATCTGTTCAAATTTACTCAATATTTAGTTGCAAGATGGGGCCAAGAACATTGTAATGCTGCCTGGCTGGATCCTAGGTCTGCCATGGGTTGCTCCTGCGGGTGCAGGGGCACCAAACATACGAAAAGGGTGCAAATCCTTCCTGGGCTGTCTTTGCTACTGGGTGTGGTATTTGGTACAGTCAGAGAGGGCTTGGAAGGCTTTGTCAAACCTACAGCACATTTTCCTTATTATAGCCATGCTTCATTAATCAAGATGAGAAACAGCCTTTAAGAGGAGAGCTTCATTTCCTTGGTGGCAGGCAGCTATATAAGAGTGCCTCAGGGTAGGGTATCAGAGTTTTTCATCAGTGTGCCATGTCTTGGAGCAAGCTTTTTATGCTGTACGTGGACTGCTGACACAAGGAGGAGTCACAGAATGGTTTGGGTTGGAGGAGATCTCCATGATCATCTAGTTCCATGGGCAGTACTTGCTCAAGGCCCCATCCAACTGACCTTGAACATTTCCAGGCTTGGAGCCTCCACAGTTTCTCTAGGCAACTCATTCTGGTGCCTCACCACCCTCACAGTGAAGAATTTCTTCCTTATATATTCCCTCTTTCCATTTAAAATGGCCCCAGATTGCAGCAGGGGAGATTTAGGTTGGCTATGAGGAAAAAATGTCTTTCCTGAAATAGTGGCCAGGCATTGGAACAGTCTGCCCAGGGAAGTGGTGGATTCACTGTTCCTGGAGGTGTTGGAGAAACGTGTGGACATGGCACTTGGGGACATGGTTTGATGGTTGTGGGGTTATTAAGTTGATGCTTGGACTCAATGATCTTAGAGGTCTTTTCCAATTAAAACAATTCCATGATTCTATTCTATGATCAAAGCCATTACCCTTTGTCCTATCACTACCAGCCCTTGTAACAACCTCGCCCCAGCCCCCTTCAAGTAGTGGAAGGCTGCTCGAAGGTCTCCCTGGTGCCTTCTATTCTCCAGGCTGAAGAGCCCCACCTCTCAAAACCTGTTTTCATAGCAGATGTACCTCAGCCCTCTGAGCATCTTTGTTGCCTTCTCTGGACCCACTCCAACAGGTTATGTCCTTCACATGTTGGGGACCCAGAGCCTAACACAGTACTGCAGGGCTACAGAAAACTATAAAACCCTGAAATCATTCCAGAAAAGATCATCAAAGGGACAGAGCACTGGCACATGGCTGAGGCCATGGCTGGGTTATTTGAGTCCAATGTAACAAGTATAGCAGGTGGAAGATGTGATTCTTCCAGCACCTGTGGTGCCTCCTTTCAGCACAAGCATTTGAATGGCCAGGCCAGAAGCTGCACTTGCTGAGGGGTAACCACAGGCCTGGGTGAAGGTTCAGCCACATCAGTTCCTGAGGTGACTCTCTGCATGGCTCTCCCAACCACCAGTGACACAAAGCAAGACACAGCCAGGAGTGGGGAGGGATGGGGGAGAAAAGTGGTGTCAAGTATGCACTTTTCCGTGGCAACATGGATTTAGTGACACTAAGGATCAGGAAATTTCAGTTTGTTTCAGCCATAGATTTACTGGATAAGCTCAGACCAATTGCTAAATCTTCTCTTGTTTCTAACCTTCCCCTTTAAAATCAAGGGACATATGTCTGCCCTAACAGGGTGTTTGTGATTATTTAATCTGTGAGATGAGGATCATGTAAAATACATCAATATAAACTAAAACACACAGGATGGGTTTTCCCCATTTCCTTTAATTTTTGAAACCAAGTAGACGAAATCTTGTGCCCTTCAAAACCAAACAGAATCTTTCTTTGTGTAAAATGTTACATAAACCTTAGTGGTTGTTCACTTTTATTGCATCATTTTTAATAATACTGCAGATATTTCAGAAAAGGGCAAGATGGTTTCTACTGCATAAAAAATCATCATCATATAGTCAATTTTGTGTTTCCCCTCCCCCCCTTCTTATTGTTTCAAAAAACCCCCAAAGAAACCACAAATACTATTAGGAAATTCACCCTCCCACAGACCTCCCCACAAAAGAAAAATATTTCTTTTTTAAAAATCAGCAAAGTGTTAAAGAAGTCAGGTATTAACTGCACACATTTACAAGCACAGCACATTAGTAATACTGTATAATCCTTTAGACCATGCCAAACCATATGTATGTGTATAAAGCTACAGGTGAAATGGTTCATAGCAGCAGAAGAGGAAGCATGTTCCATACTGAGCAGATAGCTCCTGTGGAGATATTTGGGTAAGTACAGCAGCTGGAAGAACACTGACATGCTCAAATGCACAAGCCAAGGTTTTCTGCTATGGCAGCAACTGTTATGAGCCAATGGACTATCTTGGCTTGTCTGGGATTTTCCTGTTGTGTCTAATGGATGGCCAGGGGTGGGTTCCTGCTCTTGGCACACTACTGTAAACATTCCTGAGGAGTCCCGATTGCTGATGATAACTTCACGGATATGAAGTTATCAGTGCACCTACATTTACACATCCTTCACTGGTAAGAAAAGGTGTTGCTGTTTATTCTGGAGGCAATATAGTCCATCTCAGGGCCCATAATGTGGCCTCAGTTCTGCAGCTCTAGTGGGTGGAGAGAAAGACCAGAAAGGGTCACTCAATTACAAATGTTTATGACTTGCCAGGAGTTCCAGAAATGTTAATTTCTAGCTTTTGGAGTGAGCATTTTTTCAATGTCAATGTGTAGCTCCCAGTTGCTTTGTTGTATGTACCTTGACTTGTGTTTTCAATTCTGTGAGCATTTCTCTGCCAGAGGTCTCATTGTCCAACAGGACAGAGATTTTCATTGGTAACCTCCAGTTCCGGATGCCAACCTGGAGACCCCCTCTGAGGGAGACCAGCAGTCACAAGGTGATGGTTCTGAAGTCTCCTTCAAAATGGCCTTTCCTAAGCACCTAACAATAGAGACATACAAAGGCAAGCAGGACTTGAAAATAGATGAAACAGAATTGTAGTAGAGAAGCTCCCTCTTAGACTTCCACCTTATCCCCCCTAAACACAAAAAAAACCCAGCTAAGATAAAGTAAAATTAAATAGAACTATGAGTTTTAATGCTGTGACTTGAGAAAAAGTGTTTCTATAAAAATGATTTTTGAAGAGGTAACCACAAAATCTCAAAGAAATGCTGGCTATGTGTACAGATCTCTGTGATACTAAGATGCACTTAGTGACCTGTGGTGAAATGTTTTCCTCTGCAGAAGGCCAGCAGCCACTTCTGTTTCTAATAACTCCAGATGCTGGTGTCTAGGCTTTGGTGATTTTTGAATTGCAGAGAAGACAGCAGGTTTTATGACACTTTTTGTGTCAGGCTGTCGCTTGTCTCTCCCAATCAAACACTCTGCAGTGTTGTACAGTTTCTTATCCAACCATTAAATAAACAACCAGGACAAGAGAAAAAAAAGTATTTGTCCAGAATAAATATTAGCATTTGGAATATTAGCAGGAAAATCAACAAACCACCCAAGAGAAGACAGTCTAGAAATTTTGATACTGGGACTAGCATTTGCAGACCTCATGCTAACAACTTTCCATCAGCTGGGATTCACATACAAAGCCTGTTTTACATCAGAGGGAGCCAGTGCACACAACTGGTAGAATGCAAATGTCTGGTATGACACACCCAGTACTGCTCTCCTTGCAGAACAAGTAGCCTCAACATCCCTGTCTTAATTTCTCCATCTACACCATATATAAATGACCTCCTTGAACTCTTGTAGCCATTAAGGACCGATTACTCTAGCCTTCCTGTTCTAACTTCAGTGCAATCCTCCATATCCCATTCAGTGTAGAAGCATCAGTGCCTAATCTGAGGGTACCTAGAAAGTTCCTTGAAGACAAGCTATGTAATGCTACCTGTTGTCCTTGTTTCTTTTGAATGGAATGCATAGCTGTACAGACAGAATGGCAAACAGATAGAGAGACAGTGAGGCCTTGGTATGCAGAGCTCTAAACCTGCTCATTTTCAGCTCAGAACATCTCCACATGTGTAACATATCCTTGATTTGCTGTTGTACAAGCATAGACAAACATTTCTCTTCAGGAGATAGGAAGTGTCCACCAAAAATGAGGTGCTGGCCCCTCAGAAGTAAATAAAAGGAGAAAGTTTTAGAGGTCTCCTGAAGCAGTACACATCACCTTAGAGATTGTTAACTTAGAAGAGCAGCAAAATTCACAGCTCTCAAGAAACATTCTCTATCCAATCTCCAGAAAAACAGCGACTAAGAAGTGTGACGGTTCCACCTCTTATTAGACCTGTTGAAGCAAATGGAGGGTGGAGGGAAGGTGACAAGAACAGATGAGGCGTTGCTTCCTTTTGGCTCCACAGAACTGGCCCTGAAAGAGCAGCTTTGTTAGCTCTCCAGCTTGCTATGGCCTAGGGAAAGGCTGGGTCACACAGCCCCAGCGCAAAAGCCACTGGCCTGTGCTGGAAAGGATCTCTCTGTTTCAGTAGGATAGATACAGGCCCACGTTTAGACAGTGAAATGCAAGAGCAGTTACCAGCTACCCCCGACCCCTTCAACAACTTCCTCCAATATGAACAGAAGGACATTCTGGTCCCCTTTATATACATACATGAACAGCTGAGATGGTCTGACACACTTACAGGTTAAAACATGTATATCTATAAAACATTACATCAAAGTAGAAAAGTTTTACAACACATGATACAGGTTCTTCTAACTTCTAAAAAAAACATTTACTGAGATAACCATATTACAAGGAGTCATCACTAACATACCATATAATACTATTTCTTTCTCTTTTACATGATCATTACTTTTATAGTACTTTAAAAAAAAATCACTTTTAAACAAGTATACAATGTTCACTTTAAAATTAACTGGTTAATAAAATTTTGTGCAAAACAAGCCAGCCTCTATAATTAAGTGACTTTATTTATTCATTTATTTTTATACAAAACAAACAAACAAACAAACAAACAAACAGAAACCCAAACCAAAAAGATAGTTCTTTCAGAAATGTGTCTCCTTTTCTGTAATGGTTGAGATGGTGCCGTCTCCTTTCAGTTTGGCATCGCAGTCATTTATCGCAGCAATGTAGGCTCCTCCTCCAAGCTTCCCTCTCATTTTCAGGTCTGAGCTCGGTGTGATCAACTTCCTGAATCTCTAGAGAATTCAAGAAAATAGAAATCGTTATCTGTTTCTTGGTCACAGACATGTTTCTTAAACTGCTTTACTACAAAATCTTTTTCCGTTGCATGCCTGTCTCTCATCTTCCTGTTGCAGGTACATCCACAGTGCCACATCCCACACCACTCTTTACAAATCACACCCAACCAAAGGCTAGAGAACGAAGGGGAAAAGAAAGCCATAGTGAATTTCCCTGCTGATTGAGTAATATTTGTTCCCATGGAGCACCACAGAAACCACAGTAAATATCTGGTTGGAAGAGTCCTCAAAGATCATCCAGTCCAACCCTCAAATCCAGCACTGAAGGGTCAACACTAAACCATGGCCCTATGCACCAGGTCCACACTCTGCTTGAACACCCCCAGGGATGATGACACCACTGCTGCCCTGGGCAGACCATTCCAATGTTTGAGAACCCTTTCAGTAAAGAAATATTTCCTAATATCCAGCCTGAACCCAAATGATGCAGCTTGTAACCATTTCTTCTGGTCCTGTCACGTCATCAAGAAGAGACTGCTCCCTCCTTGCTCCAACCTTCTTTCAGGTAGCTGTAGAGAGTGAATAGGTCTCCCCTCAGCCTCCTCCAGACTGAACAACCCCAGCTCCCTTAGATGTTCCTTGTAGGCCATGTGCTCCAAGCCCTTCACCAGCCTCAGTGCCCTTCTCTAGACATTCTCCAGCACCTCAATGTCCTTCCTGTAGTGAGGTGCCCAGAACTGAATGCAACGTTTTACTTCCATGGTAGAGTCAAAGGATATACATTGACAAAAAATTAAGAGACTATAATAAAGAATAAAAGAAAAATATGTGTTCAGCTGAGAGCGTTCTCTTTTACAGCAATTACATCATTAGCAACATTGCTGCTTACAGCATGGGGAGCAGAGATGTTGCAGGAATTTGGCTTCCTGGGAGGCTCTCAAATGTAATTGAAAAACACCTTTCATTGCTCCTGTATGGAACCTGCCTGCACTGGTTCAGACTAAAGGCAAGGCAAAACAAAATTCTAGAAACAAAGTGTCTTTACTGGAACACACAGGGGAAAGTTGGTACATGAAGGAAAT
Organism: Indicator indicator; assembly: GCF_027791375.1. Taxonomy (NCBI): domain Eukaryota; kingdom Metazoa; phylum Chordata; class Aves; order Piciformes; family Indicatoridae; genus Indicator; species Indicator indicator. The sequence goes on along the minus strand of NC_072024.1, from coordinate 21,014,731 downwards.
ATTTCATCTCTGTGCAAAACTTCCTTTTCTGACATGCCAAGAAAATGATATTATGGCAAATTCACTTTTTTGTTTACATATATCCACAGTAAAGACTTCCTAGGTAGTCTTCAGGCTGTACTTGTTTCAACAGGGGCAGTTCAACATGGACTGCCAGCAGTCAGCACAGTAAATTACCCAGAAAAGTTGTGAAGGTTCCAAGCCTGGAAGCACTCAAAGCCACATTGGATGGAGCATTTAGCAAGCTGGTCTAGCAGGAGGTGTTCCTGCCCATGGCAGGAGGTGGAAACAAAATGATCTTGAAGGTCCCTTCCAACCAAACTGATTCCATTTCTCACTTAGAGAACTGTAATCAGGAAAACCATCCAGAAGACATCTGTGTGCTTGCTACTCAACTCCTGAAGGAACATCCTGACAGCACAAACATTATCAAAACCATGGAAAAAAGGCAGATGACCTGAATGAATGGCTGGTACAAACCCTCTTGGGGGGTTTAGTGAATGTTGTAGTCATTTTAAGCTACAAACTGAGCAGGAATAGAGCACTGTAAAGCTGTAGTATTGATTAGTTTACCACAGGCTAAGGCCAGTGAAGGCAAAACCACCACAAAATTCAGAAGAAAATAAAGAAAAGTCAGATGCTTCTTTCCACCAGTAACTGAGGCGAAACTCAAGCTCCTGCTGGAGCAGGTACATGGCCTTGCCCTTTTGGTTACACTGTGCTTAGTCTCACGCAGGTGAGGATTCACATTCTTTTCCCACTTATTTTTTCAGTATCATTAATCTGAAAATACATCTTACCTCTATGAAAGTACCTTCTTCCTTCCACAGCTTTATGCAGATCCACAAAGGGATACAGATCATGGAAGACAGTGCCATCATCCACCCTATGCCATAGCCCCAGTCAGGGTATATATATACATTGTTGTATTTTAGAGGTTTGTATTTCACCAGGAAAAAAATGAAAATTCCCTGAAACGAGCAGAGAAACATATTAGTGGTATTTGAAGACATCATGGCCTGACTGACTGTTTAGGCAAGGCCATTCTGCCTAAAGATGAAAGACAGAGAAAAGCATAACCAGCAGTATCTTCTTTTATGTAGAGCTTAAATAAAACACCTCAGTAGCTTCCACAGAAATGAACAGCCTTTCAAGTTTAAATCCTGTTTACCACTGGATGACAATAAAACCTGCACTTGGATGGCAAACAGTACCTGGGCAGAAAAGATGAAGTTTAACTACCATGAACCAGCTGTGATCAAGCAGCACAAGCTGCGTTCTCTCCTCCCTGACCTGATGAAAACAGAAAGCAAACATTTTCAAAGTTGCCTTAATCCACTGTCTCTATCTTCACTTCTGCAGGCCAATGCTTACATCCTCATGCTTGACTATACCCATCTGAATTTGATGGGTTTCTAATCAAGCAATTTGTGAAATGTAGAAAAGCTACTATATACTTTTCTCCAAAGTGATGAAAAGAGTGTTCAAGGGCAAATTATATTAAATAATTCATTTCAGAATTGCTGAAAACAAGCCAAAGTTTGCAAAGAAACTAGCACAGTGCAAGGGAACCTGGATCTCCAGGTGCCCTTGCATCTGTGGTTTTGCAGTTGGTATCATTTATGTACTGGAGAGCTGGAAGGTTTCAGTGTCTAATCCTCAGGCACTTGTGGAGCAAATTTATAGGCAATGTGGTCATGTTCCTTTAGTAATGACCCTGTTACACAGCCTCAGCAGATTGCCAGAGTTGGCACCAGTCCTGCTAGCTTCTGGCAAAGGAAATCCCTTCCCCTTCTTCATGCATATGAGATGTGCTTTGGACCTCCTCTACAGCTTTTAATAGAAGGAAAAATGTCCTGTCCTGTCTTCTTTGAAAGAGGCCTGCTCACCCAAAGAGGAGACTGGGACAGCAAGGAAGTTATGCTGGAGTCATGCTAAATAGACACCAGATATACCTTGCAGTTAAAAAAAAAAAAAAAAAAAGCCTTCATCATATGAGCAAGCGTTCATTGAGGGCCCTGAGTTAATTTTTTCCTTATTATTGTACAGACGAAGATTCACAATTCACAGAAAATTGAACACTTTCTGCAGCTCCTACACAGTGTTTGTTAATTCAAACATATGCTAGAAATCAACAGGCATTTTCTCAACTGCTGTGAACTATTAGCAGAGACAGAATTCTGCAAACATGCACAGAAGAAGATGTCTAAACCAAGTTTATCTGGATGTTCTGTACTTACTGCGCAAATACCTGGAGTTAAGACCATCCAGCACCATTTAATCAGCGACAGAGGTTTGTACCCAATCATATCTTCAATGTTATCATAAAAGCGATTGCTGCCTGCCCCAAAGAAACCAAAGGAGAAGCAGATGTAGAATGCACATATCAGAGGGGGTACAGGTCAGCATTTACAGCACTACAGGGAAAACCACCAGCTCTGACAGAGCTGCGCTGTCTCTGCTCTCATCTGCTCCATACTGATGGCTGCATCTGTATCTGACCAACATGAGGGGAGAGAGAGAGTGGGTGAGCTGTCAGAGACATGGCTGCTGGTCACTAACAGTCTCAGCAAACATGTACATGACAAGCTGGTGTGTGAGGCCCCACATAGCTGGGAACAGGTCTAGTCTGAATTCATGTGCTGTTCTATGAAGCAAAATATTGAATCCTTTGTGTGCAAAAAGGGCTTGAGGGTGGAACCATGCACACCCCTAGCACTGTGGTGGTTTCCCTTGACTTTGCTGACAGAAACAGCAGTTAGAAACACTACTGTGTCCCTTCTGTGGCAGGGACTCCAACTCTCTGAATTTATCTCTCAGTGTCAGAAATGGAAGGGAACCTGCCCAGCATCAATGCTCTGTGAGAGAAAAAAATCTGAATGCCACCCCCCTAAGGCAGCTAAGGACATAATTGGTGAAGGAAGGTGGAGGTCAGTTCTGACAGGGACCAAAATAAAATAAAATAAAAAATTGAATTCAATTAAATTTTAAAAATAAAATAAAATATAAAATAAAGTATAAAATAAAGTATCAAATCAAATCTATGCTACTATGTATTGTTATTTAGAGAGGGGAGAAAAAAAGGCATTTCTGACTTTTGGTAGGGCATGGGAATGTGTAGGGCTGCACTCCACAAGGTTACAAGGCTTTCACATTGTTTTCTTGCAAAGAGCAAACTTCCATAAAAGCTGAAACCCAGCAATTTTCAGCAACTCACCATAAACCCACCCTATGCAGACACATTCAAATATGGCAACAAAGAGAAGGCACATGCCACTGGCTGCGTAGGAGTCAAACAACTGGAAGACATACATCCCACCCTGAAAGAGAAGAACAGGAAAAGGGAAAGAAATACTGTGTTGGAACCAGGAGAAGTATTTCATAGCAAAGGTGGCTTTAATGGCAGAATCAATCTGTTGGTTCCCTGGCAGTCTTCCTACTTAAGCTGGTTTCTTCTTGAACAAAGATTATTCTTTTCTCAGTGATTTCTTACTGTGAAAGAATTTTTTCTATCAAAGCACATAAGATTTTTCCCTCTGCCAGTCTAATATTGTGCATTTGCTTTAAGGTAGTAAATCCTGGAGTGGAGTGAACTACATTTGACTTGTTTCCAAAATGCTTGCCCACTCCTATATTTTCAACTTCCGGCAAAATCTGTAGTTACTATAATCGCTCTCCAGATGGCTTCAAAACAGCAGCCTCTGCACTCCCAGAAATCTTCCACCTTCAGTGGTATCCCAATACAAATCAGTAGGAAAAATGAAAATGTGCTTTCAACTAATTGTCACATCTATCAAAGACAAATGTTTTTCTTCATTTTTTTTCAGTTGTTTGCAGCAGTCAGAACTGTTCAGAGAACTGCTTGGCTTTCTAGAGCCTTTGGCTTGAGGCAAGATCAGAAGAAAACCACTGAAGTCAAATTAATAACATTATGGACAACCTGAATAATATCATTCTATTAATAATATTACACAATTTTCTGTGCAATGTGCTTCATCTTTATGTTCAATACTGAGATGATAATATGGAGTAGATTCGTAGAAGATCGTTTCAGTAGACTGCAGAAAGCTACATGAAGGAAATAGGGGCTAAAGAGCATCTCTTCAGTGGATATATAATGCTATTTGGGTAGGAGTTATGATCCATTCCACCTCAGACAATTTTCTACAAATAGGAGAGAATCCTAAATATATGAAGAAAACTAAATCACAACCTATGTCTGGGATTTCCACCTTTTTTTCCTCTGCATTAACTGAATGAAGGTGAGTTAAGATGAACTCTGTAAACTTGAAATAATTTCTAAACTTTACAGAACATAGGAATGTTCTAAAGTTATTGTCTATAAACCAGCATTGATGTCCAAGCAGGCATTTGACAAAACTAGTGCTGTAGAGTTAGGAAATGACCATATATTTGATTGAGAAAGCTTCTGGTGAAGTAAAATAACCAAAGGTAAAATAGCCAAAGCCTGACCTCCTACCTCATGCAACTGTAGTTTATCCCATCCTTAATGTTGCAGTGATCCAGTCCTAACCTGTCTTTATGCCTTATTCTGTGACCCAGGAACATCAGAGTTAATGAAGCTTGATCTGGACTTAAATCTTATGGATGACTTTGAGTTTTCATCATTCATGCACTCATTAGGCTACAGATTTCTTATGAATTCTCTGGTTTTTAATGAAGACTGAACTCATGCTTTATTCTTTGGAACAATAAGGAATTCCAGAACTGCTCTACCTGTCTGCCAGCTTACATGAATTCTGAACATGAATGAAAAATTATTTATTTTTGAAACGTCCAATAAAGTGACTGAAATCTGCCATAACTTAAAATGAAGAAGGAATACACCACCAGAGAGCTAATTGCACGTAGCCAGTGACTATATGTGACTTGTTTCCAGAGCAAGTCAACTACAGGTACTAGATGAAATTGCTACCAAGAGCTCTCTGTGTAACTTCACTAAGGATCTCATCCCAGCCACTGTCTCTTAACACCAACAGTCATCATTTCTTCTTTGTCCAGTCACTTGTACCTGTTCATTTCTTTTGACTATAATTAAAAATTATGGTGTGAGAAAATAAGAAATCTTGTGGTGAATCTTTGATTCCTTCACTGAAATTCATGAAACTTCTGCTCAAATGCATTTACTTCTTACAGGCTCATATATCTTTTCAGAGCAAGTTTTCTGATCAGTCTGGCACAAACTGCAACTGAAAAAAAATAATCATAAAAGCTTTATTTTGTCCTAGTCTCCACTTTCCACCCTATCTTTAGTTATTCTTTCCTGGAAACTGTATCTAAATCTTAAATAATCTGATGAGTTTAGTTGTTCTGTTTGTTGTAAAAGCTTGCACACTGAGGTTGACAGATAAACATGCTTACAACTGCCTGACACCATTTTTGGATGAAATTTGCTCATTTTCAGTAACAAGCAACTTGAAAAGAACGTAGTCTAAGGACTAAGGAGCTCTGTTAAGGGAATTTAAATGACCCTAGATGAGTTCATGGAGCCCTGGGAGGCTATTTTCCTGGGAAACCCTCCGAAGACTGCTGCACAACAGAGCCACGTTGTGGCCCTTCATGCCCAGTACATCCAGGCTTGCCTGGACAGTCCTCAGACACTTGAATTCTAATAGCTCCTCGGACGTGAGTTTTCTTTTCCTTGGTCCCTGCTACAGGGAGGCTTTAGCGGCCCAGCAAACAGAAGAGTATGGGCAGAGGAGGGTGTGGAGTCCACCCCTCTTCTTCCTGTCTTGAGAGGGTAGAATGCTGTTAAGAGTTCACCCTATAAAGCCAGCACTAAACTCCTACACCAAGTTCCAAAGGATGCCAGAAGCCCTTTCCAACCTGGGTATCAAACACAGTAGTGACAGACGTGTCATATCATGAGCTGATGGGATGGACTGGCATCCTCAGTAATTTTGGGTTGTAACATCCCAAAGAAAATATCCTGATTTGTTCAGAAAAAAATAACATTTCTTTAGTTTTTGACTCTTACTGAAGGAATTTCTGCCCAGAGATTGGCTGCATTGATTGACCCAGCCTGGTAATGTAAAAATCAAAGATGTTTTAGTTTTCTATTTTCACTTTACTTCACCTTCTTTGTTGATCTATGCATCTAAAATATCGTTGTTTTCTGACTGCTCTGCCCAGAGTAAGCAAGCAGAAGCCATGGTCAGCATATCTGCTTGGCTGGTGCAAAGCAGAAGGAATTTCCTTAGCTACAAAACTTTGATTAAAATATTTCCTGAGCTCAGCTGAAAAAACTGAGGATACATTCCACATTTCAAACACTGCACAGTAGGTTGCAAGAGTCTCTCAAGTACTTTGTAGTTGTATTCCTGACTGTGAAGGCTGCCAGTGTCAAATGTTCTTGCATTTTATGACACAATTATAAACCTGTAGTAGTTCTGCAGTAGTACAACAAAGCACATCTTACCTCAGTTAACATTATTAGGCCAATGAAGTACGACACAATGGAAAGGCCAAGAATCAGCAGCTCTCTTCGGTAGCCCCTTCGGAAAATCTTTGGGTACATATCTACAACAGCTGTCACAATGCTTTCAACACACACAAACTAGAACAAAAGATAGTAAAGTACAAATGAAGTATGTGCCTCAGCTGCTGTTAAGATTTGGATTTGCTACTAAATGTTTCAAATATTCTTCTGTGTTCTCATCAGAGATTGAATGAAGCTTGAGAATGCTCTGTAAGCAGAAGCTCAAATTGAGCTTCAGAATTAAAAAGTCCACTACCAAATTCACATAGTTGAATCCACTAATATTATCTCAGAGTGCATTTGCTCAGCAGCAGAAGGAACACATAAGAATTAGATCTTTCAAATGTGGCTTGAATGGGACTTAAATAAGCTACAAATTACTTGTAGGACTGCAGCAGGATTTCACTCTAAGCATCCTGCACTTTTGTCACTCAGAGGAATGTTCTACAGTGCTCTGCACCTTCAAGCACTGCTAAATGAACTACAGGGGTTTTAGAGAAGTTCTCTCCATTTTGCAAAAGAGAGAAGTTCCACAAAGCTATTAAGTGTCCAAGCCTGGTTCATCTGAAAAATGAGTGAAGGTATATTCTTACTAACTTTTAAAATAAGCAGAAAGAAAGAGGCTCAAGCTTCTGACACAGGGCTCTGGAGCAATGTTTCTAAAATAGGCACCAAAAATAATCACAGGATGGTTTGGGTTGGAAGGGACCTTAAAGATCATCTAGCTCCAACCCCCCTACCATGGGCAGGGACACCTTCCACTAGACCATGCTGCTCAAAGCCCCATCCAGCCTGGTCTTGAACACTTCCAGAGAGGAGGCATCCATGACTGCCCCAAAGCAGAAAATAATAAAGCCTACTTCACCAGAACAGTAAAGAGTGAATTCAGGAAATGCTCTTTAAAAAAAAAAAAAAAAAAACACTTTTAAAAATGAAATGAGGGATGAAAAAAAAAAAGGCAGTTCATTTCAGTGATTGGAAATGTCATGCTAAATTAAGCACTGAAGAACTCAATGTTGCAGTACACAGTCATGAACTTTCTGAACAGAATCACGCCAAGGGCATGACAGCTACTTTACACCTTTCATCAAGCAGCTTCCACAATTTATTTGGTTACATAGAAAGAATAACTTCTATGATGTCACTTTGCTGCAGAATATGACTATGCATTTCTTGTTATAGAACCCTGAAGTATAAATACACTATAGGAACTTTCATTACCACTATCTGATATTCAGCTTAACATTCATTGCAAAGTGCTTCAAACAAATGAGAAAAGACATAGTGGTGAATTTTTATCACCCATATTTAAGTTCAGACTGATTTCTGTGTTAATAATGAAAGCCAACGTCAGGATGAATCATTCTTCACACTAAATCATAAAGGAATCTTCAGCATCTTGTAAATAAGATGTAAAATAAGGAATGTGAATCAATGGTTTTAAGCAAGGAATTAAGTTAAGGTTCATTCTTCTATCAGGTTAGATACTGTTTACACCAAGGACACTGATACACACATGCTAGTGAATCTGACAAGATATCTAAAGAGCATTTGTTTCATACCTGACTATCTAATCCAAGGAATATGAGCATCATGAAGAACAGAGTTGCCCACAGAGGAGAAAGAGGCATCATGGTAACAGCTTTAGGATAAGCAATAAATGCAAGTCCTGGGCCTGAAAAAGAAGACAAGAGAGGATACAGTTTGTACATAGGTCTGGCTGAGATGGAGTTAACCTTCTTCATAACAGCCTGTACAGTGCTGAGGTCTGTGCAGAGAGCAGCACTGCTCACACCAGCATTGTGCTCCTGCTGAACAGTGCTTGCACTGCATCACTTACTAAACTGTCTCAAGATGAATCCACCAGTTTTCTCCCTTTCCTCCCCCCATCCCACTGAGATGCTTGAGTGCATGAACAGCAGTGTGGATGCTCAGCTGCTGGTGAGGCTCAACCCACCACAACTTATTGCAGGTAAGAGGAGTTAAATTCAACACTGAAAACCTTGGCAAACTCTATGTGTCCAATAGTCTAAGCACTTGTTGATGAGGCTGAACAGTAATGAAGACTTGCTTGGCACATTAACACTGCCTACAGCCTGTCCAAAGGTGAGAGTCAAGGCTTCTGTTAACACATCACCATATTTTATGTTCTCCTCCTTTGTATGGATGTACAGTAAGACTTGCATACCTGAACAAATAATGTTGTCCTCTGATTGCCTTAAATACCTTCTGAACAGATTCTAGTATCCGTTGCTTTTTCCCCCCTGTATCTGACATTTTGTGCAGGAACACAGTCAGTGGTAAGATCTGCAGTTTGGAAGGCATACATGGTGGAAACCGAATGTCTACTGGTTTGTTCAAAACTTTTTCTACATTTTTGAGTGCTGCTGGTGGTACATAACATCAATCCACTGCCTGCTTATTTACAGAAATCTTTGAAGAAGAAGGTTTTTGAAAAAGCATTGGAAACTTTTCAGATCTGCTAAACACCATTTCACCCAGCTCATATTTTCCTGCTCCAATTTCCTTGTGCCCATTATTCAGCTGCTGCAAACTCTCATGCTATAGCAGTTTCTATTGGCATTAGCCAGCTTTTAAAGCATGGATGAAAGGCAGAATTACAATGCTGATGGAGTACCCCTGTGCTCCTGCTGCAATAACTTCAGTGAAGACCTGTCAGCACACTGCGTTTTCATCTAATGCAGTATTTACAAGCTCCTACAATTTCCAGAGTTGCTGTAGTTTCTCAGTCTTTTTCTATATAGTTTCTGTAATAGTATAAGCCAATTGTCTTGGGGGTTTTAGGAAAAGAAAAATATTTTCTGTAACAGTATCTGTAAAGCCCTTCTTGCTTTGCAGTTTTCCTGTTGCCCTTGACTAACTTCATAACTTCATGAGAGTCTTTTCTCCGTCTCAAAAAAAGTTTCTTCCAGGGCAGCACTCCAGTTCTTCTTGTTGAGTTTTCAGTGATGCTTAAAGAAGTTTTATCCACAAAGGTGTTGAAGAGTAATTAACTGTCATCAGATGCCTATCTCCAAGTGGTAGCAATGAACATTAGATGGTTAATTTCTCTCAGAGCTGGGCCTTTGAGCCTTTCTGGACTCAAAACAAGAACTTTTATACTTAATCAACCACAGTGGCTCATGTATGTTCCTGAGGGAAAAAAAACCTTACTGACATTAGGAATTATATTAGCTGACTATTAGAAATCTATGGTTTGACTGTGTACATTAAGTAAGACTTCAGAGGACTTTCAAAGATTTGTCCTAAACTGTTGGTCCCTCATTAGTTTAATAGTTAAATCTTCTTCCTATTCTTTTCCCCAGAAGGAATAAGTATTTGTGTGGATTTTGGGTTGTGTCCATACAAAGAAAACTGAACTGAGGATATAACACTCAAGGGACATAACTGAGGAAAAGATCTCTGCTAAATAATCTTATGGATGCTCAGCTGAACTAAGTTTGTGTTACAATACCTCTTTAGGTTTCTGAGTTTGGAGCTATGCACAGTAACATCAGCATTTTCCACATGTAACTGTGCACGAGTCAGGTAACAGATATTTTGTAAAGCTAACTGCAAAACAATCATTATCCATAAGACATGCCACAGACTAAGCATTCTGTCAGCAACCTCTGGGCATTTTTTATTAACTTAGAACTTGGAACTTACCTGATTCTGCAACTTCTGCAATGGGCACGCCTTGCTCATAAGCCATAAATCCAAGAACTGAAAAGATAGCAAAACCAGCAACAAAGCTTGTGCCACTGTTCAAGCAGCAGAGCATGACGCAGTCTCTGAAAATATAAATAAAAAACACTGCAGTTGATCTCCAGAGCCTGGATTTCCTTCACATACTGAGCCATGGGACCCCAAGCTTCAGGAATAGACATTAAGTTGCTCATTAAGGGTAAGCTCCCAACTGATAGTGTCTGAAAGAGATCAGTCAGGTATAAGCACTTGAAGGAAGGATTTCATCACTATAGCCTTGCTTGCATTTTAACCGGTTGAAGTGCAAGCCTCTTGCTTACAGGTTTCCAATAAGAAGTTTAATAACATGTAAAAACACTGCTAGAATGGTGTTCAGAACAATTTTTTCTGCAGCAGTTGCAATAATGTGTGCCAGAGTATATGAACTCCTTTGCACCAGGGGAGATATATGTTGGACATTAGAAGAAACATCTTCCCTGAAAGGGTTCTCAAACACTAAAACAGGCTGCCCAGGCTGGTGCTTGAATCCCCACCCCTGAAGAGGTTTAAATGAGGCAGAGATGTGGTGCTGAGGGGCATGGTTTAGCCCCAGGCTTGGTAAAGTTAAAGAATGGTTGGATTTGATGACCTTAAGGGGCTTTTCCAACTGAAATGAAACTGCAATCCTATAAACTGTAATAAAATGATTGTTTCCTGGGAAAAAATCCTGTGGTCAGATCTTAGCTAATTCTATTCCATTTACACTGTGTTGACAATATATATCTGTATGAAATACAACTCCAGGTTAGTTAATAAACTTTCTTTAACAAGCCATGGGAATGAAGAGCTCCATATACTCTCTAAGAACTGTGTCTGTATGTAAAAAAAGTGCCTAACAAGTAGGGAAAGATAGTACCTGGACACCAGTCCCTTAGACCGATGCAATTTACACATCAACCAACGACAATTACTAAGTCAAGGCAAAGAAATATTTTGTTTCCCAGATTGGAAATGTCACAATAGTAAATCGCTTGGGGGTGGGGGGAAGAAAGGGAAAATTCTTTTGAGGAAGGCATGATCTTTCTCAGAGCTCAGTGAAATATTGTTGTTCTTCCTGCTTCAGACAGCACTTCAGGCTGGACAGATGATGAGGTAGCAATGATTTATCACAACAGTCAGTCTTCTAGGGCTGTTTGCTAGGAGAGGGAGCTATGTACTTCAAGTAATAGTCTAACCTAGACGCCTGAAAGCAAATATGGATTCTAAACCACTGAAACACAAGGAAAGCTGGTAGCTCCTTCAAGCCTATACCTTTCTCTGATTTATTCCCATCCTACTATGGCTCTAAAGCAAATTTTTGTGGAAGTTATTTATAAGAAGAAATTAAATCTAACAGGTTCTGGATCTGGATCCACATCTTCAGTAATGATTTCTGTCTTTGCCATGGATGTGTAGGGCCTTTTTGAGAATTAGAGACAAGTCATACTTTTGAGGTCCTGCCATGCCTTCCAGCAAAACTTTGGTGGTAATGTCCCTGTCCTGTTGCTAGTTTCACTTGGTGTTTTCATCCTGGAACTTTACCTCACCATTTTCACTTGAAAGTGAGCAGTTTTAGCATCTCACTGCTTCTGATTGGCTTTCTGGACTGCAAGAGCTGTTAGTGTGCACTTGCAGCCCAGAAAGCCAACCAGAGCCTGGGCTACATCAAGAGAAGTGTGGCCAGCAGGTCAAGGGAAGCGATTCTCCCCCTCTACTCCACTCTGGTGAGACCCCACCTGGAGTATTATGTCCAGTTCTGGAGCCCCTATTACAAGAGGGATCTGGACGTGCTGGAAGGTGTCCAGAGAAGGGCCATGAGGATGAGCAGATGGCTGGAGCTGCTCTCCTATAAGGACAGACTGAAAGAGTTGGGGCTGTTCAGTCTGGAGAGGAGAAGGCTCTGAGGTGACCTTCTTGTGGCTTTCCAGTACCTGAAAGGGGCTACAAGAAAGCTGGGGAGGGACTTTTTAGGATCTCAGGTAGTGACAGGACTGGGGGGAATGGAACAAAGTTGGAAGTGGGGAGATTCAGGCTGGACGTAAGGAAGTTCTTTACCATGAGAGTGGTGAGAGCCTGGAATGGGTTGTCCAGGGAGGTGGTTGAGGTCCCATCCCTGGAGGTGTTTAAGGCCAGGCTGGATGAGGCTCTGGCCAGCCTGCTCTAGTGTGAGGTGTCCCTGCCCATGGCAGGGGGGTTGGAACTGGCTGATCCTTGTGGTCCCTTCCAACTCTGACTGATTCTATGATTCACTAATGAGCCCTGCACTTCTGTCCAGAGCTCTTCCTGTTTCTGACTATGCCTCAGCTTAGCATCAGGCACTTTCATTCTAAGTGACAGGAAGAAGGTGTACATGTCAGCACTGCAAAGTGAGTGATTAGCTGAACTATGGCCACTGGGCCATGGGAAACTTTGGCTCTCTCTCATCACCTATCTACAGTTAATTTTAACCATTGCTTCAAGAATATTTTTATGTTTTCATAGTAAAAAAAAAACAATCTATATGGCACTTCATCTATAAATACCCATTTGCCCAGAGATGGAAAAGAATTAAAACTCCCATTTGTAGATCAAGGCTTAGATGTAGAGAAGTCCACTGATGTTCATACTTCTTTCATGCATCAACACTGTTAGTGCACTAGCAGAGGAAAATTGGTCCTTTAAAAACCTTGCTGAAAATTCTGACAATGGTCATATGAAGTTGGTTCTTGTAGTTGTGCACAGCCAGGCTGGTCATACACTTTGGATGTTTTAAAGCCAAAGAGCAATCTCTAGGAAAGGAAGTAGGAGCATATTGTTCTTTGTGCTTTGCAGAGAAATAAAGAAAAAGATCATCTTCCTAGAACTTACCAGCACTGAAGTAGCTCTGGAGAGATTCTCACTCTGGTGTATCTCACCTAAAATAGTAGTGACTCCAGTGCTGAGAAATTAAAACTAAGTGGGATGAAACTCTGTCAATAAGAGATGGCAGGAAGATGTATTTTTTCAGTCCCTTGCAATTCAGTGGGATGGATCTGGCTGCTCACCAGCTGTATGATGCCTCCGTTTGGAACAGTCTGTTTTCTGCAGATAAGATTTGTTGTAGATAATTCCCAGGCTTCAAATGCAGTCCAGACAACAAGATTTTTTTTTTTTTTTCTAGTGAACAATGTGGCACAGGACACTTGAGCGCTGCTGGTTCCTAACCATGTGGAAAAGGGCTGAGATGGAGACACAATGTTTCCTGTACAGCTTCAGAGCCATGGCAGCTCCTGTTGCTTCCTCTTGAAAGATTTTGGGGCAAGATCCAAGTGGTTTAAGCTGGACAACCCTATATAACCTGACCATCTATGAGAGAACAAGATCACAGACATTTCTCCACTCACAGGGAAGATCCACGAATCCTGCCCATGGCAGGGCAGTTGGAACTAGATGATCTTTAAGGTCCCTTCATCTAAACCATTGTGTGCTTCTATGACTGCATGGTGCTATGGTACACAATAGTTACAGGGCAGGTGTGTGCTTTCTCCAAGGAAACAGGCAAAAGTGAACCCAAGGGGATTTTCATCATCTCCTGTTAGTGAGGCACCTATTCTTTTGACATAACACAACCACAGCTTCATCATGTTCTTCCTCATTTAGACAGTCACAGGCTGAACACTTGGTTCTCTGGGGACCTAGCAACGTTTCTTGACTTCAGTATCCATCTGTCCTTTATCTTTGCAAGAACTCTACTTAATCTCTCAACTCCTCCTGCCCCCTTTTTTTTTTCCTTAGATAGTTCTGTCTTTTATTTTTTTCTGTTACAGGAAGGAAGACCGAGAGGGAAATCTGGATCCATTGACTGTGAAACCAATTCATTTTAGAACACGAATGCCCAAGAACCAGTGGAAGCACCAGTGGAAGGATAACACGAAGTTTGTCTTATTTTCCGACCATTTTTATAAGCATCCTTGGTGGGAAGGCATCAGAGCCTGGCTGAAGCCCAAACTGATTTCACATAGAAAGAAAAGTTCAAATTTTGAACTCACATGAATGAAAACTCACATTCTTCTAAATTAATCTCTTGCCAATCAGCTGAATAATTCAAGATGTGCATCCTTTATCCTCTCCCTGCCTGACTGGCAGAATGCTGCTGAAAATTGATTCTACCTTTCTTAAGGAGGAAGCTCAGAGAGAAGAGTACACAGATCCTTTTGCACCCCTTCAATTGCTTCCTTGCCTTTATGGATCCACTCAAGTCTGATTCCCATTCCTCTCTTCCTTTAGACTAGAAGCTTGATAAAGGACAGATCTTCATTTCTTCCAAGTTTGGACCATTTGTTGATGGTGCGAGAAATCTCTCCTTTATCTCCTGCACCACAGCAGCAGCATGGCAGCTGGACCCCAATTTGTACATGGGGGTCACACAAAAAATGGTGCTGCTGAGCTGCAGTCCAGTGCCAAGGGGTGCAGAACTAAACGGCACTTGCTGGGAACCGCACAGTCTCCAGCAGGCGGCTGGATCAGTTCTGCAAGTACTGCACGTGAAGCAGCAACAAGAACTTTTTCCTCTCCTGTCTTCTGAGGTTGTCTGAAGTTAATCCATCCCTTAGAAGGTCTGGATGGATTAAGAATTCTTAACTTGGCAAAAATTAGAGGACTCATTGGTGCACCAAATCTTTTACTTATCTAGGGAAGACCATTGCCTGCTGATGAAACTGCCATTACTTTCATCTTTTTGTTAGAGTCATTTTTGACATAAACTGCAGCAAATTCAGGGAGGTTCTGTATTAAGATATTACAGAGAAAGATACAGATGATAAAAATTAGTTCCCTGTTGAAAGATGTGAAGTGATTTGCTTGCAATTCCTTTCCAATGTTAATGAATTAGATCATGCTGCCAACAAGAAAAACCCACGTGCAGTTTAGATTTTTCCATTCCCTACTAAAGCACCTCATGTCATCGTTTTCCACTGCAACTTTCCCTTAGAAAAAAGAAATTTAGTAAAACCAAGTGCAAAAAATATAGAAATAGGTGTTACAATTAGACACCACACTGCAAGGGGCAAGCCCACAGCTTGATTTTAGTTTGTTTAAGTACTAGGTAGAATACAAATTTCATTCCCACTGCACAGCTGTTGCTCTGTCAACAGCCCTGTTTAACTCAGCTGCTTTCTGCAGTTAACTTCTGCTCTGCTCTTTTCTGCAGATTTCTTAAGAATCAGGCTTAAGGACACAAAAATTCTGCCCTATTCAGGAAATTTGTGAAAATATTTTGTTAGAGGAGTTGAGAAGCTCGATTTTGGTGAACTATATTTTTTGAAAAAAATAAAAGCATCTTGCTCTGGAGCTTTAAAATAACTGCTGATGTTTTTTACAAGCCATGCTGCTAGGGTCAGAGGAAAAGGATAATTACATAAGCTCTCTGATCACACATCAAAACTCCTTTTAGTGATGAGTTACAAAAACATAGTAAGAATAATTACTATAATCCTTGAGGCAGTGGCACAATAGTTTCTAGATGGGATGCAACTGGAAATAAATAAAAATAAAATTAAATGAGAGAAAAGAAGTAGTGCCTTTGTTAAAGCATCACTTAAGCTAATTAGGGAAAACTTCCATTGCCCACTGCTCTGCCATTAGCCTCTGTTGAAGCATCTCTATTGTTAGTCTGAAAACAATGTCAATCAGCAGTGAAGATTGTAGGGGATTCACACTACTTTATGCAAAAAAACGTTTGGATTTGCAAGCTTAGATGGCAAAGTACTGGATCGCTACATTCAGCATGGTGGGCGTTTTAAGAGACCTCTGGAAACTGTCTAGTCCAATCTCCTGCTAAAGCAGGGTCACCCAGAGCAGGATGCACAGGATCACAATGTCCAGCTGAGTTTGGAATCTCTCAGAGAAGGAGACTCCACAGCCTCTCTGGGCAGCCTGCACCATGGCTTCAGCACCCCCACAGCAAAGAAGTATTTTTCTCTTGTTTGGATTGAACCTCTCCCGGGTTCTAGGTGGTACTTGTTGCCCCTTGTCCTATCCCTAGGCACCACTGAAAAGAGTCTGCTCCCATCCTCTTGCCCCCCACCCGTTAGCTCTTGCTGAGCATCGGCCAGATTCCCTCTGAGGCTGCTACTCTGCAGGCTAAAGAGCCCCAGGTCTCTCAGCCTTTCATCCTGGGTAGCTTTGCAGACGTTCAGCTGGTGGATACATTCAGGTCTCTGGGGTTTCTAACATCTTAGTTTCCTCTCCATCTGGAGGGTCCTAGTGTTTGTTGTTTCTCCAGCAGAAGAGCAAATTGTTGCTAAGACATTGAACAACTGTGGCATTTCCTAAAACTGCCTTCTGAACTCTACAATTGAAACTATAATTTCACATTTAAATACACTTTGGGGTTGGTGGAGGGGGAGTGTATTATTATTTGGCTTTTAGACTTTACTCTTTCCTTTATTAGAGACTGAAATTTGCAAATTTGCATTCTCTCTCAGGAGATCACTATGGAGTCAGTACAATCAAACTGTCATTTATTGTCTTGTGTTAAAGGCTGCTAAGTAGTAGGAAAACTAATTTACTCACTACTGATGCCAGAAGAAAAAAACATTAACATTCCTGCCCATGGCAGTAAAGTGGAATGAGGATTTTGTATGAGTCATGTCCTTTTGACATCGATTCAGGAAAGACTAAAACCTACTGAAGTCATTAGCAATTTCTTTACTGATTTCTATAAAGATAAGTAATGAAATTCTGTCCATCTCTAGCGTGTTCTAGCTAGGAGCTAAATTGGGAGGAAAAGTGACATTCAGAGCATAAATCAAAGTCAAGTGAGATGTAATAACAATTTTCTGGTAGGATTAAAACTTTTTTTTAACAGAGATACTTTATAAAATCCAATCCTGCAGTGAATGAAATTCTGTACCTTATAAATACAAGTGTGTATGCCCATGTATACTCAGTGGCTTGTGGTTGTGCAAGGGTCAGATATGATCAAAAGGGATGAAAACACTAACTTTTGCCAAAGAGTTCCTCTGAAACAATTTTAAGAAACTTTCTAGATCTCTGTTTTGGAAAAATATGTGTGTGTGCTCATGATTATTCATGCAAACAGCTAACAGGAAAGGGAAGTAGCTCTGAGAGAAGCTGAGTATGTAATCATTTCCATCACTGAATGGATAGGTGAGGTGTGGAAGATATTACCTGTAGCAGTTATTATTGTAGTTGTTGTAACTTCCCAGAGCTGTCAAGCACCCCAAACAGATCGCATAAGAGAAAAATATTTGTGTGCCAGCATCCACCCACACCTGCAGACCAGAAGGAAAAACAAAAACAACAACAACAAAGTGGTTAAAAACAGTCAAGAAGAATCCACCTTTATGGATATACTGCTTATAGATTTGCAGAGGCAGCTGTACAGGGTGATAGTGTCTGGCAAACCTTCTCTAAGTCACAACCTTAAGACAAATTATACTGTGAGTTAAATTCCCCTCTTCTTCCCAGTGGTATAAACAAGGAGTCACTCAGCTGAGTCTTTACAGGTTCAACTTAATCTGCGTAGAAAGAGAGACAGAATTTTTGGAGAAGAGCCTCACCCAGTATAAATTCTTTCATGTCTTTATTAATGCTATGAGGTGTTAGCAATTGTCCCCTAATAGAATCATCTGCATTTATCTCATTCTCACCTTGTAATTATTTATTAAAATTTAAAAACGTAGTGTGGAAAAATATTCTAAAGCCAAAATATTTCATTCACAGATACTATATAAATTAAGCTGGGGAAATAGATGAGATGACTTACCCAGGAAAGGGCTTTTTTAGCAATACTCACTGGCCCAAATTAGATACCAGGACATGGTTGTTCTGGCCACTGTACAATTAACAAATAAAAGTTCTGTAGAGCTTTGCAATAAATATCTTTATAGTGTCATAATGGTAACATTTACCTCCTAATCCTAAATTAATGCAAATGCTAAATTCTAAATCAAAAAGAAGAAAAAAAAAAAAACCAAAAAAGAAGCAGCATGAGATTATTCTCCTTACAGCCGTTCTCAGAACAGTAGTACAACATGCACCTTTTTTTTTTGTTTGTTTTTAATCTTTAAAATACTCCAACAAAACAGTTCACTTCATTTGACTACAGCCTAGGTATGTTTCTGCTGGAGGTCAATACACTCTTCTAACTCCTGGTTTTGCCATGAGAGTAAAGAACCAACATCTACATAGCTACACTGTTATTTCCAATCCAATAAATTCTGACTCCTGGTTTCCCAGGATAAATGAGCTCTGTAAGGTCCTTTTTGTAAAGCAGAGCAACTGAAGTGCTTTTCAGAGAAGAAACAAAACCCTGACTGATGACCAGAGGCAAGAGCTGTGTAACCATTAACCGCGCTATGTCTGAGACAGGAAGGAGGTAACGCAGGTAATGATTTCATGACTAATAACAGTAATACTAATAATAGCAAATCAAGTACTCACAAATATATGAAGGGGATGTATTTGTTTTACATGTGACCAAGTGAGACCTTGTTCTCTGGAGTTGTTGTGAGTGTTTCTGTTTAGGAATAACATTAAGATCACATTTGATTTGCATCAGTGGTTTAAATGGTTTCATTTGTGTCATGCTGAATAAGATACAGCTGATTACATCTTGGAGTTTCACCACTGGGTAAGGAAAAAACGGCACAGAGAAAGCCTCTTGATAGACAGGCTCTTTAACAAGATCAGAAGCTCCCAAAAAGCTCTAAGTAGCACAGGTCAACTGAAAATGCATAAACAAAAGCTAGGAAACTGGATCAGCACATGTAGAATCTGCTGCTTCCTTCCATTTCAGTTCTTGCACAATGTATTGTTGAAGTGCATCATGTAGCCCCTAGATGAGCAATGGCCTTTCCTGTTGGCAGGAAAAGGCAGCCCCACAGAAGTAATTATTCCTTGGAGAGCAAGTTGTGGTGGAAATGGGGCAAAGAAGAATTGTATTCTGAAGTGAGAACCTCCAGAGGTGTTTTGAGAAGAGGAGCAGAGAACACATCCCTCTGAGGGGCCTGTGTAGCTACCTAGAAAAGCAGATAAAATTCTGGCCACAAGTGATACAATTTCCCTCAACACAAACAAGCTTTCTCTAAAGACCATGACATTTGCCAATGCTTCAACATAAAAAGCAGCAAATACTTCAAGCAAAACATTTTCTGTAAGCAACAGCTCTCAGGTTCTATAGAAGTCTGGGAAGCCTTTTATTTTTGTTGCACTGTATGACACTGATCAAGAAATTCCATCAGAATTTACAGCTAATGTTTAAACAGCAAGGAAAAAGGAACCTTATTCACTGAATGAAATAATAGAATCAGAATAATCAGAATCCAGAATAGCTTTTTTTTTGATTGTATGCTCATGACAGTGACATTCATATTGTGATGACCATTCATATTTCAATTCTGGGTTTCTGAAATGGCAAAAACATCTACAACTGATCAAAGAAGCACCAAATAGAGAAATAAATATAGAAATCACAGGTGGATTTTTGGTAGCTGGAAAGAGAGGAGAGATGGACTAAGTTCAGTGCATTTTTGTCAACATATTGGGGATGGACTCGATCTCCAGAGGTCCCTTCTGACCTCTACCATTCTATGTCAGCAGTTTGAAAACCTGAAGTTGATATGCCAGATCAGTTCTTCACATTCATGGCCCAGAAGCTAGTGACTATGGGACATTTAGCATCAGGGTGCAGTGCTCACTCACAGTCAGAGAATTTGTTGAAGTACACAAATGGTTTATTAGTCTAAGTCACACCCAGTCTTGGTCATTCATAAATTGTACCTTGGGGGAAGCCGTTCTCATTAAAGCTTCTAGTGGGAAGAGATGGGCTCTCTAGGTACCACTCAAACCCAGGTGTCATCCATCTGTCTTATAGCAATAAAAACATTATAAATTATTTTGGAGAGTGCTGAATTTGCAGTGTCTGGCTTAGACTAGGAGTTGTAACATTTTCCAAGTACATGAAATGAGTGTAGCACAATTCATTGCAGAACAATGAAATTCTGAAGGACACAGACAAAGAAAACACTGCCAGGAAGCTGCAAACCAAGGCTTCTGGAGCCAGCAGCTGGTGAAAGGCTGGGACAAAAAGAGTACATTTTTTTTCTGAAATGGGATGGAGTTTGATGTGTTTCTGGCATGAGTAAATTCCAGGGGAAAGGACCTGTACCAGAGAACATCCTGTCCATGCTTAATAAACTTTGTACCTTGAAAGTCATTTGGTTAGCGATAATTAAGTCTATTCAGCAGTATGCATTCATAAAACTGGGAATTGGAAACACTTTACAGTCTTCTATTAGCTCCTACTTTAAAAAGATGGAACTAGAAGTTTCTTCTTATTGTTTTCATCTTAAAATATTTTCATGCCCAAACAAGATTAAAACCAAAGCACAAACTTTTTGTTTCTTATACCCTATATTAAGGCATCCAAATGGCAAAGGACAGAACCTTCACATTTTTGCACCCATATTGCAGCCATTTTCTACACTCATGGGCCCAGTAGTACCTGAATGCATGGATGGGCAAATGAGAAGAATGCAGACACCAGCTTAGACCACCACAGTACAATTCTGGCTCCTGCATGGCAACAATTCTTGCTGGCTAGAAGAACTGGCTGTTCAATGAGCCCAGGTGAAGAAGCTTTGGTCCCAAAGAGAGAAGGCAAAGTAAACAGGCCTCATCTCTATGGAGTTCTGCTTTCACCAAGCAGAAATGAGGCAAGACAGGGAGAGATAGGGAGTCTTTCTGCTTTTCTGAGTGGGGAACAATCGAGCTGCCTGCACCCTGATCCTGTTGACTTTACAGCTCTCCTGACTCACATCAGCAGCCACAAGCAGTGGTCTCTGCTGTGTCCCACTGATAACTGGCTTGTGTTGGTACAAACCCAATTCCACAAAACAGGATAAAACTCAACATTCTTACTAAGAATGGAAAACACCATGTTGCAAAGTCAGCTCTTAAAAGGCAGCAACAGGCAGATACCAATCTGCCCGGGTAACCTGAGTTTGGCCTTCTTGTGTGTAGGTCTAGGGCACAACCTTTGTTTACATGACTATTCATCTTCCTGCCCAGGGAGATGAATTGAGATGGTCAAACAGAGGATCCTGTTGTTAAGAGGATCCCTTGCCTCTTTTGTTTCCATGGTTGTAGTGTGTCTAATGGATGAAGAAGGACAAAGAAGGAAGAAGGGGGATGAGCTGTAGTGAAGACAACAAAATACTGCTTTGGAGAATTAGATTCTTTTTGTGTCTTCTTAATAAAGATTCTATGTGACATTATGCCCATAAATCACTTAAATCAACCCTTTCTCAAACATTAAATAACCGGGTAGTCCTGATTTAATGTGTGCCCAAAGTGAAATACAAAATTACTGAGCATTCACTATTGCAACCAAGCTGAATGAAAGCCATGTACAGACAAGTGAAAAAAAAAAAACGGTATTAAAAGCCAGGTCTACCAACCTGAAATTGAAAATCCGCAGATGACTGACAGCTTCTCATTTTGGTCTCTCTAACTGTTTACATAAGTCATGTATGGGGTCATGTCATACACTGAAAACAAAATAACTGAGGTTTATGAAGCAGAGGGACAGTGCAGAAATAAGTCACTTTGAAAGGCTGATTGAGGTCTGAATGATGTGCGGTATACTTACAGGGCCAAGCAAAGAGTGAAAACCATAAAGTGAAATGCTGCACAACTATCCTGAAATGAGCTTAGTTCATGCTGTTCCTGAATGAAGCAGAGACCCTGGGGAAAATCTGTTTTGTGGTGAGATGTTTATATCCATAATGCATGGAGTAAAAACAAGCATTGCTCACCTAAAGGACTATCTTTAGATTCCAGATTTTTCTCTAACTGTGTACCTTCCTTTTACTTTCCATATTATCTGTATAGATACAATATAGAAGTATAGAAAAGACAAGTACACAATTAAAAGACAATACCTCCATACACAGAATCACTTCTGCCTTACAAACACATTGTGACAACTTTGTGTAACAGGTTTCTCATGTGGTACCTGTAATTTGCACGCAGCAGACTCACAATGCAGGCACAGAGACCTCCTGTGCTTCAAAGCACAAGTCATGTGAACTCATGTCTTCTCAAACAGATATATTGACATATTCCCTGTGCTGGGGTAGGGAAACCACAGACATCAGGATCTATGGGGATTCCTGCAGCAGCCTCTCTCAGGAGGGAGCCTTTGCCATCTTTAATCCATATAATTTCCACATACCAAATAATTGAAATATTGTTCACCACTCAAGGCCATACCTCATTCCAGAAACCCTTTACTGCTCTTAAAGCAAAGCAAACACTACTATGCAGCTATTATGGAATCCTCCTGTGACTGCAGGAAGCATGTCCCAGGATAAGCTGACTTTAACTGGCCCTTTCACAAGCTTTTAAAGTCATGAAAAACAGTTGAATGTAACTCAAATGGTGAAAAACTGTTCTACATCCTTAGGAATATGGAAAAAAAGTAAGTGGTTATTTTCAGTCTTATCCTCCTAAAAGAAATGTAGTTTTTAAAAAAAACATACCACGTTGTCATCTGAAAAGCTCCATTGCACATCTCAGCTAGGAAGCTGTTAATGAAACGTCACTATTCTGTCTCACTGTGTCTCTGCATATTTTGATGAAGCAGCTGACCTTGAGCAACCTGGGCTAGCGGAGAGTGCCCCTGCCCGTGGAAGAGGGCATTGGAACTAGATGATTTTTAAGGTCCCTTCTAACCCAAACCATTTTATAAATCTATGAATATTAGTCTGGAGGGAAAATGCAAGATACCTAATAATTATGTTGATGACATTCTGAGCAGAAGTGGGAGGTTTTGTTTTTTAAATGTCAGAAGTTATGCTGATGGCAGGTTATACTTTCACAGCCATAGGCAGGTATCTCACACCTAAGTGCCTGAGCCTGGAGCAAGACAGGGCCCATTCAGCCTACATCGCCTGTGCCTGTCAGACAGATCCATGGGCTGGGTAGGCAAGCTCTTGGGATAAACACCACTTTACGGCTGGATTTTTCAATCTGCTACTCAAGTAATGGGGAAAAATGGGAAAAGCAAACAAAAGAGAATATGATCTTTTAGAAACGGCCCACTGCAGTACTAAACCACCTCAGCCACTTTCTGTACTTAAAACGCTGGTCCCTACCATCAGTGGTGTGTCCTCATACATCCTCACAGCACCCTGCATTTGGTGACAGCTGCCTCCTAGCTGCTGATTCACAGATCTGCTGGGATTGCAAGGTGATTTTTCTCTCTACTTCAAGTCAACAAATAAGAATAACCACTGTGTAACATCAGTGCTATAATCACTGAGGCATTAAGTAGGAAAGACCATCTACGAGAGATGGAATTTAAGAGATGATGGAATTTATACCAAAAAAAAAATCCCAGAGGAACTCTGAAGAGCAGGCAGTGTCTAGACAATAAAGCATATGCCTAGTTACAAAGAGAAGTAGCAGGAATGAATAAAGCTGCTATAGAGTAAGGCTCCCAGCTTTACACCAAACAGGAACACAGTATTGGGTGTCACTGCAGTCAGCTCTGACCTAAGAGCTGCATCTGACCTGTCACAGGAGAGGAAGCGGGATGTCCTCCCCATGGTCCTGCTCTCTGACCTCAGAGAATCAATACTGGGGTTGAGATAGTAGCTATGGCTTCCTGATACTAGTCTGGACTTACACATAGGCCTTTCAACTAGAATTTCAGAGAGATCCGTGTAAAGAAACACACCCATCACCCTTTCGCTTTTTGCAGTCTTTCAAATTCTGTTTCACAGATTTCTGAATGGTACCAAATCATTGTAATACTTTAGCTCAGAGATGAGAGTTTTCAGTGTAACAGCTGATCTAAAAGAACTGCAGCATCCCCGTTTCTCCATACAGAACTAAAAGAACAGTTGAGCACTATGAGGGTTCTTCTACTAAAAAAATGCATACCATGTTTATTTGGCATCCCCTTGCTTTTCCCACAGTCTGTTAGAAATGACAGACACTTAAGGGCTGATAATATTTGTACCCACACACTTCAGTTTGCTTCCTTGAGTATTTCTATCAGAATCAAGGGAATTAATTTCATATGGCTGTCTGAGTAGCAGCTGAAATATGCATCCCAGTGGTGTAGTTTCATAAATATGCCATTTTTTTTTTTTTTTCATCTTAAACAGTGAGATGGAATGCCCACTTCAGCTGCAAAGCTCAAAGCATCCTTAACTACAGAGTGGTTGATGACAATTCCGTAATGAAGCACTCTGAGAATATGGAAGATCTCACAGGCCAGTTAAATGCTGCACTCACTCTTTAAAACACGACGCTCCAAATGTTGATAGTCATTTATTTCCCATTTTGTTATCAGAGAATGAGCAATCACTTTAGAGTTTTCTCTTAATTTAAATTATTCATTGCTTTTGGATGAATCTCAACAGGGTCTGTGTTTTAAAAAGCAGTTTCCCTTTGGTTTCAAATAAGAATTTTAAGGATAAAGCCTTTATTGTCAGGATATAATAAATTTAATTTCAAGGAAAAGGCATAGAATAGTCGCAGATGTTCACAGCATCCAAAAAGCCTGAATAAAACTAACTCTTGCCAAGAAGACTTCAACAGGAGCATTACTAGATTTGAAGTCCTATGCATCATGACATTAGTTCATGTGCCAGGGTCTGTCATGATATATGGGGAGTGTGCAGAAGATAGCAAAATTTCATCTCAGCTATGGAACATTTCTACCTGTATTAGATCACAAGGTTTAACATATGCAAGCTGGCTTCTAAAGTACATGCTTTGTGAGTCTGTGGTCACGATGTATGGTTTACAGACAAGCCACCTGGGAGTCAGTCAAGCTACCTGGATATTTCATGCACCCAAATACAAGGAATTCAGGAGGCCACAGCACAAGGACTATTCCAAGATCAGAAAATAATAAACCTGCACTTGAAGAGTAGCCCTAACAGTCATGAGGGAATTAACAACATTAACCATGAGCATTACCAGAACCTTTTGGAGAACTCAACCATTTCAAAAGAATCTGCCAGCCATAGCCCTGATATAGCCTCCCTCCTGCCACCTGAATTAGATCAGAGTGTTTAAGGGACTGCCACCTTTGGCAATGCCAGCTACAGCTCCAAGCACTGCTCCAACAGGTCAGAATAGGTCTAAAAATTTCTGAAATAAAAAAGACAATTCCTAATAACTTTGAGGGAAAGCCAGAGCCCCTATTTCACTCTCTGCTTTTATCTCAGGTAGCCTGGATCTTTCTTTTCTATCAATTCATCATTAAAGGTTGCTCTCAGTCAGTAGCTAACATATCTTACGGAGCAGGAGCTGAAATTGAAACCATGCTGACCTTTTTGCTGTGACCCCACACAAAAAGAGCAAATACTCATGCTCTGAGCCTACAGTCACATTTCAGATGACAATCAGATAGATGGACAGATTGCTACTGAGGTATTCCAGCCTTGAAACAACATCAGACTGGAATCTTTCTTTCTTCTTACAATCAATAGGTCTTTATTTCACATGGACACCAATAAGCAGGGCTGTGATCGTACACATGGAACCAGCACGACTAATTCAGCTGTAATAAAGCAAACAAACCATGTTTATTTTCCTGCAGACACACTTGCAGATGTACAAATCCTGCACATAGAGAGACTCCTGACCACAACTGCTCTGATGCAGCAAACAGCAGGGCTCTGGGGCCACTCAAAGTAAAACTTTGATGTTAGGAAAACAAAGAGCACATGCTCTCCACTGCCACAGGAAAGTACCACATAGCCTCAAGTTTCCTATGCAGGGAGCTTTACCATTTCTTATTTATGAGACTTTTTCCAGTCTTATATCCCACACCTCTTAGTTAAATTACAATATTATCACCAAGGTGAACTTTGGAAGTCAACAAACAGACTTTCAATGGCAGTCCAGCAGACTGCTATTATTCCATTAAATACACTCTTTTCAAAGGAAACTTTGAATGTCGAAAGTTATACAACCTACATTTGTTGAACTTATGCTAGAAGCATTGTGCTGGAAGTCTTTTGTCTATATGTGTGATGCAGAAGAATAGAAGTCATACTGTGTACTGAAACTGTGTCTGTCTGCAGGTTACTTGGAAGTAGCAATTGTTTGCCCAGTCATGAATGTGCTAGGGAGTTTAGCACGATGTTTTACAAGTGAAGCACAACTGCAGTAGACTTATCCAGATGGCAGGAACAGGACTAAACCATCCCTTGGTTACCTCCACACAGCCTCAGTCAACTCCAGGGAACTGTGGCTGAGGGCAAAGCTGGGGTCCTGCTGTTCAGAAAAGTAAAAAACCCTGCAGGATCCAAGCATGCTGGCACCAGCTGTGTTACCTAAAGTAAATAAGCTCTTTAGGCCCCTGCCTTCTGTCCCAAAATGCCTTCTTGGGGGAAAAAAAAAAAAATAAAAAAAGAAATAAAATTAAAATTATCCTTCAATTTCTTGGGAAATGTCATTAAATGGGAAAGTAAAGCAAAACCAGATATGAACTGTGTCTTGTGGAGAAGCAGCAAAATAAAAAAATAATGTTGAGATTTGGATCCAGGACTTAGTTTGTTTCTGAAGTTTACTACCCAGGGGTTTCTAAACAACACAGCTTCTGAAAGCAGAGCCTTCATTAGGGCAAGAAAACACAACTTAAACGGCCAGGCAGAAAATGGCTGAATTAAGCTCTTTTTTTTCTCTCTTTAATGGTAGTGATTCTCAAAAGATTAAAAGTAGGTTAGGCGAATAATAAAACAGCTATGTTTCTAGTGTCTACCTGACAACAGCTTTTGTAGGAGTGAATAATTACATGAAAATCACTTCCTTTCCACCTCTCTTTGGGATTTCTGTGGGTTGCTAGGCAGTCTCTCTCCTACCTTCTGCTAATGTTACTTACAGACAGGATGAATACAGTATATTCATTACAAGAATGGTGAGCTGAGGGGGAAAAGGACCTAAATACTTGAAGTTTTGTTTATTCATTGCTGCCTTTGGAGACCAACACTATAGCTCAGATTACACATATTTAAATGCTAATTTTCTGAGGCATAACTGTTAGCCAAGTACCACCCTGCTAAAATGGAACAGGACCTTCCTCAATACAGGAGCCACACCAGTAGTATGTTGCTGTGTTGCCAGCCAATGTTGAAAGTCAGGTGCTGCAGCAAAGCATGCTGAGGTTCCTTCTAGGACTTAGCAGAAGAATTCTTTCACTCGCTCTGACTGCTTTTCATGACTGAAATAATGTTTGTTATGAGGCTGCTTTACTTTCCTGAAGTCCTTAACCCAAAACTTAGGAGATATCTTGATTGCCCTGGTGTGATTCCAAAACCAGCAGCCACAAAGTGCTGCCTCACTTGCCTGTTTGCACAATCATGAATGCACTTGGAATGGTTAGGGGGCATACGCAGTAAAAAAGAAGTAAACATGACCAAAAATCATTCTTCTCTGCAGAGGGCTAACAGGGATGGCTAGGGGCTTGGATGCTCCTTTCAGAGAGAAGGTAGATGTGTGAGGTTGTGGGAAGTGCAGTGAACCAAGTGCCAGGCTTTGTGGGTTTTTAAACCTGTCTTTGATTTCCAAACTCTGATTTCATCTTCTGAGCTTGCAATTAACCGTGATTATGGATTTGTCAGTTGGCATCTTCAAAGTTACCTCACTCAGCATGGTACAACAGGGGACAGACCAGAGGCTTTGGATTCCCTCCCCAGTCAGCGTATTCTGATGTCAGGACTCAAATACACACACTACCACCCCAATTAAGAGAAATCCCAACCTGGCAAGAGCTAAGGTGTTAAACACCTTGCATATAGCATCATTATTTCATTGGTTTCTCACTGTCTTGTTCACTTGACTAATCACTGAAGACAGCTAACTGAACACCCCACGTGCACCACACAACTACACAGCTTTCCTTCCAATTTAATATCATTACAGAAGCAGCAGAAGGTAACAACTCCAGCTGTAAATCTCTTATTTCATTAAACTGTAGTACAGAGAACTAACTTATTAGAAGAGCAGTCTCTGCCTCCTGTTTCACCCACACTCTGACAGGCACAAGGCTCAGATGCATTAATGCTGGTATGCTTGTTTCCATCTCTAACCTCTATATTATCTCCATTTTTAATTGGCAGCTCAAATGTCAAGTGGACTCTGGTTTCCAGGACACTGAATACTCAGGTGGCTTCAGCTTTCCACAGTGGTAGAGATGAAACCCTGTTTTTCCTCCACGGCATTCTCACCACAATGACACCTTGGACACCTGGAGGCTCACAGGAATGTATGGGCCACTGCAAGAGTGGCAATGCAGTTAGAGCATGCTTCTAACCTCTGGGATGTGCCAGTATCTCTACATTCCCCACCTTCACTCAGAAACAGCAATGTCCAAGGCAGTTTTGGCCTTCATGAGGAGTTTATTATGACCATGAAAGCAACCTTTCAGGTTACCCTGTCCAGAAATTTAGCCTGTAACAAAGCTACATCACAAAGAGCAACTGGAGGTGTATAAAATGGCATTATTAAGACACCAGTATTTCAATGGCTGTTAGTTGTCTTGTGCTGACCATCCAAGAAATGTAAAGGTACGATAGAAATAATATCCTGATACTCCTTGTTAAAGAGCTTTGATTGAATAGCACCAACCTACTTTATGCCTTCCTTAATTTCTCCTGTGAAGACACAAACATTCCCAGGAATATTTTTATAGGATTTTTCCCATATTTAGGCCTATCTTTACCTGAAAGTCAACACTAGCATTCTAACTTTGCCCAAAGGGAAAAAATCCTATCTACAAAGGTAGTTACAGGTCCAACAAATTCTCTAAACTACCTTGATGATGTAACTCCATGCTTTCATATATAGCCAACAGTTACAAAATACACATAAGGAGGGATTTATCTTCTAATACTGAATTTTCCATTGAAGTATATCCCAGTTTTCCATTACTTTAGGTGAGAAGATGGCTGACATGCACACAGAAAATATTCCACAGATATTACTCAATTTAAACATTTATGGCCTCATGATGAACATGATCTCTAGGGGAAAAAAACACTGAGTAGCTGGAACAATTCTTTGGAGGGTGAGTGATAATAAATGAGTGTTGTCCTCAGTAGATTGATAGCTTGAATTGAGGAATCTAGCAAGATGGAAACCTTTTAAAAATGGTAAGAGGTAAAAATACCATTAAATCCTGATGTCTCTTGGGATCAGCATCTATTTTTTCCCTGACTCATTTCTTGTAGTTGCATACCAAACATATATAGAGTTCAGATCAGCAGGATTGTCTGCAGAGCTCCTCTGTGATGAAGCCTGCTTGTACTGACAGTTTTTGGTTACTGAGAACTGTCCAGCAGTCTGGAATAGTAAAAGTCATGGACTGCTACAGCATCCACATGTTCCAGTTGAGCTTTTGAAGCGTGCCTTGAAAGCATCAGAAATTTTGTCTTCTCATACACTTGCACTACATAAAGATTCAGGCATTTGGAAGTAAAAGAAGTTAGTATTTTTTCATTCTCTGCATGATTTGAAAAAAAACACAAAAACTAGTAAACTAGTCATTGCCTTTTCTTATCCTTTCAATTGAGTGTATATTTTCCATGTCCTAGACCAGACTTTAACAGTTTTTTTTGGGCACACATAAGGCACACTTCATTTCTAACAAAGATGTTATTTTTTTAATAACTGTAGGAAGTGCAGTTAACTAATTTCTAAAATGAGTTAATTAGTGTTCCTCTCTACTGAGACACTATCACCAAATGCTCTCAGAAAGACATTTGGCTGCTCCCACATACACAATAACGCCTATGGACAGTCAGAGAAGTTCCTGAGCATCTACACTCAACTGAGTTATGGGGCTGATGAGAGAGGTCATTCTGACTAATATCTGGAGTACCCTGGATCCAAATAGACATATTTTTAAGGTTTGGTTGTTTTGTTTTGTTTTTTTTTTTTTTTCCCTTCAGATACCCATTTGCATAACATTTACCAGTAAGTAGGGCTTTGAGGTTGGTTTGGATTTTAGGGAGAGAATGAGGCAGGAGTTTGTGCAAATGTAGTAGGATTCCACACACTCTCAGCAAGATGATTATTTTAAAATATCTAATTGCTGTGACACAGATGCTTGGCTGTAATATCACAGTGACAAAACAACCCCTTCTCTGGAAGCTTTTTTTTTGTTTGCCCTTGTTACTTTCTTAAGATTCTCATTCAGCATTCTCAAAACCTGAGGAACACTGCAGATGTTAAACACAGTATTCAGCCCTGACTGCAAATAGAAAAAGGCTAAACATTTTGGTCCTGAATCATTATTCAAGGAATTCACTTCATTCAGAAATTAATAGGAAAAGATACTTAGGTTCAACAACATGAAGGTAAATCTTATTCAACCTAGCTTCTTTTATAATAATAATTCTAAACTATTCTTTCAAGCAATCTTCTTAAGAAAGAAGTTTTCCACAAGGAGATTTCTATTCCTTTCTGCAGTTTAGACACTGTCCAAGCACAAATGATGAATGCTACAATGATACACAAACCCTGACTGAAACAGTTTGAGAAGTGTTGTGTGTTGCATGTGTGGTTTATTGTTGCAGAATACTGATCCAAAGGTTTCAGATTACTAATGAACTAAATGAGAGCCAGCTATTATTCATACCAAGTGAAAACTCGAATACACTCCAAACATTACTAAAAATAAGTGGTGTAATCATACAGAACTGCATGTGAGCCACTCTTAATGTAGAGGCTAGAATTCTTGAAAGAAGTGGATTTCCAGCCTAAACCATTCTATGACTCTAAGTATTTCCTCATCTTTGAACGATGTACTTCTTGTTTGCATAAACCTGCGACTCAAAGACAGACTGGCTGTAAAATCACACCCTAGGAGTATTTTCCACTTGCACAACCGCTTTTTTTCAGTGACTGCACTCAGCAGGTGACTTTGAGGAAATTTTCTGTCTCCATAAAGTCGTCATGGAAAGCAGAGGGTAGCAGTCATAAGAGCAGCTTCATAATCCCCAGCACTGCCTCATTCCACCCACTGCCAAAGGCAGAAAAGCCCAAGGCCAAATTAAGCACAAGTCTGCAGTGTCGACTGGCCCAGAGGTGAAGAATATATTTCTCCTTGTCAGCTACACTGGCATAGCACCACGGGTGGGCACCTCAACATTGGAAGCTGGCCCAGATGCTGGAATTGTGCCACTGGCAGATGCATTTCAGAAATTAAGAAACCATTCAAGTTTCTATGGCATTACCAGTGCAGAATTCATCTCTCTCTATTTCAGAACTTGTTTTTTCTGTTCATTCTACACTTGGCAGTTGAAAAAATGACTGCAAAAAGAGACAAGCCCCAACCAAGTGAGATTATTACTCCTAATTTTTTTTTTTTTAAGTGGTCAGCAGCCGTGTGTTTGAATGTGATGTGATGTGTGTGAGGCTGCTTTGATTTCCAAAAGCATTTAGGAAAAGTTTCCAAAAGCTCTTTAGGAAACTAAGTATCTGTGGTTTAAGAAACTTGCTGCCAGAAAACTAGCTGATGAGAAAGTAGGAAACACCAGGTAACAGTAAAGGAATAATTTTTACTGTAAAGGGAGGTCACCAATGGAAAAATACAATGACCTCTGCCTCTGATGTTCAGTTTTTCCCCATGTCACTGAGAAAAAAAGGGTGACACAAACTTAGTGAGACTAGCAAAGATGATAGTTAAAGAAGAAGTGACCCTAAGTTACCAAGACTAGCAAGACTGACAGCTAATTGTGATCATGGGATTTAGGAGCTGGCACAACTGGAAAATAACATTTTTAGTAATGCAGATGAAACTCAGTTACACTTCAAGTAACAGATACAAGAAAAAGCAACTCTGATTTGACCTATGAAATGATGGGCTCTTAGCTGATAATTCTGGCTTGGAAACATTATCTTACAGTTACATTAGATCCAGTTCAAAAAGAAGAGAGGGGGTAGCTCTTCCTGATACACTTAGCAGTCCTATAGAACTTGTTGCCAAGATATGTTTGGGATACTAAAAGTCTTCATGGGCTTTAGGGGAGATCAGAAAACTACATGTAAGAGAAATCCACTGATGATTTATGAACACAAAAAGCCACAGAGACCTCAGGAAATCACCAGACCTGAAAATACCTGGCTGTCCAAAGAGTTCAAGCAACAGGTGTCATACATTTCTCTAGGAATTCTCTTAAATCCACTGCTAGAGACAGTATACTAGGCTACATCACCTTTGTTCTAGGTAAGCTTTTATGTAAATGATAATCTTGTATAATTTCAACCAAATAATATATTGATGCTTACTTTGATGCTCCCTGTTTTGCCAAAGAAAGTATCATGTTGACTTGACTGTTGATTCCACTAACACCATCTAGCTGTTTTCACACATTCATTTCTATATTTCTCCTAATCTCTCACCTGAAAATGCCAGTAGCCAAACAAGGACTGTTGTATTTCCACACCTGTATAGCTTCTGGGAGAACTTCCCCCACCAGCTAGTGTACAGAATAACAGCAATGATGAATAGCTGCTAACAAAGGATTAAGGATATCAGTTAAACTGGGAATCTGTAGGAGTCAACCACTAATGTGTTGTTTTCTATCCCAGTAAGCCTCTTCTGACTTGCAGCTGGCACATCATTCTTATTTCATAGCCAGGACACAAGAGACTGCACCTGCAGAGTGGACACCCCAGAACAGAGAACTTGCCAGTAAAAACTGGACAGAAATTCTCCAGCAGAAACAAACTGGAACCACAGGCTGTGTGTGGACTCTTGTGTTCAACTGTTCACAATTGACGTAGCCATAATTAAAGGAATGATTTTATACTTTCGGCCTCCCACATCCTCTAGCAGCAAGTTCCACCATTTAGTTGTTCATTGTGTGAAATAGCACATTCTTTTGTATTTTTCTAAACCCACTACATCTCCATTTTTATAGACTTTTGCCAAATCGAAGGCAAGCTTCCAGCAGGACCTCCTCAGTTATTGGCTGGCTGCCATACCAACAGGGAATGGAGCCTTGGCTACAGAATCAGAAGGGCTGTGTTCCAGTTTCAGGTTTGACAGTGTGTAAAAGCTTTTTTCTTTTTTTTTCTTTCCTCTCTTTTTTCACAAAAAAACCAAGCATTGACTGCCCCAAAGAAATACCATTGCTCATCACAAATACGATATGGTTCTCTGAAAAGCTCTTCTAACTATTTGTCTCCCATACCATCCAAAACATGGCCCAGCTTCCAGCTACTATCCACTGAGTGCCTTTACTATAGTTCGTTTATTTTTATAAAGACCAAAAGGGAAAATGAAAAACATTTTAAATATTTAACTGGAATGTCGCTAGAAAATCCCTCAACTAAACCCAGTATCTTATAAACCAATTAAAGGTGCCAAAGGATAACTTGCTAACTATTGTCACACAAATGCTTAATTGAAGACAGCTTTGATTTCATGCTGCCTTCATAATAATCTAAATATTGCCCTTCAGAAGCATGGTAAAACCTTAACGCTTAGGCAGAATAAATCAAAGACACACTTAGAAGTTAATTACCTTTTTAAATAGTAATCTAAAAACATGGAGAATACAGATCTTGTGCAACGTATTCCTTCAAATATCCAGGTCAACAATCCAAAATGACAGACAGGAAAGGATATAATTTTATTACAATTTAATCATATTTTAGTCACACAACCTTGAACAAAGCTGCAGATATGGCTAATCCAATGCTAGCTCAGCAAAATTTGCCCCAAAGCAGTAAGAAAAGCCTTCTAGTTCATCTACAGGATTAACTGCTTGACTAAGGCATTTAAATCTTTTCACTTGAGAACTGTAATTTTCTGGGTTTATGACTTGCAACAGCAGAATGGACAGGATTCAAATTACTATCAAGACAATCAAACACAAGCATGTTTTTACTTTAGATGCTTAAGTAACAAAGGATATGTGTTTGGATGTAAATACATAGAAGTATGGCTACATTCAATCAGGGCAAAAGTATCCCACTGTCCTCTTTAACTACTGCTCAGGGGGAGACTGCAGAAAATGTTTCCCAAACCGATAAATACCACTTTTATTCATGTCAGTTAAATTGCATCAAAAAGTTACATAGTATCAGAGTTCAAATGACTTCAGTATAGCTCAATGGAAATGCTCTCCAAAGGTGGCTCTTTCTACTGGCTGTACAGGGAGCCCCCCCACCTCACTGGTCATGGGGCACCACCAGGCTTTAAACTGTATCACTCTGCCCCAGGAGAAACTCTCAGGGCCAGAGCATCTTGGCCCTTGCCTTTGGTACAGCTTTGGTGTTTGGTGCTCTACTTTCTGCCATTCCGTACAATTATGTTCAAACGGCAAACAAATATTTTTATCCAGTTTGAATGTAAAAGACAAGAACATGAGTGAGCCAAGGATACACAGAACTATCTGCATGACAGCCCAAGGAACCTCACAGAAATTAAAAGCCAACAATATCTTTAAGTTAAGGCTAAGTGGATGTGCCCCCACCCCATGTGACTTAAAACAAAAGGCTACTTATTATTTTGCAGTCGAAACAGAACAGCAATTCTAGGAAGAAAAAGAACAAACCTGCGAAGGTTACCTCACAGCTAAACCTTCAGAATATCAATTCTGTAGCAGCACTGCCCAGCTAGCAAAATATTTCAGAATACTGATCATTACAGTTACCTCCTCGATGAGTGTCTGCCACAAATCCATACATATTTATTTACTGCAGTCTCAAAGACTCCATATTCACAAACAGAACTCTACTTCTCCTCCTGTAGCCTCTTTCTCCTTGAGTTTCATCAGTGATTTAATGCTGAGCAAACAATAGTCATTAACTTTGGCATTTTATAGAAAATCATAAAATAGCCAACTTCAAATTCATCTCTTTGATACCCTTGACTTGCACACAAGTCAGAAGCCTCTAATCCTAAATGCAATGGACCACTGAGGTGGGAAATCTTGCAGACTCTGCAATAGACAGCAAGACACAATGCCTTCAAAGAAAGAATTGCTCTAGTATTCAGGGTAAGTAGAGAAGCCACTGACTTGCACAAGTCTCATTCTGAGCATGGCTATAGCTCTGCAAGCTGGCAGGGCACCACTGCGTCAATGCAAAGATGGCAGCTGGGTAGGTACTGGCTGATTATGTGCCTCAGAGTTAATTACTGATGAATGGTAGCTGGAATTTGATTGGAACCAGACCAAGGGCCTGGTGCTTACCCAGGATTACATGCCAAGAATCTCTGAGATTTCTCTTACAAGCTTACAACAACAACTTGTCCAATGAATCTCAGGTTTTCAGAATTTCAAATTTTTTTTAATGGGCATTTTGGGGTTTCTGGTTGATCTCACAAGTCACTGAGACCTCAAACTGACAGTTTAAAAAAGTTACATCACTATGGAGGAAGCTACTAGCAACATCCAGCCCCATAAGGTGCACATCAGAGATAAAAATCAGAATGAGATCCCTAGATAAAGTTCATAAATAAATGCAAGAATAGAGGGAGAAAGGCAAATTAACAAATCAAATTTGTTTTAGACCTTCAGGCATAAGCTTGTCATCTCTTTCCCTGTGACAGATTTGTCTTGGAGAAGTTAATCTGGGAAACAGACCTTGTACTGCTGATATCCCAGGCTTATTTTAAATGCTTATCTGAAACGTTCAAAGAGCTGGTGTGCTGGTAGGTATTTTTCCTCATACACAGCCAGAAGCATGGAGTGATATATAGGCTGTTCCAACACACAAGCAGCTTTGATGTTGAGTCTGTTCCTCAAAATCACTTCTTGCATGTTCCCCTCCATCTGAAGGGCAACTCAATTGTGTCTGGTACCTACAGTTTAGAGCACTCAATACAATGGGATGGACAGAATACAAAAAGGAACTGAGGTTTGGTTTATTTCTTCCCTTTCCCCAATTGCTGTAAATTCACTCAACTCTGTATACACATTCAGTTCTTTTACTTGTAACTCAAGTGAAAATTTAAGCCAATATTTTTTAAAAAAACCATACAAACCACCTCTCTTGGAATTCTGCAAGTAAGTGGAGTTGTACTAGAGTTATCAGTGATATGCCAGTACTGAAGACCATTGTCTGGTCAGCCCCAGAATACCCAGAGGAGTAAATTGGCCTCTGTGTTCTTTAGCCTCTGCCTCAGTCACTCAAGCTGAGGGACATGTCTCTGATATGGCTGTAGGACTGGTCATTTCAAGTGCTTTAAAGAATTAGCGCAAAAAGAAAATGTGTAAGGCAGATGCAAATGGTGGACAACAGAACTGCACTTCCAGGACACCTTTCCTTCTCCATTGATCAAAGAGGCAGCCACATACAAAGTCTGAACCTTGCTTGCTAATGCCAGTTATATATGTGCCATTAAATAACACAGCTCTGGCCCACTGTATCTTTGTTGTGAAGACCAAGACACAGAACAAATCGTTTAAGTTTGTAGTTCTTAATCATGAGTCAACTTTTCTGTGTTCCTCCATATAATGGTAACTCACTGAAGGCTAGTACCACAACTACAACTTTTTCAGGTGTTTCAACTGCTACAATCATATTCCACCTATGTTCTGCTCACCTTCATTTAGACCTCCAGGCTGGGAAAGTCCAAGCTTTCACTGTACCTTTTTGTGAGCATCCTTCAGAGTCACTGTGTTGTTTTATTATTTTACACAAAGGGATTTAAAGTATTTTAAAAGCTTGAGTTGTTTTTAGAGTGACAGGAACCGTATACCTAATTGGCAAATTTTGGTAAACAAGCCACTCAGTGTTCACTAAAATTCTGCTGTGAGCCTGGTCCTTTTTAAAGGGAGACTGGGCAATGAAAAACCTTTCTTTTATGCCACAGCGCTGGCAGAAATTTAAAGAAAAACTCAGTTCAAGATAACAAAAGCACCAGAGTAAAATAAAATGTCACTTGGGAATTGCATTCAGGACCTGCACTTCTTGACACTAGGGGGCTACTGATGTATTAACAGTGATCAAATGTTTAATTTTGCAGATGTATGGAGATTCTGTTTAATTTACACTATTTGTAAGCTTGTGTCAAGCAGCAGAACCATCTAGTCACAAACTGAAAAGTTATTAAGAAGTAAAATGTTATTTTGCTAAATGAAGCATTTAATTTTTAATTTCTAAGCAAGATTTTGTTTCAAAATGTAATGATAATAGTAAAAGGAATAAAGGGAAACACCTCTTTAAAATAAAAACACTTTTTAAAGCTCTACTCTGCCTGAAAGGTTTTGTGCTTATTCTGCTACATTACCAATATGTGAAGCCAGGACCTAAGTGTGAAATCATCAGGAACCAGATGCTGCCTCCTGTTTTTTACATATTCAGCTGCGTTTTCTTGATTCAAATGTCCTCTGAAAAGTTCAGATGGGTTGACAATAAACAACCAAATGCAAGATCAGTGAACCCACATCCCAAACTGCATCAACATCTGATGATTTCCTGCCAAGTTTGTAACCAATTTACTCAATGCCTTTCATTGCCTCCCTTTGTGACAGTCAGATGCTTTCTTTCCTTATCCTTATTTACAGTCCTAAGCTGAAGCAGTAGTGTTTGGTTGGCACTTGTGTGACAAACACATGTTATTGCCTCTCTTTTCTGATGGCACAAAAAGAAATTCTTGCCATCAGGATTCTGATGCAAATGGTCACAGAATGCTCAGCTTATTTGAGCCTCAGTGTTGAAAGTAGTTGTTTATAAACATCCATATGGGAAAATATGTTAACATATGGAAATCTAAGACTATAAATGCAGTTCAGGAAAATATCTTTAAAAATATCTAGTGATCTTTGCAGAAATTCCTGTATTACCAGTACCAGATTTTCTCGAATTTAATATCAACATAGGAATATTTTTTAATTCTTCCCTAAAAGACTCTTATTTCAGAGAAAAGACTACAAGCTCTATGCCCAAGTCCTTAATGCATCATAGTGGAATCTGAAGTTAAGAAAGCATGTTAGCTACCCCATCCTGTCCATGGACAACCTTGATGATACAACCCTGGTGTGTATATAGATATATATAGATTTTATATATACATATATATATATCTGTGCGGGTGTACAAACATTTCATAAAGCATAAGGAAGAGGCAATTATGCAGTGCTAGCTCAACAATCAATCTAGTTTCAATGGCCTGAACGAAAACTATACTAATACTTTGGAGTTATCCATAAGGAAGGAACAGTCACAAATTCCGCAGACACTGAGAGTAGAAAGCACCAGAAAGTCACAGCTGCCAATACACACATCTCATCTTCCTAGTTTGCTTTCCTGGATCTGAACCCTTGCTGTAAGCTAGTGACAGCTCATGGGAGACACAGCTTGTTTTCCCACCTATATTAGGGCAGGATGCCTTCAACGGCCATCAGTCAGCTCCCATTTTCTCATTCCAGTTTCCCTCTCCTTGTTTTCTACCACTTTTCTCCCCTTCATTTCCCATATTGCCTTTGCAAATAAATCATGTATTCATGTACAAGTGTCATACAAACTATATGCTGGCATGGTAAGAAGAGGGAAGAAAAAGCAGCAGAAAGGTACATGTAGTTTTAAGATGCCTGCATAGCCCACAACTCAGTGCAGTTCCCAACTTTCTTACATGATGCTGGAGGAAGGCACCTTTTCTGCTCCTTTCCGCCTCCTCCTCATTTTGGGTTTCCATTACCTCAGAGAACACCTTCAGAGAAAAACTTCAGCACCAATCCCCTCTAGACTACTTCCAAAGAAAACCCCCAACTCCATTTACTTAAGTAGAGACCTTTCCAGACTCACAGTCAACTCCTAGAGTATGGCACGTCTCCAATAATAGTTTGTGGGGTGCACACAGTACAGTTGAGCAATTACTACTTTTCTGCAGATATTTGCTCAGCATTCTTTTTGTTCTTCCAGCTCTGGAATGTAAATAAAGACTCAGAAATGTCGGGGGGATTGGAAAGTATTTTTGTACATATCTTCAAAGAATAATTTTTAAGCACACTCGATTTTATAAACACGAAATAACAGATCTTTGCACATCATTCCACTTGTGTAGCAATCTTCCCTTTTTCTTTTTTCTCTCCTTCTTCTGGAATAACAAGAATCCAGTTATCAATTCTTAAAATATATCTCCAGTACCTCCATTTACATGACATCATATAACTACATGGGACTGTCCCCGAACTAGAATGGAATATTTATTTGCTTCCCTTACTGACTATCCTCACTGTGCCCTTATTACTGTCTCATAATTTATACCCATATATCATTTCATAGTTCTGGTACCATTTTTTAAAAATTTAATCTGAAACAAATTTTAAACAACAGCATTTCTCTTGATTGGAGACTTGAGTTTTAGAGCAGCCAACAGGCTGGAGTTATTGATAGTACTCACAGTTCCTTAAAAGTTCCTGAGAATTTTACATACTTTTGGCACAAAACTGGTCTTCAGATTTATCTAGTACTTCTTTTCAGGTACTGTCTTGGTAATCAGTGAAAAGTCTGCCTTTGTTAAGCCAGCACACTGAGCTAATGTGTGGATCCTGTCTCCCTCCAGTGGCACATCACACTGCCCATAACCTCTAACAATCAAGTGTCACTAGAGCTTCCCTGAAACTCAGATGATATCTCTCTATGCCAAGGTTGTTAAGAAGTTGCTGGGATAGCTGGAAGAGATCCCATATGGCCTAGAAATCCCAAGGAAATTACAAAATAACTCCATTCTTTCAACAAGCCTCTTCTAAATGCCAAAATCTGCTATTGCCTGCTCAGCTTTCTGTTGCTTCTGTAGCAACAGCAAGAAACACGAGGAAAAAACACGGGGAGAAGGAGGTAAACTGTTTGTTCAGGTCTTGAAATAACTCTTCAAAGCAACTTCTGAAACCATATTTGTTAGGTAAAAGTTAGTAGTCACAATGTTATGCTGTTGAAAAACACAGAGTTGTACAATCAAGTCCTGAAAAGGTATGTCACATTCCCCCCTACACGCCAACAGCTCAGCAGTGATGCAGCCAGTTTAGATATTGCCTTTCCCACAGCATACTTAAATACACATGAAATCTTTGCACAGGGTGACGACTTGTGCAGTGCACAAATACTAAGCCATTCCATGCATCACTGAAGGTAATTTTTTGTTTTGGTAGAAGTCCCTGAATGCCTTCAGACCATGCATTTTGCAATGGATATGCTGAGTCTCCCCAGAGTGGATTCACTGCGAGACAGCAGTAGTTATGTTCCTCTGAGTAGAGGAAGCACAGTGTGCCCCCAGGCTTGCCTTCAGTCTGCCTCTGGGGAAAACAGGAATAGTATCCATCCCAGGAGTGACTGATGGCTGTGTTAAACACCTGTGTCCTTTCAGCATGAGCACTGCATTACAGCAATTTGTCTGGTTTTGCTGTCCTTTAAAACCACATGAACAATGTGTAATGCAAAAGCCATAGTACATGGGAAAATGAAATAGTTCCTCATTATGGAGATTATAAACTGCATTGTTGGGCCAAATGTTTCTAAACATTGAATCAGTCTATATTGTCTGCTTACCTTACAATTTTAAAATCCCAGCAATTTGTGATGATGATGCAAAGAGCAGATTTTTGGAAAGAATTCATCCTTTTCCAATTTAAATTTAAGAAGTTTGTGTAGGCGATTACTACTTAACAGCAACGTGAGAGCCTCACAACCAGCAGCGATACCTTTTTTACTTTCATAGAAGGAATGGTTTGATATTTATCTTCCATATCAGATGAACAAAGACTGTTCAAAGATGTGTGTGAAGTGGGAGTTGTAGTTACATAGATAGTAAATTCAGCTGAGAATTTTGATACCTATGGTCTTTCACTCCCTTTTAAATTCACTGCACATGCATGTACATAACAACTGCCTGGTTCAGAAAGTGAACATGGAGCAAACAATACAGAGAATGGGAAGAAAGTGACAGGAAAAAAAAAAAGTCAGTCCCATAGCTGTTCACAGAACTGCAAGAGTGTACTGGGAGCCAGACATCTTCCTCCTCCCATGACAATTTTTTTTTTTTTTAATAGCTGCTCAGTTCTTACAATGGTCAAAAATGTAATAAACTGCTGAAGACTGATAAGGTTTAGGACAAATACTCTGCCTCTGAACACTTTTCTCAAAGTATAATGCTTAAAAGTTTGGCTTACCATCCAGCACTAAGTTTCCAATTTGACTGCAAATTTCTGACTTGTCAAACTCCAAACAAAAGCATTTAAAAAAAATCCATCAATTAGATATTATTTGATTGCCAACATATGAAAATTCTTAGGATTCAGTTTTAAGGATAAATAATGTTTCCATAGATGCAGTACAGACCTAATTGCCACTATTCAGGAATCCATACATTTGCCTCGATTTTATGAGCATGAAACCACCCAAACAGCAAATAATTTATATTTTTTTTTTTTTAACGAAAAGTGAGCCCTAAGATTTCTGTTTAAATGCAGCCATTTGCTCCATTTTTTAAACAAGGAGAGAATTTTTGTTTCCTTCTGCCTTTGAACACAGGCTTCATCCTGCCTCAAGGTGGCGATACAATTGTGATAGTCGCTTGCTTTCAAGGCTGCCCGTAAGAAAACTGAATCAATCCGGGCTAGTTCTGCTAAATTCAGGGTAAAGAATCAGGATAGTATTACTGCTGCACGTCTCATTGCTGAAGCAGCTCTGCACTATTAAACATTGGAAATAGAAAGCAGTCAGAAATAAAAAGCTTTTCTAGCTTGGTCTTCAGAACAGGAGTTAAGAAAATATTATCTCTAGACCCATAGATTATTCCCAAATGTCACTCACACATATACATGTTTACAATTACACTGCATAGCAATTGTTTACTGCCTTCGAGTGGCATCTTTTTAGAAATATGACTTTATGTATATGTCCAAACATACCAAGGTGATGTTACAGCAGGAGTGAATAACTAGAAAAACTAACTCATCCTAACCTGAACATTAAGAAGTAGGTAAGTAAAACTACAATTTTTAGGCACACTCCCTTCCTCCCCCCAAAAAAATAAAACAAATAAATAAAAAAAAATTAATGTGCCTTTATTCTAAGTGATTTTCTACCAAAAAAATAGTGGGTTTTTTTCCTACCAAATCAAACATTTTCCCTGAAAGAGATTATCTGATGTACTAAGATGTTCTTTTTCTGTATAAACACACAGACCATGAAATCTTAGCTTAGTGCCACACAGGAAAATACAGAAAGACAAACATTTTGAGACCGAGAGGAATAAGAGAGTCATCTTTGTGCTATAAAACTGAAACTAAAAAACCCCTGCATTCTAAGGTGAAGCTCATTGCTGTGCACTCATATTTTGGCATTTATTTTCAACAAGGAAGATCCAGTGAGCTACAAGCCAATGAATCAAATTTCAGTGCCAGGAAAATTTGCTGGAAAAGTCCTTCTGAAAGCCATTTTCAGACTCAGTGGAGTACCCATTGGAAACACCTGGAAGCTCTGCACAGCCATTCACACAGTCATGGCTACCTAAGAGTTGAACAAGCATAGATGACCTGCTAGAACTGAATTGTAGAAATGTTTCTGCCATCAGAAATTTGACTGCAATTTTAACACTTTACCACCACAAATAAAAAATGAGAGAAATTTTAAATCAATCCTAACTGAGATGGCTCAGATCTTCCTGTACCTTACACGTAATTTGTCCTGTCGTTCATAATCATACTGAATGGTCACATTGAAGTGTATTAAGATGTAAAGCACAACCTGTGTTCTTTCCACATAGAAATATGTTCTCATGTGCTATTCAGTCACAAAACCCAGATTAACTAAATTTGTTCAAGAGTGTGGTAAGCACCAAACTGTCCAGAAGAGAGTGTAATTCTGACTGTGTTGATATGTTCAACACTACAGATGCTAGAACGAATATCTTCACTAAAACAATGTTTGCTTCTTTTTTTTTTTTCCTTCCCTTTTGGTGGGAGCAGGAGGGACTGTTGTTAATAAAACCCCAGGAACTCAGCCAGTTACTACCATACCAGCACACAAGAAACAAGGTGGCTCTGTTTTTGTCCTCATTTTTAAGAACCCACTGCTAGACCAGGGTTTTCATTTACATGCATGTGTTTTCCAGATTATTAATTACAATATAACTTTTTGATCCATCAGACTGGCATGTCTGCTCGTCCCTAGCCAATTCAGCTTCTGGATCTACAATGTTTGGGAAATCCCATTATGAAGAAAGTGTTTTACCCGAAAAGGAGCCATGAGTACCACACAGAAGCACAATTATGTATTAAGTTACTTAAATCTGTTAAGGGACAGCCAGAACCATACTCTGAGTCAGTCTTGCATACAATCCCCAAAACAATCCTATTAACTTTGTAAAATACTTCTTTTGTGTCAGTTACAAGTCAGGAAAGACCCCATAGTTAAGCTGTAAACAGCACCTGCATCTACCAGATTGGGGTAGAAAGACAAGTTTCAAGCTTATTTGAGCATGAAGGCTTTAAAGATCTTACTGCTGATGAAAAAAACCGCACTTCTGAAAGCTTACTTATAGTACTCCAGTGTTATAACAAAAGTGCTTGGTATGAGCTCCACAGATACACAGGACAAAAATATAGCATTTTCAGACCAAAGAGATTCAGTCTGCTGAAAAGATAGATTATAAAAATTAAATGGAGAACACAGCACTTGAAAGCTAAGAGGAACTGAAAAAAACAGATGAATAGCTGCTTAGAAAGCAATAACAAACCATGGAATGCAAATTATACAAAGACAAAAGACTGAAGAACTTCAAACTAAAGTGAGCCTTGAAGAGAAAATTTATTTAATCCACAATAAGCACAGTTGGCACTGTG
Organism: Indicator indicator; assembly: GCF_027791375.1. Taxonomy (NCBI): domain Eukaryota; kingdom Metazoa; phylum Chordata; class Aves; order Piciformes; family Indicatoridae; genus Indicator; species Indicator indicator. Next base: position 20,970,697 of record NC_072024.1, on the reverse strand, counting down.
GTGCACATACCCCTTTCCTAATGCAGCCACATTAGTCTGCGACATTACTTAAACAGACCTCCAAACAAAAAGGAAAACACCTTCTGCAAGTACATGTGTTATGCTTCAGTTTTGGAGAGTAAATCCAGATAAACAAGAGTAAAGAAGAAACTGGAAGTACAAACATCGAGGCTACTTGAGTTACCCTACACTTGCTCCTTAGCAAAAAGCTCTAGAACAAATTGAGAAGAGACTTATGGAAGAGGAAGGTTTGATACAATGGTTTGAACATTAAGTTTGGGTGTCCCATAAAATCTAATTATTAAAAGTTGCGATAAAGCTGAACCAATTCCATTTACTTTTTCTTTAATAAATCAAGTTCTGCCAAATTTTAAGACTGAAAAGCTAAACTTCCTTTGTTTCTTAAAAACTGACCAGAGATCCTGCTAATAACTCAGAAATCTGTCTTCAAAATTTGAATGGATTAGCGTCAACAAAATAAATCCAGTGGAACAATTTTTCAACACAAAAATTAATTCTCTAAAACCATTTCATCACATATACTACAGTTAAATTACCTGCATTATTGTTCCCAGTCTGTACTACGGTTCCTATAAGAAGCTACTTAAAATACTAAGGCTGAAAGTACAGCGATGTGTCAGTCAAAGCCTCATTGAAACAGGGAAGTTGGCTTGTTAAAGCAATCCATTAAGCCTTCCCAAAAGCCATTCTACTATCAACTGAGCTATATGTGTGGGACAAACAGATACATGCACACGTGTCTCAAGTGCTTTGTACTCCACAGACTGCTTAGGCTAATACCATGTGCTTTGGAAATTGCCATGGCAACAACATATTGCCTTACAAATGGAACCACTATAGTAAATAGGCATATAAAAACCTCTTGTGCACTGACAATGATGTTGCTTAAGCTTGCATGCCCTCCCTCCGTGACAAATAGTAGCAAGGGTGTAGGTGGCATGTGAAAAAATCCACACACAGGACAGAATCCTCTTAATAGGCCAATTGCACACAGCTGGACTAGCGGAGGGATAGACACTTAAGTTGCAGGACAACCTCCCACTCAGGCTGTGTGAATAGACTGCAGGTAGAGGAGTCATGGAGTAGTGGAAGAGTACTCAGTGAAGACTTCTTGTTTAGGCAATGAATAAACAGATATCAGAACCATAGAGAATAGCACTAGTTAAAAGCAGACAAAATAAAAAGAGATTTCATCATGTTCTCAGTATGAATCTGCCAGCCAAATTTTTTGTCTTTACTGAAATGAGTTAAGATGCATGATATTCACTTGAAAATGGGCTACCTTGCTATACTGCAACACCACAAACTAGTGTAGTCAAATAACTGGGAGTGTGTCAGAGTCCTCTGGTTTTCTGTGACTATGTTAATTTCTCAGGGGAACCACAAGCAAAATAGTCCTTGGAAATCCATAATGCACTGACATTCCAACACCACCTCCACAGCTCTGCTTTCTCTTCCTTTTTTTCACTTCACTTTGTCTATGCTGACATAGAACAATGGAAACACTGTCAAGTCCAAAAGTGGCAACAATTAATTTCCCATCTAAAATTTTCAATATTTTTAATTATTCTTTTCCTTTGCAACAGGTTTGGTTGGTTTGGGAGATTTTGTGTGTGTGTGTTTGCTTGTTTTCTGCAGAAATATTACTTGTTTAAAGTGAACATGACTCAGTCATTTCAGTCACTTCAAGGAAATTACCTGAAGGATCCCCTCTATTTTCTTTTGTAACAAAATAACATTTTCAGCAAGCAAAGGCGGGAAAAAAAAAAAAAAGTTATTCTGTCGCATTTTTAGTTAGCAGATTCATAAAATGCACTTTGATAAGTATTCACAATTTTCCTTTCTATATTCATCTCAAGATCCATTTAATACTGTAATAGCCTTAGGAGTGACACCATGTAACATCTTTTACATTGTCAAACTAGGTAAGGAGAGTACCATCTGCAACCTGTCAGGTTTTGCAGAGTTTGTGTCATTTTTCCTCTTCAATGTCAGACAAATTATACATAGTAAGTATTCTATTGTGCTCATCTGTCATGGAAAAGAAAAAGCAACTTAATCCAGTATTCAGCTCCACTCCAGAAACAATAAAAAAAAAAAAAAGAGAGCTCCTAGTTTGAATACTTAATACCTCCTTGATTGCACATAGTCTTCTGCTTCCAAGACAACAATTATCTGAAGAATTCATTTCTCTGCTCATTTTGACTGAGAGTTAGATTTGGAATGAGCAAAGAACCATAGAATACCTAAATATCAGTAAAATTTGTTTGCATTGAACGAGCAGCAATACTTTTGCCCCTCAGTGGTAGAAGCAGCAACTGCAACTGAAGACATCTGAGAATTCTGGTTTATGGCCCAAAGTACTTTTCCACTAAAAGAATAATATATTCCAACACACATAAGCACCAATGGCTTTAAAGCCCTATCCACAATTCCAAATCTCTAACAATGAACAACTATCCAACATTCACCTGTAAAAACTTTAAACCCAAGAAACTTCCAAATTTTCCCAATCTAAGAAAATAAATGATTGGACCATGATCCTACCTGTGGGTCAGACAGTCGAGAGAGGTCAGGGTACAGGTAGAATTTTATCCCCTCTGAAGCACCTGGTAATGTTACTCCACGAATCAGAAGAATCATCAACATGATATAAGGGAATGTGGCTGTTACATATACAACCTAGCAAGAAGAAGAAAACATTAGAAAAACATGGTCTCCTAGCTGCAACAAAATCATCTCCACATCCATCTTGCTGTTAGATAAAAACCAAATCCTTTTCTGGAGGAAAAGTGGTTTCATTGCCTTTGTTCTTGCCAATTGAATTTGTCCTTCTAAATTACTCTATGGGAAGGTAGGAAATATCAACACATTTTTACAGAGATTGGAAAGTTCCCTTCAAGCACCTGATTTACTCTTTCTTTGTGACAGGTAACCAGACACTCTATATAGTGCACCTTTGTACTACACCACATTATATTCCAAACATGGAGGAACTGACCTGTATTAGCAAGTAATTAATGGCATGAATTATATAAAACACATGCAATGAATTCTCAGTCACCTAGCCTGGATGTCTATGTTTGAAGAACAAACATTTCATCAAGCTTAAAGTTTAAATGCCATGTATACCTGCTTACCATCTGGGATAACGCCATTATCATGCAAAGCACCTTCAGGCAAAATTCCTGAGTTGCTGAAAACCAGCAATTTCTGTTTTCACATACATGGCCAATATTCTTTTTTCCAGAAATCAGTGTGCTCTGTGCATGGGAAGCAACTGAGCCTTTCTGGAAACCTGAAAGTTACACTTCCCAAAGGAAAAACTGAGCATAACTGACTCTGTTTTACAGTCACAAACCTGAGAGCAATAGGTAGCTACTCAAACTTGGAGATGGATTAAATGATAAATTCCATGTCAGTATGAATATGAATTAAATTATCAATTTCATGTCACTACAAATATTTCCTTTAAATAAAAACATACCTCAACTCAGCATAATTCTCTATAGTCACCTGTACAGGGTAGGTTTAAATATTCAGTATGAGATGATACACTTCTACCATCCATAAACCTGAATCACTCAACAAGCTTCAAGAATGAGTAAAATATTTTGGTGAAAAATACATGTAAAGTCTTCAAAAATATTTGTTTTATTATATATATATTTATTAAATATATTATTCAGTTTATTATCTGTCTCGTGGCTGTGTAAAGGAAAGGGATACAGCAGAAATTACTCTCAAACCTTTTCATGTCTAACAAACCGAGATTAACTTTTCAACCCATGCTGAGTACTTAACCCCAAACAGTAAACCATCTCACAAGTACATTCAGAAATGAAGGAACTTAAAAATCACATGGCAGATCTTCAAACTTGTCCAGCTGCCCAAACCATATTTAGATACTTTAATCTTACTGATCTTAACAGGAATTAAGCATCTACATATCATTCAGGTGTCAGATATTTTTTCTCAACTTCTTCTAAATCAACAGTTGATTTTAATATAGAATAGTCAGCAGACATATCCATTTGATGACATGGAAGATAGTGCACCTAAGCATCTGTTCTAACATTAAAGAATAACATTTCATCACATTATGCTTCATTAAGGACACTAGTTTGCAGCCTGGTATCTTGTGCATCCTGCCACTGCCCTGAAATTTTGCACATCAGTACACAATTTTGTAAAGGCAGATTTCTTCCTGGCTTCCTTTAGGTGTGATTCCTCATGCAGCTCCATCAAGGATGAGGTTTCTTCTTTTACACCTAAGAGAGGTGTGTAGTTCAGTACCTCGCATGCAGGGCTTCTTCCTTACCCTCAACAGAGTTATCATGTATTTCTTCTACATTTTTGCACAAGCTAAGTCACCTTCACTTGAAACTTGAAAGATGCAAACTAGTCCTCAAGATCTTTGTGGTGCCTTACTCATGAAATGATCACATAGACACCTAGATAACTTTATAGATAACCTTGAGTGATACAGATATCTAAGTCTCTTAATGTTTTGGTATTTAAACTCCTAGTACTTGTAACTCATGGCAGTCAATGAAATACGTGATTTCAGGATCCAAGGTCCTAATGTACTTTCACTTAAGCACCTAAGTAGTCTTAAGAGTTATTAGATGCTCCAGTCTAAATAACTTTGCAAATTTGTCTTTCAACTGTATTGCAATAAGAGAACTTGGTGCAAAAAGTAGAATGCCAAAAATTTTTATTTTGTTTCCAACAAAAACATTGGCATTGCTCTGACAAGAGTTTAAAAAAAGCATTTTGAGCATTGGAATGCAAATTAACATACCAAGCAATTATAGTCAATTAAACCAGGATGCAGTGTAATTAGAAACAGTTGTGTTCATTTATATTCAGAGAGGTTTGATGTGGTGAAAGAAAAGAAAACAATTCAGTAAACTTTTAATGCCTACAGATGTGATAATGATACTAATAATGGGGTTTGATTTCTAAAATGCCTCATACTCCATCACCTCAGGAGCCCTAGAGATGCATGGTCAAATAAGCCACTGATGCACTGGATTCTATGGCATTAAAGTGGCTCAACATACTGGGAGACTGGAACACCACCTACAAGTAGTGATCCTCTCTCCTCTCTATACACAACACCTAGCTGCTGCAGTACAGGAGAATCTCACAGTTTTAGCAGCCTCGTCAGATGTGCAAGCACTAACATCAATAAATTGTCACCCATCTCAGTTGGCTCAGGAAGGATGTATCACTCTCATTTTTCTGGATATCTGCTTTGGTATTTATGGCCAAAATTGCTGAGCCAATTGCACTATATAGATGTCTTCTTTCTGAATGGTAATCAGAAAAGAAGGAGAGTCCTTATTTCTTTAAAGCTGAGGCACAGCTACCCTCATGATAAAACTGTGCTAGAAGTTGTGGTTCTAGTAATTGCAACAGTGTTAAGAGGTGTGGATAGGCTATGGAAGGCATTTGGAACAGCGAAGAGAAATCAGTGAGGTATAACTGAAAGCCGGGATGGCTCTGGGGGATTACAGTCTACAGTACACGAGTACCTTTACTCTCATGGGTACAGAAGAAGAAACCTCATCCTTGGCGAAGCTGAGTGAGGAAATATACCCAAAGGAACCTGAAAGAAACATGCCTTTACGAAATTGTTTACTGATGTAGATGAACTAAAAGTGTTTAATTTCACTTGATGCTTCAGAAAATTACTGGCTTGCTAATTCTCTTCCTCTAAAGTCCTCTACCACTCTGTTAGGCTATGAACACAAGTAGTATCCAAGCAGGAATCACCAGCATTTCGCTCCAACTCAGTACTGGAAGAGTTATTTGGAAAATAAGCATGCTCTGCTCATTCTTATCTTTCATTTAGTGTTTTCCGTTTATTGGCCAGTCATATAAGTGACAGTGTGGATCCCAGAGAACTAGATTAACACCACCACCTTCCTTTGTTGAGGGAACTGCTGAGTAATCTTTAGATCTCAGTGACATAAAAGGTATGTCTCACAGGACAAAGGACAGACAACTTTGCCCACACTGATGTACACTCCTGTGTGGAGAAACTGCTTGGGAACCCAAAATTTGGCTACGTGCATGATGTATCCTGCTTTACTTCTAACTTCCTAGAAGTGAACAGCAAATAACACACTAAAACATTGTATTTTGTGGACATCTTTGTATACTGTGGAATTCCCCACACAGCGTTGTTGGAAGAAGAGTCTTTTGCTGATATGATACTACAGCATCTATAGACATACAAATGACAATTGCAAACAAACCTTTTTCACCTTGATTAGATTTAAAGGAAAGAGTTATAAAGCACTATAAAGGAATGACAGCTGTTTCATAAGTTGTTTTTTTTTTTAAGTATGTCAAGAGGCGGGGGGTAGGGGGCAGGAATCAGTCTAGAGTTACCTCCATTTTAAAGCTAAAATGTCATATGCAGAAAACTAAATCAAATGAAAACTCAGATGACGAATTTATGTGATTTCCAATTGTGTGTCTTTTAGAATCATTAAAATTGTTGGGTTTTTTCTGTTTTCTCTGTGTTTGTTCATCATCTTCTTCTGCCTTGTTTATCCATGGAAGGAAATTTGCTCCAGAATAACCTTGTAAACATCCTTAATCAGATCGCTTACAAATTGTAGAATTTCTTCTTAGGTGCTAATGAATCACATGTGAGTGCAGTTTCATTTGAAGCAGAGAGAACCTCAAAACCCAACAGCTTAGGAAATTTAATAGGAGTTGAGAAAAAAAAGTCAAAGAGGAAAAACTTCACTGGGAATGCAAGACAAACTGGGAAAAAGGAGAGGACACAATGAAAGTATGCTAGGACCTTGTTAGATGCATAGTGATCACAGGAAGCAGAGGATTCTATATGACACCATAACAGCAGAAGAAAAAGAAACACTTCTGATATCACAACATACTGAAGACACTGGCTTCAACACAAAAAGATCTCTGATCTCTGTCTAGTAGAGCTGTGCCAGTCCTTATTTTTATCCATGTGATGTTAAAGGCAATAAGTAAGTAAATAACAGCTTGAGTCAAGCTGAAATAGTTTCTTCTACAATGAAATGAAAACTCAACTCCAAAATTCATTTTGAGTCAATAGAAAAGAATTATATCCTATTCTATTTTGGTTTGGCATTTTTACTGAATGAGTAGAAAGGAGATACGCCTTGACTGAAAAGGACTTTAACCAGCCAAAGTCATTATTTGTAAGATGCATTCCAATATTAAAAAAAAAAAGTGAAAAATTGAAAAACAATTCCTATTTTTAAAGCAAGAATTATTATTTATATTAGACCTGACTTTATGAACTTTTCAACATTTTCCAAATTCCACTTCAACAAGATACTGTGTTCAAAAAAACCTGCCCACCTGTAGTCAAAAGTTCCAAAGCAGGGGGAAAGAAAATGTGGTGAAAGTTTTGACTCAGTGCTGAGTGCCCTAGTGCTCAAATAAGCTTTTAACAGAAGCAACCCAGGAATACAGCAAAAATTGACAAGCAAGGAAGAAGTACCAAAGGCAGGCATCACCAATGCACTTCAACAGCTTGCATTCCAGGCTGAAGTGACTGAACAATTCACTTAGATGATGAGCTCTTTCTTCCCATAAATATTCCTTAAGCAGCATCAAGTTTCCTAAATGTGTGTTAACTTCAAATTATTTCCCAGCTAATTACCACAGCTGGTTTTCTTGCCAGATTGCCCATGACCATTGAAATCAAGATTAGTTTTATTTCTGCTAAAATTGCTCTTCAAGTTTCTTGGTTACTTTGATGGGTTCTACAGGCCTCATTCTTCCAAAAAAAAACCAAAAAACCCCAAAACAAAACAAAACCAAAAACGTACTGCCTAGACCAAATGCAAAGTAGATTTCCACGTATTTGCATTAAAATACCATAATTTAACAGATACTGCTGCCCCAAAACATTCATTTGTCATAGTACCAATAGAAACATAGCAGAAATATTCATATATATGGTCTCGGAACATTACACTGCAGAAGTGGTGCACTTCACAATCCCAGGAACACCTGAGCTCCTTAGTTATTCCCACTTCTCAGCTTGGTGTTTGAATATAACAAGAAGGTAAAAAATTCCTCACATCTTCAGAAAGAAACCTTCTCATGCGAGTAGAAGGAAGTTTCATTGATTTTGTAGAGAATGCCCAATAGATAAAAGTGGGAAACAGACTACAAAGTGTTTTTTGGAACAGAATTTCCCCTCCATGCAGACATCATCAGTAAAGCTCAACTGTGATGGCAGGAACACACGACGGTGTCTATATAATGGCTAGCAGCAGTGAATTTTATTACATTATTTAAATCAGTTATGTGAGTATTTGCATTTCAGCACTAAATAATGGTAAAATCAGATAAACAGATTCTTTCTTGAGCTGACCATACACATGCACAGCTTAATAATGACCTGATCACTTGCAAAGAAAGTGCTGGCCTGAACAAGGACACAGCCTGAACTAAGAAACACTGAGAATTAGTTATACTGTTTCTTGAATGTTACTATAATTTTTTGCTGCTAAAGGTCAAAAGATGACAACAGGAAGATTTACTTCCTAGATAAGTATCTATAGTAAAGACAACTCAGAGGAAAACTCAGAAACTCAGTTCAATGACTTGCATCTTCTCTGTGCTGCTGTTGGTCAGTCTCCAAAATTACCTTGTCCAAAACCAACATTCATCCCACATTTATCAACTGCCTGAGTGTCCTCAGAAGAGTTTTGTTGATTTAAAAAAAAAAAAAAGCAACAATTCTGAACACTGATATGCCTTAGAGTGTGCTATCCATTTGTGAGAAATGCTTGACATTGTTAATGTATTGTTAATACACAGCTAAACACAAACATAGCAGCAGCTGTAAAAACAACGTGCCCAAAATAAACCTGTGAACAAGGGGAAGTCACTGGTGTAACTTTCACATGCAGAAAGTTGCAGAAATCCTTTATTTAAAAGAACACTACAATGTGGCAGAGACAGCTCTGCCAGCCTAAATATAAAAGAAGCAATCCAAAGATAAAATCCAAGTATCATTGTCCTTATTACCTAGGTGGGATCTTTTTGTTTTGTGTGGTGTCTATGTTTTGCCTGTATCTGCAGCTAAACCATAGCAGGTATCCTATCACCCAGTGACCCCTCCTCAATAGAGAAGAGGAATCAGGGAAATTATCAAAACAATCAAAAAAAAGATTTATTGAAATAGCCAAACTAATACCAACATGAAACATAAGAAGCACAGAAAAGGTAGAGTGGTCACACTAAATGGGAAGGCAATCCTTACCATCAGGAGTAGGGTCAAGAGGAGCCCAAGCAAGAGGAAGAGCCTAATGAGAAAGCCCTTGTTCTCAGCCAACATCCCCCCCTTTATACTGAGCATGACATTCATGGTCCAGAATCTACCTGTAACCAGCTCAGCTCAGCTGCCCTGACTGACTTTAAATTGCTAATGGCCTGCAGACTATGGCTGGTCTGGGATTCTGTCACAGCAAAATCAGGACAGGTGTGGTTTTTTTTGTCCCTGAAGAGGTTATTGATTTACATTCATTATTTTGTTTCCTCCATAAATGGGAGAGCCTTGAACTAGCATGACAAATGAAATAATGATGTCTTATAACTATGAATATGTAAAAGAATAATGTTAACGTATTGCTTTTGTTCACATTCAAGCATATAAAGAGGAAGACTTGCCCTGTGGCTGTGGGCAAGGAGAGGAAGCAAGTTTCGGTATCTTGGCTAAGCTCATCACTGCAAGCAGAAGTGTTTATGTAGAGCACCCATCAAGGAAGGAATTTGCAGAGCCACAAATATCTCAAAGACTGCTATTTAATCAAGTAAAAGTCAAATTTAAAACTCAATCAGGCACATTTTTAAATATAAATTAGGACTAATTAATCAACTGAAGGTTTTTTCATTTTTAAAAGGTCTTTAAAAAGTTCAAGCTTTTATAAATCAAAGCTATTCCTCTTTGTAACCTTCCCAGATTTTCAGACTTCTGAATGCTGTCTAGTTTGCCTTCATGCACAACAAGCCAGATATATCAGTTACATAGCTGCAGAGAAACCTGAATTTTCCTTAAAAACATTTAACATGGGAAGGCTGCTAATAATATAGGAAAATCTTATTTCTATGAAAGTAATTTACAGAATTGGGTCAGAATTATCCCATACTAGCACCTGAATTCCCAGTTTTCTTACTTGGTTTACACAGGCAGAAATTTGGGACTTGATAAGGTGCTATATGAAGATGCTTCCTTTACTACTCTAGTTGCCTTCCAGATCTCACTGAAGACATCAGTCATTAGGGTCTGGCATATTCCAAAACTGTTCAATTTGTAAAGCAAAGAAAGATACAAAGGTCAGGACAGGGCATGATTCTTAGCAAGTATCACAGAAAAACTTGTAAGATTTTAAGTCTGCAGTGGAATGAACGCAAAATTTTTGACCAATTCATTCATCTAATTGAGAGGGCAGTAAAGTTCGTTTGCCCTCAGACTATTTGCTAGAGGACATGAGAGAGAGTTGTCCTGATGAATGCTGTCCTCATGTAATCACTAATTGCTCTGCAGAATGACTAGTTTCAGTGAATCAGAACATTCCTCATCATCTCTACCTTAGATTGCTTGCTTGTCCCCAGTCCCAAATGAATACCACCACTAAGTAAATAAAGATGGCTGCATGCAGTCTGCAAAGTGGATACAATGCTATCCACCAAAAGCATCAGGAGGTGAGGTTTCCCAGAACCCCTCCTCCTTCAGGTAGTCACAAAAGGTCCCTTCAAATTTACACCAAAACTAGTCACACATGAGACACTTTATTTGTTACGTAGGCTATCAATCTTCCAAATGTTCAAATGTTAGTAGCCATTTCTAAATAATTTATCAATCAGTTTGGCACAGTTCTCTCAGAGTACCACAGCATTACAACAAGACAGATGCTGAGGTCCTGGAGCAGATCCAGGAGGGCAACAAAGGAGGTGAAGGGTCTGGAGAACAGGCCTTGTGAGTAGCAGGTGAGTGAACTCGGGTTGTTTAACCAGGAGAAAAGGAGGCTCAGGGAGGACTTCTCTATCTCTACAGCTATCTGAAAGGACACTGGAGTGAGGTGGGGGTCAGTCTCCTCCCAAGTGTTACTTGGGACAGTTAGAGAGGAAATGGCCTCAAGTTGTGCCAGGTGAGGTTTAGTTGGATATTAGAAGAAAATTCTTCACTCAAACACTGGATCAGGCTCCTGAGGAATCTGGTTGAGTCCCCATCCCTGGAGGTGTTTAAAAGAGGCAGAGGTGTTGTGCTAAGGGAGGTAGTTTAGCACCCAACTTGGTACACTTAGAGAGTGGTTGGACTTAATAAACTTAAAGGTCTTTTCCAACCAAAACAAACAAAAAAAAAAAAAACCCTGAACAAACAAAAAACCCAACCCCTATGATTCCAGCATTATTTGATCTTGTGCAGTAAAGGCTGTGGGGGGAAAAAAGTTATTTCTAAACAAGCAAGCATAAAAGACATTCCTATAGCACATTCATACCTCTTCTTTCTTTTGATAGTTTTTGTAATCACAAAACTGTCTTCTGTATTGGACTAGATGACCTTCAAGGGCCCTCCCTGACTGAAACCATTCCGTGATTCTATTGGGCAGTTCAGGATGTTTATAGGATAGTAAAGAGATTATCATATATTATTGAAAAAAGAGTGTGTTCATCTCCCCAGAGGCTGCCAAACAAATTTCTATTATCCACTGAGGAATACAGGCCCTTATCACTGTGGTGACCACTAAAATATGTGCCCTCCGTAAAGCATTTGCAATAGTACTTTTGTATTAGGTATGAAATTATATTAGAAATATGATAAATAGCCTAACCAACTAAACTAATAAGCACAGTTATCATCCAGACCCCAGTTATCCACATTTCCATTTCCTATGGCTTCTACATCTATTAGAATGCAGTTACTCACATCTTTATTTTGCTTAAAGGCAACTTCCCTACCAACAGCCTCAGCATCTAGCCCCTAAATCACCTCAAGGCTGCCTTGTAGGACACTGATCTGACAGCATGCTGCAATTTAACCGTGGTTTTGAGTTGAGGTTCAGTCTGAGAAGCAGAGATGTGATGCACAGGAAATAGAAGAGGAATCACAGAATAAAGACACTGGACTGGAAGACAGTGTGAGTTAAGAGTATGTTAGTGCCACAGATCTATCTTAGACAAATTTTGATGTCTCTGCTCTGCCTTCATCCCTTCAGTTCACCAGAGCCTTCTGACTGTCTGTTATGTGGATGTAAAGGAAGATCTTCAGGGAATAGAGACATCTCACCGTATTCATCCAAGTCTTGGTACAGTGAGATTCTAACCTCAGAAAGGCACCCCAGGAACGTGTGGCATACAAATCAATCCCCAAAAATGCTCACAGTCCTGGTTAGTTTGCTAGGACAGCAATGAACATATTTTATACCCACAGGAATTAATTCCAAGAACTTTTTATTACAGTTAATTCTTTCAGCCAGAATGTTACAGCTGTGCCTTATACTTCCTATATATAACACAATCAAGCTTATACAGAATATTTTGAGAGATTTTTTCCTTTTCTTTTTTAACCACGCAAATATTTCAATTGCCCAACATCAGAAATGAACAGCATGTGCATGGCAGCCAACTCACTACTTGTGGATGTGTTTTAGTTACCAACAGAGCACCAGCAACAGCTCCCTGAAGCTGCCTTTGTTGCTCCTGCAGCAATTTATTTCATTGAGCTTTCCCTTTCTTAAGACTAAATTTGGATTCAATCCCTGCAACTTGACACTGGGGTGGTATACAGAATTAAAGTTTGTAAATCTCACAAGAACAGCCTTGTACATAAAACTTCCACTACAAAGACACCTTTACATTGCAGATAAAGCATATACTGACTGCAGAAACTAAAGAGACTGCGTTCCCACTGGCAGGAATTTGATTTAATACCAGCCCCTGCATACAGTGCCATTGGGATGCATACCTATGAACTGCATTGAAAATTGAGAAGAATGAGCTAGTCTTGAAGCTGTCTAGAGCAGCACTAGATGAGAACAAATTACCTGTGAGAGAAACAGGGGCTGGTACCTTTTCTGTTTCAGCCAACAAAATAGGAAATTGAAGGATCACTAAGAGAGTTAGTGCTATAAACGGGAACCAACTCTCATGTTTCTGTGTTTTAGCTGAGGCACCAAAAAGATAGCTTGCATGCTCTTGCTGGAGAAAAGGTGCAAGTAATACTCCAAATACACAGCCTAAGATCCAACAAAGCAGTATCTATAGTGATTTCTGTACACACAGAGAGACTAGGGCTTGGGAAGCCACACAGACATTTTTGTAAAACAGCTTCAGAAAGTCTCAACAGTTTCACATCACAGCTACAAGCAGTGTGTCATGCCCCTGAAGGAGTAAAGGTTTAGCCCTGACATGTGCATCAACAATGACCACAAGGAACAGAAACAACTTACATTCTGGCTTCTGATTGATGTTTTTCTGTACAGCATTTTTCAGTGATAATTTTGGAGGGGTTGGGAAGGAGGCAGAAATAGAATCATAGAACGTATCAGGTTTGGCAGGGACCCTCAAAGGTCATCTTGTTCAACATCCCTGCAGTGAGCGGGGACATCTTTAACCAGATCAGGTTGCTCAGGGCTCCATGAAGTTTGACTTTGAATGTCTCCTGGAATGGAGCCTTCACCATACCTCTGGGCCACCTATTTCAATGTTTCACTACCCTCATTATAAAGAGCTTCTTCCTCATGTTCAACCTAAATCTACCCTGCTCCAGTTTAAAACCATTGCCCCTAAATGGTCCTAAATAGGACAATGCATAAGGAAGGACAAGTTCTGTAGAAGAAGAAATTAAATACGAGGAGGTTATGGAGGAACAAATGACTGAAATTACTGCATTTCTTAAGTTTGGGGTTTTTTTTGTTTGTTTGTGGGGATTTTTAGCTGTTGTTGTTGTTGTTCTTCGTTGTTTTTTTTTTTTAATTGAGTCAGTGTATTTGTTTCAGATAATGACCTAGAAGTTCCTGATTAAAAAAAACAGACAGAAAGAAAAACAAAAAATCTGTCTGTTGCCTTTAGCTGCTCAGTGCATTCCTTCTAGAGAGACCTCAATACTACTCTGCGCCTTTTGGCTTCACCTTCAATTTTTTCAGCAAATTTCACTGCATTACTGTTACAAATATCACAGATGGTCTTCCATCCTTTGACCCCCCCCTCCACTTCCCTTTTCATCTGTTAGATTGACAGATCTGGTGATTTTTCTGCTTAAAACATCTCACATCTGCATGTGCCCTGAGCTGTCCTTCGGTGAAAGTGAAACACACTTTGGACTTGCTTGGGCTGTGGACCAAGGCTTAGATCCAGTCTAAGTAAGTATTCATATAAAAGTGTATCTCTGCAGTTAAGGTGCAATTAAGAAGGAAAGAAATCGTGAAGATCTGATTCTGATTTAACTGACAAACAGAACTTTGGAAAAACCACTGAGAAAGGTACAAAAATCTCCTTTTTAAACAAAACTGAGGTGTCCTTAAATGCTCAGTGCACAGGAGAGTGAAAAAAATACCGCAGTAGCTGTTTTAATACCTCACACAGAGGAGGCGGATAGCAGGAACTCTGCATGCATCTCATGAATGTTCTACTTTCCCCCTTTGAATACAGAGATCAGTCTTGGACAGAGTGTTAAAGCCTCACCATGAAGGGCTATTCTTTTCTGCTACTTTAGGCTAAAACAAAAGACACTTCAGGAGATACAATCATTGCTGCCTAGTTCCTTTTCCTGGGCTCCTACAATGGGCCCCAGTTCTTGTCCTTTCTTTCTTTTTTTTTTTTTTTTTCTCCTTCCACACATCTTTCTCTTATTTTTCTCTTCTGTGCTTTTACTCTTTTTTTCTGCCTCATTGAATCCATTAAGGCCTTTATATAGCCAGCTATTGAGAAATAAATTTTCTTTGGGACCAGTGACTGAGTCTTAACTGCTGGCAAGCAAGACTTAACTCCTGATGGGAGGGGAGAGAAAATGATGGATAAAAGGTAGGAAAAGTCCATCTTTGAATTCAAGATCTTTGACCAGACTGGATACGTTGCAGTGTCTTGCTGGTAATCAGCTCAAGAAAAAGGACCATCTTAATCCTAGCAGGTTTTCCACCTCTTTCATGCATTAGTCTTGTTACATTCAGTTATCTTTCTGTTCATATTTTCAACCACATCAATATACTCTTTTCAATTATTTTGCTTGGTTTAGGTCCATATGCCAATCGATTTTACACAGTTGTAAATTAGAAGGCACTGTCATCAACAAGGATGTGCTGCTATGAAGAGATGTAAAATTAGGTCCTCTCCCAGTTAATACAGAATTATCCACAGTCAGAAATATAAGGACCATTCAGGTCTGCCAATAGTGTGATAAACTATTTCAAAGACAGTAAAGCTGGATTCAACCCAAGTGCCCTGCAGCTTACCCTAGAACAGACCTGCATGCAAGCTGGAAAACCTTTATTGCTCTGGGATGATAAACTAGGTTTTATACAAGTGCACAATGCAAAAGAAGCAAAGGAACTACAGAAGGACCAAGCAGAGGCCTAAGGACACAGAAAGAAAACTAACACTGAGCTCTGTATAGCATACAAAAAGAGGTCAGCATACAAACAGGCCAGCTCAAGCAGGTGAACGCAGACTGGCATAGAAGCTGCTGGCTCTCTCTGCCATACTTGTAGTGGGAAACTCCATGGAGTCAGTCTTCTGCCGTGGGGATACATTCTAAAAATGATGGCCTTGGCAGGTGATTTCCAAAATCTAAGGCTTGGAATGAAGGAGGGAAGCCCTCAAATCTTGAAGTTCTGCATAGCTGCTACATAAACTTGAAACTATCTCAGCTGTCTGTCTGAGAGCCATATAAAACAGTCACAAAAATACAAATAAATATAAGCTGGAGAGAAAAGAAGGGAAAAAAAAAAGAAAACCAATTTACTATTAGTGTGTCCTGTTGTCTCCAGTCTAGATCACAGAATCATAGTACATTAGAGGTTGGAAGGCACCTCCAGAGATCATCGGGTCCACCCCTCTGCCAGAACGATCTTATCTGGTAGGATGAACAGTGAAACATCCATAGATTATCCTATGCTCCCAGGCACTGCAAGTGAGGTGGAGGAGGGAGCATGACTATAAAAAGTAAGAGGAGAATGTGTAAAGTTGAGCAGTGAGAGATGACACCACACTCAGCCAGCCAGAGTTTGACAGCTTACAATTTACATTTTAAACTGCTCATGCAAATGCTAGGGTTTTCCTCCATGTAAAAAGGAAAGAGAAAACGTAACCAACGGTTAAGCACAGTTGCACCTATTTTATTTTTCTAGTAATGTATAGTGAGGAGTTTGATTTGTTGGAATAAACTCTCAGTAGCTGAGACGCATATTTTGTGTTGAACTTTTCAGGCCTATCAGGCTGAGGGAGCTGGGACTGTTTAGCCTGGAGAAGAGGAGGCTCAGGGGAGACCTCATTGCTGTCTACAACTACCTGAAGGGAGGTTGTAGCCAGGAGGGGTTTGGTCTCTTCTCCCAGGCAACCAGCACCAGAACAAGAGGACACAGTCTCAAGCTGTGCAGGGGAGGTTTAGGCTGGAGGTGAGGAGAAAGTTCTTCACAGAGAGAGTGGTTGGCCATTGGAATGTGCTGCCCAGGGAGGTGGTGGAGTCACCATCCCTGGAGGTGTTCAAGAGGGGATTGGACGTGGCACTTGGTGCCATGGTTTAGATAGTCATGAGGTTTAGGGTGACAGGTTGGACTCGATGATCTTTGAGGTCTCTTCCAGCCTTCTTGATTCTATGATTCTATGATTCTATGACTACAGCCTGACAGAAGGGCTTCAGAAGCACTTTAGATTGATAAAAACAGGGCTCTACACCTTCAGTTAAAACTTGCTAAACTGCAATGCCAGTTAAATATCTTTTAGTATGTTTCAGTGGCCATCTTATTTATTCATTGCAATCATCATTTCATTTATTATATATTGCATTTTTCAATGATTGTTTCATTCCCATCACACTCACAGATTAACAATGATGCCAAAACTATTTCCTAAGCCAGTTTGTTATTAATGGTAATAGGTCTATGCCAAGATGCCCCAGTCAAGCAGGCCATACCTTACCCTTTTATCTCTAGTTCTTTAAGAGATAGACTTAATAAAGATTTCC
Organism: Indicator indicator; assembly: GCF_027791375.1. Classification (NCBI taxonomy): domain Eukaryota; kingdom Metazoa; phylum Chordata; class Aves; order Piciformes; family Indicatoridae; genus Indicator; species Indicator indicator. Next base: position 20,953,467 of record NC_072024.1, on the reverse strand, counting down.
TTAACATTTCTTGACAATTTACACTTAAAAGGTTCTTCTCTACATTCACCTCAGCAAATCAAACTGATTATGGAACTAATTAAATAACAAAGAACAACGCATCATTGGGAAGGACAACAGCCACGCAGTTACAAAATGATTTTCAGAAAGTTCAGCTTAAGCCCCTTATATTAATCACAGTTACAAAATGCACTTAGCAGCCTTTGAAGGACTCCTTTCTATGTTTCAGATGTAAAGCTTAAATAAAACACTCAAACCAGGAAAAATCTGGGAGTTCAAATGGAACCTAACCAAGTTTGCCAAAGAACATTTAGAATAAGACAGGTTTGCACCTAAACTCTTAAACTGAAAAGAGTTACAGAGAACATTACAGATTAAGACACTGTACACATACAAAGGAAAAAGAAAAAAATTCAATGGCATGAGAATAAAATAAAATGATGCCATCAGTTACATTCAAGCCAATATCCTGCTTACTTCTGGTAGGTAAACCAGTACTGCTGCTCCTTTGAAAAAAGAAAGTTCTCTGCTTTCCTAAGGTGTTTATAACTCTTCCAACGATGTCAGGGTAGAAAGTGAAATACTTGAATGAATATTGAAAGTCACACACACACAAAAAAAGGAGTGCCTCCTACTTTCATGTTTATATGTGACAACTACATCACCAAGAAAGCTTGTAATGTCATTTCTAATACAATGATGAACCGCAAACTATACTCTTAAGTGAACACCTCCTTTTCAGAAATGCAATGGATAAGATGAGTCGATCCAATGATAAATTAGGAGAAAAGTCATAAATGTTTTATGAGGAGATACTGTGTAATCATTAATCTGTTATTTTAGATTTTGACTTGCAGGACTATTTAATCAAAGATCTTAGACAACTCATGTTTATGTAGAAAGAATAGCTGTATCAATGCTTTTCATTACGTAGCACTTAAACAGATGTAAGCACAGCAGTATCTTTCAGCAACGTTTCCTTTGCTATGGTGAAGAGAGTACCTACAGAGTGAAAAGGGGTAGCAAGTGATAAGCAGAACCACATTAATATTTTCTAGGATGCTTTCAAGCTAAAGCTTGATGAGACAGCAAGCAAGACATTTGCAAAGTTGATTATGATCAGGGAAAAAAACAAGCAAATTTGTTTTAGAGCAACATCCACAGCTTCTAGCAAGGGACACAGCCTCTTCACTCTAGTCATCTAGATTGTTTTGTAGACACTTAACACTCATGAAAGAGTTGATACCTTCTACATGCTCTTGTGTCAAGTCAGGGCAACATTCCTGACCTTACCTTTCAGCATCACCCTCTATTTTAATAGCCTCTCCTTCTGGTGTAGTTTGAAAGTATACCAAGAGGAGAGACAGCATAAAGTTAACATACTCTTAAGATCAGGATGATGCTGAACTGAACACAAAGAGTAAGAAAGCATCAAAAGACCCAGAAGTCAGAATCAGATAGAACAATAGTGATTACTGAAGACTATTTCTGCAACACAAATCTATTTCAGCAAAATTTGAAGAATAGAATCTTATGAGATTTGTTTGATCAGTTGTCCCATGGCTGTGTGACACAGTCTGTGTTGGTTAGCTGCCACTCCCATTCAGGAATAGGGCAGTTCTGCCGACAATGGAGAAAAAAAAACCAAAAATGGAGAATCCCCCCCACAAACATCCAGCTCTTAACTTTTTTAAATATAGCAGTATTTTCAAGTCCTTTTGTGTGCATGAATAATTGCACTCAAACCCATGCTACACAGTAACACAGGTGATACAAAAATATGTTTTAATCAGGAACGGATGGCAGAAATACAACAAATGCAGCAAAAAAATAAAAATAAAAGTATAATTCAGTAACAAAATTAAATACGGCAATGAACCTATATGGAGGAATTAATAAAGGAATACAGATGAGTACAACCATGAGGAACAGGTTGCCCAAAGACGTGTGAAATCTTGGTCCTTGGAGGCTTTTAAGACACAGCCAAAGCATTAAGAAAACTCTTCTGAGTACATTGTTGACGTTTTTTTGACTAAGAGGATCCCTTCCAACCTGTACCATTTTGTGATTCCATTAGTCCATGTTCCTGACAGGGATCTAAACTAACAGTATCACTACCAGACAGGGATGTGTTGATGCATTCAGAAAGTAAGCAAGATACTTGAACAGAAAAGGAAAGGACTGATGAATAAGACAGAGATTAGCAAAATGCCTGTGGGTAACCCTCATTCTACCAGCCTCCTCACTTCAAAGGACTCATGTAGAAGTTGCTAAAAGGAGTAATCACTGTCTAAAAAAAAATTCCACACTCTCACTTAAAAAAAAAAAAAAAAGAAAAAAAGAAAAATTTTAGGATTACTTCCTTTAGCAAGCAATTTAGAAGAATAGATTAGGAAATTCCAGTGTTCCTTTCTCAAAGTTTAAAGAACAAGGACACTTCTTAAAATAAATAAATAGATAGCCAAGATCCAAGAAAGAACTGGTTCCCTGGTACCTGAAGATTTCATTAATGTTATATGAAGATCAAAAATTAGCAACACTTAGCAACTACGTAGATATATACATTACAGAAATAATCAGATTCATTATAATTAGTAATCACAAATATTTCAGAAAAATAAGACATTAAACCAAGCCCTAATTACCAGAGTCTAGAATGATAATTTAAATGTATAGAAAATGAACTTTCTTTGGTCTTCTACACAGTTCCTACCTCATCTTTGAAAGCCATTAGGATGCATAAGATGGATAGCAAGCTCAGGAAGTTTCAATGTACACCTAATGTTATGGTAAACACTACATTGTCCTGGTTTTCTCCTTTTCCTGAGTGGTCTGCCCTTGGTGATCCTGCTCTGGCAAGGAATTTGGCCTCAATGATCTTCAGAGTTCCATTCCAAGCCCTACCATTCTATGATTCTATAATTTTAATTCTGAATTTCTCGTTCACAGGCCCTGCGTTTAGTATATATGCAACATCTGAAGTGTGAAAGCTACCATACAAATAACCTCAGATCTAGGACTAAATAATAAATGGCAAGGACCTCAGAAAAGGCACAAATATGTTTCTCCTGAAAGCCACCAGAACCACCTGAAATTAATTTGGTATTACAGATCTGCTGGAATGAAAAACTAAAATGTTTTGTGAGAAAGTAAGAACAGTAATGGAAAAGTTTGAAACATCTCACTAACAGTGTCACAAGCACTTTATTTGGACTTAAGCTATATGTTAGTTTTAATATATTTAATGTCTTAAAGTATTAAATATTCATCATCTGAGTAGATGAGTTCTGTGGTAGTGCCAGTTGGAAAATGATGGGTTTATTTTATGACAGCTTTTAAGGCTTGGATTTTTTTCTCACCATGCATTAGGATGCAGAGAAAAAAGAGGAAAAGAATAACCCAACCTCTTGAATATTTCACAGAAAGCAGCTTTATAAGAATAGTAAGTCTCTCTTTCCTCTTCTCCATTTTGCCTCCTTGCCCTCTTTCTCTCTACCTATTCCGCCCCACAGAATTCCTTTGAACATCTTTCCAAGTGTGAGAAAACTTTAAGAAGTTTTCTGCTTTAAGTGGGTCATTTAACTGAAATCAGTCAATCCAATTAAATTATATAGCAAATACAACAGGCTAGCCTAAAATCACTTTTAATATTATGAGGAAAACCTATAAGTAAATTTTAAGTGTTTCCTGGAAATGAGCATGTAATAAATTCAATCTAGTGTGAAGGACTATGACTGGGTGATCTTAAAAATGAACTTTTGAAATATCAATATATCAGAAACAGAAACAGCAGCCCAGAAATCTGGGTTTATGATGGGGGTCTCTGGGGTTTCTTTTTTTGGCTGGGAGGTGGGCATGAGGTGGCACACTGAAGGACTGGACAAACATCCAGAGCATGATGTGGATGGTGCAGCACCTTGATGAGCCATGTGTCATGGAACAGCTGCAGGAAGCTCAGGCTGATGAAGTTGTTCTGGGAGGCACACACAGTGCTGACACCAGGTCTTCTGCTGGTGGGTGGGTGACCAGCTGCTACCAGATGAGGACATGGGGTGTGTTGGGTGCCACCTACCCCATGCTCAGTCACCAATCACTGAGATGCTTCCCAGTACTATCACAAAGTTGAAGACGTTCCAGATGTCACAGAAATAATTCTGGGAAGGGGACAGGGGACAAGGGGCAGTGGTTAGGCCAGTGGGGTCCCACCAATACCCCTGTACTGGATCCTAGTATACCACCAGTCTGTTATTTCTGTTTCACAGGACTTCATTCCCATGTAGCATCCACAACACCTGACTGCTATGTCTTTGTTTAGCTGGTCTGGCAAGGCAGCAAGGTGGCACAGGTTTCCAGTGTCTTTGGCTGTAATAAGCGTGGCAAGTATAAGAATATGAAAATGATTAAATGTGTCTAAGAAGTGAGCTTATGTCCAGGAAAGAAGGGTAATACTGGAAACGAATTACAATGTCATACATTCATCTGGTAAAAAGCTTTCCTTCCTAATTACAAGAACAGATCTGGAAAAAAAGAAGCAATTAATACTAACTATGAAAGATCCTTACTGTGTGCTATCCTGTGCAACCTGCTCTAGATGAACATGCTTCAGCCTTGGGGTTGGACTAGATGATCTCCAAAGGTCTCTTTCAACCCCCACCACTCTGTGATTCTGTGCTTCTTGAGAAAAAAGGGACCCTCTGCATAGGTAGTCTGCTGAACACCACAATGTCTCCTGAGGAACTCAGCAATCTACTGGGCTGCTTCTTCAGGATTTTTGCAAACAGAACTGCTGCTTATAGTAATCTGACCTAAATAGTGCACATATATGATGAGCCTACTTCTTAAAGAACCCTGATTTTTTTTTCTTTATTTTTAAATTTATGAAGTTGCATCCTGGATATTAATTCAATTTAGTAACTGCAGCCAGTAAGGTGGTTGTCAAAATTACACTGAAGTAAAATCAAATAAAATTTATTCCACACATCAGTAAACTGAGATTTTAGCTAAGCTACCAAAAGAAAAAAAAAAAAAAAAGCACAACAACAACAAAAAAGGTCAAACAGGTCACTCTCACTTTACTTCAAAATACAAGATCTATACAGGAGATGCAAGAAAATAAATAAACTGCATGAATCTCTTGTGATATGCATACAAAGAACAATAAACTTCTGAATGTAAACCACAAAAATGGAAAATATGCCCATTCCAAAATCACCAGCTCTCCCTATCAGCAAATGATTGCTACCAGTGCTATTTTTCTTAAGTGCAGTTTTGCACAACCTTGCGTGCATGCACACATGTGCACTCACAGGACATGTTTTTCCCTCCACCCTTGGGTCAGATTATACTATGGTAGAATAAATCTCCATCTTCAGACAGTCTTTCTGATGGAAAGAAGAAAATTAGTTGTGCTCAGTTTCATTTCTTCACTGCCAGCTGTAGCTCCTCAGACAACTCTGAACCACTTTTGTACCTCCCTGGAGTGCATGCTTCAAAGACATATGGACATCTATCTTGTCATTCCCTTATATCACCTTTTCTTCTCTACATTTTTCCCAATCTTTTTTTCCCCTCTCTAAACTATTCATGCTCATATGTATTTCAAGACAGTCTTTCTCAGCGTTTTTCTTGCAGTGACTCAATAAAAGAAGGTCTATATAAATCTGTGTCTGCAAATACTTAGATGGAAAATGCAGTACCAGATTGACTAGCACAGTTGGCAAAGACAGGCAGAATGCAGCAAAGAGTTTCTACCCAAATTTTGATAGGAAGAACGTGTGTTCTTGAGAAAGCTGAAACTCCACACTACATTTCAAATATTTCATCTATAAAAGTAAGCTACTAAGCCAGAAAGAAACAAAAATATCCAGCCACACTTCCAAACTAAATAATAAACATAAATTAAATGGACAAAATGCTTCAATGCACTGTTCCTATATTCTTTAGTTCCAACATGAGAACCAGTGCCACTTTTTTAGAGCCACCCAGCCCATCCAGAACTGTCTCTTTTCCTCTCTGTCTTTAGTTGATTAAACATATATTATACTGAGATCTACATCTGCTGCTACTCCAGAGACAAGCTCTCCATCATCCCATGACTTAGGTTGTGCAATAGATTCAGTGTTGAGTGTCCAGTATGGAATAACATTCACTCAAAAAATTACACGTGTAAGGTAGTTTGCCCTTTTTTTCCCAGCTTTAACCCTATGAGATTTCTCACTGTTTCTGCATTTGGTGTTTATGCTTGCATTTATTGCAGGGTGCTTGTATTTCTAAGTATGTGCAATTTACTTGTGTGGCTGACTTTCAGTTCCTGTCAGTCTGGGACACAATTCAAATTTTGTATACCTTGACAGAACACAGTATTGATGTCAAAAGTGTAGTCTGTCCAATTTAAAAGAAACAAAGCAAAACAAAACCAACCTGCCAGAGAATTGTTTCAGTTGGAAAAGACCTCCAATATCATCAAATCCAATCATTAACCTAACAGCACCATGGCAAATAAACCAAATCAGCGAAAAAGTAAATCATGAAAGCCAAGAGACACAAAACAACACAAAGTATGAATGTACCTTGTGTTATAATTTCTATGCCCCCTAGCATAGTTACCTACAGCAAAGTAAGATGCATGTGAAACAGCCTCAGGTTTCACCAGGGGAGGTTTAGGTTGGATATTGGAAGAAATATCTTCACTCAAAGGGTTCTCAAACACTGGAACAGGATGCCTAGGGAGGTGGTTGAACTCCAATCCCTGCAAGGGCTCCCTGGAGACGTGGTGTTAAGGGACACGGTTTAGCCGCAAGCTTGGCAGAGTTAGAGAACAGCTAAATTCTGAGGGGTCTTTTTAAGCTGAAATTATTCTATGAAATTCTCTAATTCTGATTAAAATAAATAGATATGACAACACAGGCTTGGAGCACAGCTGATGCATTGAATTTTAACCTCACCTTTCCAGTAGACTTCGTTCCTTTCCAAATGCAAAAATAGCAGATAGTCCAAGCAGCAAGGAGGCACAGTGCAAGTTCCCAGCGAAGATTCCCAATATGTTCAATTCCATCAGATATAGCCAGCACCCTTCGTCTTCCCAGAAACAAAGAAAGAAAAAATATAGAAAGATAGTAATATTGAAGCAAAACAGCACTAGATCTAAAACACTGGGCTAAAACCAAATCAGCTTCACCCAAGGAGACTAGTGAAAATGCACCATGCTAAGACAGAAGGAAAAACAGATTATTCCCAATGAATTTTGCATCTGGTAAAACATGAACAAATATTTGATTTTTCCAGGGTAGTAACACAATAAAAAAATTTTAAAATAGCTTTTGTATAAAGCCAAAGAAAAACTCAAAAAATTCTGTTTGAATTAATAACTGACATACATAAGCCCAAAATAAAACACTGGACACTTTTCAGAGGATAAAGGGCAAAAAAATCTAATTTAATCCTCATTTCCAAAAATCTGGAATAGCATTTTATTCATGAAAATAATTAGGGTTTTTGAGAGAAGAAAGATGCACTTATATGGGAGATGAGTGGCCCTTTCATGCCCTTTTATTTTTCCTTTAAATAAACACTCACATTATACAAAATGCAAATTATTTACCAGGACATGAATAAAAACTGTTTCTCCTGGTTGTATGGATGAAGAGGTTAAAAGGAAGAGCAGAAATTTATTCCTATATCACATCAATGATTTCATGAATTCTCTTGAGATTTTGCAACTGCACTTAAGTCTGAAAGAAATCCTATATATAAAGTCCCTTTTTTTTCCCAGGAATTTCAATTTTCCATAATAAAAAAAGTGTGACTTAACGAGTGTGTGAGGTCAGAAGTTATGGATTTAAATGCCATACATTCAGAGACTGGGAACACCTTATTGCTTTTAAATGTCTAAAAGCAAGCATTACATAATTGCTAACTATATAAAAAGACTAACTCAACTTCAGTCATTCAAGCTTTTTACTGACTTAATCAGATCTCTTGAGGGGCTGGCCACAGCTCATTCCATTTGTGCTCCGATAAAGCTTTTTGCACACCTGTACACACACATATACACACGTGTAAGTTATCCTGGGCAAAGTTTCCTGTGGAATCTGTTATATGTTATCTACCCAACCTTAGAGACCCTGGACTTACACTATTCTCCTTCCCAGAAACATTGGAGGGAGTCTGGAGAAAAGGAGGCTGAGGGGAAACCTGGCTCTCTACAACTTCCTGAGAGGAGGTTGGAGTGAGGTAGGGGTTGATCTCTCCTGCTTAGCAACATGTGATAGGACAAGTGGAAAGAGCCTCAAGTTGTGCCAGGGAATAGGTGGGGTATTAGGAACAATTTCTTCATTGAAAGGTTTGGCAAGCCCTGGAACAAGCTGCCCAGGAAAGTGGTTGAATCATCATCCCTGAAGATATTTTAAAGAACGTGGAGATGTGGTGCTGAGGGACATGGTTTCACAACAGACTTTGGAGTGTTGGGTTAATGGTTGTACTCAAAAGTCTTTTCCAGCCTAAACAATACTATGACTGCAATGTAAATAAATGAACTGAATTTCACAGTTATTGTGATAGAGCTAAAAGCCCTATAACAATAATAATTACCGTATTATATGTATCATTGCCATATATATAGTTATACAGATAACATAATTAACATACGTTAATAAAACATATTCAGGTCAAGAGCTGAGTATAAGTTTCAATAAGTCCAACCTACAATTAGCCAGATGGAATAATTGTTCCTTTTGCACCTGATTCAGGCATTTGCTGAAGAGATGAGTTAAGGGAGTTTAAAGTATGATCCAGGTCCAGCTGTCAAAGTAATTTATTTTAGCAGCCAGCCACTTGAATTACTACAATCCTCTTCCCTAACTGCATATAACAGCTTCTTAATGTTATTATTCTCTCTCTTTCCATCATAGCCAGAATGTTTCCCACAACAAAGGACAACTTTGTCTTAACACAAATCTCAATGAAAAAATTTGAGATGAGGGTTTTTAAAAGCAACAGGTTTCTGGAAGCTGTCTGCAGAAATCAATGCTCAGCCTTTTCTGAATGTTCTGTGAGAAGTCCCTAAGAGCAGAGACACCCACCATACCCATCCAAAAATCTTGGCCTGATTCCTTTGTAAAGAGTGTCACAGAAAGTAAATGGCAGATTAATGACCTCAACAATTAATCCTGCTGCTCCCATTTAAAAAAGACACATGGTGCCAAACACCTTCAACTGTTACAACCTTAATGAGCATTTAAATACACTGAACTGCTGTAAATTGTTTTTTTGTTTTGTTTTTTTTTATTTTCTTTGTTCAAGAAGAACAATGGTTTAGTAGGAAAGTAAACAGGAGCAAGTCTAGAACATATAATGAAACTATCACCTAAAATTTATGCCAAGAATAGATCCAAGGAAGAGCAAGTCAGAGGCTAGCAGTCATTTCTTCAACAGGCACAACACAGCTCTCCCTAATGCCTGGGCTTAGCTCTGCTGATGAAACCATCTGAAACAGCAGCAGCAGATGCAGGTTTGGAGGGAAGAGGCACTCAGACCTTGAAAGACTTCTCATAAAGCCTCAGTTCTGTCTGACTGTAGATACCCACATATCTGCCTTTGTTCTTCAACTTAAAACCAAAAAAAAAGGGGAGTGTTTTAAAGGCACATGATTCTCCCCTGTGTCCAAGGACTGAGGTTGATATATTTAGCAGTCAGAAGATAACAGAGCTGATTGCAGCTTCATGCTCCTCAGCAGTTCATCTTCTGTCTAAAAGCTGCCATGGCCTTACATAAATCCCACAAACTAACAAACAAGTGATAGTGTTGCAAGTCCCCTACATTACCTTGTTCTCCTCACCTCTTAATGCAGGGAAAGATGAAAGAGGAGCAGTAAAATCAGCCTTGAAAGCAATACTTTCTGGCTTGACATAACAAGTGTTTGAGAAAGAGGAGATCCATCGTGAGATGCTCAGGAATGGAAAAACTTATTTCAGCATTTATTAAAGCAGAGCAGAGGGGAGCAATTTCTAATATTGTGCAAGTTATGTGGATGTAATGGCACGGGGTTGTGAACATGGTCATTGTAAGTGAAATTATTCTTGAACAGAGGGCATCAGTCTCACCCTAGGCAACCCCAGGTAAAATACATGATCCTCTAAAAGAAGACAATGGGATTCCAAGACAAACTGCAAACTCACAGAGGCTTTATATTCCAGTTATAAAGGTGATATGAAAAGTGAAAAATAGTGATTTTCTGAGCACAAGGCACCCTAGCTAGATAACTACATAAGTCAAACAGTCTCAGGCAAGCACTGAAATAACTGACAAAGCTATTTTATGTAACTGTATTATCAAGAATCAGAAGCCTAAGATAAGACATAAGTTCAAGACATTTCTTTGTGATAAAACTTTTCAGTTGTCAAATCTACATATTCCAGGAGGGATTAGATTGCCAGCAGCCATATGATTTAGCACAGGCGTCACTACATGCCAGACATCCTATAAAAAACCCCATCATGCCCTCCTAGATTTTGCTTCTTGAATCTGTATGCCTTCCCAAACAACATGTCTGTCCCTAACAGCAAAAACAAACAAACAAACAAAAACCCAGATGGGATCAGGAGAGTTAATTTGCACATCAGATGGGTTTGATCTATACTTGCATGGAGAAATAACTTCTTGTAGATGCCAAGATTTATTAAAGCTGAGAATCTTTAAGTAAAGTTTCCCAAAATTAAATGAGGAAAAATATCTTTATAGATATTTCGTTGGAACATCTTGAAACTTTATCACTAGAATTCACTACTGCCAACTTCAAAAAAATACTGCAAACTCTACCTTGCAGGCCACTTAGGGGAAAAGATACTGGGCTCAGGAAGGTTATCTGATATTCACTTAATAAATGAAAGTTTCCAGAAACTGTCATGCATTTAGAGAATTTTTTTTAAAAACGAACAATAATCTTCATAGTAAAAAGTCCAAGAACAACACTACAGCTGTAGCTGCAGCAAACTGGAGGCAGCTGCATTAACCATGTGAATTACTACAGAAGGTAAGATCTCTGGTTAGTACGAGCAGTTTTAAGCAGAGTATCTTTGAGTACATTGAATTTGCTGCCAACACTTCAGACTACGTGAAACTTCACTATCAAAAAAAAAAAAATTGTCTTGCACAAAGACCTGAAGATACAAATAATTTTTTGATCTCATTGAAAATAGAAATTGATGAGGGCTTGAAAAGATTTATTTTAGGTATTGGGTTTGTGGTTTTGTTGTTGTAGTTGCTTGGAGGGGTTTTGTTTTGTTGTTTGAAAATACACAGCAGTTCAGTTTCTTGAACCAACCCATAGTCTGGGAAAGAAGCCAGCGGACTGATGGCATTTGAGCATCTTGAACAGAGTACCGAGAGAAATAAACTCCATTAGTATTGGGGTTAATTAGGAATGCAAAGGTTAACTCCCACCAGAATATGGGTTTTAGTTCAGTAGTAGCAAACTAATAATCCTACACAGGATATTTTGTAGATAGAATATTGAATTTAAGCCAGAATGGATTTGTAATGCATCTCCTACCCAAAGACTACCTCTAGTCACACACATATAGCTTGACTCAATGATCCTGAAGAAAGATTTCACTGGTTTTCCCCCTATACATAACACAGAAATGATGAAAGTTAGAAGAATCTAATGAATAAAATATAAATTTAAGTGGATTGGTAGGACGTACATCTGGTGGTTGGCATACTTTGTGTTTCCTGTTAGTTGTCAGAAAGGCTGATTTTCAGTCACAAGGGTATTTGCAACTAGACTGAGCAACATCATGACATTATTACTATGGGGTAGATTTATTCTGGTTACAGTTTATAGTACCAAATGTTGTAAACTTATCTTAAGCCTCCAGCTTACCTTGAACCAAAACATAAATGTGGGGAAAAACAAATAAACACCGACACAATTGGGAAGAGATAACAGAGCCACAGAAAAATTTCAGCATACTTTAGCTACACACAGATAATGTACTTGACAAGAAACTAGACAGCATACAACCTTTTGCTGCCTACATTCCAGGAACATCCTGTTGCTAATGGTTACCTCTGTTCTTTCAATTAATATCATTGCAAGTATATGCCCCAGGAAAATTCAGAAAGATAAAATCCCATGAGGAAATTACTTCAAAATGTATTCTACACTTGCTGATAAGGCCTTTAATTTGTTTGAGAATGTACTAAAACACCTTTCAGTTTAACAGTTCAGTACAGCTGATAGGAAGAAGGGCCCCTCCACTGCTGGAATTGCTGTAGAGGGGAATGTTGTGAAGTAACAGCTACTTCTAACTAGTCATAACTGAAAAGCAACATTTCCATCCAAATTTAAAAGCTAATATTTGGAAAGCTTGTGACACTACATTTTCAGATGAGAGAACACTACATTTTGCTTTGGAAAGAGCATCTTGATTAAAGTGCTCAAATGTACAGAACTGTCCCAGGCTCTGGAATAGAAAGGGAATGAGCTCCTGCCAATACATTGTTTAAAGGAATGTACTGGGGTACTTATGGCTGAAAACCAGATTCAGTCTATTTGAGAAGGTCCCTTCGTGTTCCCTCTCTGATTTGGAGCAGTTTCCAAGGTATTTTTCTTTAACAACACCCAAACAGAGGAGGCAGCCTCTTCTCCATCTGTATCTGCTCAGCCAGGAACATGGGTGGCAATGTTTCTTTTTACTCTGGGCCAGACTCTGTCTTCAGAGGATTCTGTGAGGTATGAAAAGAAAACAAAACGAAGCATCTAAGCAGCAGTGCTATTCTGCAATGGGCTTTCTTATGTGCTTTGGTTGTGTTCCTTTCAGCCCTGCAGATTTTTCAGACAGTTCATATTTACCTTGTGACCCTTGTTACTGAGCTCCTTGTACAAAAAGCACAATAGATTTGAGTGCTAGTGCTGAACAGATTTCTCAATAGTTTAGTAGAAAACTATCAATAGCTTTCAGACATGGAGGCCTGACCACAGACAAAGGTTCCTGTGTTAAACTAGGTTTAAGTTTCTAACCAAAGAGATGTTTTCTCAACTCATCCTTCCTCTCATCATCACACTTTATGCAACTAACATTTCTTAATTTCTGTGAAAATTTATTGGTTCAAGTATTTCAAATCCATGCAGATATACAATTTCTGACATGCAGAAATCAGAGTAGATATTAAGTGACTTCTGAAAGTGGCAGGATTTGGATTCCATGTACCAGAATCCCCTATGGGTGCTTGAACTGCTAGGCCAGAGTGCTATCAGCATCCAAGGTTCTGGTAAACATCTGCATGCAAACAATCACAGAGCTTATTCAAATAGTCAGTAGTCATGAAATCAGCCTCCTTTGTAAGGCCATAATGATTACAGTACTTCCAGACATACTGAAAAGCTGAGATGTTTGGCAGGGACACACAAAAAGTTAAAAGTGACATTCTTTTTGTCACAGAGATCAGAAGCAGCTGCTTAGCTAATGCATCTGACGCGTTACTTACTGATGAGAGCATGGCCAACTGCGCAGCTACACAAATGGCTTAGAAACAGCTATTTTGTGTTGTTTCACCACCAGTAGCATTTGTTCTGTCGTCTGAAGCACTGAAGCTTTGCTATTCTGATGGAGCATCTTAAAAAACTGAATGCTCACTTGACCCTGCACCCTTCCTAGACAGAACAGCTGCAAGTTCTTCCTCAAGTCAGTGCTTCCTCAACTCTTACGATTACAAGAATCTTTAAATGATCTCCCAGGAAGCTCCTTTGCTTCTATTCAAACACTAAGCTCTGCTGAACAGTACAGAAGTTTTCCTGTACTGGAATAGCTGCCAGGGAGTTGTGACAATTTCCTGTGGTTGTCTAATCTAGGGTAATCATAACCTAATTTGGAAGAGAGACTGATCCATGCATCCAGACTGCATAGAAAGGTAGCAGCTTAGGAGGAAGGAAAACATTTGAAAAAACGTTTATTTAATAATAATACGTAAACATACATGCAGTAATATTTCAGAGCAGGCTCTGTTGTCTGAGACAGTAGTCTCCAATGTAAGGACTAGACACACAACGTCTCCTAAAGTAAGGAATAACAGCTTAGAGAAGGTGACACAATTACATGGCTTTCTTCCACAGTGTAAAGAGAAAAAAAGAGAGGGAAAAAAAAAAAAAGAAGTATTGAAGTGTCCAAGACAGTAAAGATTTGAGATAGTATTATCCACCACCTTACATACTCATATGATAACTTTTGATAAGGGTTCTCATCTGATAAATTTACACATTCTATGCTGAATGGTAAAGGATGTAAAAACTGTCAGAAACCAAAAGGCTAGGAGATTACTTCACAAAGTCCTCGGGACTTTTTACTAAGTACATATATGTATATTATACATACTTATATAGAACAAGGTTAAAAGAAAAGATATCCTCCAGTCAAATGAACCTAAAGACTCTCCTAGTCACTTCCCTAGTGGATTTATTACTGCATTTATTACTCCCACTATTTTAGCGAGAGTTTCCAAAGTTTCTCTTCACTGGCTTGGTTCATTACCGCTTGGCACAAGAAAATGTACAGAATGCTGCAATATTGTCTTGGGTAACAAGCTTAGCAACAGTCTGTGTATTAACAATATCAAATCTGTGAAACAATTTTCAGTTATAAAACACAAATCAAACATCCTGTTCTATACTTTACAGGACTTTATATTAAAAAGGTAGCTGCCAAATAAAGGAGACTACCTGAGCTTCACTGAGTGAATGAAGAAAAATTCTTCTTAGAAGAGAACCTACATGGTATAGAACCGTATCAAAATTGTGTGGGAGATCTCTCCCTTTCACAGGATGGAAACATCTATTTTAACAGGAATAACCTTTGTAATGGTAAGCCCCAGTGTATTATATATACGACGCACTACTCCTGTACTACACATACTGTACACTATGTTGCCTAAATGAATGTCAGAATCTAGCAACACATATAATTCAAGCTACATATTAATAAGGTTCTAGTGTTACTTGCACCCATATTATGCAATCTCAAACCTCAGGAGGAGTGAAGGAGACAAGCAGAAGATGCACTGAATGAACCCTCTTTTGATTTACTAAACTGCATAGCTGTTTTTACATGATGAGGGCAAGAATGACATTGATAATGTTAATACCATACAGTAGGCATATATCTTTCAGAAAGAGAATGTCTTAGAAAGAAGGATTCTTTTCAGACAATCTTTCTTCCTCTCTAGATTTTAACATTTAGGAAATTAAACATTTAAGCTGGTTCTGTCAGGTGCATTGTTTTTTTCCCCAGTGCTGCAGTATGATAATCACTGAAACATCTACAGAACAAACATGGATACAGCTATAAAGTTGAATAAAAATAATCTTCTAGTGAATTTGTAGCAGATTTAGTCACTCAAAGTGTACGTTCTTTGAAATGAACAGCAAAAGTACAGGTGCTGAACTCACTAGAAGCCAAGGTAAGCTGACACTTCCACTTTTCTGAAAGTTACAGAGTGAAGGGGTTGATTTAGGGACCAGAACCCCAGACACTGTCTTACTGATGGAAGGAGATGCTTTGACCCTGATGGGTGGCAAACCCTGGGAACAGAGCGCAGCTAGAAGGAAAACACAGACAGGTCGGCTCCCTAGAGACCACTGTGACCTAAGGGAGTTATGCAGGGACCTGATAACAAGAACAAAGCAAAACTTAGGACAGAATTATGGAATCCCTTTCTCTCTTGCTTGATGTTTGCTTAAGCCTTCTGAAAAATATATGCGTTTGTGTGATACTTTCTCTCTGTAGCCAATCATGAATTTACAACTGTAGTATGGACATACCAATGACCAATTACAAGCTGCCTTCTGATGTTATGTTAACCTATATAAAGAAAAGCTTTGTACAATAAATCGACACTTGGCTTGCATCAGGCCTTGTCCCGTCTCTCCATCGCAGCAACAGAGAATCAATCATAGAAGGCATGGGGTTGGAAGGAACCTTTAAAGCTCATCTACTCCAATCCTGTAACATATCCAGAACTGAGAAAAGATCTAGAATCTGTGTCCTGCACATAGCTCATTTTTATAGTTTCCTGTGAAGTCTGAAATAAGAACTATAATATATCCATAGGCTTCTAAAAGGGTGTGATGGTTTGAAACTGTCTTTTTAATTTTTCCTTGCAAAGTTCAGAACAGAGAAAGTGAAAGAGTGTAAATAAGTCACTATTGGGTGTAAGAAAGCAAAATAACGATTGTTCTAAACACTTCCATTGGATAGATAGAAATGTTTAAGAACTATTACCCAAAACAAAGTAGGCATTCTGCACATTCTGCGTTCGGCAGTGGGGGCAGTTGCTGGGCTGTCTGGCTGCTGTTTCTCCTTCTCTTCTGGCTGAAGATAACACGTACTGACCTTGGCAGCTAAGTTAACAACTTTCTGCTTAACTAACTCTGCTTCTCTGTCCAGGGGGGTCTGGGGGGAAGCTCCTGGGAGAGAGAGGCCCCTTTGGGAGGGTCCCCTTGGGGGGAAGCAAAGGGAGATCGATTGTGCTTTTTCTGTTGATTGTATATATTTGTGAATGTTGTGAATTTTGTATATTTGTACATATTCATTGCATTTCATTGTAGATTTTAGACTCTGCTTGTAAATACAGCTTTTCATTTGCTTCCAGACTGAGCTAGCCTGGTTATTGTTGGTGGGGGGGGGAATTTCAGCTCACACCAACACAAAGGGCTACAAACAGCCCTTTCCAGTTACTGCTGGAGCCATCAGTGCTCAATGACTAGAAAGACATATTTCTGCTTGTACTAGAATAACGGATCAGTAATAAAATTCTCTCAAACAGTAAGAATTCTCTCCTCGAAATCCACTTTATTCTATACTTGTCTTCTTTTTTTAAGCAGTAAGAGAGACAATTCCCAGTGGTCACATTACTGAGAATCCCTCAGCCAGAGCATTATGCACAGCTCTAAAGTTTTTACCTCTTACAAATATTTCCTGTAACCTACACATATCAGAATAAATTAGTCGTAGCCAAGATACATTTTCTGCTATTCAGTCCATTTCTTTCTTCTTAAAGTCCTGATCAGGTTGAATATTGCTTCATTCATTATGCGTTTTCACACATCTTTTCAAACCAAAAGATGAAAATTTCCTCAGACTGTTCTCTAAAATTCCTAGCACTGCTTGCAAATGACACACATTTATTGTATCTGTCCCTTGTGCCTCATTAAAATCATTGCTTAGGTTATTTGTATGTGCTGTGACACTACTTAGTAGCTCCTGGGTAGATATATATATGTAGATAACGCTTTTTCTCATTTTTATACACAAGCACACATATACATATATCTATAGTGAGAGACAGTGATGGATAAAAACAGAACATCCCACTTCTCCTCTAGCCATTCCTGACCTATTTTTCCTCACCCTCTTTCAGGCAACTTATTCTTAACCAAGACTAAGAATTAAACTTGTCAAACAACTTTTTGTACTGTTCCACTCACCTCTGCTCTACAGTTTCTTGGTATTCCCTCAATATCTCTAATGACTCCTTAATCCTTTTGCATTTTTTCCCTATTCCTCTGAAGAAGTCATGCAGTGACAAAACTTCCCCTTTTATTCACCTTCTGAGTGACGAATTAGTTCAACACAGCAGCAGCTGTGAACTGAAAGCACCTAGAAGAAATGTAAGTCAATCTGATGGCTCTCAAAAGTCATGTTGAACCTTTTAGGCTGTCTGTAAACTTGTACTCTGTTGCTCACTCATCATTAAATGTTCATAAAATGAGAACTACACACCACAAAATATTGAGAATTATTCCATGATTTTGTAAAATAATCCTTCATTATGAGCTTTTGGCTACAAACTCATGTAACGAATGATGGCAAGCTCCAGCTCTTCCACACAATAGGCCAATATAAAACCACTTCCTGACTGGCAAAAAAAAAACAACAAACCCCAACCCAAAACAAAACCAAACAAACCCCCACCCAACCAACCAAAAACTACAAACAAACAAAACAGAACCAAAAAGAACCCAAAACCAATCTTAAAAAGAATTACTGTCAACACATTTCTCACACTCACTGGCACTGTACTGACTCCTGGTTATGAAAAAACCTAACAAGTAAAACTACACAAGAGCAGGGACACAAAGCAATGAAGAATCACTGATGGGTCAAAGAAAAAAAAAAAGAAAACTGCAAATGTACAGGAGCTATTTTGGGAGTTCTGAGGTCCTTTGTTCACATTTACAGCTACTGAATCTTCATAAAATAACCACTCTACTGCAGCACTTGCAACTTACAGTGTAGATTCCTAATTAAATAAATTCAGATAGTCTACTGGCTGCCTTTTTCATTTGTAAATGAAAACAAATAGTAAGCAGAGTTGAAGTAATTTAAAAATAGCTGCTGAAGGGACTTTGGGAAGCCATCAGTCATTTTCCCTTCCACACAGAGGACAAACGTGCGTATATCTTTGTTTAAAGGCCCGCAATGATTGATATTCTGTAACTCTTACACGATTTCTGTAGCTTTCTTCAGAAGTCCTCCTGACATGGCAAATCAATTTCCTTGCTGCCATATGAGAAGGTAGAGGAAAACCAGGGGGGGAGGAATGATGATAAAATAATTTTTTTCCAGTCTGTGTTCACTATTATTTTTTGCAAAAAAACACATCTCCTTTGAGCATTCAATTTGCCTAAATAAACTAAAGCTAGCGCCCTTTCTGCTAATGTCCTGAATCTACAAAACCATACTTGAGAAACATAAGTGTCTAAAAACTTGAGAAATAAGTGTCTAAACTACATTTATTTTTCTTTTTACTTTTTTCTTTTTTTTTTTCTTGAGTTGCTACTTTTTCAAGAGTCAGGAATAGATGCATGCTTGCTTAATTGCAGTAGCTCAGGATAGCCAAGAAATAGATGGATGTGACTGCTCTTTAGTATTGTTTTCAGAGTTACTTGTGCATCTCTAAAATCCGTTGTGGCATGGTCCTTAAAATTCCCAGTTTCAAGGCAGCAAGCAAATCAAATGGACACATATGTGGACAGCTGAAAATGACACTATTATTTGCAAAGCTACATGCATATTTAAAGGATTCCAAAGGTATTGAAAAATATGTCTTGGAAGAGTTACATACTACTTATCTGCACATCTAGTCTTGCAAATCCAATTCCCGTGGTAAACTGCTGGCGAAAATATTAGTTGGGATGGGCAACCTTGTAGAATGTGAGTGCAACTTTTCAACTTGTCCTGTGCAAGACCCCTCTCTTATTTAGAGGAGTTACTGAGGTGGACTAATTGGTTTTAGGCAGCAATTGCCATCAATAGTATCTTGCTTTTAGTTTTCCAGATGATTTAAAAGTTTGCTCAAATACAAGCGTATTTGAGCACATAATAATTCCTTTTTAAAGAAGAGTGGAAAGCTCACTTTTGAATTTGCACGTAACTTTCAGGAGCCCTGTCAGTAGAGGTCTTCTCTTACATAAGTAACAAAAAAATATCTGTGAGAAACTGATTAGTACCCTGGCAAAACCAGGAGGAACACGCCTGTGTATTTTGGCATGTTTTGCAACTGATAGATTTGGCCAAACTTCTCGTGGCACAACTGAGGTTTTGCTGGTTTGGACCTTTCACATTTTTATTAGTTTGTTGGGGTTTTATGTTATCATTTCCCTGAAAGCAAACTGTGTTCTGCTCAAATGTTTCTTTCCCTACAACATCAAAAAAGTGCATATATAGATATACACATCTTTAGACACACGCTCCTATGTTAACAACAATGGAAATGCTCTTTATATAACTGATTCATTAAAAAAAAAAAAAAAGAAAAAAAAAGGTTCACATTCTTCAGCAATCTCAATATCTGAGCCAGCAGCTTCTTAAAAGTCATAGTTTTTAAGCACATTGTCAAGGCCCTTCTGCGTGTTTTTCGACTATTAGTAGACTTTCAACTTTTAGTTCAATTGCTAGAACTTTATAATTACGTAATTAAGGGGTGTTTTAAATACCTCACATATGATCTTTGCTACAAAAGTGTAATTTCTATTTTTGCCAACACTGTAGGCCAAAACTTTCCCGGATTTTATTGTTTCCCATATTTTGTTGTAGGAAATAACTTAATGCTACAAATTCCCAAAAGACATTCTACATAGTAGATAGTGAGATAAATTATTTATGACCACCATCTGAAGTAACAATCATTCTAAAAACTAGGAAAATAAAAGACAAAGTTTGTTTGTGGTACTTTCACAAACAAATAGAAGTTTATTTACACACTGTAAGTACCTATAACTACTGAGGAGGGGGTTGTAACATTTTAAAGCTACTTTTCCAAAACAAAGGTGGGTCTCCTAACACCTAATTTTTATTATTTCAAACTTTCTGTTATAAAATCCTGTTTTCAGATACAAATACACTTATTCAGACTCCTACTATTTAAACAAAGGTTTTTATAATAATTAGCTTCCAAAATGTTAATTTTTAGCTGTACTCAAAGCACAGGCATAGGGGGCAAAAGAATTTATTGCCATAATCTAGCAGCCTTATCATTGAAGAAAAAAGAAAAGCACCTGCTGCCAACAAACTTCATCAGGATATAGATTAAATATTCCTAATAATCCTCTATTAATACGGTCTAATGCTGCACAATGACTAACTTTACACAATTTGTAGAACATCCGAAAAAATACAAACACCTGGAAGAGACTGGAATTGAGGGAGACTTGAAGATCTGAGACTGTCCGGACAAGGAGGCTAAACTTTCTCTCACTAGCAGACAGGGAGAGAGAGAGAAGCAATGAGCAAAAGGAAGAGCAGTCTGATTAGCTGATTAGTTCCCTGTCCTGATTCCCCAGGACAGGGAACAAACTGCCAAAAACTCACCCCACATGATGGAAATCTATATTCATAAACTTCCTCTGCCCTAAAGCCTATAAAGTTTTCTGTCAGAACTCCCCAGCTATCATCTTCCTGCTACTCTGCAGAGGTGGATTCAGAAAAAAGCTTTCTTTCTCTCCTGTCAGCACTGTGTATAAAAATTTAAACATCTATTGGCATAAAGACTGGGTGGCCTAACTACTGACCTAAAGCCCCCCTCAATTCTTCTTGTCCTCAAGTATCCCTTCAATCTAAACCATCAATGTAAGTACTGAGACGGTAGGAGAATGATCCTGTAAACATCTGGTCAAAGCAACCACCCGAGAAGTAAGATGGTAGCATCCCAGACTGTATTTCATGGTTATTTAACTTTCACATGAAGTAGAGCAGATTCAAGAGAAGATGATGAAATTTCCACCCCTTACCAAACAAAGTGAAGTGGAACATATGTCTTCAGCTTCTTGCAAGAAAAATACAATGAAGAGAAACTTCCAAATACTGAATCGTTAGACCAAACATAACAAAAGTAAACATTTTTGGGTTTTATATATATATATATATATATATGTATATCACTTAGATTTTCAGGCAAGTGCACAATAAATAATGTGTTTTATTTGGAATGAAAAAGCAATTACTTGTTTCAAACAAATGTTACAATGTCTTCAATTAAGTAACTTTATTTTATCTTAGGACTTTTGTACATCATCTTTTTTTTCTTAATTGAAACAAAATTTGTTCAACCTTAACGCTAAGTAGTATGGAAAATATACCTCTGTCCTTTCATACTTAGCACTTTTACTGTCTCTTTTCATCTCAGATTCTCTTCTTTAAAATGGGAATAATTTGACCTTATCAAGGTTTTGAGAAGATAGATGAACATGCAAATAATCAAGAAAACTATGATTGCAAAGCTGTTGACACCATGAGCACCCTAGGAATCCTTGATTTAATTAATAACTTTGTTAGCATAGCAGGAAACTAAAAATAATGATAATAAAAAGCATAAGAAAATGGCAAGAGAACAAAATATTAAGTATCTGCACCGTATTTCCTCCCTATCCATTTTCTAGCAAGAAAAAAGCAGATTTATTGGAAAAATATTAGGCAGTTCTTCAACTAAATATGATCATATTCATAAAATATGTGGACTTAAAATTGCACAACCTTACTTCTAGTATTTCCTAATACATTAATACTTGATTTTGCAACTTTTAAGATTGTTTTCTGTCTGTAATGAAAACATTATGTACAATGTTCAAGATAAAGCAAATCCCCATGGAAGTTCATCTGCCTAGTTCAGGGTAACATTTATCTCTTAGTATTAAGAAATCAGCTTGGCATTCTGACATCTATCTCATTTACTTCTTTCAGCTAAAACCAGGCAAAGTCAGTGGTTTTGAGGCAAAACCAGATATAGAGCTCACATGGCTCCAAACAAAAAGCAGTTTTCACACGGCCTCTTATGAACTGAACAGAAACCAAGCAAGTCTGGCACAACTGAATGTTCTACAAGACACACACAAAGGGTCTAGTTCTGAGAGGTGCTGAAGGTCTCTGGGTACTGAGCACTGCAAGATCAGGCTCAAATTGCTAATGACTTTTCATGGAGTAGTGGGGATTAACCACAATGTGACTCTTGCAGTCATTTGCAGCCTGAATGAAACAGGAAAACCTCTTTTTGACTTTTCAAGGAAAGGGTTTGTGCCTTTTCCTTTTTGCTGAGAACAGCCCCTTTTCTTTTCCCTAGACAAAAAAAATGTTTTTTCTCACTAGGCTTTACTTGGAAAGGCTAAGGATGTGTCACCCCCTCCAGAGAATGACAGGCCAACAACTAGACCTTCTTTAACAGAGGACTAAGTTGTTGTAATACCGCCAATAAAAAACTATTGAGGTGGAATCAACCACAAAACCATGGGTCCTCTGTCCACCCAGCTCCCTTCCCAGGCACTAGAAACCTCAAATTCCTGCCCATGGTGACAGACTGGAGCAGTAGCCAAAAGAGCACACAGACATGGCTGATGCCCCCTCTACCTTCCAGGCGCATTCCTTTCCTAGGAAATCATAAAGAGCAATGGAGGAGGATCTTCTCTCCATTTGGTTTTCCAGGCTATAAATATAATCTCATCTAAGGCCACTGCTCTCTTTCTTGGGACTGATTTAATGTATTTTCATGTATTTTATGTAAGTTCATATACCACAATTATTACCGCAGCTACCACCATTAACTGTTTAAAGGTTGGACACAAAAAATTCCATACACTGTACCTTGAATTTATTATTTCTGAGAAAACCCTTAATCAAACTATATAATTAAGATGAGAGAAACACCATGAAGTGTTATTAACTGGAAGGTCTCTGAATACTGAGCATCAGTATAAAATGAAATCTGAAGGCTCAGACACTTGCTGTCCTTCTTTGGAACACAGCATCAGAGAGTCTGATGAATAAAAAATGAGCTTTGATTCAAGTGCTTACCTTAGAAAACTACACACAGACAGAATACGAATCTCCAAGGGTATGGCTTGCAAGGTCTTTTTAAATAAGGTAAGAAATACTTCAGTTTCCTAATTTTTCCCAGGGTTGTCAACAATGATACCTGTGGTCAGTGGCAAGTCTGCTAACTCAAATGATGTTTTAAAATACTAATAGGGATAGGCATTCTGAGCAGGAAAACAAAGTAAAAGGGTCCAAACTCACAGACTTTGCCTACCACTCCTCCATCAGGGTCAAACCATTTTCACTGTATAGCTACACATAAGTAGTTATCACTTACAGGCTCATAAAAATATTGAAAGTTTTGAGGTCCTCGCATGTATGTGAGATTCTTCTAAGTGCACCAAAAGGAAAACAGCATCTAGGACCTACCACAGTACTTATCTCATCCTTTTTTTTTTCCCCACAATCAATCATTTAAATACTAAGTAGGCCTTTATTCTGTGTGACCCTGCCATCAAAGTTGGTAGATAATGTTGAATTATCAGAGAAAGTGGTTCTATACCTTCTGAGGTAGCAAGGAAAGAGTATGCCCTCTGTACAGACCCAAGGAAAGGTAACTATTAGTATGCATGCCAGAAAAGCTTCATAGTACTGCAAAGAATCCTCCAGTCATCACTGCATTTACACGAGTTGCTGTTTGACTTGAGCCACAGTTTTAGGAGTAGCCAAGACCACAGAAGCAATAAAAGCTACAAATACTTCAGCAGAGGGGCTGAAATCTTTATTTGCAATCCTCAAGACAGCTGAGGATTTGGATTTGCTTCCAGTCACAAATAAACAAGTGTGGAACCTCGGAGCCTAAATGATGTGAAAGACCTAAATAGTACTAGTAAAATGGGGGAGAAAAACCCCAGGGTAAAGCCACCTTTTGAGGCCTGGTGTGTTCATATACTTGTGTGCACACACACAAAGCCAAATCCTACTTCTGTCCCTGCTACTAGCCTCTGCTGGCATTTATGTAGTACAAGTCTGGCCTGTTTTACAATGCAAAACAACGTATATATCCCTCCGCACTGCTAACTCTTGGACTGAGAGCTTAACAGAAACACAGCTTTAACACAGTTAAAATAGACATTTGTGTTAGTTTTGGGGTTTGGCAGGGGTTGGAGGGAGGGTTTACAGGATTTCCTTTGTTTGTTTGTTTGGTTTTGATTAAAAAATAAAAAGAAGATATGGCAAATATTGGTGATGTGATATTCACACCAAAGGAAAGATGTAACTTTCGCCTAACAATTTACAGATGCAGTGTTCAGCTCTACAGACAAACAGGATCACGTACATTAAGCAAATTGGATCATTACTCACAATAACTACCACTCCAATTTGTAGGTTATCTCATGAGTAGATGGTAACAGGCCAAAAAAAAAAAAACAAAAAAAAACACCACAAAAGCCTCACAAAACCCAAATATGTTTTACCTCAGCTAATCTCTTACACAATAAACTGATATTATGTCACCATTACTTAGAGGAATTTCAATCACAGACATCACATTACAGAGAGCAAAGTATAAAGGTTTTGAATGCTGTGGTTGTTCAGAAGAAACCTAGAGCCTCCCTTTTCCCTTCACAGGCAACAATTAATTAATTGCAAGAAACCTGGTCATTATGCAAATTAATTCAGTCCTGTGGTTGGTTATTGCAGCAGAGAAGGTTCTCACACTGTCCACATGAGTTCCCAAAAATAGCCACTAGCATCTGCTCTGTGCAGCCTACCCCAACAACTTTCCTTTTACTATTTGTTTCAGAAAGAGTCTTTCAATAAATTTATGGTTCCTGACACCAGAATTTCTAAAGGAGTAAAGCAATACCATTGTTAACAAGACCTCTTTGGCAAAGGCAAATAACTTTTCTGGTAACACTTATCTACAGTTTGTAAGATGACTTGCTGGACAAATTAACTAGTCTAGTTAATTTACTTCATATTAACTACTCTGATCTGCACTGCACATCTACACACAAATTCCTCTACTGTGTAGTTATGCCTTATATATTTAAGATATATAACTTAATTATAATCTTTTAATCATTCTAGTTAGTTATTTTAATACAAAATCTGTCCTAATGTTTAATAAAGCTCATTCTTCCACTTCTAAATTAGTTTGCCATTTCTATTTTAACATCTGGGGCTGTGCAACATCATATCTAGTTAAATTTTAACAAGGCAACTACCTCCTTCAGCAGGAAGAGCGTGCATTTCTTATCCAGAGGCAAAAAGCTATGCAATTTGAGTATTGCTTGGATAGAGAAAGACGATAAATGTAATATCTTCAGCTATTTTGGCCAGTAAACTGCTAGTATTATAAAAAGTTTGGCCACAACACAACAAAGAAGGAAGTTTCAAATAACTAACAAATTATTTGGTTTACTTTCTCTTTTGGTTTTTGTGTTTTAAAGTGTTTAAGTGTGTGCATTTTCTACTTTGTATACACATAACTGTAAAATAAGTTAGAGGAATGTCTTCTAGTTTCATAATTCACTCCTAACTCAGCCAACATCATGTAGACAAATATGTCCAAAACTGGAAGGTTTTAAAACCCTCTCTAACTTGTTTAAATAAAGCTTGTTTGCTTTATTTATAGAGAATTTTTATAAGGAAACACGTTTAAAATATTCTTACATACATCAAAATAACATTGACGTGGGAATTTGGGACATTCAAAGGTGAGTACTAACCATAAAAAAAAAAAAAACAAACCAAACCCTAGAAGCATGACAATATAAAATTTAGTCAGTGCCCTCCATATATAGTTCAACTGAACATTGCCTGCTTCTCTGGATAAACGAAATTACCACCAGTTGCTGAGTTTTGGGTGTTGTGGCATCAGCAAAATAAAGATAGTGGGTAAGTAAGACTAGTACTGGAGAAAATGCTTTGCTCATCTACTCTGTTTAAAACCTTAGTTCCAGCTGTCCCAAAGAACTGAAGGATATTTCTGTTAAAAAGATGAAGCTGTAGCAATAAAAGATGCCACAAAAGAAACTCTTGATTATTCTGAAATATTAGCTAGGAGGTGGATGGAGTAGGTATATTTTGGTTTAATGTCTATTGAAAACTTTAAGAGAAAATACAATGACAACTTAAAAAAAAAATCCATACTTTACTCACACTTAATTTGGTTTTGTTGTTGGGGTGGGGTTTTCTGTGTTGTTTTGGTGGTGGTGGTTTGTTGGTTTGGGTTTTTTTTTATTATTTTAAAATAAAACAGTATTATTTACTGAAGCAACAACTACCACTCATGAAGGCTAAGGTCAATGATGTAACAAGACTTAGACATTCTCCCACTTCAAGGATAGTCTTAATATATGATCCTTTCAAAGTATAGCTATTGTTGCCCTGAATGTAAAACACAGCTTTGGACAAACAGCCTCAGAATAAGACTCTATCTTAATAATAAAAATAACTGGGATTAGAATGCACCCTCAAATTTTAGCAGTGCAGAACCTTGTAGCACATTTTGAATTGTGAGATGACATAGTCTTAGAAGTAACATTCCAGTTCTATGACTTCCTTAACACACACTGTGCCCTGCAAGAAACAAATGTGACTACACACGCGCTAATTAAATACTTATAGTAAGTAAAAACTATGTGTCATCACAAAAGCAGTTTGCGTTTTGTTAAGATAAAATTCTCTTCTAAGTCTCTAAGTAGAAATCAGCCTCAAGGAGACAAGATAGTTAAACTCCCACATTATTATAGCTGAATAACTAGCCTTACATAGTCCTTTAAAACATAATTAGATACAGAAGCTGAAGTATTCATTAGCTCAAATAAGGTGATGATGCAATTCCCAAAAATCAAGAGAAGAAAGATCATGGAAATAAACAAGAAATATTTTAAATTGTGCTCTTTCTTTCACTTCTGCCTCCTCATTAGTATGGGATTGACGCTCTTTCCTCCAGCAGCAGGAGCCAAGCTCCCAAGTAAGTGGCACACTTTGTTCTATGTTCTTTCAGGATATGGAATTCCTTTCCTTGTATCCTCTAAAAAAGAGTTAAAACTCTCATCCTGACTCTCTTTGGCTGTATGAGAGAATTTCCAGCCGAACTCACATTACTAAGTGCCATAGGGTTACAAGTGACCCAATCATGTGTAAATGATCAGAACATGAGAAGAGAAGGAACGGTCTGATCAAGAGCAAAATTTATGTGCACTTACTCCCAGAATTCCATCACTGGAGAAGTGGCATTTTGTAAAGAGACTTGACTGCAGTTGCTCATATTAAGTTTTTGAAATTCCACACAGTTTTCTATAAAAGAACAAAAAAAAAAAAGTTTGCTGTATCAATATGTAAGTACATTTCTCATTGAGCATCTTCCAATTTATGCATATTGCAAAGCCACCATACTGTAACACAATTCCTCAATGTGGTTAAAGGATTTCTGGGTACACTAAAACATCAGAGCTACTACTTCTGCAAAATTATTTTGATCACCAGACCATAAGGTTGGCCCAGAAAAACACCCGTGCAGCATGCTACCTTCTCCTCTGACACTTTCCAAAGGTACAGTTGCAATGGCAAGGGCTACTAAAACATCTGATACCAAAGAAAGATGCTTTGGGAAACTGAGGCAGTTGATTGGGAGTTACAACATACTTCTACTCCAGCTGCCGGTTTGATGGGCAGTGCCAACACGTGGCTTATGAAACACTGCCAGCAACAAGTTTCCACTTTGCCTTAACATGGCAAGTGAAAGTCACTCTGGCTTGTTATCTCCCATATGGAGAAAGGAAATTAAAGCACCTCAGCATTGCTAAGTTGACATTTACTATTTGAATAGTAATCAACATTGCAAAGATCTTTTGCAGGGTTGCCAAAATTTGTACAGAAGCCTTCCACATTTATGGGGCCTATGACCAATTCCCTGACAATCTAAACTGCAAGATTTCACAGCTTTAGGTGTGCTCAGCAAACACAATGATAACCAATTAATAAAAACCATTAGAGTACAATTGGTACATGATTGGAAATTGAACAAATACAAGGCATAAATGCAAAACCTTTAGGAACCTGGAAATAAGGGTATTGATATTTATTCCTCCCCATGGATGTTTGTGATCCTCAAAAGCAATAGGTAGAGCACTACAGGCAAAAGTATCAGTGAGAGGACAGATGCAGAGCCCTATACTGCAAACTCTTATGAACACACACCTCATCTTTCATGTAAGCATTGTCCCTCAACATCTGCCATTTAAAAGACTTAATCCAAAATTCTACATTTAATATTTTCCTCTCCTTATTTCAGAGTGAAAGAGCAAGACTGTAACCTGTCATCAGCTCTTCAGTAGAATTCACTTTCTGTATTCAGGGATAATAGACATGATTGCAAATGGGAGTCTGAGGATTTAGTCAGAATATCCTATAGAATTAACAAAACTCAAAGTGTTCTGCTCTCTGGCATTACATTCTGCAGGAAAAATTGCTTACACAATGACTGAAACCAAAAGAGGTATGACTAAATCTTCAGTATTGGTGGTGACATGATTGGCCCATTTCCACAGACTTTTCTACCAGAATAATTTTGTTCCTGACATTTTAATACATGAATCAATTATTTGGAAGCATTTTATAGCAAGAAGGTCTGCTGTAGTCATACCTGTATTCCATTCATGCCCACAGGTGGCCCAAGGAAGCTCTGTAGTAAAGCAGTTAAACAAGTAGAAGATAGCCCATGCTAAAATGATGATGTAATACACATTTAGATGTGCTTCTATAACTTGGGTAGCGTATCCAATGCCTAGAGGAAAAAAAAAAAACCAAAAAACAAACCAACCCAGGGGACAAGAGAAAATGCTTACTTTTCTGGTAATTTAAAAACAAATGCTTACTACTTCAAGTATGTCTTTACTTCAATTCTGAAACAATTTATTTACTTCAAATTTAACATGCTCTTTTGCAGTAGAACACAGAACTGGATGTTACCTTCAAATAGAGGGCAAACTTTCCTCCAGCATGTAATGCCTCCTTCACTAGTAAACTGTCCCAAGGCTGTCTCCAAGAAAAATACTGGTATTCCACAGCAAATAAAAAACACCACATATGGTATAAGGAAGGCACCTGCAAGAAAACATTGGGCAGGTATTGGTTTTAATGAACACAGTTCCTTGACAGTATAATGAGAAATTGGTTTTCTTAAGAGAAAGATTGCTTACTAGCCACCTCTCAGGTGTTGTGCTGAAAGTGCAGGAAGCATTTATTCCTGGCCCCAAACCTGTAAGCCAGTGTCATGGACTAAACGAAAGAACAAAGTGCCCTCACTACAGACTGAATTTTGTCATGTTTCTCTCAAACACAGAAAAGACCACGGTTCTGCTCTGATCATCACTAGTCAGTCTACACTGTCTTCTCTTCCTTGCTTTACTCAGGAAAGTGAGGATGAAGAAGTATAATAGAAAGTACATCCACAAAGTCCTTTGTATAAAGATAAGTCTGATGATAAGAATCATGAAAAGGGAATGACAAAATAAACTTTAGGGCTATGCGCAAGAACAGGAAAGCAGGTTTGCCTTATCAGTTAGAAATATTAATGTGAATTTCTAGGAAATAACAAAGCATCAACGTTTTTGTCAGATGCTGACAGTAAACTCCAGTATGGATAATGAATAGTACAATTCAATGCTGAAGCATTGCATACAACAACAAACTTTTCTTATTGATTAACACTGAAGTATTGTGTTGTTTTAATGATTGATCCTGTTACTAGATAAAACACCTGAAGAACATGGCTGTGAAGCGTGCTGAAGCAAAGAACTGGGAGAAGATATGCATGTTAGGCATAATGTCACTTGTGGATAATGTGGATTTTAGGTATTCTCTTTAGAATTGAACCTAAATGATTAACCCCCCGCACCCACCCACCCCAACAAATGTCATCTTTTGGCTATGTAGAGAATCCATTAACAAATAAGGCAAAAAGAATTTTTTTCCTTATTCCCAAGTACTCAGACTTTCTGATAAAGTCAAAGGATGACATAGAAAGCAAGTGACTATGTTGGTTGACTGAAACAATGAAAGAAGGAAATACTGAGAAGGAAGCATAAAATAACTGATTTTGCCATTTTTTTACTTTCACCAAAGGTTTTACTGGTTTAACCAAGCAGACAAGTGCTTATCTGAAACTGTACTAAAATCACAGAGCTTTAACTGTCTAATTAAGTTATGAAAACAAAGGTTAGTACCACATACATAGTGTGTAGTATCCAGGCCACAAGACTAATTAATATAATTTACAGTTCCCAGTAAATGATGAAAGCATCCCACTATTCATTCCATTTCAGATCAGCACACTGTGCTTTCAGAAGACGCAGCACATCAAGAGAGATCCCTTCATGAGTAGTCTCTTCCCTCAACCAGGTAATTTGCCTATAGCTCAGCTGCATCTCAAGCAGTACATGCAGGTTGCACAAAGGATGGAATCCTTGCATCTCAGACATGGTTTCACCATGTAATTTATTGTGCACATGGTTTGAGCAGTATCAAATCCAGCTTGGCCCACTCATATGTGTGGTGGTAGTAAGTTTAATGTGTCAACTTATTGAAATTGATATTATTAGCTTTGACTCTACTATTCCAATACACCAGGTTTACATCCTGAAAATGAGAGGCCATCAGGTTTCCCAGCTTGCAACAGATCATATTCCAAGAAATATCTAATTCTAAATATACAAAAAAATAGATTTTCCTGAAACCCACACTAAATATCTGTAAGAACAAACAAAAATAACAGAAGCTTATGCCTACTCTACCTGTTACAACTCAGAGTAATCACCAGAGTCAGGTCAGACCTCAGAAGTTCCCTACTAACTCCTTCTAGATCCATTCTGTATCTAGCAAGTTGTTTCATAGCTATCTGATATATCTTACCATTGTCTTCACCTACCACTCACTGAGTAGTTTTCAGTATTTACATCTGATGCATCAAACAAGTCCAGCTTTGGTCTAATTCCAGTAGGGCATTCCAGAGAGTTACGAAAACACAGGTCATAGACCAAGCCCTCATTGAATAAAATCAAAGTCAATGGCAAATTTCCCCTGGCCCAGAACATGGTCAATTAGTCCATACATTAATTCTGCTCTTAAAGAAGAGAGTGGTGTTTAAGAATGATATTTCAGTAATTACTTTTTCACCAAATCACCCACAAATATGGTTAGAATTTTTTCTATCTGATGTATAGCCTTAAAAATGATAGCATCACATTTTGACAAGCCAATGTACAGACACAACTGGGCATATAGAGGCTACTGTATGAATACCCAAAGCTTCATCATATAAAGAAATATGCTATCTTCTCCTCTGCCAAAACTTCTCTGGGAAAACCTTGACAATCAACAAGAAACTGTTGTGCATACAAATATTTATGGAATAACAGCAGTGCTTGCTAGTCTGAAAATAGGTGAATTCTCATCATCTTAGTTTTGCCAAAGTACAGATGTATAAAGAAAGGAACAGCAAGCCCTATGCCCATCTTTCACAGTAACATTAGCCTTATATTAAGAGCAGACAAAATGGGCCAAACCTATTCCTGAGTTCAGACAACTGTGTCTAGTTTTGGAGGGGCAAGGGAAAGAAAATTGGCACAGTACTGATGGCAAACAAACCTGTCACAGATCAGATCTTTGCACATCAGCCACTGAACACACGATTTTTAACCCAGCCTACATGCTTACGCTAACACGGATTCCTTGTTGCTTTACAAGTCACAGCTGATGTGCTTATTCTTAACTGTCACATCTTACATAGTCTACACTGAACTGTAACCAATAGACATCATATTATACTTTGGTAGAAGTTAACTCTGTTCTTCCCTCTCTCAGCTAACATTCTTATTCTTAATTACATAAGGTTTGCTCTCTTCTTTGAGTAACAGGCAGCTTTTACATCTTCCCCTACCCTACTGTAGTGATCTAGCAAACAATGATTTTAAAAAGTTATAATTGATTTAAAGAAATTTTCATCTGACAAATGAAAAAGTAAACTTTGTAGCATTATCAAAACAAATATCCATCCACTCCAGATTATACTCTTGTGAAAAACTGTGACGTCAGACAAACTTATTTAAGCATGCTTGGGTCTGTGTTCAATTGCAGAAGAGAACATCCAGCGTACTGCTAGAACTGAACACTGGCTTCTAATGCGTTAAAAATCTTACAGAATAAAACATGTAAACATACTAACAGAAAAGAAACTTGTGAAAGTAAACCAGGAAATATTTGGGGATGAAAAGGAAACAAAAATTTAACTATTTCATTCTTAACTATCAGATGTTTTATGCTTCCTGAATACCTGTCTGTACCTAGTGCAAGAAATCACTGTAAAACATTCTAATCTGCTTATTTCCCACATGTGTATGGTGAGCTGTAAATCAGCATATGATACCATCTTACCTCCTCCATTCTTGTAGCAAAGATATGGGAATCTCCACACATTTCCCAACCCAATAATCTCCCCTGCCACAGAAAGCACAAATTCAACCTTATTGTTCCAGTGACCCCTTTCATGAACTTTCTTATCATTGCTGTGGACGAGGTTGGTACTTGAGGCTTCTGGGTCCAAAGCATCTTCTGGCTTGCCGTTAATTATAGGAATAGTCTTTTCAGCTGTCATGACTGTTCAGCCTAGGGAAGAACAAAAGGAAAACGTACAGCTATGATTTTACTTTTTAAGTCACTTGTCGATATCCTTCTATGACTGAAGCAAGTCCTTTAGCATATCTTTTTATTACCTACATAAACTTGCAAACTTTAAAGTCAAGGACGCAACTGTGTAAGGCTAGAGAAGTTGTAAAGAAGGAAACAAGGAAAAGGAAGGAAGGGGGGGAGGGGAAGAAAAAAGACAAAACCTTGTGTACTAGGAAAGGAAAAGATTTCTAAGTGGAGACAGACAACTCAGTAGTAACATACCGTTTTAAGGCACAGTTAGTGAAGGCTTTCAAAAATCCCTCCCTAAACAAGGATCCCAACTTCCCTAACCTACCAGAGGACAGAGATCTCCCACACCTTTCAGGCACACAACTGACAACAGAGATGTGGAGAAGGGGGCCAGAATGGTTCTGGCCTGCCTGGAGGAGTAGGGGAGCTCTCAGAGTACTCACCCAGGGCTCTGCCTGTGCCTGCGTGGCTGGCGAGGGGCAGGTCTCTAGCTGAGTGCCCGGCTCGGAGCAGACCCCGCGGGCTGCAACTCTCCGCTGTGCTGCACGGAAGGCACGGGGCAGGGCGCCCCGAGGCAGAGGCGGGCAGGGGAGGCGGAGATAGAACGAGCAGCCGTAGGATAGCGAGCAACGGGGAGCCTCGTCCTGCTCTGCGGCTGCTGCCCGGCCAGCCGGCACGGATGAGATGGGATAGGATGGATGCTCCCCGCGCTCTGAAGCCGGAATTTGCAAATGCTGAGCCTTCCCTGGAGCGATGGTATAACACCCGCCTCCCCCCTCCGCCCACCTCAGGCTGTCCCGCCAGCTCCCCCCATCCCCTCCTTCTCTTCCTCCTCCTCCACCCGCATCACCATCCGAGCATCCCCAGCCCCTCGCTCCCTCGCCCGGCGCTAAGCAACCGGGTCTGAGCACCGGGCGGCACCCGGCCCCGCTCTTTGCATCCCCTCAGCTCTCCGCTCTGTGAGGGGGAAGCGACCTGCCTGCGACAGGCCTTCGGCGGCGGAGCAGTGGCTGCGCACCTGCCGCCCGCCTCACTGCAGTGCCCGGCCCCGCCGCCGCCCTGCCCGCCGGTTCCCCCGCGCCTGCCGCCCACCGGGCAGCCGGGGGCTGGGCTCCTGGTGTGGCAGCCTCCAATTCAGGCTTGGCAGGTTAATAAATAAATAAATAAATAAATTTTAAAAAAAATGTGTACCTGCAGAAAGGAAATGGCATTAACTTCAGCTGGAAAAGGAGGGAGAGAAGAGGTGAAAACTGTGGGGGGAACATTTGGAAAGTGTGGAAATAATGTGAGCAGTTCCCAGTTACACTGGGAAACAGGTGAAATGACCTATGTGGAGTTTGCATCCAAGCATCCAAGCTAAGTCTGAAACAGAAATAGGAACAGGAAAAATAGCACAAACTGTTTTGCTCCAGGTTGAATTCTCTAATTATTGAATTTTCTGATTTTTTTTTTTTTTTTTTTTTTTTTTTTGCTTTTGGTAGGTCAGTTATTTCCACCCCTTGTTTCTCAACCCAAACTAAATACCTCTTCCATTATTCATCTCTGCAGCGTCTCCTTGGCAAACAGCAAGGCTCAGCTCAGGTTTTAGCTTCGAGTCTTCTCTGGGATCCAAACTCTCTGTCACAGCTGCGATCACCACTGTTTTGCTTTGCAGCTACAGGAGATGCACTGTGGAACACTGTCTCTTAATTCCTGGATTACATTTAAGTGCGCAGGAGGATGCTGTCCCAGACATATTATGTGCTTCCATGCAGATTCCTTCCCTCTTGCCCTCCAGCTCCATGGACTTTCACACTGCCAGGAAAACTTACCCGGTGCTTACTCAAGACAATGGAAAGATGCCCACAGATAGATTTTACATTAACTTCAGAACCCTAACCCTGGGCCTTCACAGGCATGCCATGACCAGAGCTGCATTTAGGTTGTCTCATTATGGTTTGTTTGGGTTTGGTTTAAATGCAGCTGGTATTCATTAACTGATGATGGACTAGAGCTTTTTATCCCAACCTGGCTTTGTAGAAACCCAAACCACCTTTGAGGGTTTTTTGCTGCTTTATCCTCCCCATCTTCATCTAGTTTTCAGCAGGGATCAAAACAAGCATTGCAGTTCTGTATTCCAATCAGACTGAGCAGGATCAACAGGATACACTTAAACATCAAAGCTAAAACTGAATTCTCATTTCATTGCTGAGAGCAAGGCTAAAAATGAAGGGATGCTAAGGGAGAGCAAACATATGACTAACGATTCAGTACATGGGAGAGATCAGTCTTCTTCAAATAGACCAATGATACCAAACTGGAGGGGCCTGCTCCAAAGAACAGTATAGTATGACTGGCAGGTACAAAGGGTGTTAAATCACTGATGTCATTAATTCCTGGCAACAAGTGTTTAGTCCACTGCTGTATTCTTGCACTGATTCCCACTCAGTCTCCTAACTACTGAAAGGTTTATGGGAGTAATTGCAAGCTGCTATCTTTGGGAATACTTTACTGAAATTCAGCATAGTTTTTGCAACATAAAACTTCCCAAATATTAAACCAGATTAATAATCCTGGATTTTTAATCTGGTGGAGCCACCTCTCTTAGAATGAAAAAAAAAAAAATCTGTGAATTTCAGGCTACATCTCAGTTCAAGTACTAACCTAGTGTGTCTCATGCTCCTCATCATGAATTCATGCCTGCATCTGTCAGTCTGGTAGGACATCCACACGTGACATGCAGTCAGAGCGCAACTCAATAACTGGCATGACAATGAATCTTGCAACATGGCTGCACTGTAAGACAAGAGGCTGACAGTTACCAACACCAGAAGGCTCTTATTAGTAAAAGCAGTATCTACTACTAAAACATCAGTTAATTAACTACAACTTCAGTACATATTGTGTACAAGGGCTCAAGCATCACACACCAAGTAGTCTAGTTCTGTCCAAGCAGATTTCTTCTGCTCTGTCTGCTCTGCTCACCATAATGTAACACCAGCTCTGCCAAAGGATTTGGGATCGTTACCTCCAATCCACTCACCACGAGTAAGTTTCCTGGTCATTCCTCTAAAGTCCTACATTAAAATGATGTAACCTAAAAAAGCAATTCAAGGTCTGCCTTGTTCAGGTTTATCTCCACTTTCCCAAGTAAATCCCAAGGAAACTCCATGCAGAAAGCAGACAGAGGTTGAAGTGGAAACCAAATGTTACTGTCAGCCAAAGAAAGCAGCTATGAAATACCAAATGTTCTAACACTACACTTATTTAACTTTATAAACTAAAATTAAAGAGCATGAGGAACTGACACATAGAGTAAATTGAAAAACAAAAGATCCTCCACAGTGTTCAGTTGTCTGAAAATCTGATTCTTTCATCTTGTGTGCAACAGCCAATATACACACAGCTGAAATATGGATTAACAAAGTTGTGCAAGTTTGGATACTAGGTTGTCACCCTCAAAGCTAGCACACCTCCCTGTGTGTTATATACAATTTCTTACTACCAAACTACAGTTTAAGCACAACCTCCTAACACCTAATTGGTTTACAGCTTCTTCATTTGCAATTAAATTAACGGTAACTACAAAATTGATAGTGCTTGCTCTGACAGGGGTGGGTTTGTAGGTAATGGGCTTTTCAGCCCAAGGAGGTGTGTATTTTAGTATTAGAACGATACGTTAACAAGTAAAGGTCACTCATTATGAACATATGTTGCAATGGGATTATATACTGACAGATTTGCTGATAGAAGTTTCTTCTGTTGACAAGTTCTTGTTTACTTTGATGGGAGCTTTCAGCAGTCTAGACATCATCAATCTGTTGGCTACTCTTCAAGGATATAGTTATTAACAAGGCAGGCATTGTTTAGTCAAAATTAACAACTTAGCACCATAAAGTTCCTGATCTATGGTTCTTCTTAGAAGACCAATGCAGTATATTTAACACTAACTTTAACAGTGTCACTATAGCCTAGGCATCTAATCAAATTGGATAGCAATTCTGCCAGGATGTTGCAATAGATGACCCAGATGTACTGAGGAATACACACTGTACCCAATCATCTTTGGTTACTGCAAGAATCCATCTTCAGTCTGTTTTTCCATTTATTCTGTTCTGGGACTTCTAGCTGAGCCATACTTTCGAGACAAATACACTGAGTATTAGGACACACCAACACGTGGAGAATTAACTCTCACGGCTCTTGTCCTAAGGTGCCCAACCTCTGCACAATTCAGGAGGCAGGTAAAGAAAACTGTATGATACAGTTGCACATTTTGCTTATCACACTTCAGTTGTACACTTCCCCTGGAAATTGGAATGCTTTATTTATCTTGCCTTTTGGATCCTTGTTAGGATGCCTCGGGTTTTTTGTAGCACTACAGCTACATGAAAGTAAAATCTCTACCACGATGCATAACATTTTAGCTTACTTATGTGCCTCTAAATTTTTTCAAAAGAGGCAATAAAGACCTGTCCAAAAATTAGGATTAAAGCTACCATGAATAGAGCTAGTTTCCTAATAGAGAGATCAATGCAACATTCACACAAGTATGAGCAAAAGTCATGTTATATAGTTTTGTAAATGAAAAGTCTTGGGCTTAGCTCCATTTCTACTTTTTAAACCCCTGTAACTCTGCAGATTCCTGTGTTGTTTCAACAATATAGAACCCCATGCCAACATAATTGAAGGAAGGGGGAAACAACAATCCTCTCCAGATTTAAAAGCTTTAGTTTAGATTTGATATAAACAAAATCCGCAGAAGCCTTCTGTAAAGATTTCACAAAGTTAAACTCTTTGTGAATAAATAGCTACACAAAAGAAAGAAATATGAAAAGTATTTTGTTAGTGATAGTGATCTAACAGAATGTTTTGGATCAAAAGCCTGAGATTGTAAAGCAATTTGTGAACAAGACACCTTTAGCTATGCTATTGCAGTCCTGACTTAAGTGAAAAAGCAGTGGGCTGTCTGATATGTGCCTAAGCAGTTTTCTGCAATGGGGAATATAAAAGATTTGCTTGCTGCAAATGATAACTTTAAGTTTAGCAACAACTGATTGTTCAGTTTCTGTTTAGAAAGGCTTAACCTCTGTCATCATAGATCTTGCTCAGATTTATTGCCTGTGCTTCACAATGGTTGAGATTCTGAATTTAGAGTTTAAGAGTGGTGTAAAACCCACTTTTTCTTCTGTTGATGTTGCATCAAGGGCCTTCTCTTGTCCCTTGATGCCAGTCTGAGATTCATGTTTTCTTTCTGTTACTCACATTTTATCTTCTAGACCATCTTACTTTCTAAACAGGAGCAGGTAATACATTCAACAAGGATTCTCTGCTACAGAGAGTGTATTGATATGTCTTCCTCTTTCACAGAATGGTGGGAGTTGGAAGGGACCTCTGAAGATCACCCAGTTCAATCCCCCTGCCACAACATGGTCACCCACAGCAGGTTGCCCAGGGATCATAGTGCCCAGGCAGATTTGAAATCTCTCCAGAAACAGAGATGTCACAACCTCTCTGTGCATCCTGGTCCAAGGCTCTGACACACTCACAGAAAAGAAGCTTTTCCTTTGGATCACCTCAGAAGCATCTTGCTGTGACAGGGTTAACCTCAATTCCCTTACAGGTCCATCAGTGCCTTTTGTCAGACAGACTTTTCTGACAGTTATTTGGTGACTGCTTGTATTTTCCTGTGTGACAAAGGAGATCTAACATCTCATGAAAATGGTACACATCATGGGTTCTTCAAGTTGCCACAAAAAAGTATCATTCCCATTGTAGTTTGTGAGGACACCTCATTGCCAATACGGCCAATAGTACCTTGAGCTTCCTAAACTTGAGTTTTACAGACAGAGAGCACGTGGTGGAAACCTCCAACAGTGAGGCATATACACAACCTCCAAGAGTTAGTATTCATCCATCCAAATTGAACAGAGACCCTTTCTGCATCATGTCAAAGTCTTATCTGCTGACTTCTACTTTTAGAGCAGAAAGAAAAGCAAACAATATACAATAAGTTATTTTTATGAAAGAAAAAAAACTCTCATGCCTCTGACTGCAAACCTTGAGGGACTGTACTTCTGAATAAGAAAACATGAAGCATATTTCTATATACTGATAAAAAAATAACAATCCACCAGTTGTTTAGCAAAGGCATGCAGACAAAAGTGTTCAACAAGACAGAGAGAGAGTAAAACGTACTATTTTTCTGTGAAGAGAGGAAAACACCTATCCACAGAAGTGGCAGTACTAAAAGAGAAGATACCTATGGAATGATATTTTAATGTGACTAAACAAGTGGGACCAAATAAAAGAAACGTCAAAAAGAGATCTCAGGAGAATTCTATACATAACACCACAACTGCGTTATCACTAGCAATTACCAGTCAATTATTCTTCCAGGTCAGAAACTGACCTTGCAGTCTTCATACAGCTATGAACATAATCAGTATGCCCAAGTCATCACTGAAAGGGGCTATAACCTGGAAAAGGAATGAACTGAGGCCCAGAGCCTATGGATACATTTTCAACTACAGTAAGATTTTAGAATTTGTATTGTTAAAGGCACTCAGTGAACATTAAAATAAAGCCAGAATTAAATTCAGATTGTAGATGTTGTCTGCAAGCATCTAAACTCTTATCTTATCCCAGACATTCATTCTTGCTGCAAAAGAAAGAAAAGTAGGGTAGTTGCATTGTGCACTGTATGCTTCAGGTTATTGTGGAGAGACTACAAACAGCCTCAAAGTTCAAAGAATTTAACAACTCTACACCTCAGGTGGAAAGATCCAACTTGGCAGGTTCCCTAGGTAGTGGTCCCATTGCAGCTCGTTGTATGAGCAGCCCATGTAGTCAGGCTTTGTGTTAGCCTGTGAGTTTCATAAAATTTAGCATGGCTTTTAGACATTAGACTGAGGCTACAGAACAGTAATTCAAAAAACATTTTCCAGCTTACAGATCACTAGTTAAACGAACATGGAAATGTAAATATTGATATTATCTGTCTTTATATATATGTTTTTAAATGTACATGTCAAGGAGCAGAAACATTTCTTGATGAAAATTAATTTCTCTTGTTCTTATTCAACAGCTTAGTATGCTCATCTCTAACATTTCCTTACTGTATTGGTTTGGGCTGAAATAGAATTAAGTTTTCTTCATAGCAGCAGGTATGGAGCTGTGCTTTGGATTTGTGATCAAAACATGATACTCTTGCTATTACTGACTCATGATAGCATAGCATCAAGACCTTTTCTATCTTCCATGCTGCCCCAGCAGCAAGTAGGCAGGAAGTTGGGAAGAGACACTCCAACCCAGCAAGGGGATATTCCATACTATACACCACCATGCTATGTGATAAAAACTGAGGAGAAGAGGGAGGAAGGAAGGACAAACTATTGAGTTATGGCATTTGTCTTTCAAGTAACAGTCACACACCGTGAAGTCCTGATTTCCTAGAAATGGATAAACATTTACCTACTGATGGGCAACAGTGAATGAATTCCTTATTTTGCTTTGCTTGCATATGCAGGTTTGCTTTGCCAATTAAACTGTCTTTATCTCAACCCACTACACTTCTACCCTTCTGATTCTCTCTCCTGCACCTGATGGGGAGAGAGCAGTCAGATATATGGGGTTGAGCTGCCTCCTGGGGTTAAACCTCAACACCTACCAAGAAGAGAAAGACCAGTGCTCAATCGTGAACACTGAATGAAGTGTCTAATTGTCCTTCACAAACATGGTAACCCATGCAATACTCATCTTGAGTAAAGGGTGGCAGCAACACCGCACACAGTCTGCCAAACGTAGTTATAAAATACATCAGCATGAACTGCAAATTATCGTAAGAAATGCCATCCAAAGGATGTGAATGAAGGAGTGGTTTGATTTATCTCAAATAAGAAAAAAGCTCCAAATGACAGGTCAACCCATAATGAAGATGACTTACTTTTGTCCATATTACAAAATAATACAAAATACATATGACAAGTTATCTCCAAAATTCTGTAAAACTCAACCACACGTTTTATTTTTAGTATCGTCTGTCACTGAAAATGGAGAGCAGCATCAAAATATTGCTTCAAACTTAAAACAAACAAACAAACCAACCAACCCCCGAGGTGTCTTTTGTACTTGGAATGTTGTCATTATGGAATTCTTCTTGGCTGAAGCTGCATGTTAGTAAACCAAAGTAATTGTTGATCAGCTTTTATCAAACACATATTCAGTATTTGTCTATATTTTAGCACTGTGAACACTTAAGCTCTGGAACATCCAGAGTTTTAGAGAAAGTAGCATGTGTTAAGTTCTCTAAAGCAGGCTTAGTATATTCAACACAGACACTGTGTTACTGCAGCTGTTCTATCACATAAATTACATATGACAACTTGGGCTAACTCAGCAAACAACCCTTTTTTGAGCTGTCTGCTGGCACACTGCTGATTAACAATTAATTACCTTCAACAAGACTCCTGCAGAGCAGATGATGTGATACTGCAGATGTTTCAGCCAAGTTGCATTTCTGTGCTCTGTTGAAAAGTACCTGGAGAATTTTTACTGTGTTGCTTTTTGTCATTGTATTTTCTGTCAAAAAATATTCATTTCATTAGTTCTTTATAGTTTTTTTTAAAGATACTGCACTACCTGTGCATCAAAGAAGCTCCTCTTACTAAAATATTTTATTTAGAGTGGAGAAAAAAATTAGCTATTGATGGACATCAATCCAACACCTGTAGACTTATCCTCTGTGATTGAATCAAAATGGAACTAAGCTGGTAGACCAGAAAAAAGGCATTATAAAACCTCACCTCACTATGGCCAGCAGTAGCAACATCTCAGTGTTCTAAGAGACAAACTACAGAATACACTCAAATGTTATGATATGTACTTACTAAGAATTACAGATCTGTGATAGTCCTGATACAAGGACATTGTCTTTCACAGCTAAAAGAGGGAATAGCTGTTGATGTAGACTAATACACTGGAAAGGCACATGGAGATGATACAAGAGTACCAGAATACACATAATTTTATCTCTGCTAGAAAATTATTTTCCCCAATGACTTGTTAGAAATGAGAAAAGAAAATCAATGCCAGAAGAACATTACAGCAAGAAGGCATACATCACATTTATGATTGCAGATCTCTGTGTCTAGAGGAATGAAGAGCAGTAGGTAGATTCCCACTTAGCTGGGATGATGCTGGGTATGGTTGGATGGCAAGAGAAGATACGTACGAATTGCTGTGGGTGGCATTTCTTCGGGTGTTACAATGCAGATGTAAAAGAGAAAGAGAGCAGATAGCTTCTTTCCATTTAAAACTTTACAGAAACTTTTAAGAAAGCCATGAGTGTTATTTTAGCATGACGCTTAAAGTAGAGGTGTGAGGAATATTATTTAGAAGATGCAAAATATTTCTAAATAATTACTACTTCATCTCATCCTCTATTCTTATCCTATTTGCAGGATAGATGAAACTGATGCTGTTTGACTACACTAAAAAGAGAAGCTTAAAATACACTTGCCTCAATCTTTTCCAAATGTCTGACACTGGGCAGAACCATACTACCAGAAGCACTGAGCCACAAAAAACCTAGTGCATGAGAGAAGACAATGTTTTTAAGAAGGCTATTTTATGCAGAACTTGTGCCAAAGACTTATGTCTGACTTCCTCAGCTTCCTAGTATATATAGAATGTCATAAGCAACATACACAGAGAGCAGAGAGGGGACATCTCATGTTCTCTGAGACATGTAGTACTTCTGACTCTAGAACAGGAGCAACAATGAGCAGTGTGGCTCATTTCTCTTTGCAGCCTGTAGCAGGAAAGCTGCTAGTAGAACTGCTCAGTGGAAAGAAATAACTAATTGGTACTCTGTATTCCACCACCATGCTTTAGTTTAGGCACAATTATCTGGTGAATGTAATCCCCAAAGTAGCATCTTATTTCTTAAAGTCCTTCTCTAAATTGATTTTCACAGAAATCACAGAGCCAAATGGACCTCTATTCATTTTTTTCATGACAGCTCTTGCACTCTGAAAGCCCAGAAAAGCACAACAGTACCTATCACTATTTGCAAGGTATCCAAGCTACAAATATAACCCTGATGTAACAAAAGGGGCTGAATCCTCACTGAGGCTACCTGCATGTTTTACTACCTTTTGAGAAGCAGTTGTTAGGATGACATTGTCCAGTAGATGATACTGTGATGAACATAGTTGAACAGACCATTGCAGGAAATGTTACACGCTGTTGGAAGGGAGAGTAATGGGTCATTGATTTCTAGAGTGAGACAGCAATGTAAATGGTTAGAGTGAAATAAAGATTTCTTCTGATTTATTAAAACCAGGAAATCTTTGAAAATTGGAATGTCACGTTATGGGCTTTTTAAATGCTTAACATTAAAAAGGTCAAAAATTTGGAATTTCATCTGATGCAGAAAGGACTAATGCCTGGCTAGTTTGTAATCAATCCTAGACTGCAATATAATTCTGT
Organism: Indicator indicator; assembly: GCF_027791375.1. Classification (NCBI taxonomy): domain Eukaryota; kingdom Metazoa; phylum Chordata; class Aves; order Piciformes; family Indicatoridae; genus Indicator; species Indicator indicator. The sequence goes on along the minus strand of NC_072024.1, from coordinate 20,909,989 downwards.
ACATTTCAGTCAAATCATGTCCTGAATTAATTTGTTCCAATATCTGTAAGAATAAAACAAACAAATGAACAAACATTTCTTTTCTGTAGGAAAAATTCCTTATGCTGAAGAATGCTAGGCATCAATTTAAAAACCAATCTATTTTTTTTTTTTCTGAATATTGTTTCAGCCATCACTTCCTGATGACTGGAAATATTTAGTTAACTAAAACACAAAGAATACTAACACAACTGTCACCAGCAGCTTAAGGTCTTACAGAGCGTCAATTTCTCTGCTTATCCCACTGGAAAAAAAGGGAGCTTTTCTGATAGAGTCAAGGCATATAAATCAAGATGTCCTAAATTGTAAGAGCATGAGGAACAGTGACATGTTCATAAACAACAGATCTTCGTTAGCCCAGCTATTCACAAGTGTACAATTCTTGAGAGCATCGCTACGTGATTTGCAGTCAGCCTTTTCACCTGCTACTGAAAATAAATATGAGTAGAAAATTGCATACTGAGAAGGAAAACAATTTGATCTGCAGAGATATCTGTAATAACAACCTTTCAACTTTGCTGATTGCAGGAATACACTGTAGGTAAGTACTATGGAAGTTTTGACCAGTGCATCACTAACAAATCTTTCAGCACATTCAACATCTATTGCCTGAAATTAATATATTAATACATAGTTTGCAGATTTGAAGCCTAAAGATAAAGTTTTCAGGAGCTAAGTTTCCAAACTGGTCTTTTCTCTTCTGCTGAAGAGGGTTGGAATATGGCACTTGATTAGTTCTTTGCAGTTTGAAAGTGGTTTGTGCAGCTTAAACAGGATGATTAAAGTGGTTGAGACTAAGGAGATATGGTTCTATATCTCATTACTCTGTATCTGTAAGTGCATTTATCTTTTCAGAAAGTGGGAGTTTCTTTAATTCTTTGCTGAGTTTACATATATAATAGAAAGATACACCTATATAATAGAAAGGTTTTAAATCAGGGAAGGGTTTCTTCTGATGTGTTTTTTTAAAAGAAGCAGTAAGGGTTTGGAGCAGGAAGGAAACCAAAACTTTAACCCTATCCTAGCTGAACCCAGGACTAATTTCAGATCCTTGTTAGTAATAGTAGGAAGGAACTGCATTTCAGATGCTTGTGTTCAATGGGTTTTCAGTTTTAAGTTTATCCATTTTAAGTCTGTTAAAACTTATTAAAGCCTGGAACAAGGAACAGACCAGTGTTCCTCTTCTACAGCTGAGCTAATCAACACTTTGAGACATAGAGTGATGGTTCCACCTACTTTTGATAAAGAGAGAAGTGAGTGCAATATATGGGGTTTTTGTTTTGTTTTGTTTTTCTAATAGAGGCAGAAACAGTTTCCAAAGCAGCTACTTTCTACTGAGCGTGCTTGCATGTTCAACTCAAAGGAACAGCCATGGATGTTCATCTGTTGTATGGCAAATAGTTCTGCAACACAGACCACACCTATTAATCATGGATTTTGTGAACATGAGTTACTATATATATACGCTGAAAGGCACACTGGGTTGTTTCTGGGTTTGGGGGATTTTTGGGGTTTTTTTTTTGCACTGACATTTATTGCGGAACTATGATGCGGACCTAATATCACAACATATTAACCAGTGGAAGGGAAGTGACATTCTCCAGCAAGATTTTAGTTGTGTTGATTGCTACATGAGAGTATTCATGATGTATACTCACGCATACATAATTTATTTAACACATTGGCTTTAGATAATTTCTTGAGTTACTTCTTCCAATGCTACTTCGCTAACAGTATCCTGAAGTTCTAAATCCCCTTTTATGTTTGCAGATCAGAATCCTGGCCAGACACAGAAAACAACCCATCTATGAGTCCATTTGATTAAAACAAAATTTGGCTGCTGCCTAATGGCTTGCTCAGGAAGTGTTTGGATCGCATTAAAATGAAGAGGGCAAAGAAAGTTCCTGAGCTGCATTCAAAATCTGGTGTTAAAGGTCAAAATACCATAGAGAATGGTACCTAATCTGTATAATGGCAGAGCAGAAACTCTCAGGAAACAACTTTTACCAGCTTAAAATTTACCACTGTACTCCTAGCTGAAGCAGATATAAATTAAGTTTTCATATTTACACAAATTAGACATTCATGAATACTTATCCTAAGAAGTGGCAGTAGCTAAATGCAATAAACTTAACACACACTTAAGTTTTTGCTTCATAAGTGGTTTTCCAGACACTTTACTCTTAATAAGAGTGCTTGTTTTACAAGACATTATTCTAACAAAACAAGTATCAGCTCTTGTCAGATAGGCTAAAATAGCAGAAAAACTGTTCAAATCTACAATTTACACTAATCAAACATCTTCCTATTCTGTTCTTGATTGAAAGTTTTACTGCTTTACAACTATGAAGATATTAAAATAATTAACAGCAGCACTAAACCTCCAGTCTCAAATTTTGCTAAAAATAATAAGTATTTAAATCTTCTGTGTTCCAGGAACTAATTTAGATCTTTTAGAAGAAATAGATACACCTTACATCTATGTTTGTATTAAATCCAAAGGGTGACTCTGGTGTGTTCTGCTTATGCTTAGAGGGTTTTGACATCCTCTTACATTTTCAGTCTAAGATATTCTTAAAACACCTTTTCACAAACGATTCCTCACCAATTATTCTTCATCCTATCATATCCATCCCTCCAAATTCTATACAGGAGAACCTCATCCAAACGGAAAGGATTTCTATGCAACCGTAGCATAGAGAGAATCTCACGTAATATTTTCTTGAAGGATTTGGGGGCCTGAGGTCTTTAAAGAGCATCTCCTGATAAAATTCCCTTTCAATCACATAATAGTCTTTCCTTTCTCTCTTCAGATTTTTTTCAGTTCATTGTTCTGAACAAAATAATCGTACTATTATAGAATTATTCACAGATATATTAATGCTTTTAGAGCTTACTTTAATTAAAGAAAAGGGTTTTTTTTGGAAGTATAAGAACATCTAGATCTTTGAAAAAGTTAAAAAGACTGAATTTCAAAAGCTGCATATTATGACCTCTGGAAAAATAGAACCTTTCAAGAGGTGAGTACACAAAACCACTGTTCATGTGTCAGCCTAACAATTTGGCCAGTCAGCTATCAACCCAAATATGACAACCAGTGCAGAGAGCAGTCATCCATTACACCTTCCAAAAAGACATAGGCACTCATTTTCCCAAATTAAAAATCCAAAACCTGAATGGTATCAGATACAGCTTTTCTTTGAACTGATTTATGCCTCTGGGCTATACTTATTTCTGTTACTTAACATTATTTTACACCATTGTATTTCTTCATCGTTTAACATTATGTAATGTGTTATTAAATATTATTTATCATTGAACCCATTTTGCTTCTAAATGTAATCCTTATATTTTTTTCTCCAAAAAGACAAGGAACAATGGGTTCAAACTAGAACATAGAAGATTTCACCTCAACATGAGGAGAAAATTCTTTACAGTGAGGGTGACAGAGCACTGGAACACGCTGTCCAGGGAAATTGTGGAGTCTCCTTCTCTGGAGACTTTCAAAACCCACCTGGATGCATTCCTGTGTGGACTATCCTAAGTGATCCTGCTCTGGCAGGGGGGTTGGACCTGATGATCTCTTGAGGTCCCTTCCAACCTCTGATACACTGTGAGACTGTGACTTAATACACCATACTCCAATCAGGCTGTTTGCAGCACTTTCCAAATGCAGCATGTAACTATTTGTATATGGAGCATTTCTAGCTTCCTATGCTATTCCATACTATTTCTACAAGTGCTTCCTGAAGAATGCAAACATCCTATAAATAGGAAGTCCCTACCTCACCAAGAAAATTTTGCTATGTTTATTTATGTTGTCATCTTGGGAGCACTATGCCTAATCATTGTAAGGAGTGATTCATAGAGCTGAACAAAATCTTGGCAGTCAAAAAAGGAACTAAGCCAACTTGCTTGTTTTCATTACCAGCTATGAACTCACACCAGATGCATGGTGATCTAATAACCCTTTCAAGGGAATCTGCTCAGACAGTAAATTCTGTGCCAAAACTAGGCTGAAGCCAAGTTTTCCAAGATACCAAAACTGAAATAATTTTTAAAACTCACCTAGAGAGGAAAAAAAAATTTAAAAATGTAGAAACAGAATTATAACTTCATCAAGGATGAACAGCATGCAACGATAGATTAGTGAGAGGTTAGCAAGGATGCTCAGGAGAGCAACCTTCCTCACCCGGGTGAACCAGAAGTGCTTCAACATTACTTCCCTGTCACCTTTTTTTGAAGATTCTTGTTAAATCTCACACTGACTCTGGAATCAGCCTAGAAAAAATATTTCAGAACTGTTCTTTCAAAGGTTTATCACCTATAGCTAAATCTTTGTTATGTATTAAATTCATTGGAGTTTAGGGGGGTTGTTTCGTTGGCTTTAGTTTTTGTGTGTGATTTTGTTTGGTTTGATTTTGTCTGGGGGGTTGGTTTGGGCTGGTTTTTTCACTTTTGGTGAGAGAGTTGGGGCAAGGAAGGAGGGGTCGTGTATGTGTGTTTTTAAAAAGCCTCATATTGCCAAATTGTCATGTGTTGACAGAAGGGAAAGGTGTGCTTGTTTTCAAGTGTGTTGTTTGCAGCACTTAATAGCTGTAAAACCAGGTCATATCACTCCTGTTTCCTTGAAAACTGCTTGCTGCAATACTAACAGATATCACAGACTGCTGGTAACGTAGCAGAAGTTACTTGCTACATGCTGCTATTTACCACTACTCCAGCGACAGACCTCTCTAAGCAGTAGCCTTCCTCCATTCCCCTTCTACACTTGAGTGGTCACTGTATTATCTAGAAAATGGGTTTCTCAGCAGGAGGTGTATGACAACAAAATGGGCCCTTGGCTCAGCAACCCAATGTTGTCAGAGCTGAATATCTGGCTGGAACAGGACTTGATATTCCCTTAAAATAAGTTCATTAACTGTTTGACCTTTTCTACTTCCTTGGAAGATAAAAGTATCAATGCAACCCAAACACGGCACTGGACCACCTAGGATGCCTCTACATCCGTTTATAAACAGAGAGGCGTGTAAAAGTAGAAAGCAGGCTCCTCTTGCACGCAGACCAGAAAGCACCCTGCACACAGTGAAACCAGCTAAAAGTCATTAACATTCTCAAACACTTTTCGGGTAGGTACACTGCTACGGAAATACACTGTGTCTGCTCAGCTACAGTACAGTCAGTCCCTTTGCCCAAACATCCCCACCTCCTGCTGAATTCCCAAGCTGAAAACTTGCTTCAATGTTTATCACTTTCACAAGGAACAAAACTGCTGAAAACCAGTCATAATTCTGCTTGTGCTCCAATATTGCACATTTTGTTGCTGCTGTTAATCTTAGTAACAGTCTAGATGGAGCAACCACACATTCATGGATTCCATTAACCAGAGCACAATAATGTCAGACTTGTCAGTTGTTTTATGTTCCTGATAACACACTTCAACACATTTTCAGATCCAATCACCTGACTGATATATGAAGGGAAAAAAGTAGAAGAAGAAATTAGTTTCACCCTGACTGCTCTTTTGAATTACTTATCAAGGGCTTTTCATGAAGACCACCATGAATTTCCCAAGTACTCCAGGAACCAAACTAATCTGTGTCTCATTCTACATAAATCTCACCTTTCCCTTGTAAGTTCACTGTTATTGTTCCCCAAGGTACCACTAACTGCAGCCTCAGGCCTCCAAGGCTTGAACACGTGCCCAGCTTCAAGCATTTAAGAAATCCAAATAACATCTATTAAAAACCTGAAAATCAAAAGTCTCTACTTACATAACGATTACCAACAGGCATGATCTATTCTGAATGCCCACAGATAGCTGTTCCAACTGTGGCCTACAAATCACTGTACTAAAACAAAACAAAAATTAATTTTTACAGGTAGCTAACCTGTGCCATTCTGTTCTCATTTCAAGTTGAGGAAGAGATTATTTCCTTCATCCTGTACCAGATATTAGTGACTAAATATTTACACAACATCAGAAAGACTTCAAAATTTTCTGACATAAAAAAACAAATCCAGTTTTTTAATATGTTAAAATGACAAAGGAATCCTTGAGTTAAAGTTAATTTGCATACAAATATAAAAGTTATGATACATGCTGGCTTTGCAGACTACCACAGCCTAAAGTCTTTGCCCTGTCTGTGGCAAGTTTCTGTTGTGCAAATATTATTGAGAAAAAAGAAGTATATTTTTTAAACCCATACTATTATTGTTTTTAAATGCAATGATAGAGACATAAGCTTATAGCAGAAGTTATGAATTTAGATTTGGACTTTACATTGCAAAACAACTTTGAGAAGAGGTCAGCTGGGTAAAGCTGTAATCTCCTAAAATGCTTTCATCTCCAACGCAAGGGGAGTTCTGCAGCAAATAACATCAATTGTTCAGAACAGTTATAATAGCAATACAATAACAGGGAACAAAATAATGAAAATATGTCTATGTACGAAAAAGTTAGAGAGATCCTAATTCTGCTCCCAGATTGTGCACATAAAATACAAGAAACATATTTAAACTGTCTAGAAAAGAACATATGGTAATTTGTCAACACTGTCAGAGCTGCAATTCTTGGTGGTATCCCTGATGCTATAGGTTTAATTACAAGGAAAGTGGTCAGAGCAGGTAATCAAAGCAGTCATTCTGGATGAATAGCTTACAGACCTAGATCAGGTCTGCTGGTTTGTCCCCAGCTGGCAGGTACTCCCTTCCCAGTCATTTTCTCACTCTTTGCCCAGCAGAATGGATGAGGAAACTGGAAGGGCAAAAGGTAGAAAAACCCCATCACCTTCATAGATTATACAGAGACAGTTTAATGCCTGAAGGAAAACATGAACACCAAACACAAGGGAAAAACAAAGCAGAGGTGCAAATACAGCCACTCAGCACTACCAGCCTGATGCCCAGACAGTCTACAAGCAATGGTTGCTAGAGCAAAAGCATGTTAGTCAGTAAACCAATACTGCTTTGGTTACAAACATGAAACAGGCACCATACAAACTGCTCTGAAGATTAACTCCATCCAAAACAGGTACAGTAAAATAATCAGTACTTTATTCCCATGGCTGTGTAACATATCAAGAAGAAATGAACAGAGGAATGCCTTATATATACACAAAATTTACAGAGCTAAAAACAGTAAGAGTTTCCCCCTAGAACTACAGAAGAGAATGAAGATACCTAACAAACTCACCATCCTATGCAAAAGAAAAACCTTTTCAGAGACCAAATAATTCAAACATCATACTTCTCTAGAGAAATATTTTCTCAGCCATGATGGTATTTCCCTATGAGTAAATGTTTGCTCCTAACCACCACGTATTATATTCCTATATAACCTTGACAAACTTCATTTGCAAGCCAAAGAAATAATGAGCTTCTTCTCAAATGGTTACACTACTCTCAGAAATTACATTTTTAAAAACGCATTTAAACTGACTTCATGATACTATGGTTTATGGATAAATAAAATGCACCTATTTTACCAAAGCAGAGTAAAATTTATTCTTTCAATCAGAAGATGAAATAGGCAGAACAAACTTGCTTCTCAACCATAGAATGACTAGATCAAAGATGTCAAACAAGACCAGCACTCAAAACGTACTTCATGCCTTGCTCATACATATCTTCTAAGGAAGGATAGGAATTTGCACTCTCCACTAATTTTTTTCTGTTTTACTTTCAGTGGAAGCATCTTTTTTTTTTTTTTTTGGCAAACAAAAAAAGGTAAAAAAATGTTACACAAGAAATATGTTAACTCTCACAATACTGGCTAGGTCATAGAATTATAGAGCTGTCGTGGTTGGAAGATTTGTTTGTGGAAGTGGTTTGAGATCATCAAGTCCAACTACTTGCCTAGAGCTCACAATCCCACCACTACTGCTAAACCATTACCACTAAACCATGTCCCTTCGTACCACATGCACATGTCTTTTAAATACCTTCAAGGATGGTGACTCCACCACCTCCCTGGGCAGCCTGGGAACCCTTTCTGTGAAGAAATTTTTCCTAATATCGAATATGAATCTCTCTTGGCACAACTTGAGGCCATTTTCTCATCCTGTCATTTTTTTGTGTACAGGAAGAAACCAACCTCCACCTCACTTCAACATCCTTTGAGGTAACTGTAGAGGATGATGAGGTCTTCCCTTACCCTCCTCTCCTGAAGACTGAACAACCCCAGTTGCATCAGTTGTTCCTCATAAGACTTGTGTTCAAGGCCCCTCACCAGTTTAATTGCTCTTCTTTGGACATGCTCCAGCATTTCAATGTCCTTCTTGTAGTAAGGGCCCCAAAACCAAACACAGGATTCAAAGTGTAGCATCACCAGTGATGAGCAGAGAGGGATAATCATGTCCCTAGACCTGCTGGCCAAACTGTTCCTGATGCAACCCAAGATGAAAGTCAAGCCAGGACAAGGTTGTTCAGGTTTGTTCATCCCTGATAAAAGAAGGTCTAAGGGAGACCTTACTACCACGCACCATGTAGTCATACAGAGTGGCTGCCAAGAGGATGGAGGCTCCCTTTTTACAGGGAGTCAATTGGAAAAGACAAAGGGTAGCAGGTACAATTTAATCCTGGGCAGATTCTGATTGGACTCCAGAAGAAATTATTTTTTTGCAATGAGAACAGTTAGACAGTTTTCCCAAGGGAAATAGTGGAGTCCAAAATATTGGACAGTTTTAAGACTCATGCCACAGTGCTGTGTCATCTCAATTAAACTGCACTATCACCTACAGAGGTTGGACCAGATGATCCTTGGGGTCCATTCCAACTGACATTCTGTGATTCTGTGAAGTGACTACTTTTATTGCTGCATTTGTGAAGCCTGCACATTACCCTATCTAACCTCTTTCTGACAAACAACAGGTTACCCAACATATTACGAAGCAGGCTCATGGGATGCAAAATGCCAAAAAGGCAGACAGGGTATAGGCAGGAAAACAGTAGATTAAAAAACATGTAAGAGTAAAATGCTAGGAAAGAAAGGCTGGCTAAAATCATTACAAAGTGAAACAATGATACTGTCAGATGTATGGCACAGCAGGGAGAAATCCAGGCTATCAACGTGAGACTTTAATGCCCGAAGGGTTTTCTAAAGAACTTAATTAATCCAGTGAGACCAGTTAAATAATCTGCAGCAGAACAAGGACATCAACTAGCAGGTGGAAGCCTTGTGTCCTATTCTACTCACCAACTGGAACTATCTCCAAGATGGTCAGCAGCTAGATCTTCTGTGTCAATGCCCAATGAAAAGAAAGTAGGGCTCAAAGCTCAGGGAAAGCTGTACACAACAGACTGTGTAAGCAGCCGGCACTTTTAGAGATTCATTAAGAATTCTGAAATGGAGTTTGAAAAGGGAAATTCCTGCCCTGGACATTGTGGGTTTGCATATAGAGCAAAGGGGTAAGACCAACAGTAACTGTCAATTAAAGAAAAGATCATTGTTAAAAATCAATATATGACCAAGTCAGTTCGATGCTCCAGGAACCGTTAGTTTCTTCCTGGCAAAATATGTAGGAGGAAAGAATTTTATTTTCTGTAGTCTTCTGGCACATGTACATTGTTAATCTTGCTAATGTGGAACAGGACTTGGGGGCTATTTCCTTCTTAAATCCACACATCTGTTGTCATACTCTCAGCCTATTTTATATTTGAGTAACTTGATGAGGTTTACAAGTAGTTATTCCCTGTCTCAAACTATATGAAACTCAATTCTCCTTAGGAAAATACAGGACCAGTTTTGTACAATAAGAGCCATTTACTCTATTTGTAATTTCATTCCCATGGCTACATTTATCTGCTTAGCTCATGGATAAGATTAATCATGATTACATTAAGTTCTGTTGTGATTTATTTACTTATTTTGTTGATAGTCTTCTCCTTATCAATGTTTAAAGGGTGGGTGTGATGGTTTGAAACTGTCTTTTTAATTTTTCCTTGCAAAGTTCAGAACAGAGAAAGTGAAAGAGTGTAAATAAGTCACTATTGGGTGTAAGAAAGCAAAATAACGATTGTTCTAAACACTTCCATTGGATAGATAGAAATGTTTAAGAACTATTACCCAAAACAAAGTAGGCACTCTGCACATTCTGCGTTCGGCAGTGGGGGCAGTTGCTGGGCTGTCTGGCTGCTGTTTCTTCTTCTCTTCTGGCCGAAGATAACACGTACTGACCTTGGCAGCTAAGTTAACAACTTTCTGCTTAACTAACTCTGCTTTCTGTCCAAGGGAGGTCTGGGGGGGAAGCTCCTGGGAGCGGGAGGCCCCTTTGGGAAGGGTCCCCTTTGGGGGGAAGCAAAGGGAGATCGGTTGTGCTTTTCTGTTGATTGTATATATATTTGCAAATGTTGTGAATTTTGTATATTTGTACATATTCATTGCATTTCTCTGCTTGTAAATACAGCCTTCATTTGCTTCCAGACTGGGCTAGCCTGGTTATTGTCAGTGGGGGAGGAGTTTCAGCTCACACCGACACAGTGGGACTCAAGCAAATGGAGCCAGATTCTACATTAGCATCCAGTGACAGGGCAAAGGGAAATGGAAACAAACTGCAGCACAGAAAATTATACCTAAACATTAAAAAAAAAAAATCTTTGCTGTGAGGATGCTGGAGCCCTGGAGCAGGCTGTCCAGAGAGGTTGTAGAGTCTCTTTCTGTGGAGAGATACCAAACCCAGTTGGACATTGTGATCCTGAGGAACCTGCTCTAGGTGACCCTGCTGTAGCAGGAATGTTGGACCAGATGATCTCAAGAGGTTCCTTCCAACCACCATCATTTTACAGTCCTGAGTTATCAAAATTTATTTTTACACAGCGGAGTAATTTTAGATACATAACAAACCTTAAGAATACACCCAGGTGTGGTTTGTTAGGATACATGTAACAGATGGTATTACATATATTTAAAAAGCTGGAAACAGCGATATGTGGATAAAGTATGCTTAAAGAGGAAATTTTTTTTTTTCCTGAACACAATTGAATGCCACAATTGCTTACTGAGGACTCACCAGGTATTGTGGCTACTAGGACACTGATTTTCCGTGTACCTAGGTAAGAGATATCAAAACAAACATCTTAGAAAAACATAGCTGAGGTGTACTAAGCCAGTTGAGCTGTATATCTGGGTGATGAATACTTCATGAAAGACACTGACCCTTGGCTATCTATAATAGAACACTGTCTGGATCTGCAACATCTGTTAAGCTGCAGGAGAGATTTTTAGTATTTCATCTGCAATTTCACATCACTACAGAAATATTTCCAAATTTTGTTGCTGGCAACAAAGAAAACATAACCAGCATTGTAACGCTCTTTGCAGCCAATGAATAATGGCTACAGAAAGTAGTAGGCCATTGGGAGACAGAAAGTGATGTGTTCAGATTTTTTAAAGCAATATTTAAACAGTAGAGCAAGTTAAGAAAGTATAATGTGGTAAGGACAGTACCCTAAGACTCACACAAATTTCTTGAGAGAAGTTTTAGCCCATCAATGTTAGAAAGCATGATTCTTTAATGAGGGAAATATTATAAGCACTGGTTTGATAACTTTCAGTTTATAGGGGCCTACAAGAAAACTGGAGAGGAACTGTTCAAAAGGGCATGTAGCCCTAGGACAAGGGGCAAGGATTTTTAACTAGAGAAGGGTAAATTTAGATTGGACATTAGGAAGAAGTTCTTTACTATGAGGGTGGTGAAACATTAGAACAGGTTGCACACAGAAGTAGTGGAGACCCCATCCCTGGAGAGGTTTAAGATCAGGCTTAATGAGGCTCTGAGCAACCTGATATAATTGAAGATTTCCCTGCTTACTGCATGAGGATTGGATTAGATGATCTCTGAAGGTCCCTTCCAACCACTGCATTTTATGATTCTATGATTTTGGAGAGAAAGGAGAAGGTGTACAAGAAGATCATGTTCAGTGTCAGTCCGTTGGAGTAATATCAGCAAACCTGCAGGTGGACATGCAATAACCATAGCAAGAATATCCAACACAAAAATGCACCACAAAAATTCCTGGGTAAATGTTTCCACAATGGAAGGAACTGGCAGCCTCATTTCATACTGTCCATTTTGAACATGTACATGTTGCTCTAAAATATTCAGCACATTATGATTTCACCTGCTGCTTCTGTTGTGAATCTCAAATAACCCTGACCTCAATCTGGGCTTGAGTGAGTGGTTTTCTTATTGCATATTTTATTGCCTGTAAAAAATTATTTTTAGATTACCTGACTGAAAAAGGCCTCTTCCTTCTCTGTGCTGTTCTTCTGCTCCTTTCAGGCAGCCACAGATAACGATAATGTTACACAGTCTCCAAATTGGGTGGTACAGGCTTGTTTTGTACACTTGAATTGAGAAAAGAACACACCAGTTTTTGGGTAGTATCCAGACCTATAATTAGTATATATGCAATGTTTCACAAAATGTCATGTTTTTTTAATCTCAGTGACCATTGTGCTTAACTATTTTCTAAATCCATAGTCCTTTTCATGGGTAGTTCACCTTGTACCCAAGGAAGAGCAGAATTTGGACATGGAACTGTTAGAGCAGGTCCAGGGGAGAGCCATAAAGACAATCAGAGGGTTGGAGCACCTCTCTTATGAAGACGGGCTGAGAGAATTGGAGTTGTTCAGCCTTGAGAAGGGAAGGCTCCAGGGAAACCTTAGAGCAATCTTGCAGTACTTGAAGTGGGCTACTGGAGAGTTGGGGAGAGAGGTTTTGCAAAGGCATAGAGTGAGAGGACAGGGGTAGTGGTTTCACATTGGAAGAAGCTGGATTTAGATTAGACATTAGGAAGAAATTCTTCCCCACAAGGGTGGTAACAGACTATAACAGATTGCCCAGAGAAGTTGTGGTGGCTCCAAGCTTGAAAGTGTTGAAAGCCACGTTGGATGGGGCCTTGAGCAACCTGGTCTAGAAGGATGTGTCTCTGCCTTATAGCATGGAGGTTGGAACTAGATGATCTTTAAGGTCCCTTCCAACTTCAACCATTCTATGACTATGAATTTGCTTGTGGGATCCACTCCATGGCAATCACAGGTATGTAGACCAACTTTCTTTACCGATTTCTTCCACATATATATTGGCAAAGTAGACCTGCCACTATCAATGTGTATGCATATTTCAATGTGGTTCAGTCATATCTCAGATTCTGAACACCAGTATGCAGAGATTCTCCAGAAATAAAAACAAAGAGACATTGTGGAACTAAAAACTAAGACTGCATTTAAATACAGACCAGGAAAGGAAATGCTTCTTTGGAAGAGCAAAGTAATATGTGGTGATTTGGAAAAATTTAAGTAGAATCAGGGACAGGAGAAGATTCACAACTAATAAAAGCTACCTGCATTATGGAAATAAACCCATCTGGTAGTCTTATGGGGAAAATATTCATCTCTAGTGCAAAAGAAGTATCTTGCAATGTTCTTGGTAGAATAAAAGTCACAGACCTTTAGAAAATAAAAATAAAACGCAGCATTAAGCCTTCTTATGTCTCTCTAATTAGAAAATGTGTATGTGGAAAGTTGTATAGACACATTTAATATACATACCCAAAGATATTGTCTGTAAAAAAACCCCAAACAGCTATCAAACAAAAAAAGGAATGATGAGACACAGTTACAGGCATCCATTAAATGTTCCAAAATAAAGCTTACTAGGCTTTGTTTATAATATTGATTTCTGTTCCCAGGCAGGTCAACAGTTTCTTTATAGAGATGAGAAACAAGAAGTCATCTATACTCCTTGCACTCATTTAATTAAACATTTATTGAGCAACAGAGTGTATAAGTACCTGTTACAAAGTTAAATACCCTGAAGGAAAAGGTCTGAAGGTAAACAAATTTATCTTTGTCAAGAAGTTATTAATCGTTATAAATTTTTCTTCCCCACATCTCTCTTTTCTAAAACCAAGAAATGGAGTAGCTTTATAGGGAGCCAGTACATCATGCTTTAGAGTTAGGTCTTGGGAAAAAAAATGCTAGCTACCTGATGTATAGTTATTTTTAGAAGCTGAACATATCATCATCAAAGTCTGTTCTGCATTCCCAGAGCCAAGGCAATGTGTCACACTCAGACTGGATGCATTTCTGAAGCTTGTGGGCAGAGATCCACTAGTGACAGTGCATATCAGCATTGGAACTGAACAGGAGGCCTGCAGTGCAAACTAAAACATTACCACAGGCAGCCAGAAAACATACTGGAGAAAAGAAAATGTTGGAATGGCTTTCTTTGTATTCATTCTTGTACTTCTTACAAGAAAGGCAGAGTATGCTGCTCACTAGTACCGAGATCACCAAGATAAAAGCAGAGAAGCAGGAAGAGGAGCAATTATCTAGAGGATAAGCATCAAGGAAAAAGCAGGAAAATAAATTTTGCTGCAAGAGCTGGAGGACCTTGCATTCACGTTTCATGTCAGGCACTCAAAATGGTGCCCAGTGAGCCATTTTAATCGTGGTACCCAAGGTTTAGAACTATTCCAAGCAGAACAGTAAATGCATATGGGCACTACCAAGACACCAACTGTAATCCCAGGATAATTGTTTGTACCTAAATCCTCTTCAACACATGAAGTTTCTAATGCAAATGAACCCATAATTCTCCTATAGGACCTTGGAATGTTACCTTCTTCCTTCAAGCCTCAGAATTTTGCTTTGGATCTCAGTTATGTTAGGAACAAATCTTTCCACTTCTGTTGGAACCTCCCAAGCTGAAAGAGTTTGCTTCGCAGCCCCAGCGCCCATGAAGTACACCACCAGGTTTGGAGTGGTGTCATCTCTCTCTCCTAGCAGAAGCTCAGTCTGACTTGAAGGGTAGAAGATGTGGCTGCATGAACATTCATCCAATGCAACTGTCTTTGAACAGCAAACTGGAAACAAATGTTTTAATGTTGTAGCATTTCTTGCATGATGAAAACTTTTTTAAAAATCTTATTTAATGCAAAATATTGATATTTAACAATAATTAATCTCATCAACTAGTGAATGTGAAGAGAAATTGTTCAACTGTCCATTCTACCCACAATCCTAGTAGACTTTGATAAGATGCTCTGGAATTGCTTATTTATGAAAACAATCCTGATATAATTGGTAGAACAAATATATGAAGAAGTGATTCACGTCCAGCATTAGTTGCTTTATCCATGTAAGAAGGGTTAGGATAGAAGCAGAGGCACAGTGTCATTCCAGATTAAAGCCAACCATTCTTGTTTTCAAGCTTTGATACTAAACTGTCTTCAGTACCAGTGTTCTAGTGGCAGAAGCACAACAGGAGAGAGGCTAGATACGACCTTCTCCACTGCATTAAATCACACTAAGCAGCCACATACACTGAGTAAGAATCAAATTTTTGTTACCATAGTCACCTTCAGTTTAGAAGATATATGATTAATTGTTCCATCAACCAGTACTAAAAAACGTGTATTTTCTGTTTGTGAACAATGCAATAAAGCTTTTCCAGGCTCAGAAATTATCAGCTAATAAATATAATAATGCATCAATATATCACAGTGTTGGTATGATTATGGATGGATAAAGGAAACTGATCTCAGAAGCAATATTTTAAGAGAGTACAAAAGACTACAACTTGGGCTGATTTGAAAAAGACATAAAACCCCCAAACATTATCTACTTGATTCTCTAAATAGCTATTTCTGTAAGTGAAGTAAGTGGAATCAAACCAGCATAGAAAAGCTAATTCAAAAAATGTAAACAGTGATAGCAATGAAATGCATCTCACTACATTTCTGGAACCCAATTTTTTACAAAACACTGACACTGGGGAAAACCAAAACAACCCAAACAAACAAACAAAACCACAACACTCCCCAGCCCCCACACTGAGAAATACATTTCTCGATGACCAAAATCTCAGGAAGTTGTCACAGTTCCTACATCAAGAAATCTAAAGTTAGTTT
Source organism: Indicator indicator (assembly GCF_027791375.1). Lineage (NCBI taxonomy): Eukaryota > Metazoa > Chordata > Aves > Piciformes > Indicatoridae > Indicator > Indicator indicator. The sequence goes on along the minus strand of NC_072024.1, from coordinate 20,894,035 downwards.
GGCCAGAGTCTTAAAAGGGCCAACAAAAGCCAAACGTTTAATGCAGATTTTCAATAACAAGGACGGGATGAGTGGGAAAAAGAAGCTGATATTTTTTGAAGAATAAAAGGAAAGTAAGTGTAGAAATGGTAGTCAATCATTCTCAGTCAGAATAACAAAACATATCCCACCAGAATACAAGGTAAAAAACCCCTACAGAATGCAAAACCAAAAATATTATGTTTATGGAAAGCAGTGAGTGCAAAACATGTAATTTCCAATGTTCTGATGAGTTTGAGTAGCAGAGGCCATATCTTTAATGTAGTATATCAGTAAGGAAAAACTGCAGACTTAATACTGGGTCATGCTTAAGAACCTCCCTTTATTATTTTTATTCTTCCACTCCCCTTTCCCCCACCATGTTCATATTTTTATACCCTATTACTTTACCTTTTTAATGAGTAAAAACATCCACATCATTCCTGATACTTCAGATCACTCTATGTCTGCCCCTGGCCTTGTTTCTTCTCCTGCAGAAAATCCACACTTAAATCCAGCATCATCTGGCTCTTCTGCTCCTGCCTTCAGTATACTAATATTTCAGCATTTCTAATTTAACATATACAGACTGGATTTTTTAAGGTTAATCTGACCACTATAATCATCAGTGTTATCACTTTCTCCTGCTGAATCTGCAAGGTCTCCAGTGACACAAGTACCTTCAGTGTTCTAGTTTCACTATTATGTCTTTGTCCAGGTTATACAAGCCTTTCCAAATGCTGTCTTTACATTTATACCATATGATTAATGGAATCTAGTAATTTCTGTCTCTGAGACCATTTCAAAGTGTCAGTAATGGCTACAGCTTATACACTACCATGTTTCTTGTTTTGATACAAACTGTCAGGATCTCCCATCCCTTCACCTTAATGATTTACATCCATCATTAAGCAACTTAAAGTTATACACACAGGCTGTGTAATCTGTGAATTACAATCTAGTCTTTGTTCTTCAATTTGTTTTCAAGAAATTTTAAAAAAACATGGTAATTTAGCTTTTTACTTCAAAGATAAATTTGCTTCATTTTTGTACATTGATTTAAAAATATCAAGAAAATGATGGACAGGCAGATTCATATCTAACATGATTGTACTCACTTGCTTTCCTTTGGAAACCAGACAAGACCATCCTGCCTGTCAGCAGCAGTTGCCAAGTCACTGCTCTTCCTTCATTGTGCTACCTGTAGCAAGCTCATTGCATACTCTTAGGATACACAGACCTCTCTTAGGATACGCAGGTAGAAGCACAAACTTGAAGGAATTCATTCTGGGAGTCACTTCAGACTACTCAAAGGAAGCAAAAGGAAACAAAGCTTACACAAGGAAAAGCACTATCCCTGTGTTAGCCTCACACAAGAACAGACAGTGGGTTAGCTCAAGGACTAGAAAGGAGGATGAGAGGATTACTGGACTACGACTGCACAGCAACCTTCAATTTCCCCCATCTTAGCATTGAAGCCGTCTTGAAATAGATTAAATATTTGAAGGGTGGGAAGCAAAGCAACAAAAGAGTTGTTAATGAGGTAGTAAAAGTAGCAGTGTAAATTGCAGACCCTTTATTGAAGTCAACCTATAGATAAAGACAGTGCTGTCCACTGAATTTAGCAAGGAGTTCAAATATTATTTAAAAGTACTATAAAAACTGAAATGTTTATTAGCCTCACACACATGGTGAGACCCCAGTGGGTCTTCCCAAATGAGGCCAATTTTACTTCAACTTCAGCAGCATAAAACACCCACAATTGCCCCTCCATCCTTCCTTTGATGTTTGCAGTGCAGTATCAGCCTAAGAGACTGAGCATTTTCGCTTTCAGTGCTCAGCAGCTATGCCCCATTGTTTATCTAGTCAGACTAGGATTTTCTTTTAATGGTTGATTTTGATGAATCACATAATAGCTATAAAAGTCGAGGGTGTTTCGTAGACAAGAAAACACAGGCAAAAGCCTTTGTGTAGCAGTAAGTGCTGCTAATTAAGTACCACCCATTCTTCCTTCTTTTTTTGGCAAATCAACTGAAATTCCCAAACTAACCACTGAGGGATCCAGTCCTCCTCGTTGGACTCAACTGACCTCATTTGACTCATCTCTTAGCGCAGTTCTACCAATACAACCCCAATGGTGCAATCTAAACCATACTGGAAATGGGAGATAAAAAACCCACATATGCTCACACAGGAATATACATAAACACACACGAGGCATTCACTGCCTTTTTTTCATCTGAATCAGGGAAGAAGTTTGCTTGCACAGCTCATAACAGTTATTTTTACTGGTCAAGATAAATGCACTTGAGGAACTGCTTGCCAAATGCTAAACAGAGAAGGGGGTTAGAGCTTCTGCTTTTGTGCACTAATGGGCCTTTCCCTCACATGCTCCTCAGGCAAACTGCCCTGAGGTAAAACATCCTCTCAGTCCCACCATAAGGAGGGCTTGCCATGGTGGCCGCTGTAAGTCACCCAGATAAGCTGCAGTGACTACATAACCAAAAAGAGCCCCAATTTGCAAAGTCCTGAGGTGTAAGGGGTGCAGCTCCCCACACAGCTGCAAGGATCTGGTAGCAGCGCCCACAGAGGAGCAGGCCAAGACCCCCAGAAAAAGGGTGGGAAATGCCACGGGGCTGCCTCAGCAGGGTGCTGAGGGCTGCTCACAGCCCTTTGAGGGAAGCGAGGCCACAGAGAGGAAGAAAATGGACATTCTCAGGAAAATATTGTTCAGGTATGCATTCTGTTAAATAACAGGGGGGGTGGGGTGGGGGGTGGGAATTGGGTTGCATTGGAAGTATACCAGGAAACACACTCACCTCAAGACCCTGAGCATGAGGGTAAAAAACTCCTCCTGTCTCTTGCGGGTTTCCCCAGTGCCTAATCCAGAGGTGATTTCCTGATGGAAGGCTTTGGAAGCAGAACATTTCCTTGTCCCTAATGTGTAGTTACAAGCGTTTCTTTATGGTAACATTTGCTGTTGGATCCTCCTGTCCTTTTCTTCCTGATAACATTTTTTTCTGCAAACTGGCTCTGCTCTGAGCGTAGCTTCTTCCCATGGTGGTCAGAGGCTGGGAAAGGAGCAATGACAGACACCACCCTCAGGATTTCTCTTCTCATTAATTTGGCTTTTAAGGACATGTTTTGTGCATTAAGCCATGCATAAGGTGCCCACGTGCTCCCATTTGATGATGCCTTCTAGTGCTCCATTATCAGGACTTTGCACTTATTTCGATTAACCCAAGGAATGAGGGGAAAAGAGGATGAAAGGTTGGTGGGTTTGGTATTACTTCCCTTGAAGCCATTGTGTATAAACACTATTGGTTTCTAATAGTTAAGAATTTTCTATATATTCTTGAGATTTAACAAGTTCTCAATATAACAGTTTAGACAGACAAACAGTGGATCATGGATGAAGTGAACATGAGCCAGCAGTGTGCCCAGGTGGCCAAGAGAGCCAATGGCATCCTGGCCTGCATCAGGAATAGTGTGGCCAGCAGGAGCAGGGAGGTCATTGTACCCCTGTACACAGCACTGGTTAGGCCACACCTTGAGTACTGTGTCCAGTTCTGGGCCCCTCAATTTAGGAAAGATGTTGAATTGCTGGAGCATGTCCAGAGAAGGGCAACGAGGCTGGGGAGAGGCCTTGAGCACAAGCCCTATGAGGAGAGGCTGAGGGAGCTGGGACTGTTTAGCCTGGAGAAGAGGAGGCTCAGGGGAGACCTCATTGCTGTCTACAACTACCTGAAGGGAGGTTGTAGCCAGGAGGGGTTTGGTCTCTTCTCCCAGGCAACCAGCACCAGAGCAAGAGGACACAGTCTCAAGCTGCGCCAGGGGAGGTTTAGGCTGGAGGTGAGGAGAAAGTTCTTCACAGAGAGAGTGGTTGGCCATTGGAATGTGCTGCCCAGGGAGGTGGTGGAGTCACCATCCCTGGAGATGTTCAAGAGGGGATTGGACGTGGCACTTGGTGCCATGGTTTAGATGGTCATGAGGTTTAGGGTGACAGGTTGGACTCGATCTTTGAGGTCTCTTCCAGCCTTCTTGATTCTATGATTCTATGAAATACGGCCTTTGAAAAGGCTTCTGGGTGTAACCTCTTTTGCTGCAGTATTTATTAAATATAACCTGTATAACCTGTGCTCTGGCCACACTCAGGCATACCTGCAGTACTGTCTCTATTAAATATAATCTGTGCCTTGGGCATATCAAGGCATTCCTGTAGTGCATTCTTTCCACTTATCCCAGTAACATCTCAAGTAACCAAGTGAGGGGGAGGCTTCCCAAGTCCTTTCTGGCAGTGGTACTCAGTCTCAGCAGGTTTTCCAGGCCAGTTCCAAACTCTTGGTCAGAGAACAGTGCATGGGCAGTCCTGCTGCAGACAAGCAGCAGCTCCAGCGCATGCAGAAATATTGTGCCTACTGCGTGGGGTGGAGAGCTGTTGATTTGTGGAGGAACAGTGGAGCTCAGATGATTCCTGATGTTGGTATTTGGTTTATCAGACAAGAAATATAAAAGTCTGAATTAGGAATAGAAAAGGAATAGCTTTTTACCAACTAAAAACAATGTGGCTCCTGCTGAAGTTGTGAGTGTGTAGCATAGCTGTGCAGTTAGCATGGAAAACATAAGTAACAGAACTCAGCCTAGCTGACAGCAGAGCGGGTTTGGTTGGTTTGTTGCCGTGTTTTTTGAGGGGAACATTTCCTTCTGTACCAGCTCAGCGAGCAGCAATGCTGGCTCCCTCTGGTGGATACTTTTTCTAACTGACAGATTGTTTTCCCCAAAAAAAGACTCGTAATCCAACTGACTGGAGTTAGCCTGATGAGGTACAACCATTGTTTGACAGCGCATAGATTACAAAGCTATAAGCTTTCTGTAAAGCACTGATCAGTAAACACTTTTACTATGAATAACTTTAAAGCCTCGAGGGTGGTACAGACTTGAGGCTGAAAACACACAGAAACGCTCAGCTTTTAAATGAAAGCCTTTTAACTTAAGTATATAATTTTATTTCATAATGATAAAAAGCAAAAACCCATTCCTGCTGCATTTGTGAAATTATAATCCTAGTAATTACTTCAAAGTAGCTATTTACTTATGGATACTTAGGAACAAAATAAGGCTAGGATTCTAAGATTAAAATATTTTTAAAACAAATAAAAAATAAGTATAAGTACTTGTCAAAGCTGCTGTTGGACATGCATTCATGTTGAGCACATGTCCTGCAGCCCAACAAGATCTGTGAATTTTAAACACCCCCTCCCAAGCCCAGGTGATTGCTTAACTAACATGATTCCACAGCTTCCAGCAGTCATGTCAGGCTATTCAGCTTTTATCCCATGTGGACATATCCAAGATCGACCAGATTTTTACTTCAGTGGTTGACATTTCATAACTGGCTAAATATAGATTCCTAGTTAGGAAATGCTCTTTGTATTAGAACCTTCTAGCAGGTCAGAAGCAAGCATTTAGTTGAAATAGGTAACTTGAGTACACACAGTATATTTTAATTCAGACTGCAATTAACATTAGTGAAGTCTAACTTAAGTCTGACAGCTCCTGGTGCCTGTACCAACAGAAGTCTTGATGAGGAGATTGTACTTGTTAATGTCATCTAAATGTTGTGTTATAGGCATCTATCATAACAGGACTTCAAAAGCAACAAGGACTTTGATAGTGTCCAATATTGTCTGCAAATATTTTACAACAGCAGAATGAACTCTGGTTATGCATATTTCAACTTTCTTTTTTGCTGTAAGTTTTCATCTCACCAAACACCATGGTAAAGGACTTGTCCCTGAGTCTTTGGAAGAACATTTCCTAGTTCCAAGGTAACCCTTTGTGAAGCTTGAGGCCTACTTCAGTCTAATGATTCATAGCATTCATAGCATAACTGCTAAACGTTATTTCAAGATTGTTTCTCTGTTCTTGTTCTTTCTCCCTTAAAACATGTTGAAACTGTAGGAATCTTGTTAAATGAAGTTGTGCCTTTAAGAATCATCAGTTTGTTTTATATTTTAGGCCAATCTCTCTAGAATCCTTACCTAACCTTTATGGTACTGGTGAAAAAAGAGGGGAAAATGGTTGCTAGGATACTTACAAAAAGCCAAATTAGCTGCACTAGAAATAAAAGGATTAAATATCTGTAACCTTTTGAGTTAAACATCCAGTTTCAACAACTGCCAACATTTGGTAGTTTTTCTTCAGGACTTTTTCGGATGTCGGGTAGTGATAGGACTAAGGGGAATGGAGCTAAACTAGAAGCGCATAGATTCGGATTGGATGTTAGGAAGAAGTTCTTCCCTATGAGGGTGGTGAGGCACTGGAACAGGTTGCCCAGGGAGGTGGTAGAAGACCCATCGCTGGAAGTTTTTAAGGCCAGACTGGACAGGGCTCTGAGCAACCTGATCTAATGTGAGGTGTCCCTGCCCATGGCAGGGGGGTTGGAACTAGATGATCCTTGAGATCCCTTCCAACCCTAACAATTCTGTGATTCTCCATGAGACAAAGAAATACAAAATATTAATAGAACCCAAATTTCACAGGCATATGGGATGTTAAAGTGTTGACCTAGTTAATCAAGTCTTCAGATGTGATTCTGAAAATGTGCTGATTTCAGAAAATTTGATCATTATTTATAAACTTTTTTTTTTTTCTGTCCATGTTTGGAAATGGAGCTTCAGAGTTCTAGGTCTTCCATAAAGCACTGAGCTTCCAGATGAACAAAGATGGGTCCTGAACCCCCCCAAAAAAATCTCAGGATTCAATGAAAGACTGATATTTTGACAGTGCTGCTTAATTCTCATTTTACATCATTTTAGCTCTGTTGAGTTTTTATCTATTTATAGATTTGACAGCAAAAATGAAGCTGAAGATCTAGATGCTTTCCCCTCACTAAAATATACATTATCTTGATTCAAACTGTGACAAGAAATATTTTTCTGCATCTAATGTTTGTTTCATAACGTAAGCATTCGTTGCAATAGAAAGCTCTCTGTAGTTGTCACAACCAAACATTAACTCTGAGGCAGAGCAAGTACTCATAGAAAGCTATTAGAATTATTAAAGCACTTCATTTTTAGAGCTCTCTGTTCTACTGAGGCACGCAGGTTTTGATCAGATTAATGCAAAGAATGAAGCCATCATTACTCTGTCTAGGGAGCTACCACCGTCTGGCCCCCACAGAATGCGCATGCAATCATGCTTTGCAGACGAGCAAGTGTCTCTGCATTAATGGCTCTTCCTTTTTCCTTTTTATCCTGAAAAAATTCCTGAAGTATAGCCTTTGCTATGTATGCAAGAGATCTACTGGAACACAACACAGCTTAGGCATTTTCTGAGTCTAGGTCCTGGGAGATGACTATACAGTATTTGCTCCAGAGATGTTAGTGGTGATGTAGAGGGAACAAAAGACAGAGTAGTGTTAAGCTTCAGGACTTTGATATTCCTAATGAAAAGGCAGCTGGAAGAGCTTCTTGCTGTTAAGTCATGGATGGAAAGGATTGCTGGCCTCAGTGCTTGGCTAAAAGAGAGGAATGGAGGCCAGCTGTCTACACTGCAGATGCTGTATAATAAACTGCATCTCTGTTTCTTCACATTGTCAAAAACTGTCAGTTCTACTTTTCCCAAAGAGCTTAACTCTAAGGGAAGAAGAATACTGCCAGTTTCATAGACAATTCCCATGACTCTTCCATTCTGGTGTCTGATGTCAGTAAGAATTTGTTCTGCACCCTTCTGATGCCACATAAATCACAGATGAAGGATCAGAAATCCTGACTTATAGAAGGAACTGAAGATTATCATATTGCTCTGGCTTGACTCTTTCCTTTCTCCAGCTGAGTCAAAGCACAGTATTTCACATAAGATGTATCCCCGGAGATATAACTCAGATATAACTATTTTCATATTTAGCTCTTGAATTCTTTTTCAGCCATATATTTTTCTTTCTCTTCTGTGTACCCTTAGGTGAGTCGCAGGAATAGACTTATAGATTTGGTTGGTTTTGTTTCTTTTTAATCATTGCCTACATAAATGAAACTGGGCTATTCACAATTGGAGATGTCGAATTGGTAAGAATCCAAATGCAGCTGCGTAAAGACAACCAACAGCAAATTGGAATGGAAACATTTGGATAACTAGAAACACACCAAATCAGGAAATGCAAATCTGTGTTTAAAAAGAAAAATAAAGTAATACTATTTGTTGCCTTTTTTCAGTACCTGCTGAATTAAAATCACACAGGCTATAATAATACAAAGTTCAAGATTTACAAGCAGAATTGGATTTTATGAGTTAAGAAGCACCATGGTCTAACAGGCAGGCCATTTTATAGTAACTCCAGAAAACTACTGTCAGGGTAATACAAGAGCTTGCTACTCCATGAGAGATGTGTAGCAAAAATATGTCCTGCATGGGAAAAGCCTCACCAGGCAGGGCCCTATCCCACAGTACCCAAGTAAGGCCCCAGAGATGGTAGCTGGCGTTAGCCAGAAGTCCAGGTCTACAAAGAAGTTCATGGTGATGAAGTTTGTGCAGGGTCAGGCCAGGAAGGCAAGTTTCCAAGTCAGGATTTAAACCCAATCTGATGATGGCAAGCAGGGTCAGACATAATTAGCAGTAATTACTAGGCACGTGAATTAGGCAAGTCCTAGGTCAAGCTGAGAAGTCAGTCTGCAGGTCAGGGTTTAGATCTGCAGACACAATCACAATAAAGCTGGAGCATAGCTCAGGGTGTGCCTAAAGCCAAGCCTGAGATTAAATGGAGCTCCTGGGAACAAGGACAGCAGCTGTGGGCAGAGGCCTCTGGAGGCATACGTGAGCACTCAGACTGCAGAGCTCTGAGTCACTCAATATTATTACACTCATATATTAGAATGAATGCTGAAAAATATTAAAATGCTGAAAAATATTTAGGACCTAGGGATGCTGCAGCCTTGATCAACCAAATGCCAGTGAAATACTGGGGCTAAGACTTGGCTGAAAGTAGAGTTTCAGCATAGCAGATGTTGTGGACCCAACACTGCTGGAACAATGTGGAACTACAGATAACAGAAGTTAAAATAAATCAAATCTATATGGGTGTTCATGCTCTCAAATGAATGACATTTTCATGAAAACGGAACCAGATATTTAAACTCTGCCACCATGTAAACCTTAATTTCTTAACTAAATATTCCCAGAATTACTGAAATGTCTGCATTCTTTAGTCTGCTGAGTTTGTGGTTAATGCATGTAGCTATCTTTAGATGCATATTATGCATGTTAGCTGTCTTTAGATAGCTAACAAACAGTACACTGTACCTCAGAAACTCAACAATCATGAAAAATATTAAGGCTATTTGGCAACTATTATGTATAAAGCAAAATTTCATTACTTTTTCTGTTTTAAAAATCCATTAAATACCTTTTTCTTAAAGAAGGTGTATATGGTAATCTGCAAAAGGCTTGTTTCTGAAATGCTTTGACTGTTTAATTATTTTTCTGTAGTGAGGCTCATTTAATTTAGTATGAATTTTGAAAGACATTAAATAGAATATATATTCTTTACAGTGCAAGTAGACATGCCAGAATTATTTTTGTTGTTGTTGTTGTTGGTGTAATATTAATAATTCAAGTCATCACCATTCTTAATTAAGCCTCTATGAATTTCAAATTATTTCTTAGGTAACTGGAGTAGTTCTTCAGAATACCTAATTCTGTCTTGGAATCATAAGATGCAAATGACTGGTGTGTCTCCAGTCAAAAAGATTGAAAGACATGAAATTAACATAAATTAATTTAGCCTTATCTAAACATGTAGGTCCTCTCCTGAGGAAAAGAGAAAAACCTGAAAATATAGCAGGCATGGCCATAGATCAGCTTCAGGCAATAATTTGTGTTTGGTAGAGAGAAATTCAAAATCAGACACATCTTGAGGAAAAACAAACAAGCAAGCAAACAACAAAACTACCAAAATCAAACCAAAACAAACCCAACCAATATTCATAGCATGAACCTATTCTCCAGAACTGAACTCCTAATGCTCTCCAGTTTTGTGATATATTATAGTTACAGTGAAATCCAATATAGCTATATTATTCTGTATACAAGTGTGAAATAAGGTTTGAGAGGATCTAGCTGTTTGCAGCCAGGTGATGGATTTCAGTATAAATGAGAAAACAATAAATCTGCTAGGAAACATAACTGGGAACCTGGGGCTTTTCTGTTGAAGCTTCTTCAGTTTAAAATCACAGTATAAATCTTCTCCAAGCAGTGTTATTAGTGAATGTATTGAACCACAAGAGAGCAGTCAGGCTGAACATGTATAATCATGCCCACTGATCATTCGCTGTGCTATTCTGGATTTCTACATATATCCATTGCCTTAATACAGAGTTAGGTTTAATAGAAAATGAAGAACAAAACTATTTTACACTGAAATATCTTGTTAGAAGGTCATTACTTTCTATTACCTAAAAATGGTGCTCATTGCAGATATTAAAACTCACTTCACTTGCAAACCACAAACTGAGAATTTAAACACAGTCTCATAAGAAAGTGTTGACATGTTAAGAGTATGAGTATACCCTCTCACAAGAAAGCCATATCAGTTTTCAGGTTGTTGGAGATCTGATGGCTCACACTGAAGTATAACAAAGTAATACCTGGGTTTGTTTGAGGAAAGGATCCTACCATGTCCAGAAAAGAGCATATGCAGAAACTACAGATTAAACCATTTCAAACTATGAAGTAGTGATATCACCACTGCACATTATCAAGTGCTTTTCCGCTGTAATCAGAACGTGATGCAATGGACTAGTTTTGGTGATATCATTGAAGGGTTCAGTGATTATTGGCAGAAATATTTAGAGAAATGGTAATAAATCATTTTCTCTAGATCCAGTAATGTGCTGTCACAGACTGCTGTCACGGTGAAAAGGGGGGGATGCTTGCTGTGATTTTTAGAATTAACATAAAAATTTTTAAAACTGTATTTCATACAACTTCTCTGAAAGAGTCAACTGTGGTATTCCCACTAAGATAATACTTTCCCATTTCTCAGAACACAGCTAAGCTACTAAACACCTAACATCTGTAGAAACAGGGAAAAAAATAATATTAATCTGGCTTCACAGTGTTTCATGTTTCCAACAGGGATTACTTTTCTTTTTACACTATTTAAAAGCTGGCATTAGAACTTTATAAAGGCAGTCTAAAAAGGTCTGAAGCATTTTAGGGGTTTCTTCCCAAGGTATGGAAACTTCTTTGTTTTGTTTTTTTCTTGTATGACCAAATAGGAGTCTTTGATATACTTTTTTTTTCTGAAACAGGAAGGCTGTAGTACACAAATGCATTCCAGCTATTATCTCATTTTCTGCTCTATCTGTACCTCTCCACTTTGAAGAAAAATGAAACCTGCAAAATGAGAAGTTCATTCAACCATTTTGTTGGTATACTTGTACCTGCCAGCTTCTGCCAAGACTTGGTGCTCCTAATCCCTCTCCTGAATTCCCCTGCGAGGTTCAGCACAGGACATTTTTCTGTGCTAAAGCAGCCTTGCTAAAATAAGCTTGCGTGAGGTTTCTTATCTCCCCGTAACCACACAACAGCACCAGGGGAAAAAAAAAAAATGTACCTTAATATGTCTCTTATTTAAGAGATGGAACTACAGAAGCAAAATACAAAATAAAATTTTCAGAGGTACTGTTAAGAGGCAGACTGTGCAAGAATTGACATTTCCATTGAGCTTGTTCCAGAGACTTTTAAAAACATCCGTCTTCCTTGAACCAACATATTTAACTTCTTCTTCCTCTCTGTATTTGTTGAAGATTTTGCATAATGCAGTGCTGCTAGAAACTTTCTGTCTATCTGAATTAAGAACCAGCAGAAGTCTCTCTAGAAAGAAGTTTCTGAATGAAACTGAAAGGACTAAGTGGCTGAATAATAACTTTTAAAAAAGAGGATATGGCCAGTTGCTTGGAAAAACGTTCATTCAGTTGCCAGAGGACTTGGAGATGTTAAGACCACCCAGAAGGCAGGTAGCCTGCCAAATCAAAATCCAAAGTACCTCATGCATAACAGGACTGCAATTTGCTTTGACAACTCTCAGGACTATTGTGATTTTACCTTTTAATTTAGAGCCATAAAGGAGACCCTAGAATGGGAATCTTATATTTTATCATTACTTAAATCCACTTATGTGAGAAATTAATAAATATTAATCATAGCAGATGAGGTGATAAGTACCTCCATGGTGAAAGTGGGTTAGGCATTGAGAGTTTGCAGTTAAGGTGACATTGAGGAGGCTGAGATTTCCTGCTCTGTTGTGCACTTACTCTGCACAACATTCAATGGAAATAGAAACAGGTGGAAGAAGATGTAATAGTAAGAACAGAAACTGTGCCCAGGGTTACCAGAGGCTAGCTTTTCAGAGTGCTTGATTATGCAGCAGCACCTGCTTAGTAACACAAACCTGCCAAACATTAGTGAGAATTTGTCATGTGCTTGAATCTTAATTATTTCAATTTTATTGAAATAACAACAGTAATTATTAATAAGAATATGACTAGAAATACAATTGTTATCAGTTTGTAGGGTGCTGGTAGTAACTCAGATTTACAAATAATTTTATAATCATTAAAAAGGGAACAGCATATTAACTTGGAACACAATAAGGTCATGGCAACAAAACACATTATTCTGATGAATGACTGCAGCATTCACCATCAGCATGGTACCTCAGTCGATCATACTAGGAGCAAGACCAAGCATGCACCAAAACAAAATTGTTATTATTTCCAAAAATATCTCTGGAATTTTTTCAAGAATGAAAGCATTCCTCGCCCAAGTTTGTTAATTGAATGTTGTATTTATGTTGTGAAATCCTAAAATAATAGATTTTTTGGGCTACACTATGATAAGCTATTCTGGCAACATAAGTGGCTAGCACAGCTATATATTTTTCCTGGTAATTAATATGTCAAAATGAATGATTGATGGTTGAGTTCTACACCAGCTTTAAGAAAAAAAAAGTTCTACTCTAGTTAAAACATGTAAATGTAAGAGAGGTAGAACTTCTTGTAGAACTTGTCACAGATTGGGCAATTTGTCACTGGCAAGTCATTCCTTTATTTAACTGTGATGCTTTACAAAGCCCAAATGTAGTTTTTAATTAATTAATACATTTTTCTATGCAGTAGTAGGCTCCAGTATAATAGTTCTGAAAGCAGAGACTGACCAGCCTACAAATGCCAAGGAGGGAAAGATTAAATTCCTGTATGACATAGGTGTGATATAACTTTTTAAACTAATAAAAATATGTTGTGTGGGTACAATCTTTTTCCAAGTGCATACACACAAATCTTCCATTGTTTTAATTACTTGACCTGTCATGGTTATTTTTTGATAGTCCTGATCACAAATTCTTACTTTTAGTCTGAGCAATGAATAAAATAGTAATTCAGTAAAATATGTCAATATTTCCCCATTCATCAGGTGTCTATTGTAAGATACATAGAAGCAGCAGTTTGAAGAAAAGATGAGGAAAAGAGAAGCATAGGTCAAGTGGAACAAGAATGTATTCATAAAATGAGGCAGATAGAAAAGGCAGAACTATTCCATTTCCAGAGGTGATTACAAGTTTGATCCCTGCATTTCATGCAGTGGTGCTCTGCAGACTTCAGTGGTCAATAAGCACAATAACTGAAAAAGCTGCTGTCCTATCTGTTTTCCATGGACTGGAGAAGCAAAAGTATGAAAGAGAGGGTCCCAAGAGTTACTATACCATATCAGAAGCTGTGGTTTTGTTTGGGCATAATGCTTCCAGAAAAGATTACTTCATCATGAAAAGTTTACTGCACGTTAGGTTTTGATCTTGATAATACAAATACTTGGGGAATATATCTGTCTCTATATTTCCTAGTCACTAGTTTGATCTTCAGCACACTGACATTAGTTTTGTCTCATGTCTGATTTTTCCCTCTCTTGACTAGAAAAGCTTGATATTTGCTGCTGAGAGAAAGGCTGCTGCCACCACAAAATTCCTTTCTGAATTACTCAAAGTTAGAAACTTTTGGATGATGTCCATACTTAAGGAAATTAGTCAAGCTACATGCAAGCTATTTATGATTCCCACCCTTTTTGGTGTTCAGTGGTTTATCAGTTATAAGTAACAACGATAAATGTTGTAGATGTCTGCCAGATTTTTTCCCACAACAGTGAGCCTGAACTTGAGAGAAATTCTAACCCTGGAAAGTTATTGTTATTTAGATAATGTCAGCTACAGTCCAGTATTAACAAGCGGAGATCTGGCTGGCACTAGCAAAACTGAATATAAGGAAACCTGTTGCCAAGGCAAAACAGTCCAGTTTGCCACTATTTAGTCATACCACTGTTGGAGAAATGGAAATCAACTGGCACAAAGCACACTATTTCAAAATGTGTTACATTGCCTTTATTAATACAGGCAATAATTTCATTGTTAGTGGAAAAACTACATGGTATGGATAAGACCAAGAAAAACAAATGTCACTAAGCTGTAACAGCTGAATACTCTCCTTGAACACTGGGTTTAAAAAGCCCAAAAGACTAAGCTATTATTTGAAAAGCGAAAACATTTGATTCTTCAAATGGATAAATTATACTGAGACAAGAATGAAATAACTGCAGATTACCCTAGAAGTCATTGACAGAAGGCTATGACTGTTCCATTAGCCAGACTGTTGTGTTGTGTATTTGAGACTTTAATTTTCCTTTGCTTTCATTTTGATGCATTGAAGATCACAACCCTCCAATATGTGCAGTTTAAGTTTTCTTTGCTGATGACAAGTTTAATTGAAAATAGTGTTGTAAAATTATGGGTGTCAGTACAGACAGAACAGGACAATGTAATTATCTACAGAGCAAATCATAAAAGCTAGATAAGAAACTGAAAATCATCTGCAAAAGCAGGCATGCCTTTTGAGTTCTGCAGACTCAATATTTAGAGCTGAGCTGCTACCATAACAAATTGTAAATTCATCATTGTTGTTATTTGCCCTTATTTATTTTGTGGCCCTTGAGTAGCAATGGAGCTTTGCAAATTGGAGAGAGTTGGAGTAACAGTAAGACTGCTCCTTTTCTTTCTGATGAATAGATACAGAGCTATATTGCAATTAAGTTTTGCCCTTTGGGCAATCAGTTTCATAGGATCACTGCATGAAATCACAGAATAATACCACTGCAAATTTCATGCAGTAAATCCATAAACGTGTCTTAAGTCATCATGGGTAGGAAACTTTCAAAAGTAGTGACAATTCCTATTTAAATTATAGGACTGTGTAAGTAAAGCAGTGATATTTCTTTCCTTGAGGAAATTAATAGATAGGAAACAAACCAAAGGGGAAAAAAAATAGCTCCTCACTGGACAAAGAAAAACTTAAAAATATCTAGGTTTGACTGTACATAGTTCATGTCAATAAAATATTTGGTAAGAATGAGAAATAAGGAAACTAAGGGAATTGTGGGCTCCATTCAAAGTGTTTACAGAATTTGCCAAGAATAACTGCAAATCTCCCGACCCGAAAGGAATTTTATTATCTATTACATGTACATACACCCTAATCTGCAGGCTAGAGTGCATTTTAAAGGGATAGAAAGAATGCTAGAAGTCGTTACTGGCATTACAATGCTTTGTACAAACAACTACTCACTGCATGTGTATTTCACCTCCCAGATGAAACTCCTAGCAGAAAAGCTGAAAAGGTTTTCTGCATTTGCTTCTGGAGAAGTTAAACTTAAGTATGTTATACAATATGAGACTACTCTGGCAGTAACTCTTGAATACTATTTTCTTGTTGGTTGTTATTGTTGTTGTTTGGGGTTGTTTTTTGTGTGTGTTTTGGGTGGTGGGGATTTTTTTTATGCTGGTTTGGTTGGGGGCTTAGGATTTTTTTGTGGTGGAGAGAGTAAAACCTACTTTATCTGAAATTTGTTGGGAAATTTATGCCTGGGAAGAGTTTTTTTTGTTGTTGTTTTGGGGTTTTTATTACAAACATTACCATTGCTCCTCAAATACTTCTTTCGTTAGATCCATTTTTTGAGATATTTTTTATCTTGTTTTGGGTTATGCTGGAGAGTAAAGAGTGTGCAAAGAGTTATTGAATCGTTTTGATTAGAAAAGACCTTTAAGATCACATTGAGTCCAACCATTCTCTAACTCTACCAAGTCTGGCACCAAACCGTGTCCCTTGGTACCACATCTCTGCATCTTTTAAACTACCTCATTGGAAAGCCTGTTCCAGTGTTTGGGAACCCTTTCGGCGAAGAAGTTTCTTATAACGTCCAACCTAAACCTCCCCTGGTGCAACTTGGGGCCATTTCTTCTCATCCTAGCACTTGTTACTAGGGAGAAGAAACCAACATGCACCTCACTAGAGCCTCCTTTCAGGTAGTTGTAGAGAGCAAGAGAGCCTTCCCTCATCTCCCTTTTCTCCAGGCTGAACGACCCCAGTTCCCTCATCCGCTCCTCGTAAGACCTGTTCTTCTTACGAGGTTTTTTGACCTTTCTAGTATGCATTCAGATGTTGCCAGGCCCTGCAGTATAGCAACTACCTTTAATTTCCTGTACTTGCAATCAAAAATAGCAGTACTGATTTTAACTGAGACATACTTTATTGAGACACAGCTCCTTCCACCCAATATATCTGTCACATATTTATAGAACAGAAAGAACTACATGGGACAGCAAAAGTCAATGTTTGTAATTAATTTTGTGTTGGTTGGTGGCTGTGACAAATCTAAACCATTTTCTTCCAGTCATTTTATTTGGATGTCTCCTTGACCCAGCAATGAGCAGGACTGTTGGAGCCATACAGCTCATGAAGTTAAGAAGGAAGTCTGACATGGTCAGACAAAAGAAGGACGTGCTACTTCTCTTAGCAGTTTGTGGTGCTTCCCAGTTTACAGTATAAACTTGCTGTGCTGTGAAGAATAGCGATGCCTGTAGCTTGTGCTACAAAACGGGGACTCCTGTGTAGCAAGGGCATAGACATCTGATGAATTGTCACTACACTGAGCCTTGTAACCTTCTTGTAATTCCCTCCTTTGTGGGTACTAGGCAATACTAAACTTTCCAGTTTTCCAGTTCCCTGGCATGTTCGATAGCCTTTGAATATGAAAGCCTTCATGGTTGGGTTACTGGGGACAGAAAGAAAGGCAAAGAGTTTTCTCCGATTACTTTAGGTCTGACATCTAGTTCAGCTATAAAACCATACACTTTGCAGGCAGCTGCAAAGCATATACATTGAAGCTTTATGGAAGAGCTTAAAAAAAAAAATTCAAGAGAAGAGACTGCTTTTCTAAGTGAAACTAAGCCTTTTCAGGGGTTCCTTCTTAGTTTTCTTATTATGATGCAAGCACATGGTATGGCAACGTTAAGAGTTTGGAAAGACTGTAGTCCAGCAACACCACTAGGCTAGGCATGAACCAGGGACAAAAGAATTCTAACCTCGATCCTTGAGAGGTTTTTATACATGTTTGGGGTTTTTTTACATATATATGTGCCTGTGTATATATCAAACCACATAGAAATATTTCTATAAATATATAGTGTCCCAGTTTCGGCTATTTCTAAAGGACCATCAGAACCATCTACCTTATTTTAGCAATGAAAAACAAGTGTGATTCAAGTGAGCTCCAACAGAGGTCTTATTCTTTAGGGAAATCAGATTGAGTATGGACTTGAATACATTCAGATTTCAGCTCCATCAGCCTGTGGGAGTCTGAATGGCTCATCATGTATTCAAGGCACACTGTGAGATACAAATGCCAACTAACAGAGCTGCAGTACATAGATTTTTTTTTTCCATCTTAAAGCAGTGATTTCCTTTCTGCAAACATACTTCAAAAATCCTACAAAAGAGAAAGTATTTTATTTTGTGAAATTTTCCTTATATAATTTTGGGGGGTTTCTACTTCAAGTTAAAATACTGTCATAATACTGAAGCTATAAACAAGGAAAATGAAACAGTTCAAAGAGAATTGAAATGATGGCAAAAACTTCTAGTTTATTTGTTTTGACTAATAGCTTGCTGCTGTGACCTGTCAATTGGCTGATTTTCCCCTTCTACCTTGGTGAAATTAATTTTGCTGAGGTTTCTTTTGAAATCTACATGCAGGGAGGCTGAACTTGCTCATTGGAAAAAATGTGTGTTGTTTTGTTCCACGTTAATGAAGATTTTAGCACCAGCAATACACAGCACTGCCAATCTCCTGGACTATGCTTTTACATAGGAGGTAAACTAAGCAGCTCTCAGTGCTGCAGCTGACAGCAGGAAATTTGGGGTAAATTTCAGAACAAAAGAAGCAAAATCAGCTTAATTTATTTATGCACTGAGCATGCTCCACTAGCACTGTGCATCATGTGATCCCTTGTTTCCAAGGGAACAGCTACGATGCTGAGTGCATGCTTCTCCTGTCTTGGACTACAAGATTTTTTTTGTCCTCAGAAATTTTTAAGTCATAAATCTGAAATTATTTGCTGCACTTGATTGGTATTGATCGATATTTACAAATGTCTAATTCTTAACATACTGTGAGTAGAAAGGATTATTAATCTATGCTGAAATTAACTACAATGAATATATATCACAGTCAAATCGATTTCATTTTATCTGGGCTGGAATTGCCCCATCTTACAATGGAACAAAAATATTATACAACTGCTGTCCCTAGATAGTGTTTTAATTTTGATTCTTTGAAGGGCTAATTTGCATGATGGATGATTAATAATTTCTTAAATATCAGAGAACGACTATTCAATTTGGTTTCAGCACCAGCTGCTTCCAGCAAGCACCTCAATATTGCACCTGAGATAGCAATGTGGTAGAAACTTGAACAAACTTGACAGAAGGGGCGGCACACATGAAGGAAATGATGTTTTCATCTATCAGCTAGTCTGGACTGCAAAAATAAAGAAGAAAGGATTTACAGCTAGATTTACAGAAAACATACCAGTACAATGGCAGGGGTATTCTTGAAGTCTACTCCTTCCTCACTTGCTAGTAAGCTAACCACTAGTCAAGCTGCTGTGAAGCTTTCAGGCCTGGAGTCTAACTCAGTGTAGTTTTTTTTAAAACCTGTTTAAAGATGATTGTAGACTTGATTTAGGTAAGTTGCCTATTGAATTATTCTAAGCTATGGGCTGTTTCATGGGTTTGTCATCTATTTGTTTCCAGCATGCTTGATTTTTTTTTCTTTGTGTGAGCAACTCTACTACAACAAACGGTATTCTTAAATTCCCCACAAAGTATCAAATTAAATTGTAATTAAGACGAAAGAATCCACTGAAAAAGAAATAAATAGGAAGTGCAATAAACCATAATAAGTCTATAAATCTGAGAAGAGAAAAAGATAATTTGTAACTTCTATTACTAGGAGCATTTGTAAGAGGACTCTGAGAAATCCAGGTACTTATTCCTTTTAACAGAGGATGTATTTATAGCCTGGAAACAAACACTCAGGATATCACTAAAGCACTAAGACAAAAGTACAAAGTAACCAAACAACTAGGAGTTTTTCTACGCAGAGGTAGGCAGGAACTAGGGTGACTTTTGCTGTACCTTTCTTCTCAGCATAATGGTTTGGGCTTAAAGAACAGTGGTGGTTGTTCAGCTAGTATAGCCTGCAGCTCTGACAGCTGTTCTTATGGTCCTAGAGGTAAAGATACTCCTGAAAGTCTGCATCATCTGACAGAAAATCTGGTCAGAGAACTAAAAATAGAAAGCAGGATTTTAATGCTACCAGCAGATGTGATCAGCCAGTACTACTGTTAGGTGTAATTGCTACCATAACTTCCAAGAGAAATTAAGTTAAATTAACATGTTCTGTAAGGTTAACTTTGAAGGAAAAGTCCACTGTATTTTCTCTAATTCAGCCACAAGATAAGTGTTAGTGTATGAGCAGAGAGCCACAACCGATGGGATTGTCGATACTCAGAATTAAATGTACAAAGAATCTGAATAAGCAATACCCCAAATATTCCAGATTTTGTGTTTTATTTCTTCTTGTACATTATGTGTGATGAAGATCCCTAGAACTAGTGATGAAATAGCAGAAAACCTCAGGAGAACACCAAGGGACAGCTTTGATTACACCCTGATCCCACTGCTTAATTCTCTGGTAAGCATGAGTCCTGCTGTATGGTGGTTTTGGTAAGCATGGACATGCCCTGATGGCCTTGTTTTCACTAAGCACTGAAAGAATCATACCTAGAATATCTTACTCTATATTTTAGCTACTGTGTTCTTATATGTATGTATATGTTCTTTTCAAGGTGTGCTTTAAGCAGAGTAGATAATTTTGCAACTGCTATTTTAAGACTTCTTGGAAGGAGGCTTCATTTCTAAATAAACATAAAAGAAGAGAAGAAGAAAGGAGTTGACTACTCATATTAAAAGATTTCATTTTAGCTGTTCCACATCAGGGCTACTTAGTCTGGACAGGCTGCAAAAAAACCAAACAACATCAGTCTGAAGACAGCAAGTTGAGCTCTCCAAAAATTTTGGAAAGGCTAGCAGACATAAAGAGGGACTCAGTACAAAAGCTAATGACCTTCATGCTTGCTATTTGGAGACAGGAATATGAGAAAAGAGGAAAAACAATATTTATTGTATATAATTAAATTTGGCAAAAGGAAGAGTGAGAAAAGATTAGAAAGACAAGTGTTACCAAAGCTAGTTCATTTATTTAACCAAAGCAAATCCTGAAATCTCTTTTTGTAAGCAATGGCTCTGCTGCCTAACTTACACAAAATACTGATTTCATATTATTTGAAACTCAAAGTATGGTAACAAAGTGTACTAGTTCCTTGCATATGACGCTTCTAGTGACATCTTAAATCTTCATCTTGTGTGGGATTCCTGAGCTGCTGAATCTGGGACATGCCAAACTCCAGGTATTAGGAACCTTTGCTCTCCAGTTTCCCTCCATGCTTCATGTTTACAAGTATTAATTAGTTTTAGGTTCACTAAATAGCCCATTCACTGCTGCATCTGGACCATCAACCTTCAGCTAGTGGCTAATCTATAATGATTTAAGTTTGATATGATTGCAATTTAAAAATTTGTTTAGAATCAATAGATAAGCGGGCTATAAGGATATACTCAGAACAAAAGTTCTGCTATCAGGAGGCAAAAGTAGTGAGGGCACAATTTCTGGGGACAAGTGCAGAGATCCCTGCACCTCTCTCAGCCTGCTTTTTGGACTGCACACAATGTTCACAGCAGTGTCTGTGGTTAGGATTTACCAAAGATCTTTTAAAAAGAATCCTTTTCAGCATGAACCCAGCCTGGTCCCTGAGAAGAAGAGGGTTTGTTGTGAAGTTCAGGGAGCAACCAGGCAACCAAGAGTTGATTAGAGAGGAACTGTAGCAAAGAGGACTTGTGCGTTCTGAGGTGAACCATGGTGAAAAAGGAGGCTGCTCAGACAAGAGTGAAGAGTGGAAATGGAGCAAGCGCTGCAGAGGTAATGGGACAATAACAAGAACTTGGTGGGTTTGACATCAACCAGAGAGATACAAGAAGCTTTTCACAGTCATTTGCAGCCCTTCTAGTTTTCCAAGGTGAACTCCATGCCAACAGATCTCAAGAGTGTCTTGTGGTGTATGCATCAATACTGCAGTTAACTGTCATTCTCTGATCTTTTGCCCTTGACCTTACAAAGTCAGGATACACCAGACTTTCTTCCACCAAAATCTGAAGGGACAAAAAATCCAGTAACTTAAAAAACCTAAGCAAATTAAAAGATCCACAAACTCACTAAACTAAAGCAAACAAACCCCAGCCTGTAAAATCCTTACATTCCTCTTTCATCCATTTCCACAGACCAACACCCAAGGAAACAGAGCACAAAGAAAATCTGAACTTTGCCACAGGCTTTTGATAAATTTCTTTTAGAACCTCTGAGACATGTTAAAAATTATCATTTCATTTTTCTATGGAGCACAGTTCAGCAGCTAATTATTTTGCTGCTCCTCGGCTTTGTCATCTCCTGCAATTTATTAGGAGCAATTAGAACTGGTAAATGTAAACACATCCATAATTTGGGAGCTCTGAATCAGATTTAACCTGAACTAATTTATTTTAATATAATTTATTTTAATATCATCTGTTTATCAAAAGATGATAGAACTTGTCAAATATAAGCTGAAATTTGGTGAACTCAAATTATAAATATTTACTTCTAAATTCTCTCTTTGCTTTGTATCCTGGTAGAAACATTTTTGAGTGGGGCCCTGATATGTGAAATATCAAGAGGTCAGTATCGTAAGTTGTTCTCCACAAGGTTCATGCCACTCTGAGAGAAGTCATCAACTGAGCTTCTGTTATCCAGTACAATGACATTATCAGACTTAAGATGCATTGGTCTGTGTGAGCATACACATCAGGAAAACAGGATCCAAATAAATCTCAGGTCTAGAATTCCTCCATTACTAACAATGTTCTGATTTTCTGACTGTGGTTTTCTGGAGTCCTTAAGTATTTAAATTTGCTCCTCTCTGTCTCCCTGCCAGACTATGGTGATAGTTTTCATCTTTTCATTCATTTGGGAGATGAAACAGGTCACAAATTGAATATGGGGAGGATAGGCCTTGAGTCTCAATTGACACCACATCCAGATGTCCATAACCTGTTTGCAGCTGGATTTTAATGTCATTATAATTTCAGAGGAAGCTGTTGTGCTATTTCTAGATTTAGATCTTTTTTGGGGGTTGGAAGTAGATGATTTTTAAGGTCCCTTCCAACCCAAACCATTCTATGATCTCAAACATGTTTTGTAACTTTGCTTTAAAATTGTATTTTTTAAGTTATAATGCTTACATGATTTCTGGATTGTCTAGGTCTAGATCCAAACATTCCAAACTCCATTTGAAATGAAAGCCATATGGGCAAATGTAAGCCCAGGAATATAAACCAAATACTTTCAGAAAGAAAGGATAAGGAATATGAGTTTTTGCTTTGTGACCTCTTTGGAAGTGTCACTGGAGTAACTTAGTGGAATAAACTTAAAGACATGCTTTTTCTGAAGCGTATGCATGCCTTCAGGATCTCTATTAGATTTCAAAATGCTGGAAATATATGCTTTTATACTAGAAATCACTAGAAATAACTAAAAACATGAAAAGTACAAAGGCCAAGATCTCAAGCAGAAAGAAACTACCAAAATGTACTTTGCTGATGACACTCAGCATAAAGCATTGCCCAAAACTTCAGGCACCTGAAGACTGCCAGCTTCTGGCTACCATGGTGTCACACAGGCTGAAACAGATTCTCATGAGAAGCTTGTTAATTTATTTAGAAGTAGTAACATTTCTTCAGAGTATTTCCAGTACAACTTCTCAAAGCTAGCGATTAGGCAGAACGCCTTTTATTAAGCTTTTTGATGGTCTAGGGTGACACTATGTGGCTAATCTCAGCACTGAACTATCAATTGCAAGTTATTTCTTGGACTAACTCAGAATGAAACTGATCTAACCTTTTAATTCTGATGCTAAACAGGCAAGGTTAGAGCATATTAGATGTCATTAATATGTCACAAAGTGGTGAGCATCTCTGGACTCTTCATTCTTAACTGTTAACCTTCACAGAGACTCACCTGACATACATGACCACACGGGAGGTATATATATTCTGCCTTAAAAGGGATAGAAGGATTAAGTGGTGCTCTAAACCTTTAGAAAAAGAAAACAATATTTATAGAACTTCTTTGATATTGGCCTTTTTCTTATTTCTCTTTCATATCATCAGCTGTGTTTTCCTAATGCTACAAGAAACAAACAGCAGCCAATATTCCTAGTCCAATAGCTTGATGTTTTTCCTGTTAACTTCAAGTTCATCTTGTTTTCTTTGTCCCTGCTCCACCTTCCCTGGAATGACTGCTCCTATCTCACCCATTCACAGGCACATTAACAGTCACAATCTAATCCTGCAAGTAATACCAAACCTCTGTATTTGCAGGGATACTTGGCAATCTTCTTTACTCCTACAGTTCATATTCACAGCTGGCCTCACACACATTTGGATGACAATCTATGTCAGTTCACATATCTCGAATGAAATTCAAGATCATAATTCCACATATTTCAACAAGGTTTCACCATTCTACCCCCTAACAATACAAAGTCTTTAACTTGTCAAATTATTCCATATCCCAAGGAAAACTTCCTTTATATGTGCCAATATTGGATGCAGGGTGGCATCCATAATCTTTTAGTATCAGTTCCTGTTTAAAGCTTTTCAGCTGGGACAAAGAGTAGGAGTGTGATACATTGTGCAGCACTCCCCAGGAGTGTCCCTATCTGACTACCATCACCTGAAATTGCCCTGGGTCTTGTCTTGCTACAAAAGCAACTCTCTTTTGTTGCCCTTCTTATTCAGGTATCCACTTTTAAAATGTTGGGGAAAACCATCCTGAGCCTGCTCCAATGCCCTCATATCATCTATTGCAGCCGTGAGTCAGGACTTTCATAATTAGTTCAAGCAGTTTCGTATAATCTCTACATCCTCCTTTTCTCTCCCAACCCCGTTCTCTTTACTTTTATAGTGTTTACACTTCTTTGATGCAATTTCTCCAAACACTTACACAGCCCTCTTCCCAATTCACATTACTGTTTCTCTTGGAACCAACATTAAGTCTGTTTTAGATTCAAAGGCTATCCTAAACCAGATTGTTTCCTCAGCTGCTCTACTTGTTCCATGTTTACTCTCACAGCAGGAACAAATCTAATCATGCTTCTGGGAACAGGTCCTCCTTGTTGTCCCTTCATGACTTTTTTGTATACCAACATAAAAAGTAGCAGTGGATGTGGTAAGTGATCACAGTTCCCTGTATCATTATTTCCAGCTTGTCAGGAACACTCAGCAATCAGCCAGCTAGAATTAGCACTTAATCCATTTCCTTCTGTCAAGGAAACGTACTTTACAGATCTCATAGTGTTCAGTTTCTGCCTTCCCCACAAGCAGGTATTTTTGCTATTGTAAGGAATGATTCAAGTTCTGATACAATTTTGACAAACTTACCACTTACAGTGATGGTAGGCTTCTCAACGACATTTCAGGTCCTACAACTAAATATGGCTAATTCAGGACCTTTTTCTGGATGGACAGTCCACTCCATTTTTAGACCTTCAGCTTTATGCTGTACGCCGAAAGCCCAACAATTCATTTTCCTAGATTTTCACATAGACAATATCACTAATGAGACATATAAGTTTCCTATTGAGTTTTCCACTAGAAGAAAGCTGTATTGCCCCTCTATTTCCTTGTCACAATGGTTTCAGCAAAATGTTCCTTGGCACATTTTTAAAGATGTGAAATCAGAGGTATAGCTGTTAAATGAAGCTATGATGATCTGCATAACTGGAAGGTACATCTGAAGGTCTATTTAAAAATACAGTATGGTTCTATGAAAACGTAATGAAAAGATCCTTTGCCTCAAAATCCTACAGCTGCCCAAAATTCTTAGTCCATTCTCTTTGTCATGCCTCTGAATGTTCTGTCATTATGCATTCACTGGGGGAGTAACAGAATTCCCTCCTCTGGAGTGATATTTGTCACATGAATTATGCTCGCTATGCTACCAGCAGATCGAGTGTTCCTGCAAAAGATTGTGAATGACATGCAGGAATCGGTAGTCTGAAATGAAAAAGACTATGCTTTCATCTCAGTCTGAAAACAAGAATGGTTTGATGAATTTGTTTGTTCATCTTTCTAATCCTAATGATGAATTATTTAATTATTTTTTGCATGGAAAGATTTTAAGTATTGTTCCTGAAGATTTAAAAATATATTACTCAGTCATTAACCCCCAAAAGAACAAAATTAAAAGAAATTTATATCACTATCTACATAAAAATCTAAATAGGTGCATAGCCTAATGGGCTATTTTTTGTTCTTTTATTTTGATATTCCAGATGCCAAAACCAAAACAGCACTTACAGCAGTTAAAACTAAGCCAAACCCCCAAAAACACACACCAAAGCCCAACAACAATCCATCAGAAAGCAGAAGCAATTCTGAGACATAGTTCTTCCTTTTGATTAGAATAACTTAACATGTAAGGGACTGTTTCAAGGCAGTTTTCTGAAAGTTATGGAAGCTTGAAGAGAATGTTTCAGGTGATAATCTGCCATGTTCATACCGGTGGTGGACTGCACAAAACAACATTAATGAGATTCAGTTCTAATACTGTACGTCTTTCACAGCTGGATATTAATGCATTCTGAGGGCATCTAGAATGGATGAATGAATACAATTTCTATTCTATAGAAATAAAAAAATCATTTTGAAGATGAAGTTTAGATAATTTGCAAATTACTCATTCCTCGAAACAAAAGTGCTGATGCAGGGGAAGTAACTGGTACGTGTTGGGTATTCAATTAAACCCACAGAGGAAGAGAGAGAATTATTTGTATTTTGGTCACTGGGTAGCAGTGTTGCACAATGTGGGCTGTAGGACCTGAGGAGAATTTGAGGCCCACTGATTTTACACTCTTACCCTCTGCTGTGATTCATAACATGTCTTCAAATCTGGGTTGTACCAGCTGTATATTAACTCAGTTTGAAAGAGAGTATTTCTTACGGCATGGACCATTGACATCTAATCTGCATTGTTGCCAGCTCAGGGGATTATATCTCCATCATGAAAACTGAATATGGAACATTACTACAGTTGTTATCACATGCCACATCACATTGTCATATCATATTGCCATAGTTCCTAGATCCTGGAGCATTTGGGTCATGCTACTGTACAATATTTCAAAGCGACATGATTTTTAAAATTACATCACCCAGGCATCGTTCTTTCAAAGCAGCAGAATGTTTTTCACCCACGACTCTCAAGTGCACAAAGCACAGCTGTAACCTTAGAAAGCAATGCAATCCAAATCTTGAGCGAACAATTCCCTGAAAGATCCTGTTCTAATTCACAGTCTATCCAGTGTCCATTCTGCCATCCCTGAGCAGACACTGTTTCTCTCTGTAAATGTTCTGAAGGTTGATGGACACTGTAAAAATCTGACAGGTTTACAAGCCTTTTGAGGCACTGTGCATGTACAGTATCGCTTCTTTCAACCACTAACTCTGAGGGTTTGTCAGTGATTTCAGGGACAAGAACAGATCACCACAGCTTCTGGAAACGTAACACTGCTATTTATTTTTTCAGCTTTCCATTTTAAAAAGCCCTAGTATAGGCAATTCTTATCTTAACTCTGCCTCTTTGTTTGCATAGCTATATATCACAATATTAATTTATGCCATGCCAATCAGGGATTACTTTTAATCACAGACCATGGCTTCTCACACTACGATACTCTGTGCTTCCACATCATTAAAGATATCCTCAAAAGGAAACAACTACAAAATTAAAATAGAAGTCCAGGACTCTCCTGCACTCCTATTTGGCCTTCTATCTATCAAACAACACTCAAAAACACTGATAATCACTGACAGTACTAATGAGAAAGATTACGCTTGGGTGAACTCACAGCAGAGAAGAGATGGCTACTGAAATAAGCAAAAGTTATCTGTAGTCTATCAGGTGAAATAAAGACTAATAGTTATGTGAGATGCCGAAAGCTGGAGAACAGTGTATTAAAATGTTGAACACTTATTTTTCACTATTGATAGAAATTATTTCATCTACAGGTCAAAAAGTCTGATTTAAAAATAGATTAGATATGAGAAGCAATGACAACAAATTAAATAATATTCCAAAGACATGAGATAATTCCTGTGGGTCCAGATTAAGAAATTGGAAATGCCATAATTGCCATCAAAGGTAATCACGATTTGGAGCTAAGAGAATAAAACCAGTATTTCCTCAGCAGACCTTTCTGCACTGTTCTGATCCATAAAAACCCATCTCTTACCAGAAAGTTTCTAATGACAAGAAGCAGAGTAAGAGACAAACAAAAGGAGCAAGAATATGATAGACTGTAAATCAAAGCTAAGGTAGAGCTAGGGGAGTGTCTGTTGGTGCAGCACTTGGTAACCTCACCAGAGACACTGCATTAGTCGCTTCAAAACCTGCTAAGTAATGCACTGCAGGTCAAAGTAATCTTGTAAGGACACACTATTAGAACAGAAGACAATTACTCCACTGAGCTATTTCAAGAAATAAATGGTGTACATAACCCTCCTTTACCAACAACCACATTCTCAATTCATCACCTTTACCTTGTCAGCAAACCTGTGCATAGCTGTTCCAGCTGCAGTTTTGTCCCACGCCATCATCACACAGCAGGATTTCTCCCTCCCTGCTTCCCTCCCCCCCCATGACGTATTCCCCTCTGTTAATGTGCTTGCCTGCTGTTACACCTGCAACTACTACTGCTATTAAAGGTGACCTTCAAGTTGTTTTGATGCTCATTACAAATGCAAATTAAATAACCCTATGATAGTAGTAGAAATAATATAGCTCAGAGCCTTTATTTTAATAACTGCTTAGCTACACTGGACTGTTAATATACTTTCTGGATACTTGGTAGTTATGCAGAATAGGACTTCAAAAGATTTCTTTAGCACCAGCTGCAGGTTTGCAAATGCCAATTGTCCTTATCATAAGATTCCAAACACTTGTGCCTTAGCCTGTAATTGAGCTTCAGCCACTTAAGCCTTGAAAAAGTTTTTAATAGGTGTTAGCTACACTTTTTAAAAAGTGATTCTTTTCTCTGTGTTGAAATTATCTTGATCAGTGCTTGAGTTTTAGTGGCTCTGAAATATGACAGAAGTTTTAAGAAGATCATTGTTTGAACAAGAGGAAATATGTGCCTTTCAATTTTTGCAAGCTTAGTCACCATAATGAAACTATGTGCTGTAAGGGAGGACAAGTGCAGTATTTTCATTCTTAGTTTAGCGGGACTGCTGGCAAGTGGTCTTTGAAAGTATAAATTCTGTGAAGATGTCATTAAAAAAAAGATTTCTCAGAGAAAAAAAAGGAAAGAAATCTATCTTTTAAAAACAATTTGATTTTCAAATAAAGCATACAAAGGTTTGAGTTTTGGTTTTGTCGTTTTGTTTTTTTTTAAACCAAACTCATATATTATTTTAGGAACTTTGTAACGATTTACTAAAATTATCTTAATAGATAATGTTCTCGACATGTTCTTCATGTGACATTTTCAAAGCTCATTTTTCATTGGGCCAGAGTAACAAGAACAAATGGAAAGAGATGTACCGAGTTTCTGCTCTTCTGACACTATTTGGTTGAAGCTTCAGGAACAAACACAGTATTTTGTTTAAGATGCACCCACAGATAAAGAAGGATTTCTTCTCTGTTTTGCGATAATGCCTGCATAGATTCAACATCAAATGCAGGTGTTTTCTGAGACCAGCATAATCCAGTGACTAGTTGCTATTTTCTAAAAATCAGTCTTAATTATTTTCTACTTAAATAACACTTTCTGAATAATGATTTTTCTCAGATTGATGGGGAACCTTGGGAAAGTTTATTTCCTTTTTTTTTTTTTTTTTTAAATAAAGATATGGTTTGTACAATGTGCCACGTATATTATGAGAATTACTGAACAACGGAATCTCAAACTGCAACTACAGTTTTGTCCCAATTCAGGACTATAAATGAGCACCTGAATATGGCAAAGTGCTTGGGTTCTCCATTGATAATAAATCTTAAGTGAACATTTTATTGACTATAATTAGACAACAAAGCAATCCTCTGATATGAGAAAATTCAAAGTTATATCCGCTATTACTTTTGGTGTCTGGTGTTACAAGGGCTAGCAGATTTCCACTCTGCTGTAATAGGTCACTGTTAGCACGAGGATACCCTGCTAGTGGCACACCATAGATCAGCCTGCACATTTTGCAGGACAAAATGTACTGGCAGCATCAGATGGGCAGGAACACTGAGGAGACAAAATGCTTTGTCATTGTTAAGCCATTGTTCCTCAAACAGGAAAATGAAAAGATAGGCAGCTGAAGCATCCCTACAGCATACTCTGGCAATGGTATATTTCTGTTCTGATTTCTCATACAGTGAAAATGCAATTTATATCTAAGAGTCATGGGATACAGGAAGCTATTGACATTCATACAAGGAAATAGGTTTAAAAGGCATATTTCACTAAGACCACTTCTATCACCTGAGGCTTATAGGTAATACCACAGAAAATGTAATAAAAAAATACTGAAAACCTCCAAATCCCCCACAAGCAGAGAAAATAGAATATTAAAGGCAACTAGAAGTGATTTTAATTTTTGGTGGGAGATTAAACTCTAGCAAAAAACATATGTATCTAATCAGAAATGGCTTCCCTAGATCCAGCCAGTGTCCTACATCTTGCAGGTCTGTAAAGAGCTCAGTCTCCCCAGCCTTGCCCATATATCCAGCAAGAAAGTCAGCTGATAGGAAGCATGATGGTATCTTGTCAGATGCAAGCATCTGTCTGGCAGAAACTCTTCTTGCTTTACAGCAGCCACTGAGCAGATGCCAATGACTCTTGCATCTTTGCTTCTGAAACCATAATTCTCTCTGATAGGCTTGGTACCTTAGTGATAAGACAGAAAGTCAAAAGCACTGAATACCCTCTCTTTAGGGGATAGGGAGCTCTAAAGCCATCTGTTCAATTCCCTTTGTTGTTCGCTTGGTAGAACAGGCATTTTAGTCTGAAATAATTGTGGCTTGATTCTCTGATCACTTTTTACTGCTGCTTCTCTGCCATAAAACTAGTTCCCATCAAATTATATGGTGAGACCAGTCATGGAACTGGCTAGAAAGCAACTGAAATGATCCAGCAACAATGAAAAGAAAGGAAATATGCAGTCTGTTCCAGACCACCTAACAATGAAAACAAAGTAAATATGCAGTCTGTTCCAGACCACCTAACCATGTAAACACCAGGGCTGGCACATAAGAGAGTGCATGGTGCTTTTTTTGTGGAATAGCAAGTTCATCACCAGTAGCTATGTAACACTCTTAGGCATTTGGCCTGTTTAACAGATAAGCATTCTAGCATTCTACTGGGTTCAGCTACTTCCCAAATCTAAAGCACTATTGATATACACAATGACACATGGCCACTTTCTGCAGCTCCTGTCATCTTTGTCTTTTAGAAAAGAACTCCAAACAAGGGGCACATAAAAAAGTATAATTAATTAATCCTAGACAAAATTATCTCAAGAAAGCTTTCCAAGTTGTCATTCTTTGATGAGAAAATATAGGTAACTTATTCATGTGATTTATCATCAAATAACATTTATCTTAATTTTCTTTAATAGTTTTAGAGACCTTTGTTTAGTTTTTACTACCTTGTGAAAAGTAAAATACCTTCACCGGCTATGCACCAACACTGCTAATATCAGCTCAACTCCTAATGGTTCTTAAATGCACACACAGAAGGGGTGGAGGCACACACAAGGGACTACTTGCTTGAGAAGGGCACAAATTCAACACAGACAGAATAACTGGAGAAGGACATTCCCTTACTTGGAATTTAACACTTCAGTTGGTAGCAGGCAAACACAGGCTCCCAAATACACAGATCAGCAGAATTTAATTGAACATATGGGAGAAAATGTTGTAAATGTTTCCTTTCACTTGTGTTTTTTCAACAATCTGCCTAGTTTAATAAATAAGTTGTTTAATAAATAAGTTGTTTAATAAATTCTCTTCAGCTTCCATCAGGTTAGATCATAATATGCCTGTTAACACCTTTCTGTAAAAAGAAAAACAAAATCGCACACCTCTCTCTTACATCGCTGTGTTGGTAAACAACACTGAGCATTACCTAAATGGATTTTCTGTACTGATAAAATTAGAAATAGGGATTTTTAGTTTATAATCAGGGCAATTTACATGTGGGCCCTAGTCCTACTCTGAGCCATCAATAATTTTTAGTATGCACTTTTTATTATTTTTTGTTATGTCAATGTCTTGCAATGTTGCAGGATCACAAACACAAATAGAAAATGTCTAGTGCTTACCTTTCTGTGGTTCCTCCAAAGCAATTCTAACAATACTGTAATACCAACAGCAAGTTTGAAATGTTGGACCCCAATTCTCTCACAGCCCGAGCAGTGTGCCACTACACTAAAGTAAACCAATACCACAAATTGTGTTGCAGGTTTTTTGTTGTTGTTGGTTTGGGTTTGACTTTTGTTTGTTTGGGATTGTTTGGGTTTTTGATTTGAGATTGTTTGGGTTTGTGTTTGATTTGTTTGGGGCTTTTTTGGAATGGGAGGGGCTGGGTTGTTTTTTGTTTGGTTGGTTGGTTTCATTTGGTTTGGTTGGTTTGGTCTGTTGTTTTGGTTTTTTTTTCTCTTTTTTGTATCAGAGAGTAATGGAATGGGGTGGGGGGGAAGTTGGAAGGGGATGCTGGAGATCATTTGCTTCTGGTCAACCTGATCAGATATATGTCAGGTTTGGGGTAACAGCTGAGCAAGGGTTTTGTAAATCAGCGCTTTCCAGTGAGAGGCCTAGACCTCACTTTGGGAACCTCAGCCTACTCATGAATGTGGACTTTGGCTCGAAAAGGATGGCAGATGGAGAATATTATTTGAGTGTCTTTTTTATTAGAGCTCAATGTCTAGATAAAGCCAGTAAGAATCAAACAGGATTTTATTTCATTTCAATATATAGTGAGCTACATATATTCCTGCATTTTCTTTCTCCTTCTCCTGGCTTTTCTCTTTTTGGTTCTCCTTTGTCTACTATTTATGAATCATCTCCCTTATTTTATCAGTGCAGCATCTCATGAGAAAAACATATAGTGACACTTGGTGTAGCATCAGCTGCAATGAGCTGCACCTGATTTTTCTGTTTAGTGCCCTCTTAGCAGTATACTTAGTATGGATAAAAGAAGAACAGGAAGGATAATATCTGGCATCCTTATTCTGAGCCAGGTTATTGGCCTTAGTTTGCTGTGATGGACTAATATTCTTAAATACCATTTGCCTTTCTGAATCTTCTGTTCAATGCACAGAATAGGAAGTTGGTGTAGTGGGGAATTTCTTCCCTGTTATTCTTATTTACAGGTATATCTCACATCCATGCAGTGCTAAGACAAACACTTGGAAAAAGTGCAAGAGATAAAATAGATATCTCAGTCTGGCAGAAAGTTAATATATACACAAGGCTTAACACTCATTGAACTGTCCACTCCTCTCTCTTACACCTCAACACACATTTTTTTTTTCAGAGATGAAGAGTTCTGCCAAAAGCACTTGGGCTAAGGCTGTAAATAAAGTTGTATGTGTAAGATAGAGGTAAATTAGTGAGAGTTAAAAGAAAAATATTTCCATATTTTCACCTCGACTGAGCTCACAAAATCAAAGCAGAAAACAATTTAATTGAAAAATAGTTGTAAAGTTATATTAACTCAAGAAATCTGCAAACCAACAATTGTTTTCCGCAGGGTTTTTGTTGAATTTACTGTGTTGAATACATCTTTTATTTATTGGTAACTTTCCTCCCAGTGTAGTATTATTTCATTGCAGTTTGGCAAATATTTCTTGTCATACATGATTTGTGGGTAGAAGTTTGAAATCTAGTTGAGAAGATAGGAAAATCTGTAATTTCAAGTATTTTACCTTTAAATATGAAATTATATGAGAGTTACTCACCTCATACCTTGTCTGGGAAGTACAACCTGGTCTGATTGTTTCACTAACTTCTAAACCTTGCTCTTGCTAGTGCAATAATACAGTATGACCACAGGCTATATGGCAGTTTATAGAACATGAATTTTAGCTTAAGCTGAAAAAAATAAAAAGGAATTTCTGGGCTAAGACTCTGGGTACCAGAATAGGAATGCCCTCATTTCACCCTGGCACTGCACAGGCACAATTTTTAAGCTCTCAAATTGTAGCATGTGAGTCCTGGACTAAACTCCTCAGTGCTAGAAAGTTTCAAAGATCATTTTCCTGATGATGACAGATGGGGAAAGAGATGAATAAGTACATATAAATAGAGGGCATATGGGCCAAAGTGACAGGAAAACAGACTTTGATGTCTGTTGGTCCTAGGAATGAGATTAAACCAGTACTTTCATCTATGCAGATTCCCAGGGGCTTCATCCATTTTACTTATTCTGCACTTGGTAATTCCAGGTGGCTTCACTGCAGCATTCACATCAGCCATTCCCAGCACTGGGCATCACCACAGCATGGACCAAGATCTTTTTCTGGGCATCACACTGACTCATAGTCAAGCAGGAGTTAAAAGCTTTCTGGGCTGACTCATCACTTGGGTGTAATGGAAAAGTAACCACTGACTGCTAGGCAGGCTTCTTACTGCCAATCCAGAAAGATTTGCATATGTTGTTACATTAACACATCCCAGTGGGAATACAGACCTAGATCTAATGACTTCAGATGAAAATAAAGAAAGCTGTTACGTTCAGACCATTATTGTTCATGCTGCTTTGTGAATTTATTTCTTTAAATTTTCCACTTGTGCTCCTGCCAAGAGAGATCTATTAGACAGAAAGCAGCAAGAGTAAAACTTTATCATTTTGTTTCAAACTATAAAATAATTTACATCACATATTTTACTTACTTTTGTCTTTTTTTTTGTCTGTTTTTTGTTTGTTTGGTTTGTTTTTGTTTTTTTGTTTGAAACCACAAACATTCCAGCATCACACTGTAGGAATAAGAATAACAATAGAAAGCATAACCTTTTGCATAGTATTAAATGAACAGACAGAGTAAGTTCTTTATTTACAATTATTGTCTAGATAAAAAAATTCATAAAAACAGATGAATGAACATATATTAATAACCCCTAGTGGGATGGATTGCCAATGTACCACTGTATTGTTGTCCACAAATCTCATGCTGCTAGGTACAGTACGTAGAGAGCGAGCATTTATATATTGCAGGGAATTTTAACAAACTGATCATTTTGGTTTTTGATCCATTGTTCCCATCACAGAGAGGTCAAGCAACAAAAGAAAGGAATTGTGATGCACGACTGTAGTTGAAAGGTCATAGCTATTCTGCTTT
Organism: Indicator indicator; assembly: GCF_027791375.1. NCBI lineage: Eukaryota > Metazoa > Chordata > Aves > Piciformes > Indicatoridae > Indicator > Indicator indicator. The sequence continues at coordinate 20,859,044 of NC_072024.1, read as the reverse complement.
AAAAAAAAAAAAGTCTATCATTTATCATATACATAAAGCACAGTCTCTGCTCACAAAAGCCCAAGTTTTCTATGCATCTCAGTTTATATACGTTTTACTATATATACACAGAATGCAGTGTTCATTTTCTTAACAGTTTTCAAGTCTGCAAATGGTACCTTAGGGAGGGGCACTCCTATGGGAAAATGTAAAAAAAAAATGAAACCAAGAAAAAATATGAATAGGGTTTGAAAATAAAAAGGCAAACAGTCAGTGTTAAGATGCTGAAAATAAATTGTTCCAGTACTAATAGCTTCTTTAGATGTTCAAGTCCAAAGCTAGAGGCTTCCCTGTAAATAGATAACACTTTTTGTTTCTTCTGAATATGATATCCCAAATAGGCCATAGAAACCCAATACATGTTATACAAAGGTTAATCACCATATTTACAAAGCGAAGAACAATCCTGACTCAGTTTCAATCACTTCGTTGCTAGGAGTTAGCTAAAATAATTATGTTTTCATGCTAGCGTTTTACTGTTAAGAACCGGGTCACACTATCTCTTGAGAAGAGAGTTGTGTAAGCCTCCAGAGACCTGTCCTGGTGTTGAGTGACAAGTTTGGATCAGATAGCAAACTAAGAGTTTGAGCCAAAAACATTCAAGCTTCTACACAAAAGTCCGGAAGCTGGCAATTGAAGCTGATTAGAGTTTTACCTGGCTGAATAGTCTTGATGCACCCTGAAAACATTTTTAGCCAGTTCAGTCTGCAGTTTGGCCATGAGTCTAATCTCTGTTTAGTGTTCTGGCTTGGTTTAGTTCTTCTGACTGCAGAGATGCACCACTGTATGAGCCAACTTTTAGACAATCAGTAATACCTCAACAAATCAATTTATCAACCTAGTTTGAGAGTGTTTTGCAACACATCTGGCATAATCAATTGTGTAATTCAAAATATCTTTTGCACTGTACAGTTATGGAAAAGATCATATGCTGAAAAGTCTCCAAGCAAACTTTATATTAAATACAAAAATTATTTATGAAAAATCTGTGATCCACAAAGTGCTTAGCATTCAAGTGGTTGACATAGCAATTATATAAGCTCAGAAATCTTCTGTTATCAGGGCTGTTACCATCTTGAAAAAACATCTTTCACCCTCCATACTGCAGGTTTAAAAACTAGCTTTCTTTGTAGAAAGCTCAAGGTAAAATAAGGTATTACTTGTGACTACAGGAAGACAAGCTTGGTTAAAAAAGGGAAAACAAAAAGAAAATCACACAAAGCATATCTCTATATACAATTAATAAAGTTTCATTCAGACTTAATAGTGCAGAAATTATAGTTTTCTTTTAAAAAATCCAAGCAACAACCTACAGTGATTTTCATCCAAAATGCCAACAGCCCGTACCTTGCAAGTAGTATGGAAATAACTGCCTAAATCACTAACTGAAAGATTAACACAATATATCACAATATTTCAACATTAGCTTTATCTCCATATAGACAAACCAAATATAACTTATTTTAAATTATATTTATAAACTCAACTCAGTTTCATAGAATAGCTCTCTTAGAATATTTTCTGGAAGCCATATTTAATGAATGAAATAGCCTCCATTATGGTATGCTGCACCAAAACAAATTCAAGCAGATTATTAGAGGGGTAAAAAAATATAAGAGAAAAAAAAAAAACCAGGAACCTGATTATTTTAATTTTTATTTGAAACAAAGGAAGCCTGGTTTACCTCCCTGTATATAGGATCACAATGCTACACCCAATGTGTTATATTTTGGCTTCTTTTGTTACTTATTAGCAATATCTACATTACTTAACAAAAGAGAAAAAAAAAAAAAGCCAACAAAAAATCCTGCAGAAATCAGAACACGGCTGTAATAAAGTATCCAGAGTGTGGTATTACAGATGTTTTTGATGAGCTGAGCTGAGCCATTTTTGTACTACTTCGGCAGGAAGTGCTTTCTTAACCCTACAAATAGTTAAGGATATTATCTACAGGTTTGTAAACAAATTACATTCTTTTTTAGGACATAAATAAGTTAAAATAGTCAGAGCAATTTGAGCAGAAACAAGGCAACATGCCAACAAAGAAACTTTATATATATATAACTATATATATATAGATAGATATATACATATATATAATTAATTATGTATATACTTATATGTATATATCTCTATATATAGTCTCATAAATGTTTAAGTTCCTCTGTCCAACTGGTGCAAATCTACTGTGCAAGTTAAGCTTTGCAACTTCAAAAAAGTTATTTAAATTAATCTATACAATTGAGTCCATGCCACACAAGCATTTCAAAAAACTCACAGACCAGTGAATTGGATAAATAGCCTCAGAAAGAAGTCCTCTGCAGTTCCTGCTTAAGGAGGAAAAAAGAAAAAGGAAAAAAAAAAAACTAAAAGAAAAATAATAAAAAGAGAGAAAGAAGGGCCAGAAGTGTACAGTACATTCATGCAGGATATTTTTTTGTTTGTTTTTCTGAAAGGGAACAAGGGGGGGTATGTAAATCAGCCATTCATTCCTTCCCCAAAACCATTGTGATCAACAATTCATTCACTTGTCTCAGAGTGAATAAGAGTTCAAACAGCTTTTCAGCCAGCAATGTTTTTAATATATATATTTATATATTTCGGTTGCTGTGGATTTTTTACTTTATTTTACTTTTTTTTTTACTTTTTTTTTTTTTTTTTGCAGTGACCTTTTCAGCTAAAGTGATGTCTCCAGGCTATGTATTGGGCTTCCTGGACTAGAAGAGGTAGCTGATTTACTTGTATCAGTTGTAAGATTTATTCCACTGTCGATAGCACTGTTGTTCTTGTTCAGCGAAGACGGTGGACTCGAGTTTTTCTTGAGAGCAGGGTCTTCTTCTAGGTCAGTGTCATCAATGAGTGGGATGTGGGGCTGGGAATCTTCTATCCTAAATTCAGGATGAGTCATAAAGTTGTGAATAGAGGTTCTAGATTCTGGTTTTTCTAAACCTTCATAGAGAGAGCTACGGAATGCCTTCACGACGCGGATCTGGGGGGAGAAAAGGAAAGAGGTGTCAGGGGTTGCACCTTCAAAGGGTGACATCGTGTTAATTTGTGAAAAATGTAGCATATGGTTAGGGCAGTGCAGGCAGCTGAAGTCCAAAGTCTCTGGATGTTATATGCATAAACGAGTGGCTCAGTTATGTGCATTTTGAATATCTGTACCAACTGCAATATTAAAATAAATCAGGTTTAAAGCCATCAAAGAACTGATGGGAAGTACTGGTTAAAGAAAGCGAACGTCCACTCGTGTGGTACATCCCTAGTAAAAGACAAGCCATGTTAATTGTAATGCAAATGTCAAACCATGCATGTTGATAGTTTTGCAGTGAGTAAGTAGGAAGGCTTTTTTAATTAAAAAAGTCTCTTTTGTATTGTTAAAAACCATTACACATAACATATCACACTTCACAAACAGAAAAGCACAGAACACAGACATGGTCGGATGGGTACGTATGAGACACACACAGGAGCCAAGTGTAAAAACTATAAATAATATCAATGTTTTAAAGCAAAACCTAAATGAACGCAGCCAAGAGCACAAAAAGCCAAGCAGACAAAATACTAAAGCATAATCATGCTACCACGGGGAAAAATAAAAATTCACAGTTACCACATGAACAGAGATAACTTGCACACAACAACTACACTTGGAAGCCTGGATAATGTGAACATAGTATTGTTGAACCAACTTTTATTTTTCCTTCATGCATATGTGAGGTAAACACTCGAGTATAGACCCACTGTTCTAGCCATTTAACTTTTTTATATATATAGAACATGTAATAAAATTATGTATTGATTGTTGGGTTGAATTGAATTACATTGTTAAACAGCAAGCTTTTTCATTCTCTGTGTCTCAGTTGCAAAACTGTAAAGTTAAATGCTGGAAGTGACACAATTTATGCCATATATGCAGTGTTTTGACTAGGTCAGCTGACTTATGCCAGGGTCAAGCTAATGGCATGAACCACCTTCAGTAAGAACATAGGTGAAAATAAACTCCGAAACTTAGCCCATTAGACTGTTAGGGACAGTTCCCAGTAAGAAATGAGAGGAATAGAGTGAGGAGCATTGTGGAATGGGGACACTACGTCCTCTGTGGGTGGGCAAAGGGAGGGATGCTGTCTATATCCCAGTGACCTGGCAGTTCTTAAAAGAAGTGAAGGTTTGTGCTGGTTTACTGCTGAAAAAAACATAACTTTTTGTAAGGGAGTGAGGGGGCAGAGAGGAAAAAACAGAATGGCAAAACGTGATCTGTTGGCAAATGTTTTATGGCTAAGTATGAGTTCTATCCTTCTACTTCCATGTAGTCCAATGAGCGAATTTTTAGCATTTCTTAGAGGGGAGACCAAAACAAAGGCAGAGGCAGAAAAGGTGCAAGCAGGCATTGTGAAAGCTTCTCCACACACATTTGAAATGGTTTGGTGGCTGGCATGTTTATCCTTTTTTACATGTAAATATGCTGAGCATTATTGGTTGGCCTAGGACATCAGTGATTTGGAAAGCTTTAATTCCTCCTATAGTTGGCAGGCTGCATTTTAGTAATGGCATGGCGTCACAGAGGTACAGCTGTGGGATCTAGCTGATCCTCTAGCTGGAGTTGTCTGGGTTGCACAGAATATCAGCACACTTGAGAAAAAGGCTGTCTTGTATTTTCAGTTCTTTGACCTTTGCCCTTGTTTATGTTTTCTACGTTTAGATATTCATCGCCTTCTAAAAATCCTAACAGCAGAAGTCAGTCATGCCATCTTCAGATACACAACCTTTGGTCAGTCCAAGTACTCTCCCTTTTCTTTATACATGTATTTGCTAACAGCAGGGCACAGTACAAAAGTAGTTCCTGTGTCTGCTTATGCTCAGAATAAGAGTACTGATGCAGAACAGCTTGTCCAGATCTTAGGAAACCAGAGTATGTTTGGAAGTTGGCAGAGGTGAAGGCCAGGAGGAAGAGAAGACTAGATTTTACACAATTACATAGTGTGTCTAACACCTCTGACAGAGCACCTGGAATTACAAACCAGGCTTCTGTGAGGGCTTAATCTGTCTGAGTTGTGCTGTGCTATGTGATGGTTCTTGTAGTGAACAGACAGACTGGAATAAGAGATTCATTTGCATTCATGAAGATAGGATTTGAACTCATGGAGAAGAGATGACATGCTAATTCCCTCATTATCTATGCCTTTATATCTTGTATTTTAAAGTGCAAATTAATTAGTCTGAACAATGACAAAAATAGTGTGTTTTGTCAAGGCAATCTTAAAAACGTGTTACTATATTGTCCTATTTTAAAATAGGAAACTCTTTGTAACAGGCTTACTTTATATTATGGGCTGATATGGTGACATTTCCTGCTCAGCTACCCATTATTTCTGCTATCTACACAAAAATAAGTCACCTCATCCAGCTGCAGCTGTTCAGTATATCTTATCAACTACCAATATCATTTCATTCCCTTGAATACAGCCACTTCTTACTGCATACATTTAGGTTCTATTTGCCAGCTGGATTCTTTTTAATACAGGTAAAGTTAGTCTTTACTTAAACAAAAAGGTTTGCAATTTGATATTATGCTTGACCAGATCCAGCAGAATCCAACAACAGTAAAGCTTCAATTGCACAAAGTGTATTTAAGCTTCTATAGGTTAGCAAGGGAGCACCTGATTTCTGGTTTCAGTTTATGAGGCTCCAAGTTCCATAGCAGGGAAAGAACCTATACTGCATTTAATATCAAAATTTGGCATTTAATTTGCTTTTAATACCAAGGTTTCAATCAGACTAGCTAAGCAACAACATAACTGAGGGAAAACTACAGATTGAGGCTGGCATTTGAGCACTGATTATGAAAATCTTTCTGCCAGGCCCTGAGTTTGGTACTCTGCAGTGACTGCTTGAATGAACAAGTTGCTGAAATAAAGCACTCACTAACATCTTTTGCTAAGAATAATTTAAACAACAATCTGAAGATACAGCTGCAGAATGTACAATCAGCCAGCAGATGCATCACTTTGTGTGAAGATCTGTAGCAAAGTTTTTGCACAGACTGTTCAAGTCTTGCAGTACCATTTAAATGTTACTAGAATAGCTCCTGCTTGTTCATAGTGATTTTTACTGGAATTATTAGCTTAGAACTAATTTAGAGGTGGTGATACCTTATTGTCTTAAAATTTCTCTACAATTTCAGAAATGTATATATGTTTTCAATATTTTTTTACTTTTTTTACAGTGCCACACCTCACCCAGTGGCAGAATTTCTACATTACAGTGTAATTCAAAATTTTGTGCATAATCTGTCCTCCAGTGTATCAAATTATTGCTTACAGGAACAAAACATGCTTCTTTCATTATATTCATTGAAGTAAAGGTAGACAGTATGCTGATCATAAAATCACTGAATGGTTTGGGTTGGATGAAACCTTAAAGATAATCTAGTTCCAACCTTCGTGCCATGAGCAGAGACACTTCCTACCAGACCAGCTTGCTCAAGACGTCATCCAACCTGGCTTTGAACTCTTTCAGGCTTGGAGCCTCCATAACTCTGGGCGACCTGTTCCAGCACCTCACTCATAGGGAAGAATTTCCTCCTTTGACTTCCCCTTTTTTGGTTTGAGGCCATTACCCCTTGTTCTGTCACTCCATGCCTTTGTAAAAAGTTCCTTTCCAGCTCTCCTGTAGCCCCCTTCAAATCCTGGAATTTCTCCCTGTAGCCTTCTCTTCTCCATGCTTAACAACCCTAACTCCCTCAGCCTGTTTTCACAGCGGAGGTGCTCCAGCCCTCAGATCATTTTCATGGCCTCCTCTGGACCTGTTCTAACATTTCCATGTCCTCTTTGCATTTGGGGCTCCAGAGCTGGATGCAATACTCCAACTGGGGTCTCATGAGAGTAGAGTAGAGGTAGAGAAACCCTTCCCTCAACCTGCTGCCCACAGTGCTGGAGATGCAGCCCCAGACATGGTTGGCTTGGTTACAAAGGTGGTATTTTAACTTCTGTAGAATACTTGTACCATTTTTAAGCTAAGAACTGAAAAAATATTTACCCAGAGTTATATGGCCCAACAGCAACAAATGCTTTTAATACATGCTTAAGTTCAAGATTTGAAGTAATAGCTGATGTAAAAATGTTTAGGGACTGGGCTACAACAAAGCTCACATTACTGTTTTGAAGATAAAACAAAGCGGATGAATTTCATATAATGTTGTTATGGTTGTACAGCATGTAAAAGCAGGGACATACCCATGATGGATAGAACCTATTTGGGTTATTATGAACTATGTAGAGTTCATGTAATGATATTTCTTTATGATACTGACAATGCCAAGGGAAGACAAACAGTGTGATACAGCTCCCTTTTCTCACAGTAATGGAGACAACAGAAAAAAATGAACTGCTTTTGAACAAAAGACTGTGGGGACAACACTTCAGGACATTTTTGACATTGCTATAAGTTTCCACTTCTTTCTTCTTTGTAGCTGTAATAGAAAAAACTCTTCGGTTTCATCCCACCTTGAAAGTCAGATTTATCATACTGCATCAGGCAAGAAAAATGAAAGAAATAGAATTTTAGATACTACAAATTTTTCCCATCAGAAGAAAAAGATGAAGTTCAGAATCTCACTCCCAAGTACAATAATCTAGGCAAAATATACAAGGCCTGTTAAGCATCAACAGATACGGTTGGTAGTGTGTGGGCTTATACTCGAATGTTTACCTGGCTTCATATAAGCCAAGTATCTTGAGTTTGGTTCACATTCATTTCAGGCTCAAGGTTAAAGACTCACAACCTCTTTTTATTTCACTCTCTCCTGCTGAACCCTTTTGTCCAATGTTCTCTAGCCCTCTGGGAAAACAAACACATTTAATATTCAGACAGTAGAGAGTAGGGCACTGCAAAAGCAAATAAATTCAATACTGAAAGATCAGTAAGGTGATTAGTATAAAGTTGTAAACAAGTGGTCAGTTTTGCAAAGAGATGCCAACTCTTATGAGCAATGATATTATTCTACATCAAGACCATATCTATACAAAGGTCAGGGAGAGTTTGGTAAAGTACTATTGCATATGTAAAGCTTTAAAATAGAAGGCATGTCTTCAGTACATTTGGGGTTGATTATTTTCAAATCCTCCAGTTCTAGGTGAATAACATCAGATTAGGTATCCACAGGAGGAGATACTGCATGTATTGGAGTCACCTGTAAATGTGGTGGCTACTATGTTCTGGATTGTATGAAGCAGAAGTTGAGCAAAATCAAAGATAAAATAATTTGTAAAACTAGACAAATTATAATTTCTAGGTATCTGCTTTAAACAGATTCATTATATTACCTGTGCTACTCTCCTTCTATGCAAATATGCAGTAAATCCAGTAAGTGCTGCTGAAAACACAAACCACATGCAGCAAGAGGAAAATGGGATACCTACATATGCCGTGAAATCCTCAGGCCTGATTCCCGTTTCACAGAAGGTTCACATGGCTATTATCCCACTGAGTTTTAGAGCATGAGATCAGAAGCACACACAGGGCTTCCCCTTTCCATACTGTATCTCCTCTATTATAGAATTGCTGCAGTATTACAGGCTGACATTTTTGTGCCAGATTTGGCAAAGTTTAAATATATTATACAACCCCTTATTTCTTAGGAGTCTAAACCTACTTGCCATGCTCTAAGTCCTCCAAGCTGAGGACTTGGGTTTACATGTAGACTTTAAAGCTAATTAGTTTCCCTATAGAGAGAAATTAAATTTGATCTTGCACATCGTATCCCAGAGAGATTGTGATAACAGGATTTTATAACCAGTGGGAATATCTATGCTTTAGAGGAATATCTCTGCCTCTAGGTTAATGATGTTCCCAAAGGCTGCAACATAATGTTGAATGTGGACTGACTTTACGTTCTGCTTGTTCCATTTATTCATGTGCTAGTTGTACCATGTTGCCACAGAAAGCAGTTGATACCTTCACTAAGGCTGGTATGCTCTCTTGACTTGGTCTGTGATCTGAACACAGATCAACACTGGACAGCAATCTTTGCCTTAAGATTCAGGAAAATAAAAGATTTGATTTGAGCATTTTAAAGAAATAGGTTTCCATTTTTCTTCAGAAAATCTAATCCAGACTTAAGATCTTAAGTTTTAGTTGTACAGTCTGTCCAGCTGAATTATCCAGCTGATTACACTTACAGGAAACTATATACATAAGAAATATAGAAAAGCAAAGGCTTCTGGAACAGGAAATAATTTTTCTTGATACAAAGAATCTGATTTTCGTATACCACAGATTACAAATAGCTGAACTGAGCTCTCTCTTTATCTATTAGTAAATGGACTGTATTACACATTTGAATGCAGCTTGATGAATGTCTTATGTTAGCCTGACACAATTTGCAGATGCTTATGCCCCTGTGCCACCCCAAGGCAAATATTGCATGTCTAAAGCTTCTACCTGTAAGTGACAGTTTCTGAAAAATGTCCACTAATTTTTAATTAAAGGGAGAACAAAGGAAGTTGTCTTTCCATACTCCTTAGCCCCACTTTAGAAGATTGTTGATCCTTCCAAAAGATGAACCAGCACAAATATACAACCTTAAGGGTGCTATGCTCCTCTTTTGCTTGAAAATACTTTTTAAAAAACAATCAAACAATAACACCCCCCATAACCTCCAGAGATCTGTATAATGGACAAATACCGATCGTTTGGTAAGGTTTTATTTAGCTGCCATAAAATTTGGAGTCATCACTGTGTATTTTTCTCCTGTGTCATCCTTACAAGTGGCTTGCTAGAGGCCACTGTTGCTAGAGTTAATATAATAAAAAGTTGCCATTTCATTAAATACTTCAAGAAATCTCAGAAAAAGATGACAGACCTCAAGAGAAGAAAAGGAACTTGCCAATATAGAAACTGCAGCAGCCTCTGGGAGGTTATCTTTTGGTGGGGTTTGTTTTTGTTTATTTGTTTTTCTCCCAGTGGTTTCTACTCTTAACAATACTTTTTAATAATAAACTTTTATGAATGGAAGGAGGTGTTTTGGTAAGGGACCTGATGTTTCTGTCTGCTCCCACTGGGAAATAGTATTAACCATATATTTGAATAAGAGGAAGGAGGAAGAACACATAGAAAGGAGTATTAAATGTGCACCTTTCTTGGAAAATTTGAAACCACGTTCTTTTGAAGGAGTTACCTACTGCTAATATAAACCACGTCTGAGAACCAAATACAAATAGATTAAGGTAAAGAATAATTTGCTTACTTTGTGTACAGTTAGATCTACTCATCCTCTACCTCCTTAAAAAAGTGTAGTAGCAAAGGATTTAAGCAGAGCTAAATTTTAACCAAAAACTAACATTTTGTGCTCCTGGGCTTCAAAAGTAAATAAGATGCCACGTTGTCCCACTGGATCTGATCCTGTATTCCCAAATTAAAATATAGGAAGCTATGTATATAAAATACATATTAACCAAAGCTGGCATGGGATAGCCTGGTATCTAAATCCACTTCTAACTCTGTAGTCTAATAGCCTTCCATTGATATCAGATTGTGCGTGCCTATGCGTGCCTGTGCATTCATGCACGTGACAGGACATTCACAGCTTTATTTTAAACTTGTTTACAGTTTCCGTACATTAAATGTCTGCATATTTAGTTTTTATTTGAATAAATATTTCACTTCTATGACAGCATATACAATTCCAGGTTTCAATATGCAGAAATTTTCACTATGTTTATTTAAAGCTGCAGCATTTGTTATCATTTCATGCTGACAGCCTGAAATATGGCAAAAACACCATGACAGTTAAAAAGTAATGGCATACGTGAGAAACTTTAGTACTGTAGTAAATATTCCTTTGTATAAATTGCTTTTAAATAAGGTATTCTACAACCCAATGAAAGATGTGTTGGTGCCATATTTATGTACTGCTGAAAACCTTAGGTAATAATTTGCTAATCTGTTCACAAACAGGCAGATTTCATTTTAAGCATGCACTAGCTTTTGAAACAAACATTGACCTGGCTGAAAATACTAAAAAAAAAAAAAAAAAAAAAAAAAAGTTATTATAAATCTGCAGAAAAAAAATCTCACAAATTGGCCAGGTGTCACAATGAACTATATTAAAAAGTATATAATTTAAGTAAATGCTCTGTTAAATTAGACTTAAATGTTCTTATTGATAGAGCATCAGATGATTCTTGTATTTTTTAATCAAGTATTTATATCCAAAACTCTGCAGTTTGAGCTTCTGAAATGCCATCTGAAATATCCTGACTGTTGCAGGACACTGAACACTCTGAAAACAAACCTTCCTGACAGAATTTCTTATTGAGCCCATTCAAGTATTAGACTCTTGGTTTTGTTATTCTTTAAGGTTTTCCCTTGATACTACCCCAAATATATCTATATATGCAATATTTTTAAGATTCCTGATGGGAAGGAAAAGCTTCAAAATAAGAGGCAGAATTATCCTGTTATTCCCTTCTACCCCATAGGAAGAAGGTAATCATTAATCTTGAATTGATTCTGAGGAGCTAAGAGGAGAGAACTCAGTCCTGTCCCACCACATACAGTTTAAACAAGGAGCTGAAAAAGCAGACCTAGATGTTTATTTTGCAACTGAACTTTTCTCAGAAAATATTAGTTCACAAAACCATACCTGATTTCTATGAAATTTGGACTAGGAAAAGTTTTTCAGGTTCTGGAAGATGAATGATCAACAGTAAATACTGAACTAACAAATAAAGCCCAAATTTGCTTTCTTTCCTGTCACTGTCATTCGTTAGCTTTGTGTCATTGCAGCAATTAATCCAAACTTTCCCTAAAGGCTATAATTTGAAGCACACACTGGTTTGATACTAAACAGATACCGTATTGCAGCAATCAAATACAAACAGTCCCGAACAATCACTTTGAAAGGCCTCTGCAGTGCAGATATGTATCTCTGGGTAGCTTAACAAATCAATTGTGTGGTTTTTATTTCACTGATAAATGTGGCTATAACTGATGAGCTCTGTAGAGCTGTTTTATTTTTTCCAAATAAAGAGACATCAAATGCTGCAGCAGATTATGCTTTCTCCTATTAATTAACTTCAGTCCATAACCCTTTGTCAAGACACAAGACTATTCAATCCTTAGTTGTTTTCCTGCAATGGAGAGAAGAGAGGGAAAATAAATTTTCTATTTTATTAGATCTATCCTTTCAGACTGCTGGCTACAGGATATTATTGAAACACTTAACAGAACAGAATGAACTGCTCTCTGTTTTCTGCTCAAATATAGAAATGCTGTTACTGGAGGAAAGGCTGTTTTGTGAGTGTTGTGTCCTGCTCAAGGTGGAAATGAGGGAACCTGGGCTCTTCGTTATCAGAAGCAGGTTACACTCTCTGTGGCATAACACTGGCATGCAGCTCACTGACTCTGCTTCTCTTGACTGTGGTACTGCCCTGAAATGGTTCGTGCTAATGGAACAAAGGTTAGCACACTAAAATTCCCAAGAAAAGACAGGGAAAGATAGACGTTTTGTCTAAGATGTAACTGCCAGAGTTGGAACCTTAATGGCTTTTTGGGTTTCTGATAAAAGCAAAGTTTTCCTTTGACTTTTAATTCAAGCAAAGCTTCTAATGCATGTCTAAATGTTTGTTATTCACATATTGAGGGAGTTTTTGTACTCCAACTGAACAGAAAGGTCAAGTTTCCTTTTATCCTGCAGGAGCTGTCTGTGTGTCTCTGGTCTGCCTCTCCTCTCCCGGTTGGCCAGCCAGGCAAGATTGGTTTGCCTGTTTGGTCAACTTCTCACCAAAACAAGTGACAAACTTGTAAACAGAGTTTTATACATTTAAATAGTGCAGCCTATGCTGTGAAACAGCTTCTTACAGTCCTGAATTAAAAAAAAAAAATTCCAGACATAAAAAAATTTACTCACCTCACTACCTCTTCACTAGATGCATTGTTTGCATCTAAAAGAAAGCTGTGCCAGGGTTTCAGTGGTTAGAAACCTGCTTCTTCTAACAAAGAAAAACTTTACCACATTTATTTTGTTGTCTCAGTGCTGTACTTTAACTCGTCTAGCTCCTTCCTTCCTTAATGGTTGCCTCCCAGTGAATTAGAGCTAGCCAATCTATTCCTTCACCATTCATGCAAACCATAATTCCTTAGCCTTGCATCATAGGCTGGATCCTTATTTCCTTGTTCCTTCCTGTACCTGTGCTAATGAGAGTACATCTTTTCTTGGACTTGACTGACCTATATTGCACATGTTCCTCCAGATGGAATGATCCTCTACCTGACAAGCTGTATTGCTTAATATATTTGTAGAATCATTTGAAGTATCTGTTTTATCAGCAGTAGAAAATAGAACTAATAAGAGTGAGAAAATACAACAGTGAATAAAATCAGAATCTCTACACACTGGATAAAAAATGACTAGAACTTCCTGTCCTAACTGTAAGTTAAGAAAACTTCAAATGAATCACAGAGAGTATCTACTGTACACAAAGTAATCATGTTATGTGTTTCTGGGGGTGTGTAAAGTAATAAAAATAACAGGACAAAATGGGAAAGGGCAAAGTAGCTTAGTCTCAAGTGACTGCTACATTAAGTTGGCATCTCTGTAGGTCTGATGCATTAAGAATACACACTCACGCCCAGCCGCAGCAGCAGATGTGCTGGTAGGAGAGGAAAGAGCATTGGATAACGATACGTGACTAGGGCTAGAAATATTGGTTACATCCTGGGTCTGGCTTGTGACGGAGGATTGTCTCCTTAGAGCCCCCTGAAAGGAAGTGCCACTCTTGAAAGTATTGACTACTTCGATCTGTAATGGAGGAAAGAACGAGACAAGTTGCTTAAAGTACGGATACAGTTGTATAACTGACAGGAATAATAATGAAAAACAATAAATCGTTCGTGCATACAGTTTTACTTCAACTGAAATAACTACTTTTAAGTGTCCCTTTCAATGTTTTTTTAGATATGAAAAGATCCAAAATTTCTTCCTGGATAAAACAAAACAGCTCCTTAGGAGGCAGTAGAGCTGCATCAGTTTAACAACTAGATTTGAAATAACAATCTTTAAAACTTAAATCCATTTCGTATGTATATGTAAACAAAGCGAATAAAACTGGAATACTTGATACAACTAATCTCCACCTTTTTCCTACTGAGAATAAAATTACTACATTATTGTCCTCTGAGTACTCTTCCAGAGGGAGGAAAATTCAGTCACTTAATAGTAATTTTGGAGGAGAATGGGACAACACCCAACCAAACCAGAAGAACCTTTAAAATATTGAAAGTATTACTCCATTTTGTCTACCACAACAGGGTTGTCAGTATAGTATCTTGATGAAATAGAAAGTGTGCAATATTTTATCTTTTTCTCTCATGAAACTTTGTATAAATTAAGCATAGTGTTAATGAATGTTGATCTAATTACAGATTTTAAAATATTAGTATTTTATCTTCATACAGAGCACATCAAACCACACAGAAAATTATTTGGAACTAGACTGACTATTGCAGCAAAATGACAGTACAATTTTCTACTTTTTATTTTCACATCTGTAGTATGCACTCTTTGATATATCCATCCTGAATACCTTTATTCATCACCACAGAAGATGAGTTAAAAAAAGATCCAAGCATTTAAAAGTAGCCTTTATCACCAGTACAATCCAATAAGAAAGCAAGCTCTGTGTACAAATGTAAAGCCAGGGATTGGCAGTAGACAATACCAAGGAGTAAAAAAGTGCTACAAATCCCTACACACCAAAATGTCCCCTTTGTAATATTAGTGCAACCACAACATGACACAGCAGCAGTAATCGTATCAGTTGGAAGTATTCAACCAACTACTTCAAAGAAGTAACCCACTGTTAACCAGACCTGTATCTCACAACCCAGATTTCTGAAGATAGCAGCTGGGAGAGGTAAAACAGCACACATCTTGGTGCAAGCCCTCCTAAATTTTCCAAGTTGAAAGCACTATCATAAATTGGCTAACAGTTTCTGCTGTGGTCAGTCTTAGGAATAAACAAATTCATATGGCTTTATCTTTAATGGTATGGATGTATCCTCTCCCATAATGTCATCTTTGGACATCATTGTTTATTTTCCTGCATGTATTTATGGGAATAATAATATCACAGCCAGCTGTAAAAGGGATCAAAGGTTACTGCTGTAAAGCTGTCATACTGAACTTTTACTATACAGACATGAAGCAGCTGATTTGCTCACTGACCCAGTGTTTGAGAGTCCTCTTTACAACATCCATTTCAATGTGTACAGTACTAAGCACTCATTATAACATTTTACAGCTTTGCTCTTAGCGTCTTCTGCAGCAGAGTTATTTTAAATTATATGTCCAATAAAAACACCACAGTATGAAAATACAGCATGAGGTGAGTTCATCTATGGAATAGGGGTACAATAGAATCATCACCTAAGATTCACATTGGCACCTAGAAAAAACATATGGCTCAACCCATTGGTTATATATGAAGGCATATTAAATACTCACCTGAAAGGTTCACTGTACAAAAGTAGAGTTAAATACAAATCTTGGGTTTTCAAGATCTAACACAGGTGACAGAGCACTCTTCAGAAGAGACCATTCAAAAAATATTTTAAAGACCCTTGCTGACAGCAGGAAGTGTTTATCACCACAGAAGAGACATGATAAATCCTAAACCAAAGAGCATTTCTAGATGTACAGATGTCTTCCTAATAAACTGAAAGGAAAGACCTTTTATAAGAGTGAAGAGATAAGGGAAGATCTGTATGTAATAGTTTCTCCAGAGAAAAAGAATTACAGGTGTGTGATTTGCTCATTCTCCTAAGAAGGTAACTACAGATCTCCATGGATATAATTCACAAGGGAGGATGAGAACAACTCTAGAATCTTAAAAGATGAACATACAGGGCTGTGCTCTGCCTGAAGCTCGGAAAGAAGAGAAGAACCTGGCCCAAAAGTTTACCTTCCAAACGCAGAAATCAGCAAAGAAGAGTTAATAGAAATACTAACTAAATAATGTATTTTAAATGAAGATGCAATTTTTAATAATAAAAAAAAGAATGTTTTTATTTAGATCAACTCAAGTTGCTAAAAAGGACAAAGCGAATGATCATGAAAAGTCTGAAAAATGTCCAACAAACTATATGATCAATCATGATCTAATGATAGGTCTCCAGGTAGAGAAAAAAATACTGTCCTACACTTGAAGCTTATTTGCAAGGTTGGAAGTTTTCATACCTCTTTCATTTTTCTGTACATTTCATACTCTAGAAGATCCATATTTCTGAGGTAAGCACAACTAATAAAAATATCAGTTATTAGCAGCTTTAAAAGCCCAATAATATTTTATACTGTCAGAGAGGTCCTGGCAGAACAAGCATTTTTCTGATGCCTAACATAGAACAGGTCATCAGCAAGCACTCCTGTTGTCATTATTACTAAAGGGACCCAGGTCTCATTCATCTCATGTCCAACCAGGATTTTTTTTTAATTGATTTTTTTAATAACGTCTCTGTGTGAAATAAACCAGTTTCCATTACACTGAGACTGGGCCACTGTGTTGCTTTTTGTGGAGAGCCATAAAACGAGGTGCTAACATTCTATCCAATTTCAAAATCACTTGCCAGGAATGACTTTCATTGCTATAGGTTTGCATTGCTTTAACAAAAAGTTTAATTCAGAAAAGGAAAGGAAGTGCAGTACAGCACCTCTATAAATTTTATAGTATCTGAAGAGAAAAAAGGTGGGTTTTGTAGCAGTTAACATGGCACCTGTCTATTTTTCAGCGTTGCTTTTTTTCCTCAGAGCATTTCTAGACAGCTATTTCCTACCTTGAGCAGATAGAGGAAACTGAATTATAGACAAATGTAGCAGAGGAGGAAAGAATCAAGCCTGGTGTTGTAAATATGTGCCACATAGCCTTAAGAATTGTTCCATACTCAAACGTGAGGTGGCTAGAGAGTTTTTTCTGTATGCAATTAAAAAGATGTAAGGATTTTTGGTTGTTACTCAGATTAGGCAGGTCTGCCTGAGGATGAACCTGCTGAACTTCCAAAGGCCACAAGATCTCCTGAGACTGTATGAACAGTCTTGTGTCCTCCTCTGGAATGAAGAATTTGTGAGAACTGCCAGAAAGTTGAAGTTGGAAAGTTGACGTTGGAAGTCCACTTTAAGATCTTTCTGAAACTTGCCTAAGATGAATCACCTGTGAAACTTCCTATGCCAGTCGTCTTCTGAGAAAGCTATTCAGTTAGGAAAAACTCTTCCATTCAGAGAAGGAGAACATGCATCCATCCAGAGAAGCCCTATATTATATTTATAAGACAACAAAGTATCTAAATGAACAGAAGCAGAAAAATGGGGGGGGAAAAATCAAAAGTAGACAGCCAGTGTCTTTGAATTAGTTACGTGAATTTTCCATACACCTTTCTTTAAAGTAAATTCATGCATGCCTTCATAGAAATACATCTGACATTTCGGAATGAAGAAGCAACAGTGGAAATCCTTTCTCTGGTCTTAGACCCCCCTGCTTTGAGAAAGGGCAGGAAAAAAGAAAATATATCTTTAGTACTGTGAAGTTTTTTTTAGTTTGGATGAGTTTTACTGGAGCATTGCAAGGGAGACCTATCAGTTGTGTGAAAAAGAAAACCAAAGCCAAAAGCCCCAAACCAAAACCAAAACCAAAAATGCAACTCAAACAACCTATCTTAGATTCTTTATAACTCTTTTAGGAGTGAAGACTTTTGTTGAGTGCTGTGACTATCTGTCCAGTGATGACTGAATAGAAAATAACCAAAAATAGAGATAATCGAATATACAGCACAAGCTTTTGATGGTGGAAACTGATCTTTTTAGGATTTGAACGATTCATTTAGTCATGGGAGAGTCTAGATTTTATTCCTAATCTTACTGTCATCCTCTTATATATATAAAGTGAGGGGATGCTCTACCTTCTTCTTCCGCATCTCCAGAAGTGCATTAGACATCAGAGGATTCTTGCAAATCCTCCAGCTCCCCAAGGATGCTACAGACATCCTCATCTTCTTCCATCAACTCTTCTTTAGCTGGCTTCCTGAGAAATGTAGTACAAGTGTATGAATTCATTTGGATGGGCCACAACACACAGCGCATCAAAATGCACTCAACTCAAGGTCCATCCACCAATGGATCTAATTTGGCCTGCATATAAGTTCATCACTCTCCAGTGGACACCTTGGAACTACTTTTGAAGCTGTCAGCCCATTTCCTTTTTTCATTATCATTCCACAGATGTGAAATGGATGTAAAAATCAAAGTCACTGAATAAACAAAATGGGGGAGAAAAATCACAGAGGCCTCTTGGCAAGAAGGAAATAATACATCCTACTAAAGATATTTCTACAACTAAGAGGAGAAAGGAAACTAGAAGATGGATGTTAGCAAAGAAATATAATTAATGTTCATTTTGTTTTAAATAGGATAAAAGAATAATAATTTATCTGTGAATTAAGTGGACAAAGAACTAAAAGCTACCTCTCAGACTAGAAAAAGAACTGGAAGGATGTAATTTGCTTTTTTTGTGCTTGTAGTTTACACTCACCACAACCAGAAAGACATCCTGACAGAAATGCCAACAGACAACACTCCTCCTATAGCCACCAGGAAGAAAAGAATGCACATTTAGAGGTCACCTTTTCATAAAGATCGTCATTGCCTGGGCACTTGTTCATCACCTTTACACTGTAACAATTTGAATTTTGTTTAATGATGAGTGCTCCTGACTAAACAGTCTCAAGACAGAACCTCCAAGCTGAAGATCCATATTTAATTACTTACCACAGAACTTTGGGAACCTACCCAAACTCTTAATCTCCCTAACGGCTGTTTCCAACCTCTATTTTTTTAATATGTGAATGCTCTAAAGGGATCCAACTGCCCTACTTTCAGTTAATTGCTTCCCTTTGTTATTTCTAAAGTATCTGGCTGCCTCTGTTTCTCCAGAAAGAAATTTACCCATTCATATGTGGGAAAATGGAGAACCACAGAACCATAGAATAGTTTTGGTTGGAAAAGATATTGAAGATCATCAAGTCCAACCATTAACCCAGCACCTCCAGACCACTGCTAAACCTTATCCTGCAGCACCACATCTACACAGCTCTTCTGTCCCTCCAGGGATGCTGGCTCTATCACAATGCTTTAGAGGAGCACTGTTTATCTTGAATGAAGACAAGAATCAATATCTTCTGAAATAAAAATGTTCTTTGAAAGATTCTTTGAAGAAAAAAACTATTTCTTGACTATTCCCCTCTTTTTCTTATAAACACCATGTAAAATATGGTACAGCAAATACATAGATATCTTTCAGAGATGCTCTCTTCTACAAGCTAGCAGAAGTACTTGATCACAGCAAGACAGACAGCCCTAAAGTGCTATAAAACCTCATGCTTCACAGTGAAAAAGGTAAAATAGTTCACAATTTTTTCAGCACTGATGGGCAAATTTCAATAGATATCCTGATCTGTACACTATTTAGTGCCATGATTCAATGCAAAGATTTAATATATTAAAAAGCACCATGGATTTTTGTTTTGAGCAAAACTGGGGGTTTTGGGGTTTGTTTTTTTGGTTTTGTTTTTGTTTTTTTTAATAAAAACATATTTCTCTGAAAGCATCTCTAGTAGCCAACTCATACATTCTAATATTTAGTGGATTCTTAGTCTCTTACTACTAAAAATAAATCCAGAACCATATTTTTCATTTTAACAGTGAGATATCTATGGTTGTGTCAGAACAGAAAAGATTCTTTTTTTATCAAA
Source organism: Indicator indicator (assembly GCF_027791375.1). NCBI lineage: Eukaryota > Metazoa > Chordata > Aves > Piciformes > Indicatoridae > Indicator > Indicator indicator. The sequence goes on along the minus strand of NC_072024.1, from coordinate 20,839,208 downwards.
TGGTACTTTTGACTCAACAACTTAAATTATTCTGTTATTGCAGAAGTGTCAACAACAATAGATTTTTGATAAAATAAAGCAACAATAGATTTTTGACAAAATAAAGCAGTATATTTTTGAAAGCCTTTGTCACGGCTAGCATTTCCCATTTATGAGCTGTCATCACTGAAGCAGAAAACAATGTCCATGCACAGAAGACTCAGATGAGTATTCCCGCTCCTGCATACTGTCATTTTACAATCTTTCACTTTATCTTCTCTGCTATACACAGACCCCTCTGCTCAGTTCACCTATTTCACCCTTTCATATGTTCTTTGGAAACAGTAAAGCAATTAACAAGTACCATGATTCACACAGACACTCTATGGTTTTCCTTATAACATTATCTTGCCTTGATCAAAGATTAAGCATGTTTTTTTTTTCTAGACCATGTGGGAATTTACTTTTAGCATACCTGGGTTTGAATTCTGTTGAGCCCTCTGAACCAGAGAATTTGTCCACGTCGAAGTTCTCTCTCTGCATGATCGATTTCCTCAACATCTTCATTGAGTTCCTCTTCAGGAACCTCCTCCTTCTCAGTGAGCCTCCCTGCCTCCTTTAAAAACTTTAGCCTACTTGTTGGGATGGTTGCAATGACCTAAAATTATAAAAAAGTACTGAAAACATAAGCTTCATTCAATAGCAACAGTTTAACAACCTACTAATTAGAGAAGAACACTGATACTGTAATGAGAATTATGATCTTTCAAGCAAGCTAAGTATATTCATAACAGCACTTGACACACAACTCCGGTTTAGTCCCAAAATACTTAGCCTACTGTATAACCAAGTAGCTTTACTTGCATTGTTAGATCACATTGGCAATACACAGCCATGGACCAAATTTAGAGCTGGGGCCAAAGTTGTCATTCCTCAAAACTCTAAAAGAAGTTGAAAGTATTTTAATGTAATTATTTTTTAAAAACACAGCAAGACTGATGTTGCTGTACTTGGAAGTTTGGGTATTTCTAATGACTGATAATAATCTAATGTATGCTAATGTGAGCTGAAAATTAGTTGCATCTCATGCTTATAAATCTTGTCACACTGTGTTGGTTCATGTATTCAGAAATGGTTTTCTCAGCATTTATGAGGGGTAGGTTTGACTGTCTTCCTGTTGAACTTTACATAAGGCTATCTCTTACTCTGTGTCCTTATTACTAATAAATTCTGATTAAGTCCACCCCACTTATTCTGTTTGTCCACCAAAGTACTCCTTGGAAGTAATTCCTACAGGAGATGGCTAATAATCTTTACGACTTGAAATACTGTAGTTAGACAATGTTGTAACACAATTACTATAAATACTTTCCAGTGTTACTCTCTTGTTACCTCTCTTTGCTCTGGTTTATGTTGTCAGCCTGAATGAAAATCCAGGCAGATGGCTATTTAAACAAGGTGTTACCTGGAACATATTGAACGGTTCTAAAAAAAACCTACAAAGTTAATTATCAGATCCATTTAGCTAAAAACGGCTGCAATTTTCTGTTTTGTTTTTATTTCAGCAGTGAGCAACCACATCTCTCAAGCCTACATGCATAAAAGATGGAGATAGAATCTGAAAACTGCAGTGAAGTTGGTGAAGATACACCTTACAGTTTGTGAAAAGTGGAATGGATACAGTGAGGATGTAAAAAGCACCAAATATTTTCAGGATGATAATGAACTCCTGAGTTTGCGAGGGTCTCCTTGAACATCATGATCCATAACTCCACTGTTATTACAATATTTCTAAAGACAGATAAAGAAACATCAAAAAAGTCCCAGTTTCTACACTACTGCAGAACTTTTTCGAAATGCATTTTGGTGCTTGAAAAACAAGATGGACAATTGGAAAATTAATGAATTGGTGTGACACAATCAAAGACAGAACAGGAACACAAAAGGTAAGTGCTAGTCATTTAAATACTTACTGAAACTCCTTCAGCTTCCCAGCTTCCAAAACACTAAAATGCTAACACTCTACAGAAAGAAGCTACCTGGGTTTGTTTGATACTGGATGAAACTGATGGTAATGAAGCACAACTGTGTTTGGTAGCAAGTCTGTGAGATAGACATCTCCCTCCTTCATGACCTTTCTCATCCAGGCTGATAGATCACGCTCTAATTCTTTTCTTAGGGTATTTAGACCTTTTTTTGGTTTGTTTGTTCACTTGTTTTCCATATCTGCAGACACCTGCCCAGTTCAGGACTCAGCAAACTGGATATAGATTAAGGAGCTAAATAATATTCCCCGGAAAAATGATTGCAGTTTTAAAAAATGATCAATGATTCTGGGAATGTTACATGAAATATTTTAGAAAGACCTGAGTTTCAGAAGTGATGCAAGCCTGGAATACTCTCACTCAAAGCATCTCAGATTTGCTCCTAGAAATGATGCCTTAAATCACTTCTTAAAATGCCAGCTTTGGTATCTCAACTTGAAAACATTGATTAGTTTTACTGGTTCACAAGAACAGCAGGTTTGGGAGGCTGATAAAACAAAGGCATAACAAATTTGGTTAGTGCTGAACTAGAAACAGCCATAGCAGGAGAGAAAAGGTGAGGAGAAAGACAACCACCTCTTCTGAAGGAAAAGTCTCTGTTACTGCATAGCTCCACAAAGAGAGGACTTGCCACAGACTGTAAAACATGTAAATATAGAAATAACACATCCTTTTAACTTATACTATATAGCTGAATACTGACCTCAAGAATAATATCTTTTTTTACCTCTGTATTTTCTTTATGTAAAATTGTAGTCTTTCCAGTGATAAAATCATTGAGATAGTCCAAAACCAGCTTAAATGTAATGGCTAGGTTCTGGCAGTAAGGCTTGGGCAACTCTGCCCACCTTAAAACTGAAAACAGGTGCTGACATTATTCTTCATTTTCAATAGTTATGTAATGAGCACATGTAACAAAATTTAGAAGCCAAACTGTACACCAATCAAAGGCCGTGGGAAGTTCTTCACAACTGAATGATCTAATAAAACAGCCAGGATGTTTCTCCCTTTCCCTGTTTTTCTTCCCTCCTCCCAAAGTTGGTGTTTTCCAATCAGCTAAAAACAACTCTTCTATTTTCAAGAATTATCAAACTCATTTTAGCTCTTCTTCTCACAAGGTCATAAATCAAATCCTCTCTTCAGGTAATAATTATACCAGAACAGTCTCACAGTGGTGGTTTTCAGCAACATAGGCATTTAAAGCTGTCATTACTCTGAACTTATTTCTTTAAAAAAATCTGATGCCAAACTGCCCAGAAAGCTGGTTTTGTTTTTTTTTTCATATGAGAACAAATAATCAGCTTAAAAGCCAGCATCTATTCATTGCAATTCTATCAGAACCATGCCAGTATTCAATTGCAGTTGACAATTTCTTGCTTGTTTGTTCATAGGTTCAGATCAGCTAGTTTGCCACTATCTTTACATCTGAGAAGCAAAATTTAACTTCACATATTTCACGTCTTTTTTACTGTGTCAGGTGGCCTCAACTTAAAGACACTAATCATGCATTCAAATGTTAAAAAACACCTCCAAGCATTATTATTAGCTTTGCACATGTTGGGGTTTTTTTCTTCACGCTTGTGTATAAACCAATAATGCAGTATTTTGACAATATTGATTGTACCTGCATTACTAGTTCCAGACAAATAATCACATGATTTATCTCATTGACATTTGTTTTTACATCTATATATTAATGTTAATTAAGGTATTAATGTATTAATGGCTAATGATGACATAGGTTGTAGAAGAATTTTAAAACGATGCATAAATTAAACCACTTTTCTGCTACTACTGTAAAAAACCCCACAACTTTTTCTGTTATCCTCTTTTCCACCATTTGCACACCACAATAGGTGGAGTAAGAATCACTGCAGGTGTATATTAAATGCACTGGACTTAGTCCTATTAATGCAGCAACAAGGTCACCATGGGTTGACAGAATGGCAGTGTCAGCAGGGGAATGAGTGGGATAACAGGGAACTGGAGCCTCTTTTCACTTTTCAGAAGTTTGCCATGGCTGAATATACATGTGCTACACTGGGGACTCTATTGCAGGGCAGGTCATCATGCATTTGTCCTTGGTATACTTTTTTGTGATTAGAGAATTAGGTTATGTACCAAACATCTTCTATGAGAAAGCCTAACTGAGGAAGACCTAGGTGATAGCACATTCATGCTTAGGAAAAGAAAAGATACAAAAATTAACAAAAAATCAAAAGGAACAGTGGGATAAATTCTCCTTACTACTACAGCTATTCTTGAGAAACTTAGAAAGAATAGATTTTGATATGTGCTAAACAGGAGAGATCAGGGAAACAACAGTTTACTAGGATTAAGAACAATATCAGATCTTTGATTGCTTTACAAAAACATGTTCCTGAATGCTTACCTGACCCCATACAAGCTCTCCTAATCCAATAAATACACACCACATCCACTGGTCAAGCTGCAGGGGAGAACAGCTGAATGGTTTTCCTCCAAACTGAACAATTACTATCTACAAAGAAAGGCAGAGGAAAAAAAGAGTAAATATTTTCTGAGGAGAAATTGAACAAAAGAGAAAACTCCTCCACAGAAAACACAAACCCCATTAAAACAAACAAAAAGACCAAACAAAAAATCCCAACAAACAAAACCAAACACACACACAAAAAAAAAAACCCAAATAAACAAACAAACAAAAAAAAAAACCCAAAACAAGCAAAAAAAGGAAACAAACCCCAAATAAAACAAAAGATAAAGAATCCCAAAACAAAACACCAAAGACCAACTCTCAGTCATATTTTACCTGAGATTTTACTTTGTGTTTCTACATATTACAGCTCTGCTGGTTTGAGTCCAACATGTTTTACCAGGAGAATAGTCAAACATATGATTAACTATCTATTGTTTAGAAGAATGAATCTAAAGACCACCGAAAATCAAAATATTGTCCTATATTCCAAATACCTCATATGACACACCCAGGTGACACTAAGTCAAGCTACCAGAAGTACATTTTTGCACATCATCCAACAAAACCTGCAGAATCTTAGCCACCAAAAATCAAACCCCTGAACTAAGGGTCAGAAAAAGCCAGACCAGTTCAGACTAAGGACTCCTAAGGACTTTCCTCATGTATTCTCCCAGCCTCTGAGTATTCCTAGATGGGGCTGTGTTGACCCTTATGTAGTTTATTTTGAAAAGTCTTTTGCATGAGAGATTTTTCCCTCCAATTAACATTTTATTGTACACTTACAGACATGTTATCTTGGATACACTGATAATACACCAAAATACAGTCCTGTTGGAGGAAGAGAGTGGGAAAAACAAACATCTTGCAGTAGGATAACCAGCACAGACAATCTGAATGAGTTTCTAAGCCTGGTTAGATTGAAAAGATCTTGCTTACTGAAAATTAAATATTATAATTTTGTTAGTAGTGGTGCTGCGAAGCAGGGACCTGAAATCCCAATTCAGAGACTTAAACTGTCAGAGGCAGCAAAACAGAAGTCTGTCCAATCTAAGATACAATTTAAAACTACAAGGGAAAGCAGTTCTTTCCTGCGTGAGTAAAGAAGCACAAACTGTGAACACAAACTCATTCCATGGGAAGTGCAGATACACAGGAAGAAGGGAGGGGCTAGAGAATGGAAGGCAGTGGAAAGGAAGTTGGAAAATGATTGGCAAGAGTAAGGAAAAAGGAGGAGACAAAACAAAATCTGTGAACATGATGCTAAGATTATAAGAAAGAAATTACAACTCCACATTGAGAAATTTCTAACTGCTGTATGGCAAGTATGGCATATTTTAATCCATCTTCCTTCACTGGGAAAATTATGTATTCCTTCTGAAAGTGGAGAAAGTTAAGAAACAAAAGTAACTATTTATTTCTCAACCTGTTCTAGCTCTCACACAAGCACTTTCTGATCCTTATCAAGGATGCACTGCAATAGTCTCCATCATTGTTATGTTGAAAATTTGGCCACTGTTACTGGCTTTTTTTCTTTTAGGAAGGGTGTAGGATGAAGACTAAACTAAATAATACTTGATAGAACTATTGCACTCAAAAGTGAGATATCAAAGGCAATTACTCTGTGCTTCACAGTGGAGTAAATACATATGGAACTAAGAAAGTGGTAAACATGAAATATAAACACTTCTGTAATCTTCCATATGCATCTACATAATCCAAGCTCCATTTTCACATCTAGCTATTAAAATACACAGCCAAAATAATATATATTTTTCTAACATTGCTTCAGCAAGCAACAGGATGCAAAGCTGTATTTCCCACGATGTAACAAAGTGTAAAATTAATAGAAAGATTAACCTTCTCTTGTTCCAAGAAAGTTTACCGGATTTTAAAAAGAGACTTAAAAGCAAGTAAGAATTAGAGCCTAATTATTCTTATGCTTCAACATCTATTTTGATTCCCTGTCAGAGTGCAAAGCCAGTGCTTTGAACTGTGCACCTAAGTATTTCAGTCACTAGGAAAGCAGAGAGGAGGAAATGCAGCTGCTGACTCAAAAATGTAGCTAGCAACTAGATGACACTTCTGCTTCACCCAGACAATTGAGTAAGGGTTAGAACTAAGAAAATATCCTCAAATGCTATCCATTATTTTAAAAAAAGTAAAATAGAGATGATTGTGAATTTGTCAGGCCTCTCCTAAGGGTATTTTAGTTCATGGTAGTTAACCCTTTGTTTTGAAGTAGATGTTAAAGGCGATCACTCGCAAGTCCTACTAGCAATCACTGGTGTATTTTCTCCCATACTTAGCTCACTGAGTGGTTCCCTTTTCCTGTTTCAAGACACTATAGCCCAGATTCAAGTAGCTCTATCTTCTTCCTCACTCCTTCCATGAAAAAGGTCCCAATACTGATAGCCTCCAGGATGCCACTGCAAAATTTGGCAATAATGTCAAGGGAGAAATAGGTCAGCTCTAAGCAATTGAATGGGCTGCCATAGACTTCTAAAATGTATTATCAACCAGTATCAAGTACAGGACAGATGCCAGAAAATGGGTGGATACAGGAGCAGGAAATAGAGTTCTACAAAAGAAATATGACAACTGTTTGGGCAAAGTGAGTATTTCTGTAATTATGTTCACATATGACTGGAATAGCAAGCTCATGAGATGGACACAAATTATTATTACCAAGAAGTCATAATGGACCATGACACCATGGAGTAATGTTTGGCAGTAGCATTTAACCTCCAAAGAACACAGCAGCATTAGTTATTTGAAGGCAAATTTGTCTATTTATGGAGTGGTAAGTGAATGTAAAATGTTTTGTTGCTATTGTTTGGCATATTATTTAACAGTTTCTTCTAAAAAACCCAGTTGCGATATCAACAAACCATGATGGCTCTTAGTATTGTACATCTTCAGATTAATTTAAGACCTGATCTAGCTATAATGATTAGTATGGCTGGATAACATCTTCCATTATTGACACTTGAGAAAATACCTGAAACTAGGTGGTTTACTATTAACTGTGCCTCCTGCAGCATTAAGATTTTTTAAAACCTACACAGAAAAACAACCCTAAAGGTAACTTTCTGATTAACAGTTATTAATTCTTGCCTAAATCATTACCTGAATAGCAAATGTACCCAGTACAATAGTGCAAAATATGGGGTTTCTGAAGATGCCATCAAAGACATTTCTTTCACCATGGATTTTCCGTGCATTGATCTCATTGAAAAGCTGCATCATCACAAAGGTGTTGAAGATAATGGTGTAATGCTCCGAAGGAGGAGAGTGAAGCGGTGCATTCCTCCCACTGTCAATCTTAAACATTTTCTCACCTAGGTATAAAACAAAAAAATAAAGGTTTCCACTAGAATACATTAATCAAACTTAAATTTGTATTTTCCTTGCTGGTTTTACCCAACTGCCTCCTATGTTCTGCTTAACAAGCTTTCCTTCTGCACTTATTATTAATATAGACAGAGTTTATAACACCAGTGAGCAAGGGACATCTAAAGTTCTTCTTCAGGAAGAAGCTTCTTACGTGACAACATCTATCTAATAACTCAGTATACCTATGCAAATCGTTTTCACTAGTACTTTTACTCTAACCAAGTAGCAATTACTCTAAAATTTTTTCCGATGTACCAAGCACTTGAGACTACTGACAGTATGTTTGTGATTTTCTACAGCAATTACAAACAACCACTCCTCAGCAGTTTTTACCCATTGCCATTGTATGGCATAATTCTTGACAAGCATTCAGGCATATTGATAAAAACCACAGACATTCCTGGTTTTAAATAGATTTGTGTTTGGTCATTCTTCTATTCTGCTTTGAAAGCACACCACTAGGCGCTGCTCTTATTTGGATAATTTGACTGTTGTTTTCAGATCAAATCAATTAAAAAAACAGATACAACCCTCTCATTGTAAAAAATTATTCCTTATGTCCAGTCAAATCTACCCTCTTTCAGTTTAAAACTGCTCTCCCTTGCTCCATTACTACAAGCCCTGGCAGAAAGTCTCTCTGTCTTTCTTACAGGCCCCCTTTATGTACTGAAAGGCCACAATAACTTCTCTCTAAAGCCTTCCCTTCTTCAGGCTGAACAACCCCAATTCTGTCAGCCTTTCTTCACAGAAAAGCTGTTCCATCTCTCTGACCAGCTTTGTGGCTCTTCCCCTGGACCTTCTGTAATAGGTTCATGTCCTTCCTGTAATGGGGATACCAGAACTGAACACAGTACTCCAGGTGGGGTGTCACAAGAGTGGAGTAGATGGGGTTAATGACATCCTCTGATCTACTGGCCACACTTCTTTTTCTGCAGCCCAGATAGTTTCTGGGCTTTGGGCACATGCTGCCAGCTCATGTCCAAATTTTAATCTATTTTCTTATACATAAGGTTTACAGATAACAGTTACTGAAAGAGGTCTTGTCTTAAAGTAAGGATGGGACATTCTCATGAAAGCATAAGTAATGAATGAAGTAAGAGTAGAGAAGATTACCACAATGGTACTTATTTCCACAACAAGTGTTTTGTTAATAAATACAAATAAAAACTTGGGCATTTTTCTGCCAGCATTATATTCAGAATTTGTGAAGAAAAAAAAAAAAAAAGAAGAAAGGTTTTCTCCTGAGGTTGTTAATTCCATCAGCTGAGTTAGCAGTGAGTGGTTTTTTGCCTTGGGATATCTGAGCAAGTTCATGTTCACATCACTGAGAATAACGAGTATGTTTCCAAAGGAAGCATTTGTATTATAGTCTTCTGACAGAAAGTAGATTACAATATCACAAATATATCAGTAACACAATACAAGGCACAAAATTTAGACTGTGAAAGAGAAGAGATTTTTAAGATGATATCTCCAGAGAGATAACTAAATATTGGACAGTGTTCCCCTTACTACACATAAACAATAAAGTAAAAAGCAGAAATGAAAACAAGCAGATATCATCATTTTATCTTTTATAGATACACACCCCCACATATATAAACACATTACATCTATTTGCTTTCATTCGATACACACAAACACAAATATATCCATAATAGTTTCCTCACTGAGAGTACCTGTCCTTAAGTCTCTCTTACTGCATTGCAACACTTAATTGGCAAAGCAGAACATGCTGCTAACGTGGAATGACAGGGATTAAACCTACAACTAGTTCTCCTTTCCAAACATGTTCCAAAAGGTGTTATAGTACGTTAGCTTTAAGTTTATTATGCCTAGTTGCTGATGTTAAGATTTGGTTTGTACTACAGTTTGACAGAACTAGACAGTAACTTCTGAATTTCTGATATGCCTGATGTCTCCAAGGCATTACTGTATGTTCAAACACCTTGTATTTATTGCCACATTACTGAAAAAATACGAAACCTTGATGTACTAGTCTCCACAGAAACCTGCTACCAAAAAAAAAAAAAAATTAGTTGATCTAAATATAAGTAAGCTGAGCCTCATTGAGTTTAAAAAGCAAAAGACTGTATTTCCTTGGCTTATCAGGAGGTTGGTTGGGATGCATCCTTCAAAGTATGCATGTACCTTCCAGAGAGACAGAAGTCATTAGAACAGAGTCACAAAGCCTGGTATTCTTTCCATCAGGGCTCAGCATAAAGTATTTTAAGCCATAAAAGTCATCAAAAAGCCATTAAAACTCCCCATAAAGTTCACAGAAGTTCTTGTTCCAAGATTCCTATCACGTAAATTACCAAGACCTTGTGCATCTGTTTTAGAGGGTCTGAAATGACAATTTCTTTAGACTCGCTAGACATTCTCAAAATACACTGTAAGCCTCAGGATATTAAAGACCATCTCTCTTCAAAACCTGGCAATTGTTTGGGTTTAAATGTCTCCACTGTAAACAGACCATTTCCTCCTTTATTTCAAATAACCTGCCAGTGTTTGGTAAGGTGGAGCAAGACTTTCAGAGCAGAGCTCAGAAAACCTATGTATTTTTAATTTACATTTACAGCTTATATGGAAGTTTGTATATAAGGAAAACAAAAAATCTAAAAGACAACGTAAGAAATTTAACACTGAAGACAGTGACAAGAACACGATATCCAACTGATAAAATTATGAGTCCTTCCCACAAGTTCTCTTATTATTTGGAGCAACAGAATCTATTATTTGCCACTACCATTCCCTGAAGCAAGAAACACTCCTCCTCCTTGCCCTCCTTCTCCAAAATACAACCTATAAAAAAATATAGCAAGGCCTGAAGAAGAGTCCAGTAATCTGATAAAAGAGATTTTCTTTTCCCCTTTTAATCTACATTATAGATATTAAATGAAAAACCCCAGCAACAAAATGTTATTTGTATCACTTACTACTGATTACTTGCCTATCTAGACTACTTATACCATCATTTTCTCTTAGCTATGGCAAACATCTTGCTCCCAACCAGAGCTTGTCCAGGTACTGGTAAAATGGATCTTGATTTTTCTTGTAGTTTTTTCTTGTTTAGTTTGCTGTTACATGCCTATTAAAGATGACAAGTCTCAAAGTGAAATTTCAGTATATCAGAAATAGGCTAGATACTCTGATTAAAATGAACCTTTTAATATAAACTTTTGCCAAAGTCTAAACTTACATTCTGATAAGAAGCTCACTGAGGTGGTTACATTTAAAGCATTTCAACATGTCGGGGAACAAGATCTAGACTTCAAAACTAAGTAACAAACCTAACAAACTTTCTTACCAACAAAAAGAAGTGTAAATATGAGAGTAAGCTGATAAACAGCATGGCCCAGAATGTTCTTCATCATGGTGCGGGATATAAGTGGTTTGTTCCTGCCATATGGCTTTCTGAGCAAGAGAGCCTCTGTTGGAGGTTCGGTGGCCAGAGCAAGTGAGGCAAAGGTGTCCATGATTAGATTGACCCACAACATCTGTACGGCTTTTAGAGGAGAGTCCTGTGGAGATAAATTAGAAAGTCACATATTTCCTAAATAAATGATTGTTTTCAAATCTTTTACTGTGATTTAATTTCTTCCCATGTAACTGCAAGTAGTGCTGAAGACAGGATACTGAAATAGGTGAACCTTTGGTCTGACCTACTCTGACCTTTCCTGTATTTGTTATTTAAGAAGCCCAGTGATCTGAGCAAAAATAAATTATTTCTCTACAGTCATTTAAACCAGGAATATTTACAATCACACAAGCCTATATAGAGCATAATGTTAACACTCTGTAATACATTTTACAATACTTCACGCATCATGCTTAAATTTTCAGCTGAATTTAGATAACTAGGTAACACAAATGGGGATTTCTTTCCCGGAAGAAAAATTATACTGAAACATTTCCTTTTAATATAAGCTATCTTGGTTGGTATTTTTTCTTTTTTTTCAGAAACAGCTTGAAATTATTAAAAATCTATGAAACAAACAATTAATGAGATATTTTAATACATCTTCAATAAAACCTTTTAGGAACAGCAGCACACACAAAAAATGGTCTGACGATTGAATTAAAAGAATATTTTGGAACTCATTAAACTATATGAAATGTGCAAAAGTAAGGAGATTTTACTGGGTAACAGGATAGTATATTTGAAACTACAGAACTGGAAAGAAAAAGCACTACTACTTGTCAGGATGAGGTGGTTTCTCTTCTGAAGCAGATCACCAGCCACTAGAAGGAGCTCCTTTCTCACTTAATTTGTGAAACGTCTATGATCATGTCACAGAGAACTTCAGATAGTGCTTTAAAAAGCACCCCAAAAGTAAATAAATAAAGCAAACTAACAGAGATATCAGGAGAAATCTGGATGACTATTATGAAGTTTTGATCTGTAATTCATTGGAGCAGCTGGAGATAGATGCAACTGCTTCAAGGAGCTGTATCGGAAAAAGTGAAAGTTCTTTTTTTTTTTTTTTTTTTTCGTAGCTAGCTACCTCCTAAGCCTTTAGACTGAACACAAAGTAAGCAGCATCAGCAAGGTCTGCATTCTGTTTCAAATACATGTCTTTTATTAGGAAAATACAATCTCAAAAGTAATAAGGTATCAGTCTGGTAGATCTAATAATGGGACTTAATCTACATTGTGAAAGTTGGCAGATCAGAAGCACTGTTTCCATGCATTACATTATCATGGTGCTGCAGTACTGAAGCAAAGACATTTATAGAACAGCACACAGCCCATTAAAACCAAGAAAAACCTTCCTCAACTCTCCCATTTTCTTTGAAGGGTTAAATGATCATTTTTAATAAAATATTGTCAAATAATGAGATCCAATATCCATTCCATATCCCAAGGACATATGGAGAACAAGTGGTTTGGTCTCTTAGGGATCCAGTTTATATTCCTACTCTCCCTAGAGACAAAATATTGTTTCCTCTCGAAAACATATTTTTAACAGCCCTAAATGTACACACATCTTGATGCACTTACTTATTTTTAATAATTTAATTTTGGCTTACTCAAAGGGATGGAGAAAGCAACCTACTGTTTCTAAGTTTACAGGCTGGCTGCATTAAGAAAGGGAGGAAGATCAGCATTAACAGATTCCTGACCCCTTGGTTATGGGTTGCATTAACTGGGCTTATTTGGAGAATTCAGCTCACTCATTTGACATGCAGCTGCAGAAAAAGAAAAGCTCTTTGTCTTTAGAGGTGGCTAAAAACCTAAAAGCAACCAGGATGAACTTCCTTCCAAATTGAAAACATTTTTTTTCATTTTAATTAATACATTAATGGCTCAAACAAGGCAAGTACTTGCACTAAAAACAATTGGTCACTAGGGCTCAGGGACCCTAAAGCTGGTTACAGAATATACAGAAAAAAGGAAAGGTGTTTTGTACTGAAGAATTTTCCTTGCCATATTTTCACCTGTCTCGTTACTAAGTTTTCTTGAGAAACATTCTCTGCTTTGAGATGTTACAATAGCTGAATGTCCACTTCACATGCTGGCTTCTCTATCGATAAAACTGAATTTGTCTGTTACAACGAAATAGTCAAATACTCAGAGTCTGACGTATTCCTAGCATAATGAAAAGTCAGATTCTTTCAGTCTCTGAATCACACAACTGTAATTGGCAGTCATCAGTTTGGCAACAACATGTTCTCACCATTTCACACTGCCAATCACCTTGGGTGGCTATGGTGCCCCTAATAATTATCTATTATTGGCAGTGCTACACTGCTCAGTCAAGTGCGAAAGCTCATTCTAAGCTGAAGCCAAAACATTAAATACACATTAGTCTGGGCAGGCAGTGGAATGAAATTTCCACTGCAACTCTATCTGATTTCTGATTAGTTGGTGGAAACTGAGGAAAATACATATCAGCTAGGGAGCCTACTCTTCCATTACGGGTTTTAGTCACTTATGCAAGTGGCATGCAAATGCAATGTTCTTTTCACTACAATGTAGCCACTAACTGGCTAGCTAATAATTCTTCCTTCACTTTCTGAGAACTTTGGGGACAAAAGCCGCTCAAACTGCAAACCACCCAAAATCACCACTTATTTGTCAAATTCCTTTCCACTTGACCTTGGAATAGGTTGGCATTGGCCTAGAGGTAAAAGGAAAACGTCCCTTAAATCATCCTGGAAACACTTAAAAGTACAAATTGCCAAAGGCTGGAAATAAACTACAAATCATTTGTGACATGCAGAGCCTCACAAATTTTAGAGCTTGTTACTTTTGATTTAGATGACAAGCTGTAAGGGAATGAAAAGGTATTTTCACCCTTACCTCTCTACTCCCACTTGTCACAGAGCACATGCATGAATTCATAAAAATGAGCGTTTTTGGTAGAGTAACTTTATACATATTAATGCAAAAAAAAAAAAGTCAGCCCTTGCTTCTGCTGCTAAATCATACTGTCTGCTAATTGTATGGAAGCGGCAATCCTCAGTTCTACTTCTATGCCTCTAAGCCTTCCCAAAACAAAGCTAAACAGTGCATACTTTTTTTTTATATTAGAGCTTTTTCAGATTTGCCAATGCTATTATTTTAGGATTTGCCAAATACAGTCCTGCAGTAAAACATTATAACCATGTAAATTACTGCCTTATACATGTAAGTATAGATCATCCTTGTTTTTTGAACAAGATCTGTACAAACAATAAGTGATTCATGCAGTAGTTCATTGCTACAGTGCTTTTTAATTAACATTTAATTTTCCAAACATAATGTCCTACAGAGTCACTGTTTTCAGTTCCTAATGTCTGTTAAAACATTAAGTCTTTCTCAAAGTGCAAGAATAATAATTTGAATGTAAAATGTTAAAACACAGTCTTTGTCTTCTCTTTCTTTAATGCAATCTTTTGAATAGTGCATTGCCTGAACAGTTGGAGATAAAATCTGGCATGGAGATAAACCTGCTAGCTTTATCATTCCAGTTAAAAAAAGTGTTTCCATTTGCCTGAAATGCATTTTTCTATCTTTATTTTCTATATACCAGATTATTTTTAATAGCTCCAAACATAATGACCTACTATTTTCTTAGTACTATATATATGCTGAGGACAGGAAACAGGATGAAGGTTCTGTCTTTGTAAGGCACATACAGAACTCTATATGATACCTAGAGTTGTGGAGCAGTGACTCATCTGAAGTACTGAATTCACACTAATTGGAGGCAGAGCTCCAAAGAACCCCCCTCACTGAGTCCTTCAAGGGATCTGGAAAAACAATACTCAGGGAATGAATATAAGAGTTTATATCTCATAAATCCACTGGTAGACAAAATTACTGGTTTAACCTGAGGTAATGGCTGCTCAACAGAAAGGACAATTATAAACAAACTGGTCAAGACAACCACACCCTGAACTTTCCTATGATTTTAAAAGTATGTATTGGGCAACAGTGAGAGAGGGAAGCAAGAGCAACGAATTAGATCAACTGAAAGAGAAGCTGAGCTGCATTGTGTCACACAAGCTGCAGTGATGTGGGACTAGCAGAAGGAATAGTTGTGATCTCATTGGAGGGTGTTGTGAGCACACTGGACACAAAATGAACACTTCTACAGCCCCTGACTGAGTGATCCCAATTCAGCTTTTAATCAGAGACTTCTTTAAACTTGTTTTTCTTGTATCACCTATATCTCAGAATGCTTTATATGACTATTGAACCACAACACAGAAGTTCCTTATGCAGAACTCACACATTGAGCTGCTCTGAACTGAAACAGGGCCTTAAATAAAGTAGATCCCCGCTTAATTTTGGCAGCAGATGTGTGAGCTTGTCAACAGGTGACATTGTAACTCCTGTGATTCCTAGAATATGACTTCTGCCACCTTAACATGACTTTGTGCTGGGACCCATGAGAGAGAACAGCAAATGTAATGTAAATAGCTGTGTAATAACATGTTTAATAGCCCACTCCTTTATAGTCCTTACACAACACTGAGCAGCATGTAGGTCATACACTTTGTACACATAGTTTAACATCTACTGGAACAGCAAAAAAGGACAAAATAGAAACAGTAAATTTGGTAGATATTCTAAGAGCAGCATCTTGCTGAAGCAGGTTTTGGGAAGATAAAAAAAGTATTTGCTTAAAATTAACAGAATTAATCTAGACAGTAGTTCTCTGAAGTGGAACTGGCAAGGATGCAGATTTTATTTATATATTTGAGGGAGGAAAAAGCAGCAGATTCTTAAAATGGCAACAGGTTCTACCTACTATTTTTCTTAAGCCTTTCCACGGCACTTTTAGTGTGCTCCGGACCAAACAAACCAGCTCCTACGTGGCAATGTGTTCTCTGGGTGCTCCTTGGAGTTCTAGTTCCACTCCTAACAGTACTCACATGGTTGGACCCTTTCATTAACATTGAGTTGCTGTGGTTTCAGCAGGAGTCTTGCAGTGACGTGCCCATATACACCTATCTCCATGTCCACTGACAAAACAGCAGGTCACAACTGAATAAAATTAAGCCTATTTAGTTGCGAAGCACAAGTGAAGTGCTAACAAAAATCAGTTCAAACCCAGGTTTTATTATCTTTGTATTTTCCTTAAACACAAACAGTAGAAACACCCAAAAGAGTCAGTAAGGATAGAAGAAGCTTCATACTCAAAACATCCCAGTATGCTGGTTCTGAATCATAGAACAGATTTTTTAGAGAGGTGACATTAAAAAGCACAAAAGAAATGTTACTACCCACGTACAATTTTTCTCATTGTAGATTCGATGAAATTCATATCACCAAAAGGATAGCCTGTGTAATGTTTGTTAACCTGCATGTTGATTGTGGACTAAAATGATACTCTGTATGCCAAAGAAAGCCAAAGTGACTACCTACAAGCAAAGAAAAATTCAGTCCAGTGAAGACCTTCTTTATATTATTTATATTTGAAGGTCACAGCTGTGTTACCTTTTGAAAACTATAGATTTTAGCTTTATTTGTTTGATGAATTAAAATGTTTCAGTCAAAATAGTAATTTAAGACCTGTGTACAGTTTTGCAGCCTTAGATCAATGTGCGTGCACCTCGCCTGCTGCATGCAGGATTTTGTGGTATATTCATGCATTTTGTGCTAGAGCTATTTTCATAGCAACCAGAGGGTACAGAATGTTCTCAAGTGTAATTTTTAGTAAAGCTTTTGAGCCAAACAAACATAATGCCCTTTCACTAGCTAGAGTCTTTGAGTCACAGTCTAACATAAAAATATTCATTTGCAAGGTAAGATCCTGCTTGAATGAGACAGAAGTGAGTGCTCCTTGAGATTATCAGCAGTCAGGCTGTTGAGTGTCAACAGAACTACAATGGAAATAACTTCTGCATTTTCACTACAATTTCAATTCTAGCTCCTTTCAGACTTCTCCTCTGCTTTGGCATTTTACTGCCACATTAAGGAACTGCATAAGAATCTATTCGAACAGAAATACAGGAATCGTAGGAGGATTCCTAGGGACAACAGACATGAAAGGCTCACTGATGGTCTTCCATTGGGACAATATAAAAGCACTGGGCCTTAGCTGACAAATAAAATACAGTTCCCTTCATGCTTTCATGAAACAACTGAAAAAAATGCTGGACATGAACCAAAAATCCCAACACCATCTTACATAAATGGTAGTAGACAATAATTGAATGTATATAAAACAGGGTCTTAAAAAGGAGGCACTTGCCTCAGTTCCATTTATGTTGTTCTTGTTGAAACTTTTATCTATATGATTTTGTCCCACTGATAAAAATTCAGGACTGACCTTCCAGAGTGTCAGTCCTTATTCACATACCTTCTGTTACCAGCAACAGTCACTTTACAGCTGGACACATTCTCAGTATTATTGGAAATATTTCCCAAGGGAAAAGAAAAAGTTATCCAACTTCTGCAACAGCAGCAACAATTGTGTGCCAGAGCACAGGCTCAATTTTGAACACAGGGCATCACTAAGACCTAGTCACAATGTGGTAGGGATCTGGTGCTTGGCAGCTCACCATTTGTACTTCTTAGAGAACAAGTGAATCAAGGTTTCAGCACTCCCATTGTAGAGAAAAACAGTTATTTAATTTAAGATCACTTCCACTTACTTCAGAAACAATCATTTCTGCTTTCTTTGAGAATCTCAGCCCTAGCACTAGTCTCAGAGGAGCTAAATAAGGATAGTTGCATCGACCCACCTGTTGCATGGTGCTAGCAGAAGCTGGGAAGTTGCAGACTTTTCTCATGCAGGACAAACAAAGCTTCTAAATGTCAGTCAAGGTTCAGGAGAAGTTTGACCTCATTGCTTTGTAAAGATACCTGGGTTTCTGGTTTCAAGGATCAATTCCATGATTACAATGTAAGTTTACCCTGGACCAGAGCTAATGACTTATTCATTGCTTTGCTTAGGTGTGCATGAGGTGAAATTCACCTGCTGAAACAAGTATGTGCATTCATATGATGCTCAACAGAGGGAAGCATCAGCTTTCCCATAGCATGTCTCAATCATAGGAGGCCTTTTGTAACAGCATCTGTGTGCAGCATCTGAAATATACATTATTTTAGGGAGTGACAGCACTGAATACTGCTTGTCTTGCACATCCTTCATTTTCGAATGAAGGATAAACCCTCATACTGTACTAAATGCATCCTGTCTTCTTTCTAGGGAAAAGAAAATGTCACTTTATTAATCAAAAAGCAGCAATTTGAAGGGAGGGGAAAGCATTGTTTGCTTCCATGTGTTTTTTTGTAAAGCAAATGTTGCATGTCTTTCATAAAGACTTGTTGCACATACACCAGGACTGCAAGGAGGGATTCATGTAGGGGGAGAAAAAGAGATAAATGCCCAAATGTATGTGCCATTTAACTGGATTGTCTTTTGCGTCTGAAATTAAAAGGAATTGCCTGAAAGCAACAAAATAATTTTACCAGTCAAAAAGTTCCACTGCTGGGATTACTTCTGTATGTCAGTACTGCTCTCCTGAAAATAATTCCATTCCATAATCCAACAAGAACTACATACTTAATAGTGAAATATTCTGAGAGGAAAAGGCAAAGTCATATCACCTCTTCCTTCTCTCAATCCCTACCACTTTCTGCCCTATCATCACAGGCTCAGTCATGACCATAACATATAATCAAAACCAGGGAGTTGGATGGAGGCAGCACAAAAATTAGCATCTCCTAAAAGCAATTAATTTCCAGGAGAAGATGGATTAGTACACTTACGTCAACAGCTATTTTACATTTAGCAGCTTGATCTTAAATACACTCTTAATGCTAAGAAGAATTTCAGAAAACAGATGAAGCAAGAATCAAATGTAAACCACCATTACTTCAAAGAAAACGTAGCTTGGCAGGATTTGGGCTTGTACTTCAAGCAAATTCCCATGCACCCTCACCTGGGTAATGCAAGCTCCAGTGAAAGCCACGATCACAGCCACAATGTTAACGGTGAGCTGGAACTGCAGGAACTTGGAGATACTGTCATAGACATTGCGTCCCCACATCACAGCCTTCACAATGCTACTGAAATTGTCATCTGTTAGGATGATATCTGAGGCTTCCTTTGCAACATCTGTTCCAGCAATACCCTGGAAAACAGAATGGTGAATAAAATTACCTGAGAAAGTACAAAGGCAGGTAGAATACAAATCTTCATACTCGTTCAAGTCCACAGCTATACAGAGACTTCCCAGCACTCCCAGTGCCTGCTGAGGATACTCTGCATTTTCTACCTCCTAGGAAGTTAGCTCATTTGGCCTAGTTTTGAAAGTGAATGAGGACACAGGAAAGGGAATTGATAGAGAGCAGTGGAATTCGTGTGATGATAATTTTGAGTGTTTTAAATTATCAGCTTAATGACTACTGATCCTCTGAGTTATTTTTATCATTGAGGATATTTTATTAATAGACATGAACAGAATAGTTATCGAAAATTAGAATTATGTATCCTAATATATAGCCTAGTACATATTAATGTCTTCAGAGTCAATGTGTGTAGGGAAGACATATTTACAATTAGGGATGGATTTTACCAAAGCAAAGTAGTACTGCACTGTTCTGAAGAACACAGAATTCACCTTACTGTAGTGGCACAGGATTCGGCATATAGCAAATAACTACCTTAGACAAAATATTGAAAAACTATGAAACAAACAGTCTGAGTTAATCCTAGCAGCATAGAAACCTGTCAGTTGGAAAAGACCTCTAAGATCATCGAGTCCAACCATTCTCTAACTCAGCCAGGTCTGGTGCTAAATCATGCCCCTCAGTACAACATGTCTGTCTCTTTGAAACACCTCTATGGATGGGGATTCAACCACCTCCCTGGGTAACCTGTTCCAGTGTTTAAGACCCTTCCAGGGAAGGTGTTTCTTCTAATGCTCAACCTAAACCTTCCCTGGTGCAACTTGAAGACTTTTCCTCTCATCCTGTCAGTTGTTACTAGGCAGAAGAAACCAACACCCAACTCACTTCAGCCTCTTTTCAGGTAGAGAGCCAGAAGATCTCCTGTCAGCCTCCTTTTCTGCAGGCTAACCAACCCCAGTTCCCTCAGCCACTCCTCAGAAGACCTGTTCTCTTAACACAGTGGATCTATCCCAGTAAATTAAAGGATTCTGAGGGAACGTAACTCAGCCCTTCCAATTTACCGCTTCACTGATGAAATAACTAAGCAACTTTCTCAGCACTTGATGAATTAAAATCCCTTACAGCAAATTTGTAATGGCATAAACACCAAGAAATATGCCGAAGACTATACCATTGCAAAGCCAACATCAGCTTTTTTAAGTGCTGGTCCATCGTTGGTTCCATCACCGGTCACAGCTACAACCTGTCTCTGTTCCACCTGTGTGCTGTCAATAATACCTGCAAAAAAAAAAAAAAATAGGTGTGTATACATACATACATATAGAGAAAATAGCAAGTTAAAATTTCCTCTAAAAATGGTAGGGTTTATGTAATATAGAGTACATAATAACACACAAGGCTTACAGAGATTAATATTACACATGATTTTAAAGGAAAATAGTGAAAGCAGTATCATCACAACTATTCACTACTAGAAACTTCTGATCCTGCATCATCAGACCTAAGTCCACGCTAAAAGCTCTCCTAAACTGGGTCTGAACTGCACTATCTGCTTTACTGGGATGCCTTCTGGCAATCACTTTAACCTAAGGATAACAAATGCCAGTGACAAATTTTATTTAGCTGGAGCCAAATTAGCAATTTAACAAACTTGTTCACTTCTGCCAAACAATAATTAAGAAGATATAAAATAATACTTTAAATTCGGGAGCCAAACATTTTAACAAATAGACACAACAAAATAATTTCTGCTTTGATTGTGAGATCATTTGAGAAAAGAAAGCACTTTTCAGTTGGTGACTCAAGTTTCATGCAACTAGCCTGGAGGGAAATATATTCAACTTATGCAGGTGGGCAAAGAAAGCAGAAGGGTTAGAGGATGGGGCTCTTTCATCACTCATGTTTTTATTTGACATAGGAGTCCATTTGAATATGAGTCCAGAATACAGGACTGTTGTGTAGGCTAGAAGAGCAACTCTGCACATGAATAACATAGGGCAGGAAAATGACAAAATTCTTTTTGCTAACACATTTGCACAAAGTCATAACCCCTAAAAACAATTATCAGCATCTGCCCAGTATGAAAAGCTTTCATTCTATGTTGGGAAAAAAATAATTCACATATCTGATAACTAACCCGAAATAGGAAATTGCAGATTACAGAGCAATAGCTGCCTCTTGGCAAGGTTCAGGCTTATCAGGCCCCCAGAAGATTGCAATGCAGTATGGAAGCAGTTAGGGTCCTGTATTTTTTGGTCTTATGAAAATCAGAAAAAAGCCTATTCACTTTCCATTGGCAGTATGAACTCAGATAAATGCACATTATTCTGATAAGATCCTATAATTAGAGCTTTCAATTTGTTGAGGTGATTTGCCTTTGATATTACTGAAGAAAATAGGGGCATCAGCTGCCATTATTGTTAAAAGCATTCATTTCAGTCTTCCCTTCTTGTAATTAACACATTCTTTGATGTTAAATTAATAGTTTAAGCTTCTGAAAATATTTATTGAAATCCCTGACATGTTATGGTATTAACTGCTCCAAACAGGTAGATAGCATTCTCTCACAACTGGATTCCAAGAGGGAGCACAACCCAAATCAAGTTGAAGAGGCTCTAACAAAAGACATCCTCATAAACTGTGCTCTGTCAATGACTATACTACAAACTGCCCTGCATCAGCCAGTTGCTGGATGCAGCTAATAATGCAGCTTAGTAATAATTCACAAGGTTTAATAGTAATTTTTATCCCTAAAAAGAACCTATGCACCTGGGATAAGCCCATCAACCTCCAGAGCACAGAACTGCATTATCAGCACTCATGGAAAAATAGAGATAAAACAGTCTTGGGTTTCATCAGCATCTCAGTCACATCCCTTCATGGCAGTGACCACTGCTAGTTATCAGAAATACATTAGTGCACCCAAGGCACTGTGTGGATGGACTTCTGTGCAGTTCATAAGAGAGAAAATCTTTTGGAGCTTTCATTTGTACGTCAGACAAATTCCTAAACTGGAGCAGCAGTGATTATTTGGATCAGAGAATTTATCATAGCTATACTTACACCTCCTGACTTCTGTAGGCTCTTTTTAATCTGTTCCTCCTCCACTCTTCCCCACATTTCTGAAGCACTTGTCTTCTTTCCAGCACTACCTCCTTCCAAACCACATCTACTTTTACTTAATTTCTTTGATATCAATCTGTTAATAGTTGCTCTAAGGCTTTATCTCAAGAATTTTCTTCAGTATCAAGTAATAAATCTGTATAGAATTTACACCAGTAAATGCTTACAGAGAGTTCTTTCTCTCTCTGCAATCTGGACCTCCGGAGAGCAACTACTTCAGCGATCAGTGAAAAATGTGACTAAGGGCATGACCTGACAGACTGCCAGTACAGAGAATGTCCATTTCTCTAATATTCACTGGCATTTTCACTCAGTCAAACCAGATAAAAAGAAGCTTCAGTACTACTAAGTGATGTCAACAGCCAGGAGATTTCTTCCAAATAAACTCCTTTACTCCAGCTGAATGCTTACATACAGTAATTTAATAAAACCAGGACTGTAAGGTATAGCAGGGGAATTACTCAACTCAGCAAAGCTTCCTCCCACAACAGTCTGTGCTTTCATTGGTCTGTTCCCTCATTTTAAGCTGTTTGGCCACAACTTTCCTCTGTCAAAAATAGTTTCATTCAACAGGCACAGGAATATATCTAGGGCATAACATTAGAGTGTGTTCCACACAGATGCTGCTGATGCTGCAGGAATCTGGGGAGGAGCCATATAGCTTGCAGAAGGCCTAAGATTTTCAGAACAAGCAGCTTGTTTCTGATGAGGGAAAAGATGTTTAAAACAACTCTGTACAGCTATCAAGAGCTACCTTACTATAAAACGTACAGCACCGCACACAAAGCTGAAACTGAAAACATAGTCTGAATCTCCTACCTTCCTATCATCAAGCAGGTATTAAATCAAATCCACTCAGAATAATAATAGAAATAATATTAACAATGTGTCTTCCATTTATTTTGCAAGGAGCTATCTGTATCTGTGGCTCAGATCAAAAACATCAAGTACAACCTCAAGTTCTCCCTTTACTGTAGAACAAACACCACTTTATTTAAATAATTCTTACTTGCCATGTTTCATGAGTAAGAAACTGTTGGTTCTAGGAGAAAAAAAAATCCTGCTTTAGATACTTTTTTCTGCCTTAACAGATCAATTCAGCAAAGGCAGACAGGAAAACCTTAGCTACAGCAGAGCGTTTCAAAGCTGCACCCCAGTACAGGTGTCACTGAGGCAGTAAAGCTGATCATCCCATATGCTTACACATATATTTATATTCCTTTGACAAGCTAAACAGACAGATGGAGTAATATATGTTCATAGGTATGCTCTGTTCAGATTAGCTTTTAGTTTCCAAACTTTTGAAGCTCCCTGTTAGTTTAACAAGAATTTTATCAAGCATTTAGAAAGTCTGTCTGAAAGAGAAAATTTAAATTCACTTCAGTAATGTGCTTAGGTATATGCAGGAATAGAACTTAAAGGTTAATGTAAATGTGTTATGGATACAGCATGACAGACAGCATGGGTAGTTGTTAAATGAATAGTGCTCCATAAAGTTGATGATATTAGAATGGCAGAGAAGAACGTGGCTAAAACACACACTAATGAGCTTTTCAGGCTTCAGCCTGTAAGAGGAACCTTATAGGCATCAGTGCCTCCCACAAAGTTACACCTGACAGACTACAGAGACCTAAATGGTATTCACAAAGTATAAAACTCTAGATTCAAATGCACTATTCCTTACTGCTTCATTTTAACTATTTTTATATACTTCAGGGAAGAGCAGGCTCAAGTGGACTTTTTACACTGAGGAACAGGTCAACTTTATGAATATTTCTTCATATGAATTTGAATATAAATAAATATTACATTTCTCTCTTAAATGGAAATCGAGACCACTTGCAGTTTGCAACATGTTGATATTTAATTTCAGAATTCCAGTTAATACATCTTTACATAATTTTATTATTGTAACTAGTCTCACAGAGCATTGATGAGGTCATGAATATAATACCATCCCATGCCATAAAATTTAAAAATTTTACTAATTAAGGGAAATTATTAAAAAAATTTCTTCTTTAAAGTTCCCTTTCTGCTTATTAATAAATCAGCATTACATGAGAAGAGTTGCTTTTAATAGCACAGAAAAATAATTCCAGTCTATTTTAAACATACTAGAAAGTACAGCTTCTTGAACTAGTATACTGAACATTTAGGTGATATTTTTTTTTAATACCTTCTCATGTGAAAATATTTCCGATCAGTACTAAAGAGTTACTCCCCATAGTATTTAAAATTAAAAAAAAAAATCAAAGTCTTACAGTAATAGCATTATAAGGACACACCAGTGTAATTTATATGCATTTACACTTGTTCTGTCTTGAAATAGGGTAAAAAGATATGAGCTAATACCAAAGAATATAATAAAATCCATACAAAATTGTATTTCAGTTGGATTGAAATATCTCACATTTGCGTTTCACTGAGAGCTTGCGATGATAAACCACTGTGACTTCTTTTTCCAAACTACCTCTACTTCAAAGCTATAAATGTTTGAAAGAAACTGTTTGCCCAGCCTGAAATGCTGAACTGTGCCTTTCTCCAGTCCCTTTGCAGTAGTAAAAACAAAAATGCAAAATAAAAATGATCCTTTTGCTGGGTGGGATTGTGCTATGTTAGGGAGAAAAAAATGTTCCCTCCAGCAGCTGCGTGTCATTAAAAATTAAATATAAAAAAAGTTTATTTTGTGATATGTGTTTTTACCCTAGAGCAGATAGAATACATCAAAGAAGAGAAAATCCTCTTGATCCCTCGTGTCTGAGAAAAAAACATAACATTTTAACAAGAGGCCCAAAAACTAGTGAACATTTAAATAGTTTCTTGTAACTTTTAATGGCCCTTGGAGTATTACCAGCCACAAAATTCCACCCAAATTTTCCACAGACTTCTTGAACTTTGTTAGATACTTAATTGCTCTATCGTTTGACCTTGTCACATCTTTGAAATGTTACTTGTACTAGTTGCATAAGGCATTCAGTTGTAGCAAATAGCCTGTGGATTGTCAAAGTGCTATAAAACAATAATTTGTTGCTTATTTTTCTTTGGGTCTTTATTGATTTCATCCTGCCTGGCAAAGGTTTCATTTTTCTCTTAAGGGAAAATCTGGATTGATTCAAATGAGTACTCCCACGGGACTCATTTAATCCACTAAACGAAGCACAAATTGTTGTGTGTTTCTGAAACAAATAAACTATTAGGCTGTACAAGTCATATTCTCAAAGAGCTGGAAGACATTATTTTATATGCACCAGGGAAGTGTGCAGACCCAGCTAACTTTGTGCTGACCTATGGAGCTAATAATTATGTTGCCCAAGCCAAAGGTCTCCAAACCTTTTCAACCTTGAATTATGAATCCAAAACTTTTTAACCTTGGTAAAATCTCTGAGCAGCCATCCCCAAAATATGTATGTTATTTCTAAATTATACATATCATAGAATCATAGAATTGTTTGGGTTGGAAAAGATCTCTAAGATCATTGAGTCCAAGAATCCTCTAGCTCTACCAAGTCTGGTGCTAAACCATGTCCCTCAGCACCACATCTCTGTGTCTTTGAAACACCTCCAGGGATGACGATTCAACCACTTCTACTATACTATGTACATTATAAAATGTACATTAGGAAATGAAGAGAGAGAGAAGAAATAAACACTGCTTTTAAAATATCCTTCAGTTTAGCAATGGTAAAAATATTTCCTTCCTGCTCCCCAGTGGGGAGTTGTGTGCTGAGTTGTGTGCACCCCTCCAGGGAGACCACTGGTCTGGACAGTGGCTGCAGAGGCTAAGTAACAGCAGAATGTGTCCAGCTCCTACTCCATTCTCCCTCCCTGCATCTGGTGCACCACACCAGGGCTTACACCTTCTATCTTAGTTCTCCTGAATGATCCTTGCTTATATCACTCTTCACATATGCTGGTCCCAAGCCAAAGCACCCAACTGACAATGGAACTTTCACTCCAGTCATTTAGGCACTATGGACAATTGCACACTGCACCAAAAGCCTTTGTAAGCAGTCACGTATAGAGTCATATCAATAAAACTTTGCCATACCAAAAGGATAGATCCAAAAATTATTTCCTACTGTAATGTGAATTATTAACCAGCTGAAAACATGTAACTGATGGTTGAATCTTATCCTGAATTTTAGCTCCTCGAACAACTGCTAAGAAGGATCTCTCCAGACTTTCTCTTGCCTTAGCAAAACAATCCAGTTCTTTCTTCATCAGGAAGCCAGCAACTACAGCCATCTATCAATGTGGCTTCTGCCTGTGCTGGCCTCTCACTCATCTTATCATGGCCAGAAACGATATAATTTCTGATCTTAAATTTTCTGATTTCATCAGCTGTATTTTAAATGTGAGCTTTAAGGCCAGCAGATTAAGTTTTCAAGTGATCAAGAAGTGTGAGTTATAGAGGCTTTGTAAAAAAGGCTTTATAAAGAAATCTGCAAACAAATCTCTCTTTTATAGGGCATTCCATCTGCAGACAGCTTGATAAGAAAATATGACCTGCATGGTGCTGTTTTTATAGGACAAAAGCAGGCTTTTAAAATAGAGCCAGCAAACTTGAGGAAGCCACTGCAAGCCACACAGTTAGTGAGCTTACAGGAAAACGGAATGCTGAAGAGGCCAGCTCCTGGTTACATGATCTCCAATAACTGCTGTTGTAACATGAAAATGGCTTTATTTTGGAATACTCTAAAATAAGTGTGGAGAACAGATGCACTTGTAAATGACCTTGTTCTTCTTTCCTTCCTAAAGAGGCACAGGCAAAGACTATAAAATCTTTGTCACCTCTTGTTTATATAAAGGACAACTTATTTCTCAATATACTCTTTCTAAGCAGCAAACATACATTTTCCCTTCCCAGCTAGAGCCTTGTTTTATTCCAATTAGAAGCCAAAAGACAAATGCAAGATTGCCTACATTTTCTTACAGACATTTTACTGGTATTTCTGTTACTCTTGCCAGACAGTTTCCTATTATTTTCCACATGAAGGCTCAGGTAGAACACAAACACAAGAGACTTGGTTTCAGAGAAACTTCCTTGCATGGTGTATAGAGATGCAGCTAAAGGTAACAGCTCAGGTGTATTTGTAATGGCAAGGTTTTTCACAACACAGATGGTGTGCTGAGCATGCTTCAATACTGTGTCAATAATTTCCATACACACATGGAGGCAGTCTGCACGCACCTTTCACCAGAGTGTGTTTGTCTGTGGGAGATGAGCGAGCAAGCACTCGAAGCTTTGGCCAGATTTTGTCAATCCGCTCTTGCTCAATCTGGGGGAGAGGAACACAAAAAAACCCCACCCCAAAACATTGTTAGACTGTGATAGGCAAAATGCAAAATATATTTGTGTCCACATGTTAAATGATTCGCTTGACTACTCTGCAACTTTTCTCCAAAAAGCAGAGAAAAATTGCAGTAGCCATCACGACTGCAAAGGAGTCATGATCAAAAAAGGCAGCTTTCTACTACCGGAGCTCAGTTTTTGGCTAACGTAGGTAAATTTTGTCACAGTGTCTAATCAGCCTTTCTAGGCATCAATATGAACAATTCCACTGAGATTCATGACTCTAGGTAAAGGACAATGGATTTCTCAAAGCTGATCAAACGTGTTTACAAGTAGAGCTTTATTGTTCTATTTTGCATTTGAATCCAAGTACTTCATTTTGGCACCAATAACACCAGGATTTTCTCAGTACAACAATAGCAAGGACAAATCCATGACATACACTAACATTCCCAGGATTCCACTAATCAATGCAAGAAGTAAATAACTGTGTTTATTCATTAATGATGGAATCAAAGATACAGCAGACTTCACTTTTTTAAAGCTGGCTCCAGTAGTCTGTGTGTTAGCTTCATCTTTTATGAAGAGCTGAAAATCTAAAGACTAGATTAAGTTATGCAAATAATTAGAGTGAGTGGCTATAGCAGTACATCAGCTAAAGTGGTATAACGAAAGGAGAGGAGCTGGTTCTCTTTACAGATCTCATTTTTATGAGACAGACTTGCAAATGGCTGTTGAGCTCTCATCTCTGCTAACAGCCTGCTCCAATGTTAGTTTTGATTTCTTATGGACTATCTCTGTGGTTCTAAAACCTGCTGAATTAGGCAAGTGTTAAAGTTATAGTGGCTTTGTATCACGAAAAACCAAGATGAGATTTTCACTGGGATTTTGAATTGTAAGAGGTTAGAGCTTTAAAGAAGCAGGAATCTCTCCAAGTAGCCTTTACTGGCACGTGCTGCAGGAGAAACATTGCAGTGTTCTCATCTTTTTTAATAACATATCTACATTATGAATTACCTCTCCCTTCTCGTTCCGGATCCTTCTGTTAAACTCTTTCCCCTCAAGGCAGAGAAAGTCTTCTCCTGGATGAATGATTCCACATTTTATGGCAATGGCACGTGCTGTGTTGATGTTGTCTCCAGTGACCATGCGGACTGTAATTCCAGCTCGCTGGCACTTTCTTATGGCTTCTGGGACCTACAAATGCAATATAACAGGAAATAAAACTTCCAGATAAGAAATAAATGTAAGTCAGGTGTTTTCAATCAGAATGTGTTGAGGCTAAAAATTCAGGAAGCAGAAAGATAAATCATACATATGGTGGCATAGAACCTGACTATTTCCCAACTGAGGTTACATCACAAGCAAGGCAAATCTGGCATCAAGAAGCACACAAAACCATTTTTTAGATCAGCTGCTTAAAGTTTCTCCTGGCTTTAATGAAAGGAGTACTCTGCAGCTTTCTTTCTCCTTGAGTATCAAGCTACAGAATGCTGAACCCAGCATACTCAATATACATGTAAATGTGTTGAGAGAATATACATATTTTCTATAGAAAAATACTTAACTTCTGATCCAAACTTTTCTCTCAATAAAAGCTGTAATCTAGCACTGTTATATTAATTCATGCATATCAACAGGTAGAATTCCTAAATAAACGAATTTCAAATGTCATGAATAATCCATATATTTCAAAACTGAAACATGACTTTAGTTATTAGTTAATTTCATACAGAAACTAATCAACAAAGAATGTGATTATGAAACAAATTTAAATATAATTATTAAAATAATATTAATTAAAAAACTATTTAAGGAAGGGTATCAACATGGATATTACTAGCTATAATAGCAATGCCTTATTATATCCTACTGCCAGCTGAGTACAGCCTGCTGATCTTAATCTTTATTTTAGATAGAAGTGTATTGCAGGAGTCAATGCCAATTAGAGTGGATTAATCTCATCCAGTAGAACAGAAAATATTAAGGAGCCACCATCTACAATATTACACTGTTAATTTTGTGCATTTCCTTTTGTGCATTATTTAAACATGTGCCACTTCCGAGGACAGGACATTGCCTTTTACATAATAGCCTCTGCTCTGATCCAGTGTGGCAAATGCTGGGCTTCTCATGATTTCATGGGGCCACAAAGGCTAGAGATCTTGGACCACATGTTAAAACACCCTTAAACCATATTGTAGATCATGATTATTCTAATCAGTGAATACAACTTCACATTGTTTCTGCATCTTGTGATGCAGAAGGCAGTTGTGAAGCTTCTACTTTCCAAAATGCCTCACTAAACTAACACCCAGTTGAAGCTCAGACTAGTACTTTTCCCATGATTATGAAGAAAATCACTCCACCCTCAGACTGCATCTACAGAATGTGCTGTTTGCAGAATGACTCTGTCAATGCAGATTACAGAACCAAGAAAAAAATTCAGACACAAAGGTTTATCTTCCCATTTCCTCATCTCTGCTCACTGAGAGTTTTCTTTCCAGAAGTGGTATCCTAGAAACATTATTTGGACCTGAAGCCTTTTAATATTATGAAATGGACTTTTATGGGAGACATACAATCAGATTAAATCTATTACTTAAGCAAATGACTCCTGATTTACCCAGTTTCCACATTAATAATCCTGACTATATCCCATTTGCCAATTTGGAACGCCCTTAGTATCCACTTTACTGTGGTGACCCCTCATACGTACGATGTGACAGATTTAGATGACTTTCGGTAAGACCAGCATGAAGGAGAAAAACAGATTACAGTGCACCCAGAAAAAAATGGTCTGCTCACATGAAGTGCCAGTCCTGTTAACCAAGGGCATGGGAGGACAACCTAGTTTCAAGTACATCTCACATATAACTAGAAAAATAATTCTATTTTCCTCTTCTCTCATTTTTTGGACAGCTGGTGGGTGGTATCTGATTTAATACTGTGTACAGTAATTACAGTTAAAATATTGTTCATATTTTTTTTTTATTGCTGTAAGGGAGAAAGAGTGTTGGCAGACTGAGTGGGCAGTGGAAGCAGATATTTTCCACCAGTTTTGCAGAGCTTAAGTACACGTTTTAAAACGTTCTGGTTTATTTTCTCTCTGCAAAGAACACCTTCTAATGCATGCATGCAGGCATACATGCATAAATTATCCAGTGCAGGAATATCTGTCAGAATCAGGTGACAAATAAATAGGTGACATTTGGAAGTGATTTATGTTCCTCTCCCAGAAATAACAGATTGTAGGCGTGCATTGGCAAATCAGTGTAAGTCAGTACAGACTCATTAAAATCAATCCAGGAAGACTGTCAAAATCAGCAGAGAAATCTCTACAGGAACAAGACATCATTCTGTTTGTTCTTGTCTTGTATATTTACCCAAGAAAAAACCCCAACACACACACACTCAGAGATAAATATCAAGCAGGTATTTCTGTGCTCAATCATTCCGTGCTCAATCAGAACAGCTGCTGATAATGAATGAGCTCGTGTCTGAATTAATCTAGGAATTGTACCAAAGTCATGGGTGCCCAGTGGCCATACTCCAGATAAAACTGGTCAGGTGCTGGATATTATCATGAATAATTCACGCAAACAGTTTCTTTTAATGTATGGAAGGAAATGCAAGTGCAAGAAAGCGCACAGCAATATCATCAGAACAGATGCAGCACTCTTCTCTCTGAACCCATGCTTGCATGACACTACTGACACCACAGGTATCCATGTATGGAAATGCTCCAAGGATGAGCATGAGCAACATGCCACAGGAGCTCTGGGGAAACAAGGAGACTGCCACTATGCCTGTGTTAACTCCAACAGTCATATTAGGGAAAACACTGAGCCTTCCCTAGGGAAAGTGGGAATGCAATTTAAAGGGAACTACAGGCTGCCAGGATGTTGACAGAGTTGTTCCACTGGAATCACCTCATCTATCATTTCTGTCAGAATAAATTCTGATATCCTTGAATACTGAGAATATTAATGAAATGTTAGAGGCCGTACCATTTCCAACATTTTATGTTCTTGAAAGCATCCAAAGAAAGCATTTAGAAAATTCATAAACTTCAGTAGCAACTCTAATTAATGGGCTTAATTCTGGCAAAATACTAAGCTCCCTTAGAGCAGTCGACTTTTTGCACAGACAACAGTAATTTCACCACTGTAATAAATACATATGTAAGATGATATCCCCTCTAAGTCAGATATTCCATATCTGGACAGTATTCCATTTACAGTTTTCTTCTGGTTTGGGGATGGTTGGTTTTTTTTTGTTTATTTCTTTTTCATAAGGTGCTTCTACTGCTTTTTACCAATGTGTGAAGTAGTAATAATTTAAGTATTGTTTTAATTTCTCTTGTGATGTTATTACCACATTAAAACTGTCAAAAAAGGACAAAGAGTAAAAAAAATCCCTCCCAAAATGCCCCCAAAAATATCTGTCCAATATGTGGTAAAATTCTGAAATGATAAATGTTTTATTGTGTGCCTTACAATGAAATAAGAAGTGTCACTGAACCTTCTGGTGTTAAATGACAACAAATTCAATACATTATTCAAATAATTATCTAGAAATAAAATGTTTTCATGCCTTCGTCTTCTTTGATCCTTTACACAGAAGTCAGACTTGACCTCTTTATTTTCAGCAATGCTATTCATTTTTACCTCTGGCTCCTAAGAAATTATTCCCTATGAGATAAGAGCATTTCTCTTATAAAACACACCCATAAGAATGACATGAAAGGGTAGTTTGCAGCTATTTTCAATAATAACTGCAAATCCCACTGCTGCCCATTCCCCCCATCTGTCACACCACACATCACCTGATTTACAGATATTCCCTATCATGTATCACAAATCAATTGTGGAGGGAAAGAGAGGCTGACTACAGTACCAGTGGTCACTGACAATTACAACTTTCTGAGTTTATATCTATTTCAGCTACAGCATTAAGGGGTCTTTGCAGACAAAGCACACAAAGAATGTTTTTAAACATTTTTAAAGGCTTGAGATGTCAGGTGCAGGGGCAGATGGATTAGCAGCAAGAGAGCATCTGATGACAGATAAACTGAATGATGTTTATCTGATGACTGTGGAGATATGGAGTTAATCACACCCTTTCCACTCAAGCAAGATTCACTTTATATTACAACCTTCTTGCCACTAAAAAAACCCAAGAATATTCATTATCACACAAAGCATAGTTATGCAGTTGCTCCCTGCAGTTGTAATTAGTTCATGCTAGTTTCCAAAGTTACAGTAGTCAGAAGTATCTAAAAGCCTACTTTATAAAGGCTTGGGGAAATAAATCAGATTAATTTTTACTTTCGATGTTTTACTAAATAAAAAATAGAAATTTCCTAACATGTCTGACATTGCCACCAATTCTAAGTGGATCAAACACCGAGATTTAGATGTGATTTAAAAAAAAAAAAATCCAGCAAAAATGTAAAACTAGACAGAGTATTTAAAAAGCCCCAAAGGTTGGTACCAAACTATTTACCTATTGCTGCAGAACCCACCTTTTTTGTATAAGAGGAACTGAGTTTTCTTTCAATGACCTTACTCTAAAGTGAGCCACAGTCATTAATCATCCATTGAAGTTACAGCAGAACCAAAGAGTGGCTTTCTTGGCGTGAAGCAGGAGGGCACCAGCCGCTCCCCCCAATAGCAGGAGGTGCTAGGGCAGCTGCAGCTCTGCCTACACAGCAGCCGTGGCCACAAGCGTGGTTGAGTCAGCGAGAAAAGCACCAAAGATATTCAAAATGCCTCCATTTTACACTCAGCACTTTCAACTTTGGGAGCTATCTTCTGTCACTGTTTCCAAAGTGTAAAATGGAATTAATTCTCCACTGCCAAGATTCATTATCAAGCCCTGTATACACTGGTCAAAGCCCTCATTTCTACCTCTTAATCTACCCTTTGTAGCAATATAATTCATGAGCCTAGTAGCAGGCACATGCTTCCACTGTGCGCACCCAATATTTATTTGCTCTGCTTAATTGAGCTGAAATTTTAGTCATACTGTCATGAGCCATTTCCATGTAGCATCCATGAAACCTGAAGCCTCTCCATGGCAAAGGTTTTCCCTGTCCAAATATATTTAAAATTAGCAGCCACCAGTTACAATCTTCAATTAGTGAAGTGGCAGATGCTGCAGTAAATCACAGAACTCCCAGAGTGTGCAGTTTCTGTGGAAGGCAAATACATTGCAGTTATAATCACGGCACTTCACCACTGCACATCTTTTCTCTACTGATGAGTTGCACATCAGTGCATTACTTCAAGGAAAATTATTTAATATCTGTGAGCATAATAAAACTTCTGCTGATCAGTCCTCCTTGAGCAGAGGTTAAGTCATCTCAATCCTGCAGTTCAAAAAGTCTTATTTTGCTTTATTTAAATTAAATATTGGTTGATTAATAATTGATTTTTATCGGGTTAATTATTTGACTTTTGATCAAGTGAAGCCTATTTCTAAAGCTCATTTCCATCTTCTTTGACAGAGATAGTTAATAATAATAATAATAAAAAAGATAAAAACTGTAAGAAATCTTTAGTTCAATTTATGTTCAGTTCTATGAGAAATGATCTATAAAATAGGAATTCAACATACCTCTGGCCTTACTGGGTCTTCAATGCCAACAACACAAATGCAAGTCAGGTCAGATAAAATGTCATTCTCATTGTCCCAGTCAGGCTCTGGGCTGCTGTTAAAGTCTCGGAAAGCAACACAGATGGTTCTCAGTCCATCACAAGCCATAGGTTCAATAACTTTCTTCACCATTTCATCTCGGTCCCGTGGTCTGAAGATACGAGGTTCACCAGCTGAATTAAGGATCCTGGAACACCTTTTTATTTAAGGGAAAAAAAAATAATAATAAGAAGAAGAAGTTGACTGCCTATTTGCAATTACTGCTGAAAATTATTTCTTTGTATCAGCTCATTTCATTCAACACTTTCCCTTTTGATGGCAAGCTTTACATTTCTAGTGCAAATGTCTAGATTAAACAAGAAGATTCACTACTGAAACATCAGAGAGAATTTGTCATTTATTACAGAGACTCCAAGGGCCCTTCATCCATTATTTCCTCAACAGCCATGTAATTAATGAGCTGACAACTTATAATGAAACTGAAAAATTCTTATTTTCCAAATGGGTTTAATGTAAAGAATCCAGTCATAAAGAACCAAATGTAGACCCAATTCTTTGACTAGCCAATGAAAAGAAATATAAGCCAAACAACTTTGCAAGAGTAAGCACTTAAAAAATGCTAGAAAAGCACAGTAACAGTTTACACTACTCAAGTGTGTCAGACTTTACTGGAAGCAGCAAATTCCAAATATCCACATGGGATGTGTTTGCGTTTTGGAAGAACACAGCATCTAATCCCATGAACTTACTTCTTCAGAACAATTTCCGAAGCTCCTTTGCTGTACATTCGGAAGCTACCATCTGGCATTTTAATGACAGTACTCATTGACTTTCTCACAGAGTTGAAGGTGTAAACTTTGTAGAGTTTCTCCTCGGGGATGAGGTTCCGAACAGGCTCATAATCCTGTTTCAAATCCAGGACAAATCCCAAGAGGCCACACTCTGTCTTATTGCCCACCTGGCGAGGCAGACCACCCTCTTTTTCTGGTGGCTGAAGAGAAGAAAACATCAGATATGAATTTTTCTAATGGTAAGCAGCACACAATGCCTTCCAACAATTAATACCAAAGTGACAGTGTGCAGTTAAAGATCTGAAACTAAATGTGTGGTCATGCTTCTTCCACTTTTCAAGAGCCTTCAAAAATCCACAGCGCTGTATCGGATCTGAAGGAGTTATTTTCACTCTGAGGAAAATTCCTCTGGACAAAGAGCTGCAATTGGTCTCTTGCATTCCTCATATTTAAATTGGCCATTGGCAGCTGAGTACCTTGTGATGATTAGGCAATAATATAGCATTTAAAATTAAGCAACTTTCCTTATTGTAAAAACCAATTCATTCTCATTTCTCACAAACAGGCAGCTTCCTTTTTCTCACTTCCTTAGAACTAAGTTGTTTTCCTGACTTTCATGGTTTAACATAGCAGGCACGTTTTTATGTAAATCTCCAATTAATCATATAACAGTAAACCTCGGTGAAAAAATGGTATTTCCAACAATCTATAAAATAACAGTTCTGCATCTAAAAGCACCTGTCTCTAGAACTGCCATATTTTTTAATTTTATTCCAGCCAGAACTGTAAATCATCATTTTCAACATGACTTAAACTTCTGCCTCACATTTTGCAGAATTAAGACTGCAGGACTATATTTAGAATCTATATTTAATTTCACTGTGGACTATAAAATCCAGAAATGGGATTTCTAAGGAGATGTAATTCCTTTAGGAATGGGAATGTGGGATGAAGGGTAATGTAGAGAATGATTAAAGCTGCAAATCAGTAATCCTACTTAGATTTTAATTCCTGTAACAAGTATTGCCACAAAAAAGGAAAAGAGGACCTTTAAGTATTACTAAATAAGTAAATATTCCAGATACCCACAATAGTAGCTGGTTTGAGTAATGAAGGTCAGATAGATTATAACAGAATGGCCTAAAATTGAAGTAAGCATAGATTTGTCTATAAGAAAAATCTGTAAGAATTCTCTCTCTCTTTTTTTTCCCCCATAAAAATCATCTTTCTATCACTAGGAAAATACATATCTGGTGGAAGATTAATCTAATTTATTTTCCAGAGAGAGGCATCTATGGTGATCAATACATAATAATCCAAAAGTCTCTGTGTAAAAGAGGTTTATCTTTCAAAAAGAGTTGTAACATCTTTCTTCCACACAAACCATTATTTTTACTGCATTATATGGGTCACAATTATGTTGCAGTGCGTTTTAGTGTTACTCCAGGGTCAATGTAAACGACTGAAACTCAGCAAAAACGCTAATATGATATATTAATTTTATTATATGCTGTAACAACTTGCCCTGCTATAATCCCATTAAACTGTGATGTAACTTCCCTTTGGATTCTCAAATTCACTTAAGAATCCCTAATTGAAAACCCAAGTGCTTGGAGTTATGTGTATCTGGAAGGATTCTTATATGCAGTGGGTAAGAAAATCTTAGGAGTCAGAAAAAACACTCTTTAAATTACAGTTCTGTTAAAATAAATAAGGCTAATTTTCATGACACTGCAGGCACAGAGTTCCTGAAGCACTCTACAAACATCAGGTTTCTCACAGAAACAGGGAATCACCTTCACTGCCTGGGTAGTATAAACTAACTACTTATCATATAAACTCTTTCCATTTTAGATCTAAAGCCTCTTTTTGTTGTCTCTGTCACTGATGTCAGTGAATTCTGACACTGATTTAAATGTGGATAGGATCAAGCCACCAGCAAATCAAAGAAAGCAACTGGAATGCAAGGAAAGATACAAATTTAATTCCATCACAGACATATAATCCTAGACAAGAGTTAATTTATATACATGGTTTCATCGTACCTAATGTGGATGGATATTGAGAAAATAAAAAACCTACCCACATTTCACAATATATACAACTAAACATTAGAGTCCTTCTAAAATTATTTATTTCAACAATAAGGAGATCACACACTCTTCTTACTGTGGTCTAAAAATAGATTTCTTTTAGAGAACATCTTTAGCCTGCAAATACGTAAGCAAGAGGAAAACACACGAGTGAAAAGAAAATGAACAGACATCTCAGGAAGGTTTCAAAATCTAACAAGTGGCCACCTCCCTCTAGAGCAGCTGCTGTCTCCATATTCCTTGTATATTACATTACAATAAAGCATATGGTGGTGAGAGCTGGCAAATAGCACTTCCTCTCCTCTAGTGTTTCAGCTCAAAATCTATATGCCAAAACCAGTCTCCTTGCAGATTGTTCTTGACAATTCTTTGCAGAATCTGCCGGCTTTTAAAACTTCCTACTGTGTTGGATCTAAATTTACTTCTTGCTGAAATCTGCAGTTTATGGCACCTGGAAAACAATTAAAAGGACAACCCAAAGAGGTTACTTTTGAATAACTAACTAGAAACAACTCCATTGACTCCCTGGAGAATGAAAACCCTTTGACAACATAGAAGAGAAAACTGGCTGGTGAATAGGAACTGAAGTCTTTGTGAATGAAGTCTCTCAAGAGCTCAATGGAAGATCTTTTACTAGCCACACTGCACAATCTTCTACAAGGAGGCAATACCTTCCTCCAGTAATGGCTTTCCACTGATCCTTGTAAAATGTTTTGAAGTGCTTCTGCCAAGTCTTTGTATTATGGATGCAATAATTACATGTTTATCGTAAGTAAATACTTGCATGCAAACCAAACTACAGGCAGATGTTAAGACAACAGATGTTACAACTATCGAATCAAAATAGGTTTCTAGGT
Source organism: Indicator indicator (assembly GCF_027791375.1). Classification (NCBI taxonomy): domain Eukaryota; kingdom Metazoa; phylum Chordata; class Aves; order Piciformes; family Indicatoridae; genus Indicator; species Indicator indicator. The sequence goes on along the minus strand of NC_072024.1, from coordinate 20,800,941 downwards.
CAAAGTACACCTGTGTTATTAAAGCTTAAAACCACCAACCCACAAGCTTGTATTGACCTACTACTGAATTGGGGTTACAAAAGGAATTGTCAGAATTATTTCACTGGAAAATAATCTACAGGTGAAGAAGGAAGATAGAACTGTGGGGATAACTTGAATAGGTGATTCCATCTCTAAAATTATATTAGAAAGTGATAATGAATTATTTTTACCATAACACTTTCTAAGCCCTTTTTGATGCAAAAAGAGAGGAACTGACAAGAAGATCCAAGTAGTCTTTTGAAATTAAAATGGTAGTTATGAATTCGTAGACTATCTGAAGTCTTTGTTTCATGTTATTATCCTGTTTTCTACAATTGAACTACTCTTTCAGGGTAATGATTGTTGTAAATATATCGATTTTATCACAATTAAAAAATTAACTTTTCCAGAATATTATATCCATATCAAATATTCCATTTCAACTCCATTCACAAGAGGCAAACACACAGAGGAAAATAGATTTTCAAAGTTAAACTGTGAAAATTCCCACCCCTTTTACTTAAAAAAAAAAGGGGGGGGAAAAGAAAAAAGGAAAAAGAAACTGGAGCAGGATGTGCAGGAATTTTCTGTGTATATTTAAACATGATCAATGTAAAATTGAAAATATTCAAGCAGGATGCATGCTGCTCGAACCACCTGGAGAACTACTGAGATGTTACAGTACTGTCTAATTCAGAGAAAATTCCCTTCTTACATAACAGAAAACATTTAAAGCAAGATTAGAACATACTAAATTTATAATCAAGTTTATATCACCTGCATTCAACAGAAACTTGATTAAAGCTCCTCTGGAAGTAGACTGGGTTTGATGTGCAAAGATCCTCAGACAAAAATTTTTGTTACACTTTCAGTTTATTTAACAATCATACCCTACTTTTCCCAAAAAATACTGTGGATCTTCTTTTTGGACTTTTTATTATTATTTATTGGCTTTATTGCCCGTATCATACCTTCAACACTATCTCAACACAATAGCATACTGCTGGCTTTCCAGGCAGACCACAAATGGTGCACATGACTAGGATGACACTACTTAAACCAACCCCAAAATGTTGTTAGAATTTTTTAATATTCTTGTAGGTTAAAACAAAGACGACCAAAACAGCATCCTAAAGATAAATTTCACTACATATACCTGGGAAAACACTGTTAAAATGCTATGAATTTACTTTGCTAAGGTCTTTATTTAGGCACAGAAATTAGTCTCTATATCCTGTGCAGATTCTCATATTTGCTGCACTTAAGGACGCATCTAGAATAATGTTATTGACTGATGAGGAAGATCACAACTTCTCTTCAGATTGTTTGGAATTTTAAGTAGTTTTTTTCATGTTAACGATTAATAAGTTGACTCTGTTTTATACAGAGCAGAGAAAACAACGTACTTTCTGGTAACATATGTGCTATTTTACAGCTCCCAATCATCACTGCAAGGTACAATGCTGTGGAAATTCAGTTAAATTAAAGTCAAAGTCAGAACGGAGGTTAGCATAAGGGACTGAAATAGAACGGTTCACAACTTGGAGCTGGTTGCATAATCATTTCAGGATCAGAAGAAACAGAGTGCACTAACCTTACATGCCATTCTGATCTCACTCACAGGACTTAAAGCCCAACATTGAACAGTTTAAAGGTTTGGTAACTTCTTTTATTCTTATGCACCCTGCTGAGTAGAATAACATACGTGTTCTCATTCACTTATAGCATGTCTGTTCATCAGAAAGTAAAATTTATCTCCTTTTTACCTTCAGAGGAATAAAATTTTTCATACCAATATAGATCTCTTCCTTTACTTCACTTGAAGTTTAGGAAAAGCAATTCAATTCCAAAGAAACAGATATTGCATCCTTCAAGGATGGTGAACTTCTAAATGCCTGATTAGATAATTTTGCCCCATAACAGATCATACTTTAGGTCCTATGGTTACCCACCCATCATTTAAAAGCCCTGTTGTACATACACTTGGAATCTAAAGCAGACAAGAAAACATGCTGGGGAACCCTCTAATAGATGTTGTACATGCTCTGGTAACTAAGACCAGACATACTTTATAAATACAACAGGATTTGCGTTTCATATAGTACATAATGGTGTCACACAGTGCTGCACAGAAGCAAGAAAAATATTGCAGGCTGGGATGTGATATGTTACAAGGAATGTTCATACAGCTACAGGCTTTAACAAGATATTTTATTGCAAAGAATTTCTGACAGAGAGGAGTCTTGGGCAAAAAAGAAGACATTGACCTCTGATGGTGACATGTATTTTGGATTCAGAGAATACCAACAGCTGTTTTGTAGGAAAAAGAGTCAGACAGGAAGGATCAAACACAACGTGATGGGAGAAAGGAAAGTGGCTTTAGTAAATTCCCCTTTATTGACAAGTCTCTCCCTTTTTCTTTAAACACTTCCTATGTCATTTAGACACTCAAATATCTCTGTCAGACAGGAGGACATGGAGTGTTTGAATTAAAAATCAATGGAAGGGACAGGGGAAAAAAAAGGTTTACACAGCTAATCAAGCACATAAGCAATATTCTCTAGCACTAAATGGAACTAAAAAAAAGGAAGATGTAGAAAGGGGATTAATAAATGGATCACATAAATAAACATCTGAACTTTCACCAGTACTGCCCTGTATTGATCTGATTCCCATAGTGCTATTCTGAAAAGGCTGGCAAAGAGGATACAACAGCTAATTCCTTTTGCTTCCCATTATCCACAAACTCCTTGTATCCACAGCAGCTCCGTTTCTTAGGAAAATGCCCATCAAATAATTCAACTCAATTTTCACTATTTATGTTATTTATCTAGACAACCTAAAATGAAAGCACTTGAAACATGTTTCAGCACTCATGAGAGAGAGAAAATCTGAAGACCAAAATCAGAACTGTAAACAACATTGTTTAATAATAAAGCTCTACAAATAGAAGTTGTTATTTAATACCACTGGCTGGTGAGCTGACCCAGCCACTCTACAGCCCCTTAATTACTACATGTTGAAGGCAGGCACATCCTTTAGCCCTCTGTGCTACACTAAAATTGTAGTCTCAGAGCATGTTTGTGTTGCATGTCAAGCCTAAGTCAGGACCACAAGGTGCTGGCAGCTCAAAGTGTTAAAGCCTTAAGATAACCTTCCTGCCCCTCATGGTAGAGATCACCCAGGACATCCTGCTGAGCTCAGCTGTGCTGTTTCAGCAAGAAATGAGTAGCAATAGAGAGGCAGTTTAAAAGACTTTGCTGTCACTGATCAGACGTGCTGCACCCTTCAGCTGACATGAAGCAGGCTCCTCAGACGAGTGACAGCAGTCACTTGGCACTGTTCCCCATCACAGGGCCCTGTCTCCTTATTTAGCAACCATTTAACTATCAGATCTGCTCAAACTTCCTAGGAAATTAGTAAAAGGAATTTTTGACTCATGACTGGATTGGGTGTAAGAAACAATATAATTGTACAATAGCCAGAACAATAGAATTATGTAGATACAACTGGCATAATTAGATCTACCACAACAGTCGGAGGATATTCAAATGCAGGCTTCCTGCACCAGATCAGCTCTGATGCAGGGTAATTATTTAATTTTTAGGAACCTAATTCTTTAATATTTTTTTCTATTATATTATTTTCTTTAATATTTTTTTCTATTATCTGAAGACAGATCTGAAAATGATGCAACAACCTATGTAATTAATGCAGTGATGTGGTACCATGTCATTCTTAGATGGGTAACAATTTAGTTACAGATAACATATAAAAACAGTGTATCTCAACATTTCTTGGTGCCGCAAATAATAGCAAGGCAATAATGATATAAAAGGGGGCCAGCTGTAATTATGTAATGCATCAGCGTGACATTTCCTATCAACATGGCATAGCTAGGAGAGCAGCAGTGATGTGGCTCAGTGAATATGGATGCATCCTTGTTTCAGCTCACGTAACAGGAACAAGGAAAAAATTATACTAGCCATAAATTGCCCCAAGAATGATTATGAAAGAAATGAAATCATGCATGAAGAATAGACTGAAAGGCTGGTGTGACAGTCTCTACTGCCTCTGTCATTGACTCTTACCTATTTTTACATTCAAGGATAGCTACTACTTTGCCCTTAAATTAACAGCAAATAATGAAATTACCCTTTCAGTTTGAAAGATAAATTTACCTTTGATTCACTCAAATTAAAAAAAAAGAAAAAAATACTACTGCAAACAGGAAAGTTAAAAGTGAAAGATAGATATGTCAGTCCTGTACATATTTTTTACAGAATTACAGAGCAGCTGACAGAATCACAGAATGGTAGGGATTGGAACGGACCTCTGAAGATCATCTAGTCCAACCCTCCTTCTAGAGCAGCATCACCCAAACCAAAGTATATCACATAGGAATATGTGCAGGTGGGTTTTGAATGCCTCTAGAGACAGTCTGACTACAGAGACACTCTCTGGGCAGCCTGTTCCAGTGCTCTGCCACCTTCAAAAAGAAGCTGAGGCTGGCAAACACCATCCCTCCTCTTTTAGGATGCCACCAAAGCCCAGTGCTCTGCTGAAGCCGGTTCCTTTGCAGCTGTGTCCAGCTGACTTTTCAATACCTGCAGGAAGGGCGCTTCCACAACCTCTCTAGGCAACTCATGATAGTGTTCCAGCCACCCTCACAGTAAAACATGTTTTCTTACATTTTAATGGATTTTCCTGTTCCAATGCACTGTCATTGCCATTTTGCCTTTCTCTGGGCACTACTGAGAAGAGCCTGGCTCCACTTTCTTTACTCCCTCCCATCAGATATTTTCTATACATTGATAATGTCCCTTGGTGAGCCTTCTCTTCTCCAGGCTGAATAATCCCACTTTTGCAGTCTCCAACTTGCATGTTAGGCATTCAGCCCCATCATTCACATCATTAATGATGGAAAACAGTCAATTGCTTCCCTGTTACTGACCACTGGAATACAGCATTAGTGATCAGATTCCAGGTGGACTTTGTCATGCATAAACTTTCAGACATGCAAAATGCTGACCCACATAAGCAATCTGCATTATTCATATGAGAACATCACTCCTGAGTATGAACAATCTGCTAAAACTACCTGGAACAAAAAACCCCAAAACAACAACAACAAAAGAGCTATTTCTTTCAGCTTCACAACCAGAGGGGGAAAAACAAAATACCTATAGCAGAACTAATGTTTAAGGGAGTTAGCAAAGCTAAATTTAACTACATTTATCTATGTAATTAATTCAGCAGGGTCCAAAGCAAGGATTTCTGATTTCAGATTAAGAACACATTAACCAATAACTTTAAATTAATAATACCTTTCATAAAGTCCAGCACATGTTACTGAACAACACTTATTCTAAGGAACCAAACACTAACATGTGTGTCATATTTAATACACTGCAGTTCATTAGTGACCCCAGCATGCTACATGAGGCTTTTCATCTCCTAATCCATTTTGGTTATTTGATTTTTTTTTCCATTTGTAATAATTAATCTACATTTTAAGATTAAAATAATTAAAATAGAAGGTTGGGTGCCTTTTAATTGAAAAACTAAGTTTTAAATATCCCTCAATTTTCAAATGACAATAATTTATGGAGGAATTTAAACAGAGGTACATTAATGTACCTCATCACAGTGCAAAGAATGAACTCTGCCTTGGTATGACACTACTGATTAATCAGAGTCATGATTAGGATACTCCAGCCTTAGTGTTTCCAGAAGACATAAAATTGAATTTTGCAGACCCAGATTTCTCTCCACATTTTCTCCAGAAGAATCTTGGCATATTTTTTTATACCATAAGCTGTTATTCATCTGTAAGTAGGGACTTTCCTATTGTTACTGGTCAAAACCAATAACTTACCATTTAATGACAACTTGTCTCTCAACTTTTGAAAATTATTTATTCCATTTCCAAATTTGGACAGTAAAACCCTCCACTCCTGTCCTTTTGTGCAGTCACACTCTCAGGGAACTGGCAATTGTTAGACTTATATTGGTCCCACTCCAGCTTTTAAGTGGGACAAGAACTGTAGACAAGTAACCCAAATAATCAAAATAATTAGACAAAGTAATTGTTATTAACTTACTTTAATTAACAACCAATTTACTTTAAATATAGTCTAAGTAGAAGGCTTCAGTTCAAGCAAGCTATAAAGAAAGAAGCAAGAGCACGTTTCTCCCCTATAACCAGCACATTCAGAACACAGCCCAGCATGACAAATGTGACACTTACAAACAAAACTGACTCAAATTTAGAACAGATAAATAGATTTTATAAATTTCTGATTATTTGTTCCATTCCTTTGGCAAACACTTGCTATATTTCTATGAATGCCAAACAAGTTGAACGCTTTTCTTTAAGTGCTAAAGAGAAATTGCACTTAATTGCAGAATTCTAATTGGTGCCTCCATAATGACAACCCAAACATCTGCTACCTTGTTTTATATCTATTAAATGGAGGTTTTACTGCCTGTTGATATGAGACTGGCTTCACGAGTGCTGCAGACAAGGAAAACAGAGACAGGGGACAAACTGCACAATGCTGAACTGGTCAGAGTGAAAATTTCAAGGCAGCAGTATGTAGGTTAAAAAGTGTTTTCCAATTTAGAACCAACACCAGGGATTTACACGGGTTTTGCCAACATTAAGGCATTAGTGCATCTGTGTTAGGAAACAGAGATACATTTTCTTCACTTGTAGGAGTGATCTAGTTAGCAGCTGTGTGTTTGGAATACATCCTCTGAACCAGTCTAAGACTTGCTTTAGTCATCTATCAACAGTTCTCTCCCCAGCATCAACAGACTTTGTCTCCCCAAGGTTGCCTATGAAAACATTCAATGTTTCTGAATATACCATCAAAATTCCATAAACTACATAATCTTCCTCACTTGGGATTAACTAACTAACACTCCTGATCAAACTTAATCACAGCTTTTAAGAAGACCTCCACTAACAGTCTGATATGCATCTCTGCTCACTGCTGTAGGTGAATTTCAATCACAAAATTCAATCACAAAGGTGAATTTTAACCACCAAGTGTGCACAAAATGCACAGCAACTATTCCATGTTATCTAAATCTACCAACTCTAGTCTGAGTCTGCATTACTTTCTCTATGCTTTTTACTTATTAGAACTGGAAGTCTTGTGCCCTGGAGACATTAAGTCATCATTTTAGGCTAACAAATGAAAAGAAGACCCAATCAAGAAAACAAAACTAAGAACGACCACCACCACCCCCAGTATCTCTGTGTGCTGTGAGAATGATCATATTGTACAAGAAAGCAATCATCACAATCAATCACAGACAATGCATAGCCTTTACCTGTGCACATCAAAAACCTAGATTTCACAAAATAAACTGTCTTGACAGGTAGCTGGTCTGTGCACACAGCTTCCATTTGCACAAAACTTAGCAATACTTTAGATTTTCTACTTTTCTAACTGAATATATCTTAGACAGGAAATCTACGTTTCTAGAAAGACCAAATCAAAGCAAAAATTAGTCTTAATACTATTCTGGTTGCAGCACAATTACAGACAATCTTTATAGTTTATGGAGCTAAATTTAGTAGGTGCAAAGCAAATCTAGCCACATGAAATGCAAAGGGAAGGTTTTTCACTTAAGCTACTGATTATAGCCCATCATAATTACAGATCTTCCCTGTTAATAGTGCTCTTTTTCAGAGTAAGGAAAAGGGTTCTTCACATATCCATTTCTAAAGGAATCTAAAAACACCACCAGCAGCTATTTTCTCTTGCCATACAAAATGTACTCCTCTTTAAATCTCTACTAGCACGTACCAGCTAAAATGATTTTTAAATTGGTTTGGGAGAGTGAGGTGGCGTTTTTTTGGGGAGGCAAATGCATGAGCTCAAGTGTACATAATATGCTATAGCAATGCCTATCTAATATTTTCTCAGAGGGATTTTGTGGCATGATTGGTTAGGTAATGTTTGAGATGCATTATAAATTCAGTCCTCTGGCCAGTCCCTCTCCTTGTCAGGATACTAAGAATGATGCTTTTACTGGGCAGAATAGCAGGCTGGGAGACTGCAGCCAATTCTAACTGATTATTCATTCAGGAGGAAACAGGACAGCAGTGATGGAGAGCTTGAACATCCTGGCCTCCTTTATAGGAAAATTCTCACAGAGAACCTTGTCTCTTGGCTCCTCCAAATATATAGCCACTAGCAAACCAGCATTGAGCACTGTTAACTCTTCTTTGGAGTGAAGTGTAAGCTAACTTCATTCTCCACTCATTTGAAACAGTAGAAACCACATAAAGATAACATGGTATAAGAAATACTCAGCAGAACTTCTAAGATGCTCGATACTTTCATTCAGTATTGTGAGCAATGAGCTACATCTACTGCCCAGCACTCACTCATCATTTCAGATGGATGAGATGTCCCAGGGTCTCTATATAACCTTGCCAGTTATTTTTCCATGCAAGGTGTCTGCTAAAACAGGTCTGACATTGCTTCAGAGATGCTGAGGAACAGTATGATTAAAATAACAACCTTTCTTTTGAAAACTTTATGTTTCCTCTGATAGACTCCATCTGGGAAAAGGATTTTATGTAATGGATGCCTTCTGTCTTCTGTCCATCAAAGCCATATGTCCCTGAGAAACCAGATTCACCACAGTCATATGAATTTGGGAAGTCAATATTTGCTCAGAATCTGTGGTTACAACTTTTCGGAACCTCATTCATGCTGAAGATTTTTCTGGCTTATCTGGCACCACCTCCAAAAGCAGAAAGGCCATCATTTTGGGACACCTTCCCACACTGAATTGTAAATAACACAGAAATGGATTGACTGGAATCCAGAGGAGCCAAGAGCTTCACACATGAGAAGGAAAAGTGGGAAGCTTGCTGCAGAAAAAAGCAGGAAGTAGAATTTGAAGCATAGGGATTTTCTACTTACTTTATATTTAATAACAACTTTCTAGGACTAGCTGTGACTCAGGAGAAAAGAATATACAGTATTTATGGTAACAGAAAATAAATCTTCTTAACTGCAATTTCATTCACAAAGAATAGCAATGCCAAGAGAATTTAAAGTCTTTTTTGAGTCTGGAAAGCAAGCCCTACAAATTCATTGCTCTGAAATTAGGAAGATTTTTTTTCTCTGTCTTATACTTTATTGATGATCTATTGCATTTCAGGCATTGTACCATTGGGGGGTTTGGAGCTTGGTTGGTTTTCCTCTCCCACAGAGGGATGAACCACACTGAAGTAGAGTAAGGAGAAAACTTACTAAAACCTATATAACATACACTATACATTTATGTAACATATACCTGAAAGAGATGATTCATCCACAATATTGTTTTCTAATAAGCCTGTTTGTGTATCTTTCTTTGATTATAAAACCACTACCATTTTCTATAAAATTGGTATGAAATTATTATCTTCCTGCTCCTGATGACAGAGAACAGAAAGAAAACCTACATTAAAACAGATGTGCCTGAAGTAAGTAGCTTACACCCACTCAAGGAAAAACAAAAGCTCCTATCAGGAAAACATGCTCCCTGCAAAGTGTTAGCACTAAATTCCAACTAGCCTATCAATCAGCTCCAAAGTGTGATGGCTTTGTCTCAGTAGGGTACCATGGGCATGAAAAGAAGTATGCATTGAGATCATTCATTGTGCCAATATATTTTATTTAAAAGGTCCTAAAATTGATCAGACAACAATACACAATATTTATACACCTAGATGAAAACACTTTGGAACACCTTGCAGGAAATGTTGACTTTTAAAGCCTGCATTCATCAACAGGGGTATCTGGCAATAGCTGGAAGTTATCCCTGCAAGTAAATCATCTTCTGCCAGTACAAGATGAGTGGAAAATAAGAACATGAATGTAAGATAAATAACATAAACCAAAACCCTGTGCAAGGTAATAGGAAATAAATTTGTGGCATTATAGAAAGTTAAAAATCCAATTTGTTCATTTTCAAAGAAGCAAGCAGGTTTAAAAAAGAAGCTACTGTGGTAAATGGTATTATAGCTTCCAAGTGACTGTCAGCCCTGTTTATATCTTGCAGTGATTTATTCCAACTGGAATAATTGGAATTTGCAATTACCAAACAGTGAAAGCAAAGAAGGCCAATGTGAAGGAGGTTTTTACCACCTTGTGTTCTATCACATGAAGAAAGAAAATAAAGAAATACAATTTACCTTGACCATAAACTTTTAGCTCTGTGGGAATAATTCGTCATGCTACATTCTGTATGTTGCTGTGCCTGCAACACTTCAAAACTGCTTTCGTGCATATTACACTCTGAAATAGCTCCAGCCTTCAGCATGGCAAATCTGGCATCGTTCATTGTTATTTGAGATATGGATAGAGTTAAATCTTAATTCATTATTCCAGTATTTGAAGGACAGATGGAGAGGGACTTTTTCCAAAGGCATGGAGTAACAGGATGAGGGGTAACAGCTTCAAACTGGAAGAAGCTGGATTTAGATGAGTCACAAGGAAGAAATTTTTCCCTATGAGGGTGGTGAGGCACTGGAACAGGTTGCCCAGAGAAGCTGTGGAGACTCCAAGCCTGGAAGTGTTGAAAACCACTTGGATGGGACCTTCAGCAAGCTGGTCTAGTAGGAGGTGTCTGTGCCCATGGCATTGTGATTGAAGCTTAATGATCTTTAAGATCCCTTCCAACCCAAACCATTCTAGAACTGCAGTGCAGGATTATCTTGTTTATCCATCCTCTCTTTCTATGTGCATTTGTTGCTGAAGCAGGATGGTCACCCCCTTTCTTTGACAGAAAAGGAGACTGAGAACTAAGGAAAAGAGCTGTCAGGAGCTGCAGTCCTCCCTGTTCATTCACATTTACAGTTTACTGTATAATGAGAACTTCAGGGAAAGAACTAGCTCTGTCTGAGCACATTTACCTATAACGTTTCTGCCATACATAGGGAATGCTGCCTTGCCTCTGACAATCCAACCACTGCTGAAATCACACAACCTTCCAGAGAGCCTAACAATGTCAATAGCAGATTTACAGGATGGCCCTGCTCTGATCTCTGCCCCTTAATCCCTCTTTGCTTAGTTAAATCTATCCCACAGCCAACTGCCAAGCAGCTTGCTGACCAGCTGATTCCATTCTACCCCTCTCAACTCTCAGAAAAGAAGATTTTATTTTTAAAAAGCACTTTTTCTAATAAGAGCCCCTGCACCTCGGCAGCAGAAAGCGCATGACCGGGATAAGACGTCTGACGCTTTACACATTCAAGAAGTCTCTTCTAAACACTATTATTTCAATTATTAACTCAGTAGCTAATTTAGTGAGATAAGCTATATTTGTACCTCTTACATAAAACTTCAATGGCAAGTGATGTGTGAAGATCATTGCTCTCTGCTAATTACCACTCCTAGAAGCAGAGACAATTAACTACGTGGTCCATTATTTCTAATTATTATTATTTACACAGTAAACAATATGCACACTATAGGTTGTTTTTTTCCTGCCTAGAATATTCTGAGAAAGTGCTTACCAAGGACTTTATGAAAAAGTTTTAAAGCAAATGTTGTTGGATGGGTTTTTTTGGTTTGTTTTTTTTTGGGGGTGATGACTGTCTTGCTTATATATAGGAAGATACTTCAGCCTGCATCGTCTGGACCCATCTATGATGTATATCTACTGAGAATACAAAAAGTGAGACAAAGATATACATTTACTAGAATGGCAATAATTTTGCCCAAGTAAAAGCTCTTGGAGAAATCAGTTCAATCAAATTTCAGTCAAACCAAGTAATCCAAGTAATTTTTTTAAATTATAAATGGCTCAGATGCACCGTTTAGCTGAAGATTCAGAAATGTTCTGGCCAATACTTCAATGCCACCATGTGAGCCCTTCAAAACCAAAAGCATATACAATTTTCAACCAGTTTCCACTACCAAACTCAAAGTCTGTAAGTTACAGAGTTACAGTACTGTTCTCAAGTTACTTGACTCATAAGACAGCTTTATGGCCTAAACCCACCTTTCCTACTAGTGTTCCAGTTTCCATCCTCAGTGGACCCTCTCTGTAACATTCTTTTCTCCAGGGTCCTCACTCTTTCTTCCACTCTCTCTCCTTCCCAAAAGCTGACCTGTTTTCTTGTCAGCAGGTCAACCTTAAGTGACTCTTTGACTTGTTTGATAAATGATCTTTTTCACAGAAGTCAGCTCCTGGAGATGCCAGTTATACTTGTGTCTTAATGTTAATGTAAGGGATCTACATGAGGAATCAGCCTGAATTTAGGCCAGGCCATTTATTTTGTAGTGTCATTTAATGTTATCATAAAGTAAAGCTTTCCTCAATCATTTTTTCTTTTTTTTTTTTAACCATTTCTGTCCTGAGTTTTTGTTGGGGTTTGTTAAAGTATCCATTTTAATTCAGAACATTTTTGTGAGCAATGGATTAAACAAGAGATGACTTGAACCTTCAGGTACAGTAAAAAACAAATAGTAATTTTAACTGTGTTTCAATACAAGAAACAAAGAGCATGAGATTAAGTTTTCAGAAATGTGTACCTGAGAGTAAAAATAGCTTTCCAATTCAAAGTATTCAAATAACAAAGAGTGTAGCTTGGAGGCTAAAAGCTACGTTCTCACAGTACTCATTTGAATAAAGAAGAGAATTCTAGTGACACCCAACAGTAGTTTCATTTAGCATGACTGCCCTTGGCAGAGAGCTACACTAAAGCACAGGCTCTTTTGCTGTTGCCTCAGGAAATAACAGTTCTGATGATTTTCTCTTGATAGCTATGGCATAATCTGATCTCTTGGGGTATGAGCTTTGTTTAAAAATGAAATCAACAATCTTTCCTGAGCAGTTCAGGTCTGCTGCCACTCTGTTTTGAAAACAAGACATCGTATCAATACACAGAACATAAATATATGTACAAAGAGAGATAAAAGGTCTGTGCTCTGACAAAAAAAAAATTAAGACAGCTGCAAGCAACTAATGCTAAAAAGATAGCACATTTCAATCCTGTTCCATTACTGACACCCTCTAAATTAATGTGAGGAAATGTATGGGGAAAAAAATCCATAAATTGACCTACAGCTTCTCAATAGACAATTCCAAATATCCCAAATCCCCAAAACATAAAGATGTTTTCAAGAACTTGAAAGAAAAACTTTACAAACAACGACATAGCCCTACTGTATTCAAAATTATGAACTTATGAAAGGTAAAAGGCAATTTCTGTTGGCTAAGTAGTATATGTGTGGATATATATCTTATTCTGGAGACATTTTTTCATCCAATTAAAAAAATTAATAATAAATTACTTGATAAATTAAATCCAGTCGTTAAATTTTATTTTAAAAGACAATAAATTTGTAAGAGAGCAGAGTAGTTTGTAGTTTGCATACCTTTTTAAAGACCATTTCTGAGAGGAACACTGTGTTGTCAACAACCCAGATAGCTGGACTTCTTCTGGATGCAAATATATTCCTCACAAAAAAAAAAAACAAACTTCACCTGGGGGCTACATCCATGTTCTCCATACCCACAGAATAGATTTTTCACCTATTCCTGCATAGCAGCTGTTCTGCTAAAATCTCATTTTCCATTACTTTCACCATTTCACTTATGTAGAATGCAATTTCTTCTTATGGTTTTCATATATTATGGGTTTTCTATCTGCTCTGCCAGCCTCCCTTCACCTCTTTTCTCTAAGAAAATATGAGGTACATTCATCCTGTATTCACTGCATCAGACAGTCAAAAGAGCAATTTAGTCTTAACAGTAAAATTTTTTGCCAAAATTTCTCAAATTGTCTTCAGTACAAAGAAGTTAGAAATTTTGTTCTACTTGTATTAATAAGATCGTTCATTATATAATCAGGAAAAAGTAATTTCACAAAGCAAGAAGGTGAGTTAACACCTTCCTTCCTCTTCTGGTAAATCTTCCTGGCTGTATCTATGTTGCAGCTCCATCCCACTGCTATGCACCACGTAACCCTGCGGCCAGCCTGTCCCCTCAGCGGCAGGGAGGGTAACCATCCCTCTCCCCATGAAAAAACTCCTCTGAGTGAAGCTTGTGGGGAATTCTTAGTCCTCCCTGCTGGGGTTGTTTGAGACCCTCAAGGCCATCCCTACAGCTGTATAAGGACAGGTGTGTCTGAGCACACGTTGAAGACCCTCACCTAGAGCTGTGAAAGGAATGTGGTCAGAGTTTGTGTGCTGACAGCAACTTTGGTAACTTCACTATTTCCTTAAACAGATGTTGTAGTGTCATAGGCAGGTGTTCTTCTGCATTATGATACACAGGAAACCGTGATTTCTCTGCTCTGGCTGCAAGAAAAATGCCTATCTTGTTTGGGTTTTTTGCACTTTCCCATAACATCTCTGTGTGTTTTCTTGTGAGATCCTCAGTTAAGGGATGCTGCTACCTTGTGCCGCACACACTGAAAATGCAGTAAACATACTCTAGAATGTCAGAACTGAAAACAGTCTTCCTGATGAAGATCCAGATACCCACTTAAGACAGGCATAAGTATTTTCTTGCTCCTTAGGCACCTATCAAGTACCAAATTACAGATCCTACCAATAACAAGTTCAGCTGTGCCTTTTCCCACTGGTGCTGGAAGTCACTCTACTAAATGCTAAGTGTGCTAACTAACATTACACTCATCCAGCGAGCATGTCATCAGTGCCCTCACACAGTTTGCAGGAAATTAGAAGAAATACTTTTCTAATTAAAACTGAATTTATGCAAGGAAGAGCTCAACAGCAGAGTTCAAATCACTAGTTTTGGTATTTGGAGTCTGTTTCACTACTGCTGCACGATATTCAAGATCAATGTACTTCTGCTGCAAGTCCAGTCAAAGTACTCCCAAAATGCAAATTTGATTTTCAGAGTAAGAGATGCTTTACAGTCCTCATCACACTCATGTGCAAAAATACACGAAGTCTGATTTTTATTTCACAGAATCACAGAATGCATCAGGTTGGAAGGGACCCTTAAAGATCATCTTGTCCAAACCCCATTTCCGTGTGGGAAAGCCACCTAAAACACAAACACTGGAAAAGAAAGGCTTTCCAGAGAACAGCTTCACATTCACAGCATAAAACCAGCATTAAAATTGCCCTGAAGCTAATGGAATGCAAAATCAGCTCACCCAGTAACTTAATCCTTGGAAAGCATTAAAAAGATCTATATTTAATGATGCTATTGTTCAGCTGAAATAATTTGTGTTTAATTTCTCAGGGAAATTCAAATCCTTTATCCCAAGCAGCAATATTATTTTCTTTTTGTATTTTTATCAATGGTTCCATTGCCTCTTAATCAAAAGACAATGCAAGTGGGATTTTTTTTCCATTCAGCAAAGCGTCTTGACTAATTTTATGGTCCCATATGCGATCACTCTGAATAAAAGTTCATACAAAGCTCAATTTACAGCACACGCAGAACCAAAGAACTAAAAATAGAATATGTAAAATTCAATCTCAGTGACATAACACTTATGTGCCCGTTGGGTTTGAGCTGATATTCACAATTTGATTAAAATGGAAAATAACTGTGTATACTTCACCTTGGAAATGACTCCCTTATGTATTTTTTACTGTATTTATTTATGATTTAAAATGAATGAGGGCTAAGGAACAATATCTTGTAGCTTAAAGTTAGCTGAAGCTTGTTATAAACAATGAATAACATGAACTGCTCCAACATTTGGGCTGTTCTTCTCATGGGCTTGATCTTATGATGCTGTTATAATACCTGTAAAATCACTATTCATTTTACAAGGATAAGTTCAAGTAGTCATCTGTTATGCAGCCAGCACAACAGTGATTTCTAGAGGATTTCATCTGTGTATCAATTTTACAGACAATCAGTCGCTGTGCAAAGCCAAAAAGGTGAAACATTGCCTCTTTTTATTACAGATCCACAGAACCAACCAGGTTGGAAATGACCTCAGAAATCATCAAGTCCAACCTATTACTTAATACCTAACACCATCTGACATCTAAACCATGGCTCCAAGTGCCACATCCAATCTTTTCTTGAACACCTCCAGGGACAGTGACTCTACCACCTCCCCAGGCAGCCCATTCCACTGGACAATTACTCTTTCTGTGAAGAACTTTCTCCTCACCTTGAGCCTAAACTTCCCCTGGCACAGCTTGAGACTATGTCCTTTTGTTCTGTCACTAGTTGCCCCACCTGTCTACAACCTCCTTTCAGGTTATTAGACACACAGAACAGAGTAAAAAAGACAAAAACTCAACCAACCAACACCAAACAAACAGGGGAAGAAAAATAAAAAAACAACATTGAAACTGAGGTGATATTTCAAAGCTACTATTGACCAGAAATATTTCAGACAAAGGAAACTATTACCACAAGGGAAAGACAGATTATTAAACTCAATTTTACAGATTCATCACCCTGGAATGTTTGATACCCTCCTGTGCCTTACCTAAATTCATTCTGAGATTCAGAGAGGGTGAACTGGTGTGGAAGCTGACCAGAAACTCTTTCTTTGCTCCTGTGTTTGATCCCAAGCATTCAAAATGAACATCAAAATCTAAACCAAATGTAGCACAGCTGACATTAAGCCTTGCTCTGCCAGTCCCACGTAACTTAACTACCAACCAGTCTTCCTTGTGGTTTGTTAGGAATGAGGAAACTTCTGCCAGAAAAGGTAACATTCTCTCAAAGCCCCCCCAAAGTCAAACTCCTTAGTGCCAGCAAGGTCTGACACTGGTGATTAGCATTGCCACTGCAGCAGATACACAAGCACAAACTTACATAGCTATTACCCTCCACTCCAATTTATATGTTACCTTACTTCCAGTCTGTGTGACGAGGAGGACTTTGATTCTATTTCTCTTTCTACAGAAGGAAGTACCTAACCTTACTTAGGCTAGCAACATCAAAGTACCTAAGCTGTATGTCCTCTCCTCAACACCCAAATGTTACACTGCTTTGTGAAGGCACAATTTACTCAGCCAGAGTAAAATATTCCTGCTCATTTACAAATATGCAGATTAGATTTCAAGAAGCTATTGCCATAAATACACACACTGAGCTATTGACAGCATTTGCACTCAACCATCAGAGAATGAAAGGTCCACCTTTCATTTCAGCCTGGTTGGTTGTGACCTAGACACACCACAGGAAAAGGACAGAATAAAACCCAGGATTCAGTGGGGAACCGGTGCTGCTGGGTTACGTGGGTGCTCACAACTACGATACCTGAGTAAGCTCTGCTTTTCCAGAGGATCTGAATTCCAAGTCAAAAGTGCCCAGCTCCAGCCTCAGCTGACTAGCGCTATTTGTCTCTGCCACAGAGGAGGTGTACACTGGCTACTTTCAGCTGGGAGGTGGACACCAACAGTATCTTTCTGAGCTGATGAAAGATTTATGTGCTTCGCTGTCCACTCCCCACATAAGATGCACTCAAGCTGCCTCAGGGACTGGTTCCCCCACACTTCCCTTTCCAGAGAACTTTCAGTGAAAAGGGTGAGCAAACCACAACACAGGACTGAAGGGTGCCTGAGGCTGACTTTGGACACTTACTCTGGTTAAATGTTCCTCAGGAGCACTCATTTCAAACCCACCTTGACTACAAACACAGTGTGTATCTGCATGAGCTTTCTCTAAACACTCTTCTTCCAAGTGTTGACTGTTACAAACATCCAGGGATTTGCATAGCAAGAATTAAAGGAAATACATGCTCCAGCACTCACTAGTATTTCTCCAATTGCTTTCTGTGACTGTATTTGAAAGATTACTTTTAAAACAAACATGAAAACTGCCTTGCTCAGCTCAAAAAGAGCTATGAAAAAGGACAATGCAGAAATACATAAATGAAAAGAAATGTATTTGTTCTCCAATATTGTGATTAAGCTTGACCTTTCAAAGAACAAATCTATTGGAATTGCAGAAGTTTTTAGCCTCTTAATTGGATCTGTACAGAAGAATCTTATGCCACATGCAAACAGGCTATTTCCATTTTGCCTTCCTTTACCGATTGAATAAAATACTCTGGATGTAATTCACTTGGAATCAGAATGAATAATGATCATTTAACCAATAGTTTAACCAATCTAATTTGTCCCATTTGAGAATTAATTGAGAATAAATTGAAAGACACACAAAAATAATTGTACACATATGAAGTCTCAGCAAAAGCTAGCTGTTTTAGCAAATCCACCTACACCAAAACTGGGCCACCCCAATCTAACAACAGCAGGAGTTCGTTAAATGTTGTGTACTTGTCAGTACATCCTTATCCTTAAAACAAAACCATCAAATATGGAGTTTTTGCAGTACCTGTTCTCATTCTGAGGCCCTGAGCACTATTCAGTGCTTCACAATCAACAACAGAATGTTAAGGAATTAGCCTTGCTTAAGATAATTACAAGTTGTGCCGCTGTGTTTCCTTTCACTGACAGAAAAAGCCTGCTTACCAGAATTTTTGTAGTATAAGCACTGTTGATAGCAATGGCATTAACCAGCAATTCCAGGGTTTTGGCGGGTACGGAATCTGGGTCAGGGATCTCTTTGTAGTGGACGTCACCAACATAGGCTTGGACGACCGTCATCCGGTTGGTTGTTAGTGTCCCTGTTTTGTCGGAGCAGATGGCTGTAGCATTACCCATAGTTTCACAAGCATCTAAGTGGCGGACCAGATTGTTATCCTTCATCATTTTCTGAGAAAAAGCAAAAGGAAAAAACCTTCAAGATTTGCTTTGACAGATTTTTAAGAGTGGTTATAAAAAGCTAAAAAGCATGTATTTAGCCTTGCTCATGAGAACATAATGTTCGCTAGACTAGAACTTTGATCAGGGCCAAAAACCCCAGCCCTAGATACAGACAGCCAAGCAGTGACTATCCCTGAAATAAATTTGCCTTTGACAAACCAACACACTTCCACCTTTTTTTTTTTTTTTTTTGCAGTATACCTACATTTTAAAGAATAACTACAGCAGCAAAGATTAGCTAAAGAAATTGAAGGTAACAGGACTTTTTAAAGAAAAGGGGCAAAAGACAAGAAGAGGGGGAAAGACAGACAAGAAGGGGGGAAAGGAAGCTTCACAAAATCTTCATCTACGATTCCCAGAATGTTTACATAAAGTTCATCTGACTAAATTGCTAAAACAATCTGGGAAACCTTACATAGATAATGGAATAATCTGGAAGTCCAGGATTTTAATCCTCAATTTCCTAATACAATCATTTACAATGGCTACAAACTGCAACTACACTTAAGAATTTTTTAAGTACACAGAAGCCTCAATGACACTCTAATTTCTTTGAAAACTGTTCCTGGAGACTTCAAATTCTTGTCAAAACTTAGTACTACTGCACAAGAAAATGTGAAGACAAAGTTATTCTTTACCAAAAGCCTCAACCACTCTCACAGTAAATTCTGCTCAATACATTCCTAGTAACCTTGCAAACAAAGTAGGTATTTACACTGCTTGATATTCCTGCACTGTGTAGTTTTACAGCCATGTATTAGGCACATACCTGTTTGCATTTCTTTGTCAGAAATACCTTCACTATAAAGCAAATGTTCAGTCTCATTAATATTTTGAGCACATTCATTTACAGGCCAATTTTCATCATACCTGATATAACCTAAAGACTGACTCGCTCGTAAACTCAACCAAACAGCATATTCCTCCCAGAACTATTTTCAGCATTTCTTACCTTTACAGAATATGCCAGAGAAATAGTGACAGCAAGTGGAAGTCCCTCAGGAACAGCAACCACAAGTACAGTAACACCAATAATGAAGAATTTAACAAAATACTGAACATAGACAGGAGTGCACTCAGGCAACCATGGTTTCTTGTTGACCACAAATGTGTCAATGGCAAAATATAGTACCAAAATGATTACAGTGATGGCAGACATCACCAAACCTGAAAAGAGAAATAATCAATTACTACAAAAGAAAACACAATTAAAAACACATGCAATTAGAAATCCACATTTGAATTTGACATGAAAATATTTTCTTGTTCTATGCAACATTTTTCACCAGTACCAATTATGACAGTAAAATGTAGAAAAAACATTACTATAATACGTTTACAATAGCCTTACATTCCAGTGAATGAGGAAACTGCATTTTACAGAATAATCATACTGTATTAAATTTTAAGCACCATTTTAGTGCTGCATTTAAAACTTCTCAGTCTAGTTCAACAGGAGTTCTGCTGTTGCTTAAACCAAGTGTTTTCAATTTAGTACTTTACTTTGCCTAGTACAACATTTATGTGCCCTTTTAACCTCCACCTTTTACAAGTTACTAGTCTATCCATATTCAAATACTCATCTTTCTTTTAAATAAGCTTATCTTAAGAGGCTTGAGAAAAGGAGTCTCCTGTAGTTTATGTTGCTGTAGAAATTATTTTAGAAAAGCCCTACAGATGTGTCTGGTTGAATAGACTGAGGCTGAATATGATACTGAAGAATCTTCTACAGAATAGTTTTTGACTGGTTTTCCTCCAAAGGTGATAAATAATAGTGTTCCCAAGATTTCCATTTTCAAAGGGATATATACACAGTGCATAGTTTTATGAGGAGAGGCTCAAAAGAGATACAACACTGACATTACAACACATGAAGCACTAATAAATACTCCACCGAATTCAGAAATGATCCCAGGGACTTAACATCTCTTCCAAAGGCACAGCCTTTGTGAATGTAGCACTCCTCCTCCACAATTTTGTTCCTAGATTTGAGTATAGAAATCAAATCTCCATTAGAATCTCTATTTTGCCTTGCCATGATTATTGCTCTTTGGCAGGTCTCTATGAGCAGCTAAGTCTGCATTTCAGACAGAAATACAGACTCCATACAGAAGGAGAATGGTATGAATTTCACGTCCTGACTGAACTTACAAAAAATATCGGTAAGCTGAAGGATGTTAGGGTTGACAGGAAACAGATGAGTTGTGGAGATTGCTAAATGCCAGAGGATAAAGGAAACTCCATTAAAATATTGTACGGGCAAATGCTCACGACAATGCCAGACATCCCCATAGATTGCCCAATGACAAAGAAAAACCAAATGAGGCAATGATTAATTAATTTAACTGATATTACTTGCCACATTCTAGTTAGAAATCTCTATATAATTACTTTCCAAGTGATATTTACATGCCAGCCGAAATGCCAAAGAGGGTGATAACCAGAAGGCAATGCAGAAAGGTACTTAATCTAAGAAATTAACGATCAGAAGAAATGAAGTGGTTTTTATATCCACACATACTGTTGTACAACTAGCAACAAAGCTGAGAAGCTTGAGGAATACGAAACTGGGCAAAGCATTAAATTGGACGTTAAAGAGGTGACAACCAGAGATTCCGAGTCACGCGCTCTTCAGGCAAGGAGACAGAAGCGGCATCATGGCGTTAGGTGATTAAGTGTAAAGAACATAAATACGAATGAGAAGGAGCAGCAGGGGTAAAAATCAAAAGGTAAAGAGGGATAAGAAAGACTGAGGAGAAATGAAGTCAGGAATCTCCTGGAGGGCCTCAGCCAAGGATCTGGATAGAGAGCTCTTTAATACCGAAAAAATGAACCTAATGAAGACTATACCATTATGAAAGATTTTCACTCTCTACCTACATGAAGGAGTGCTACTTATAACAGTACGGACCAGACTATACTGGGTACAAGAATCAACAGAGTGTCATATTTGGGTAGAAGGCAGGAACGTGGGGAATGTGGATATAAAGAGAGAACACAATGGTTTCAGAATCTGAGAGAGGGAAATACTGTGAGATTGGTATTTTGAGATGGTATTAGGGATTCAGAAACTGTGTACTCAGAAGTTCTAAGAGGAAAGGAAATTAAATATGTAATTACTGCACTTGGAAATATTGACTATGAGAAAAGCCACATTTCAAATTGATTCAAATTTTCATTATAATCTAAGTTGCCCAAAGCTTCCAGTTTCTTGACAGTCAAAGCTAAGGTTTACAATAATAAAAGACCTTCAATAACACATAATATCCTTAGAACAGTATCATAATGTCCTATTTCTAAATATTGCTATACAAAAGACCTATCTTTTTCAAGAGTAAATTGTTTTCAAACCTTTTGTTGCTAGTATAACACACTGCCAGCTCGGTCAGTTATCCTGCCATACCTGCTTTGCCTATCTGGACTGCCAGCTTGGTCAGCTTCCCCTGAAGAACAGATTTTTCTTTCTTGTGCATGTTGGATTTCTTCTTGTCTTTGTCATCTCCCTCTCCCCCTTCTGCACTCTTCAGTGGCTGCATCTCCATGGCAGCAGCCCCATCCTGCTGCTTGGCTAATAACGCAGAACAAAATCGTTACTCCAAAACTATTCATTCTTTTTATTTTAGTGTTGATACTTACTGAATTGAACCAGCAGCACCCACTGGGAGGGGCTGTTTGCAACGGTGAGGAGTAGAACTAGGCACTCCCCTGGCAGACAGATGCCCCTGTGAGCCCCAGTGGGGTTCTGCTGCGGCACAAACATACACATACCCCTGTGCACTCCATACATCTGGGGATAAGTACTGTGCCCTCTGGCAAGTACCACGTAACTCGCGTTTTTTTATTTATTTGGGTTTTAAACCACCTCCGACAGCCTGTGTTATACACATATATATCACTTCATGTCTGGCAAATTACTTGGCAAGCAACAGTAGATGAGTACTGCAGGATTGCCTAGAATAGCAGCTCTCAAGTGCTTGGGCAAACAGACAAGATGAATTTCTCTCAGTTTTGATTCTTCTCATAGATTATAATGCACTCTTACGATCATGCTTTTAATGAAAACATTTTAAAGGTAATGTGGTTGCACAGATGATTGATGTACCACATCTCTTAACAGCAAGGGCACCTCAGTGACCAGTGGACCACATTTTGCAAACCACTATTCTAGATAATACCAGACTGTAAAAGTTTCCTTAGCATTCAGTTTTGAAGTAATTTCACCATCTGGTCTGATGGTGATAGCACAATCATTCTCCCATGAAAAGCACACATAATTCAAAGGCTAAAACCATCCTTCCTTGAAAGAATGCTAATGCAAATATAAGGAAACTTTCTTTTATCATCAAAGAGAAAGCCATGTTTCTAAAAGCAACGACATTCCAGTTTATATATGTGTATGTGTCTGTTTTGCCTCGAACACAGACATAAGTAAATTAAATAGAATGAGATGAAACAGCCTTGCTTTGACATTCATGAACATATTGTACAAAACCATGTTTATTTTGTTTTGTACCATTAACCACTGAATTTATCTATACAGTTTCTGATCCACCACCTTTGCAATCTTTAGTATTATCTGAGAAGAGAAAGTTATAGTTTAATTTGCTTATTTGGTACAACCCAAAGAAATCATGATAGCTGGGTCTCAGGTAATAAAAAGGGAACCATGACTTTGCTTCAGAGAACAGCAAAATATTTATTTTTCATTTCATCCTAAGACCAAACATTAAATAAGAAACTTCTAAGATTAGATTCTTAACCTTCCTGTTATTTATCTCTGTAATACACTTGTGCATTGCTAAATAACATCTTGGCTTTAAAGTTTCCTTTTGTTATTGCTTTACCTTTTCCCTGCAAAAAGGAATGTGTTTGTGCAATGCCATTAAACACCAAAGATGACAAGACATCAAAAATAGAATTGGAAATTCACTCACAATACATAGCATACATAACTTGCACAACAAAAAAGAATTGAAACGACCTTTGTGACATGAAACTTCATTGTCTATGAATGGCTTATTAGAAATGCTGACCTTCTCCTGTCCTAAATATCTGACACATCAACATTCTGTAAGTTATAACCCCTTTGGTAGTTTTCATTTGTTTCTTTGTTGGGTCTGTTTGTTTGGGGATTCTTTAACATTCTGTTTGAGTAACAGGGCCATTTTTACACACAGGCACAAATCACAAACTTTCATTGCAACTTTTAACGGAATTTAACTACATGCTAAAAAATAACATCCACAACCTCCTTAATATGAAAGAAGATTACCTTTGTTCTGGCTGTTCTCCATATTTCCATCCTGCATTTTGCCTATATGATGAAAAATTTCAACAGACAACAGACAGTAAACAATCTTCACCCAAGACAGAACATGAAAATGGGAATTTAAATAAAAGGAGCAGACAGAAATAATGAGCATGTTACAGATACTTATTTATGATCAGAAGCCATTGTTAACAAACATTTAATTCAAAGCACAGACAATTTAGCTGGACACCTTTGGGGAGCAGCTGTCAAGTTCTGTGTTGTAACATGTAAAATACTAAATATTGACACATATTTTTGATCAAATTCCATAGATTAAGAGGGTGAAACTAATACAAAGAATCCAGTGAAAGCAGAAACTGAGTTATATTCCTGCACTGAAATCTCAGAGTACTAGGACATAAAAAACCCACAGGTACACGAGTATAGAGTATGACTTTGGTAACTGATTGTAGAATGAAATTAATTATTTTATCAAATGAAGACAAAGTATAAATATTAGTGCTCATAAAAATATAAATCCAATATGATTTTAAAATTACATCTTCCTTACTTGGTTGTACTGCTTAGCAAGTTACTCCTGTAAATGCAAGTGTCAGGTGATCATCCTATATTCTGCTTTATCCTAAAGAAAGATTTGCCAAGTACAGCTGTGATTCCCAGTTTGATATTTTAGCTACATACAATCTTTCCCTACCAAAGTCCTTCTTTGCTTTTTTAAAACTGAAAACACACCATTTCCAAGTGTGCATGAAATAAAAACAGCAAAATACAAATTAGAGTACACAAAACCTGGGTACCCAGAATAACCAGCAAACAATTTCAAATGTATTCCCAATTCCCTGGTGGGATCCCTTATGCAACTTTCACTCTGATATAATAATTATCTGATGGGAGTTTTCTACTACTGAGTTTTATAAATATTACATCCAGAATGGATGGATCTTCTTCACAGAATTTTGGACACATTCTAAGAAATGTATGATTAGAGTTAAAACAAAAAACACAGCACGTAAGTCTTGCTCTTCCTACTTGCTGCTATAATACAGCTGGTACTGACATGCACAGTAAAGCAGCAGAAGTTATGCTCCAACAGATATATTCTTTTTCTCAGTCTGTGCTGTGAATAAATAGTGGCAAAATTGAAAGGCTAAGATGCATTTCTTGCATGTTTTTAATTGAGAGATCACTAAAAACTTCTCTCTAAAAAAAGAGGGGTAATGACCAAATCAGGCATAAATTTCCAATGAGAATATTTCCCTGCCCCTCTCTCCCCACCCCCACCCCCCCAATACTAGAAGGCTCGAGGCATCAAGAATTCAGAAGCAGAGGATTATAGCAAAGGGAAGGATGTCTCACTACTTAAAATCATCTCAGCACTCCAATGCATTACTGAACTATGCTGGAGTAAACTGCTTAGCATCGACTGCTTGTCTCTATTTCCTACTCTAGTCCCACACTGGTTATAGTATGACCATTCTGTCTTCCAAGGACTGATTTTTTGCCATGAAACATGAATCTATGAACCTGAACAAAACCAAGTTCCTTTTCATGGTGAAATTTCCTTTAGAAGTTTTCCATATAGTGCATAGCTGGATTTCATATCTGCCCGATGGCTATTTTACTTAGAATGGTTTTTAACAAAGTTAGTGGGAGACATAAACCATCTCTAGAGATTTTGATTTCTGGTGAAAGGACAAAGCCCTCCCTGAGAACTGGAAAACATGAATGTAGAGCAGAGAGTCTGCTCTGTGTCCTGTTCTATAGGTACTTCGTCAGAACACAATTCAAAATCTTAAAGCAGTATAATTGATGATTCTTCAAGCTAGAAGAACCCAAACCCATGACTTTCATAACTGACAAATGAAGATAAAAACTTGCTAGTTAGTAGGGATATCATAAATGTTGCAAGAAATCACTCTAACAGTTCCTCTACCCTGGCTACTTAAAAATACCAGTACACAAAATAGACCATTGTTGACAACATAAACATAGGTATTTAGCAAAAATATTCTTCACGTCAGCAGCTACTGCACTTAGGTTAATGGAGAGATGAGAGGCAGTCATCACAGATAGTTATATTCCAATTATTTTGATAGAATAAGAGAAGGATAGGTAATTTAGGTAACAATAAAGAAAAAATGCTGTAAATAATTTATTTCTTGTTCCAACTAATTCATATTTGGCTATAAATTATGAACAAAGAAAGAAATTAAGATGATAGAATCACTACTGCTGAGAGATCCTTTCTCCTTTTAGTGCTAGGACCAGAAATGCTGTCTCATCTTTCTGACCTTTGCATATTTCTTAGAAACATTAGAAGGATGAGTATTTATTGATATTTTGATGATAACTGAATGTCTTTTCTTTTTGGACATTAGTATGTAAAAGGAACAGTGTTTGGGCCCTGAAATCTGGAGGAATCCATCTGAGTTTATTTTTTTCACTTTTCTAAGGACGGAATTAAAATCAGAAGGTTTAGAAAAGTACATAGAGCCTCCCACTACAACTTGTGTTGTGCAGCTGCTTTGAAAGTGTTGAGTTTCAATACAAAATATTTTGCCTGTTGCCTTTGCCTTACTAAAATTCTTTTGGAAGGTACCCATGGCACCATCACTGCCTAAGTTCTTATTCCAAAAGCCAGTTACTCCTCCAAATAAACTTTCCAAGAAAAGCCTCTCCTTTACCTCCCCAGCCCTTCATGAAGAGATGAGACAGAACTACAAAGACCTATCACTGGCACTAGAAGGTATTTGTGCACTGGAAGAAATGCTTGGAATCAACCAGAGCAACTAATCAAGTTATGTCCTCATGTGTTATGATAGAGCAAAAACCAGAAAAGATTCTATTGCTTTTCCCAAATGCCTGATGTTGCAATAAAAATGAGTTAAGCCTGCTTCATGGCAAGGCAGCTATACTCTGCAGCTGATAAGAACAGACACACATTGCAAATCTCTCCATAGAGGGAGAAGAGATATCAGACATATCTGAGGTGAATCGTTAGGAATTCTTTCATGCAGTGTGAGATCAGAGCAAAACACAGGTTAATTATCAAATAGTAAATATGATTCCACTGTATCAAACAGGAAGTCTTAGATAATTCTTCTACGCACTCACTAAGTAACTTCACTTACAAATCAGAAAATGCTTCAAAAATATATTAAAGCTGCCAATTGCTTTGCAGGAATTGAACAGCAGTGGAACGATTGAACAGCAGGAGATGTGAAGCATTCCAGACAAGCCCCTTCTCTGAGCCTGGTATGGGGCTTCTGTATCAGAATATAATTTGAAGTAACAAATTCTCTGAGTAACAAACGTCAAAAAATCCAACATGCCCACGTGGGAATCCTGGTTTAGGAACCAGGTAGTGCTCTTCTGGACAATGACAAGCACTCCTTTCTCTAAGGAAATCAAATTTGGGGTAAACAAGCCATAAACACTGATTGCTGCTTCCTGCATTTTCTTTAAAAAAAAGACAAAAAACCAACCCTTTTCTAATAGAATACTTTAAAATTAGATGAATTTTCATGAATTACTGCCTTTGTGTCTGATGTTATGATCTGCTCTTACCCTTAATTTGTAACCCTTTTACAAACTGAACATACTGTCCACCGTTTTAAGAGAGACCAAACAATTAGACATTTTAATCTCTGATAGAACATGGCAGAATTCATGATAGTTCACAGTCTCACAGTATATCAGAGGTTGGAAGGGACCTCAAGAGATTATCAGGTCCAGCCCCCCTGCCAGAGCAGGATCACTTAGGGTAGTCTGCACAGGAATGCATCCAGGTGGTGTTTGAAAGTCTCCATCTTGAGAAGGAGACTCCACAACCCCCCTGGACAGCCTGCTGCACTGCTCCATCACCCTCACTGTAAAGAAGTTTCTCCTCATGTTGAGGTTATGTCACAAATTTATCGCTATAAGCTCAGTGACTGAAAACAAAGCACTAATAAAACACTTTTGTGTCAGCTGTATGTTGACAGCTAAGACATAACAATATTTGAAGTGGTAACATGTTGATTTTCAAGTAACAAGCCATAATATTTCCTGAGCTAGGTACTTATTCAGATATATTTTTTTTCCTTCTTTGAAGATATTGTCTATACAGAGGTATAAAACTTCAGGAAAAATGTTTCTTTTCAATTACATCTAAGGAAGAATTCTCAGCCATTATTGAAAAAATCCATTTCATCCAGATGGAAAAAATACCTCCATGAACTTGGTCTCCTTGCTTTAGAACTTATTTTATTCCTTCCTTTCTCCTCTCCAAGACATATCTACATTTTAAGTCTTTTCTAACTTATTGTCACTGCTAACTAGAAAAATGTATAGTACAAACAGAACTCAGACATTGGCAATTTCCCAGGCAATTTCAAAGCACTCAGATCTAACTCTGCTTGCC
Organism: Indicator indicator; assembly: GCF_027791375.1. Lineage (NCBI taxonomy): Eukaryota > Metazoa > Chordata > Aves > Piciformes > Indicatoridae > Indicator > Indicator indicator. The sequence continues at coordinate 20,772,506 of NC_072024.1, read as the reverse complement.
AAGTCTCAGCTCTCCTGTGAACACACTGTCAGATAAGTTGAATTGTGGAAAGTATCTCCTGTTGATGTTGATCAAAGAGATCTGCAGAATTAATTCAACTGTCTTACCTCAGAGAAGTTAAGAGCAAAACAGACTCAGCTGCACAAAAATTGGGTTTCTGTATTTTGTGCACTGAAAAGAACTGTGTATGTATCTCTCAGCTCCAAGATAAACAGGGACAGTAACTATGGTTTGTGATGGGAGCAAAGATGGAAAATCACATATTTACTTAAGACACTGATTCAATATCCCTTGGAACTCAATTTCCGTATTAAGTTCAGGCATTAAGACCAAACACAACAGATATTCACCAGGCAACTAAAATTGCTAACTGAGAGACCAGCTTAGGACAACTTTGGACTCATTTCTGCATCTTGCTGAACAGTGATTCTCATCCAGCAAAGCAGCTCAGCAGATGCTTAACTTTGTACTCGCAACTCGCAGGAATGAGCACAAATGTAATAGGGCAGTCTCCAGGGGGGATGTCTGCAAGACTTTGTTGCATGTGTATGTTTATTTTACACCTAATGGAGTAGAATTACAGAGCATAAAGAATAGAGAATTAAATATTCATCATTAATCTCCTGGTTCTTGGTCTCTAAGGAATTTGAAATTGGAGTGTTGGAACCAGGATAAGGGTCTTGCCATGCAGTGAGATGCAGGGATTGCATATCCCAGCTTACTAGCAAACTTAGAATGTGCAGGAGTGAAGTTCTAAATCTGGTTACAATTTTGTTTTAAATTATAATATAATTATTTTAAAATAGGCTCAAATATTTCCTATTTAATTACAGTATCACACCAGTAAAGCTTAGCACTTGCTAGTACTCAGCGCTGGTATCTCACAGAATCACAGAAACCTTCAGGTTGGAAAAGATCCTAAGGATCACCAAGTCCAACCAATAACCCTACTCTAGAAAGTTCACCCTTAAACCATATCCCCAAGCACCACATCCAAACCACCTTTAAATATAATATCCAGGGTTGGTGACTCAAGCCCTTCCCTGGGCAGCACATTCCAGTGCCTGACTACTCTTTCTGTGAATTTTTTTTTCCTCAAAAATGTCAGAAACTCAGAATTCACATCTGTAATGTAACAATCACAGACCTACATGAAAAAAATATCACAGTGAAAAGCAGAACTACTCTTGTTAGTATTATTGGTGCTGCACAAGAGGGAAAGGTTTCTATGGCAAATAAAGACTGATGCATCTGATTATCAGAAACTAGACTAATATTAACCCATTCCATTTAATACTGGAATTAGACTGTTACAAGAGATCCTGAAATATCTGCATGCTAAGAAGCATACAATATACTCAGACACAGTCAAAACTGACTGCAGCACTATTTATATTCTTTGTAGTAAATGGGTAGGTTCATTGGAAGATCACTAAGGCACCCACAAATATCCACAAGCACAACTTCTCAGTCTTCAAAAAAAGCTGCTCAAAGTAGCAAAAGCTACTCCTAACACATTTGGTGAAATTGAATCAGATTCCTGATCCCAGCACTATTTCTCACATGAAGACTATATGAACACTTATAAGAGTGCCACATCAGGAGAATACAGATTCCATTTAATATGGTGGTGGTCTTCAATTCTAAGCTAATGAATGTGTACAGAGCTTTTCAATGAAACTTCTTGTAAGGGCAACTCGGAAGTTTTGAAACTAGCCTTACTTAACTGTTCCTTTTAATTGCAGTTTTACTTGACGGCACGCACATCGTAATTCCTGATGCTTCTCCCATGCTTAATTCTCTGTGAACAGAGTAAGTAAATCACAGTATCTTTGTGGCATCTCTTATAAGCTACTGTAGAGTTTATGGAGTAGGATCTCTCAGAGGGTAATCACAGGCACACACAACATCTGTGCAGTTCAAAGGAAGAAGGGATCTTACACAGTCAGGAGAGCAATCTATCAAATAAAATAAGCTAGGTGTTCTTGACATACCATTGACTAAGCTGGCATTTGCACTATCAGTGGCATTTGCACCTGTTGCACCATCTGTAGCTGAAGGAGGGTGGGAGGAGGGATGGGAAGAATCTACTGAGCAATAATGGATAAAAAAAGGCAATAAATAATAACAGCATGAACAAAGGCACGTGATAAAACAAACAAACAAAAAAACATTTATGGAATACTATGGCTTTGTTTTCTCCAAAATCAATCTGTTTGAAATCAATTAACAAAACTTTCAAAAGAAAATGTCATTACAAAGGTGGTACAAAGTAAGGGAAAAACTCATACACGGAATAATAATAATAATAATAAAATAAAGAAATAAATATGAAAGACATTTAAGAAAGTTAACAGAGTTGGTGAGAACTGACTGTATGCAGTACTATGTACATTGCCTTGGTCCTCTTATGTGTACTATTTTACTTTAATATAATGTTATGCAACTATTAAATGGTTGACAGATTTTCCTTGAATGAATTCACGCACTGCAGGGTAGTTTTAAAACCTGCAGCATAATACACAGTATGCACAGCACGACGTATTTAGTGGCTTATGTAACGTTGCACATTACAATGTAGTATTGCTGCTACATTCCAGTCTAACATGGGCTCGGCCCATGTCCTGCCACAGTCTGGTTCATGTGCACATTGAGCCAAGGAGAAACATTAAACTTTGCAATGTTGTATGTGGAAACGGAAAATCTAGTCTTGAGGAAGAAAATGAGTTACTTTAAATCCAAATAATACACATTAAATAATTGCCTGGTTTGCAGTGAAATGGAAAAGTATCATAAATGAAAATTATCTTTATTTTTTTGTTTTCAGCAATTATCTGCAGATTAGAGAAACTGGTAAGGAAACCTTTTCTAACAGGAAGGTGAAAAACCTGAAGAGGGTTTTTTACTTTATTAGTTTTTTTTATACAAAGTTCAGAAAATTAGTCTCTACAAATAACAAAGTAAGTTTTTGTTTTGTTTCTGCTGGTTAAATATTCACACTAGAACACAGAGTCCTACAATGAATCCTGATCAAAACTCCTGAACTTCAGCACTTCAGCACTTGCCCCTTAGTGAGTTTCACACTGTGCTGGTTTAGTATTCAAGAAAAATAGTTTTGTTCTGCTTAGAAATGGTAAATTGGGAGAAGAAAATAAACAGCACAAAGGATTTTAAAACACACCCCATGTGTGAAACTGCATTCATGAAAATTTCAATTGCAAATTTGATTATAGTGATGGTAATAACTTAAACTGTTTTGGTTACTCATGCTTATTTTTGATTCCATTTGGATCCTCATACTAACCAGCACAGCATGAACTGCTAAACAGCAAATCACGCATTCCCACATTTAATACACCCTCATTTCCTTCTAGAGAATAACTGATTATCCAAGCTTAACATTAAGATTTGCAACACCAACAACATGTGCACTCTTAAAACGTCTGCCATGAATATCCTCTTGATTTGAAATTGTTCTATGATTTAACCGGATTGATTCAAAAACAATTATTTTAATCATTAGTTCAGCCCTGATTTGCACCAAAGCTTGCTGGCTAAAAGCCTCATCCTTCCATTTGATGTGGTACAGTTCTTACTCTACCTGGCAGCTGATGTCCATCCTCCTGTTTCACACCTGTATGATGATTTTTACAACATGTTAATGAATGATAAAAGCGCATACCCATGTAAGACCCAAACAGACATTTAGGATTGGCAGGATTTCAGAGAATTGCCAGTTTATATAAGACAGTACAATGCATGAGTCTGGGGCTCAGTCTGCTACCAGCTCTGCCCAGGCACTCTGCTGCACTAGAATACAGCTGCTATCAGCATGAGAAAACCTGAAGGATAATTTCGGTGATGTAGCTACAGTCAGCTTCAGTGTCTGCACAAGAGGTTCATGTGAATCTCTGGCTCTGGGCGGGAAATTACAGCCACAGTGCAGTGCATCAAGCTGGTATCTCCCATTTCTCTTTCCCTGTCTTTCAAGGCTGTCCAAACTGAAACACGAGAGTATCACCAGTGCCCTGAGCAACATAAAACACAGAGAAACCCACTCCAGCTGAACAAGAGAGCTTGGGGCAGGCAGCTGTCACTTGCAAGCAGGTTCTGAAGTTGCTCCTCCTCACCTACCCTATCCTTAGACATTGTCAAAACAGATGCTGTTGGATATGAAAAGATCTGTTTCCAGGAATCTTCCTCTTACTGATAGCAAGATTAGACTTTAAGATACCATTCACAACTAGCCTGACATGGAAGAGTTTTACTCTGGGAAGTTTTGGTCTTTCTCCTTCTAATGTTCCCAGAACTTACCATGCCTAGCAGGTATTGCACATTTCTGCATAGAAATTAAAGGATCAACACTTTGTAAAGTCTTTCATCAAGTAAAAAGGGATTTCCTCATAGAAACATGGAGTTAAGTGCAACCACTTGTCAAATGTGTTTAGAAATGGAAACCATAGGTCATGAAAAACATTAAAATTTGACCTTGCTGTCTGGAGCTTCAAACTAAAAGGATGGAAATGAAAAAAGGTGGAATCACTCTGCCTGGCAGATACTAAGTAAAATATTTGGTAAAGATGTAACTATTCTTTTTTTATTAATAGTCAAAACTACTAAAAAGAGTGGAAATGTCTAAAAAACCCATGAATTGGCCCTTAATTATGTCTGAAAGGTAAACATTCTTAGAACAAAATTGAAATTAAATTCTGAAAGCAGACTTGAACAATTTACAAGAGTGTATGCACAGAAACTGGAAAGAACACACATTAAATCACATCTCCACTTAGTGTGCAACCCACAAATTAGCAACTGCATATGACATCACATTGTAAGAAGGTGAAAAGTGTAAAGAGATTTCTCAATTTCATTTACTGATCCAGACACCAAAGTTAAACTCCATTAACATTTGCTGCTATTTTCTTGTCTTTTACTATTCTTGGGTTGACCTTTACACCTTAAGAAATTAAAATGCCTCTAAAGTCAGTCACTGACATTAAACAACCAGGCTAGCAAAAGCCACATTTTATCTTTATTTCTGAAGCTCAAAGAAAGATGCTATTTCCATGGCCAAGGTTTGGGTTTTTTTTTCTGACAAAAATCCCAAACACTGTTACATAGATGGAAATGTGCAAGAGCAAAATCTTAGCAATTTTTGGTGAGTATGGATATATGTAAAGAAGACAGGGCAATGGGAGGATGCCCATGTATTCCTTTGCATTTAATTATGTACTGAAAGCCTGCAGTTTCACACTGGAAAAACATCTTGTTATCCAATGTATTTATTGGTTAACAGCTTTTGCTGTTTTTCTGTGTGGCATGTGATGATAAAAATGTATACCAAAAAGGAATTTTTAAGATTGCATTTATTTATTAAGAATGGAGGGGAGCTCTGGCTGCACAAAGCCAAACAGTTTTCTTTGGAGCATACTCATGTGTTGTGAAATTTACCTTTCTTATCTTTCTTTTCTTCTTCTTCTCCTCCAGCACCTAGCAGAGTAAAGATGATGCCTGTCTGAGAATTCACACCCACAGCAGTTACAAGCATTCGTCCAGAGCCTTCCATGACGTGAGTACCTGAAAATATGCAATATAAGTTATATATAGCTGAAAAAAACAGAAAGAACAACCATTGAATATTTTATGCCAGACTTTTACAATAGTACTGAGCAATATTTGTTACATTTGAAAATATATTGAGGTCAGTATACCAAAAATAATCCTATTTGGGGTGTGTTATTCTCAAGCAAGGACAGATGCTTAACTGCAGATCTTGGGCTGTAGATCCTATAACCACACACAACAGATTCCCTGTTTAAAAGAAATGCTGTCACTGAGCAGGTGCACACCATCTTGGAAGGTAAGAGTTCAGCTTCACACAGTCAATACTTGTAACTTTGAAAATACTGTTTCACGGTTCTGCAAACATTCCTGTGTGACACCAGTCAAGATTAGGGTTACATAAGTTAAACTGGGTGCAATTTCTTCCATCTTTCACAGGCACAGAAAAAAAATATTTTTTAAGACAATTCCACATTGAAAAGCCAGTACAGAGAAAAATCTTCAAGGAGATGTTTAATTAAATCATAAGACTACTGAATAGTGAGGAGAACATGATGTACACTTAAAAACAAACTCGGTGTGAGATATTTCTATTACTCTAAAGTAAATCTGAGGATATATTAAGTTTTTCTGAGAAGAATCATTTAACTAGGTAATTTTATCTTCATATTAAATAAATTCCTTTTGAGAAATATTGCATGCTTTATTGTATAGAAATTACTTATTTCCAGCTCTTATTCCTATATTGAAACAAATGTTAGGTCCATCTAAGATCATAGCCTCTTAGAAACCTTTTCTATGAGTTGTGCAAACATGAACAAACCAAATTCTTAGAAACAACAAAAACTATTCTGGTTTACCTTTTAGAACTATTTTATAACAGAGGATTTGCAAAAGGACAGTCTAGGCAATTGCACACTTGCTATTTCTAAAACAGAGTTTGCAGAACAGCCTATGGTTATGACAGGTATTTAAGGCCAGTTAATGAAAGCTTATTGAAAAAAAAAATATCCTTGGAGCATAGGAACAATTGTACCAAGGATGGCATCAAATGACCAATTTGTCATTTAATGTGGTGACAAAATCTTCATCTAGAATGTACCTTATTGAATTAATACTTAAAATGTCTGAAAAGAGAGATCCTTAGCAGGTGGTAAATTTTAAAAGACACTAAGCAGATCAGCAGTGCTCCTATGAAACAGATGAAAACCAAATATGCAATGATCAGCTATTCATTGAAATAGGCTCTATATTTTATCCTATAGAAGCAGAAAATTATGTTATGCATGTAAAACACTGAGAACATAGAGGAATCGTTTCTTAACCCAAAGCTGACAAAGCAAGCTGGGATTGAAAGTTTGCTGGGCTTGGGGTTTTTTTAAATATTTCTTTGTTTGAAGAAGGAAGTAGTTTGAATAGACATATGGTTAACTACGACCTGCTCAGAATGTATTCTGTTCTTTAACTATTCTTTTTAATTGTGGGACATCAGAAGAATGAGATCAGATGGAATCAGAATACAGCCCAGTAGTCACATTTTCCTTTGTGTGGGGGTGGTGCTGGTATATGTAGATAATTTTTTTTACTCTTGTTATGAAATTATTTGTTGGTTTTAAGAGTCTTGAAGTCAACTGAACAGTTTGACCATTGTGGTAGTAATTTCACTACTTACAATACTTCACTCTTTGCCTTGTCACTGCAGCATTTGTAACAAATGGTGTTATTTTGCTGGCTTTTAATCTGTCATTCCTTAGATCCTCCCTTCACTTAAAAAATTACATTGTACTGCTTTACAGTATCAAGTTTGACATAAATGTAAGATTGTCCCTTTACCTTCCTTAAGACAGCATCACTGCTTCTTTCATTCTGTAACTGCATGAACTACAGAGAGTCATTAACTGTCTTGTCCTAAACAGCAGCTAATGAGGTCAAAGTTCTGGTATGCCTACTCTCAGCTAGCTGCCCCTGCCACTCATTCCACTACCATCATTAACTACCACTCAATATTTTAAAACTGAAGGGAAATTGTTCACTGATGCCTGTAGTTCTGAAACACACCACTGCAGGGCTCACCTGAAATCACAGTAAAAAAGAAAAGCAATTTTCAAACAGTTTTGTTCAAACTTCTGCAAAACAGAAAATGTCTGAAACTCAAGCTCATTTGAGAGGAAATATTCATTTAAAATATACTTTAATTAAGAACTTGCTTTCAGTATTCCTTTGTTTTGCTTTAAAGTAATCTTACTGGATTAAAAAGGTGGGTAGAAAGATCCTTCCAAAAATGGCATGCACATCTGTATTCCAAAACTACTTTATTAAGAAAACATGCACCCACCAGATTCCAAGCTAACGTCTGCACACCCAGAAAGGGCAAAAATGTCATCAACTGCAATGCCTCTCTGAGCCTTTTCGTAACACTAGTGGTGTAAAACAAGAGTTCAGAAGCATTCCAGTGCATTCACAAGCATGTTTTTGACCAGGCACTCATTTATAATCAGTTTATGTTCTACTGGAAAAATTCTCCATTTTCTAAGCTAAAGCTAAGAGCTGAACCTCTTTCCTCCTAACTCTGGCAATTTCACTATTTAAATGGTATTGCAGTATTGGTGTGAATGAAGAAAGGGGCTCCATGACTTCAGTCATCCATTGTTATACAAATGGGATTTTGGAAAGGATGCCTGCTTTCCATCTGTACTCTATGCATGTACTTCAATTTTATGTTCAACAATCCATCTTTCCCTTTCTAGATGCATTTTTGAGTAAAATACATTTTTGACATGCTGACTATTTAATTTGAAGTTGATAAATGGTGAATATTCCAAGATAGGGAAGGAAGAAGTCTAGTTTAGTAAGAAAACAGATAAACAGATGAGACAGTAATAATACTGGTGAAACAGATTGAAAGTAGGGCTGAAAAACAAGAGAAGCACAACTTGCCAGTTGTTTTTTTTAAACTGTTTTGTTACTTGCAGTGAACTTGTGGTAAACAAAAATTTTCTATCAGCATATTTAAACAACTGGTTTAGTCACAACAGTTATTAAGAGGCAACTGAAAATAATAATAAAGTGAACCAACCAGCAGAATATCCTCTATGAAAAAGAAAAGTTTTCCAGAAAAATCTCATCTACAATTAATTTCAACACATCCAAGCAATTTGGAATTTCTGAGCTGCTCAGTTCTGAAAACCTCTGCTGTGGTAGAAGACTGGCTTGGAGTATTTTCTGGCAGGGGATTAAGATACAATCAGGCATTTTGTTCTCTAGGCAATAACTGACATGATTTCCTTTTATTTCCAAAACCTAACAAAGCACCATGACCAAGGGATTTCTTCTGTTTATTTGTTCTTGAATAAGCTCAATTTAATTTGTTTCAAACCCTCATTGCTCACTGGCAGAAATATGCATCTGTAAAAGTTAGCTTAGGCTATAGTAATATTCTGTCAGTCTTCATTCAGTGAGACCTGCAGTAGGTGAGCTCCTCTGTGTAAATCATTCATATTTTAATAAATTAATCTAAATACCTTGGAGGGGGAGTTAGGGGGGATGGGGGTTAAACAGTAAGCCTCATAAAGTAGTACAGACAATATTAACTATTATAATAGGTGGTGCTCTCAGTGAAGTCACTGTGTGAAGTGCTAAGGCTGGACTCATATTCAGAACTTCTGTATTTGGGAATCATGGATTTCTGCAAACGCTGAACTCTACAAAACTTAAAGGGCACACCAGCTTCAAACCAGACAACTGAGCAGCATAAGTTTGGCTACCCAAGCTGTCTTCATCTGTTGACACATGCCCATGCTTATTGCAAAGAAACTTCAAAGAAACTTGTTTAGGCTGATGTCTTTTGAAGCACAGACCTCAGTTAATGAACGAGAAGAAGGAAAACGTTGCAGACAGAAGTACAGTGGAACTATAGAACAGAAACTGCTTCTTTGGGTTTCAGGTACATCAGTCTCTATTTCCATTTCTGCATTTCTAGGTGGTACCAAGTCTGCTACAGACAGATGGAAATGAACCATCTGGTTTAGTCAACACTTGTACGCTTAGAACTGCTTCTCAAGTACAGTAAATGACTGTCTGGATGATTAAACAGGACATTAAGCACAGAAACTCATTTAGTTTAATTATCTCATTGAAATTGAATATTAAAAAATGTTGTTTCAGGTGCTAATGGTGAAAATAATACTGCCTGATTCAGGGTGTTTATCTTTCAGCAGATTTAGGCTCTGAAAACAAACTGTGGCTGCAAGTCAAATGCTCCCTTTTTTCAAATCTTGCTTCTTTTTTTCAGTTACTCTTCTGTCAACCTTGAACTGGTTTCATTTCCAACAGATGATTAAGGGACAACAGCAGCATCCTGACAGTATTTGTCTAATTCTAAAGCTTACCTGGACATAACTTACTGACTTCTCCAGGTGCAAAGATAAGAGGAAGATTTAAGGTCTATTTGATTTGTTATTTATTTATTTATTCTTCTGTGGGGGGTGGGGCTTGGTTTGGTTTGGTTTTTAAAGCAAGTTTTGTAACAATTTAGGTCTAGGCTAACGTCCAACAGAAATTCAGTTTTTAAAGCAGGTCAAACCCACCCTGAAAGACATGGTGGTTTCCAAGATTTTGGTTTTTGGACTACTAACAATCTCCAGTGCGCACACGAGCTCCCGCATCACTGGGATTAAACCTTGCACTGTATCTACGGAAGAAGGTAAATTTTTTTCATCACAGAATCTCAAATCATCAGCTCTGCTCCTGAGCAGAGTTCAGGGATTTTCTAACACAGCATGAGTAAAAATTCATTGGTCTAATTATGGAACAAAGACGTGTGCAGGGCTTGTTATAACATCACATTAATTCTTCACCTTCTTTGTAATCACAATAGAGATTATGCAGTAAGTAAGAGAGAAAAATAAAGAGTATAAACTTTATTTCACTCTTCAATGAAAGCATAAAGAATAATTTCTCTCCTTATAGGAAAGAAATTTGAGTTTTGGGAAGCAAGACACTACTGAACTCTGCAGGTATTCAGAACTATCTAATTCAGTTCAGAAATATGTGAGTACACAAATCAGTGAAAATGTGGTAATCAGAAAACCTCTACAATTCACCAACAGGATATTTTTAATTGAGACAAGTCTACGATATTCTATAATTGAAGTTTTTAAAGAAAATATCATCATTAAATCTCTCTTTAAAATAACAACCTTATGCCACGTAAGAAATTACATTTAGAAAACAGTACAACTATCAGCTACGAAAAAAAGAAATGTAAGGGGCATGGGGGTGGTGTGAAGCATGAAGAGTTGAAGGACAGCACTGGATTAAAAATTTAGTTAGGGACAGCAGCATTGAGCTACCCTTCCTCAAAATACCTGCATGCCTCCCTGTTGCACAGAATCACAATTTATATACTGGAAAGCATCTCCAAGAGAATTGTTAATCTACAATCAAGCGTCTGCACTATCAGTATAAATCAAATTACTGGGGATCTAGCAAAAATAACAGTAGTTTCATACACTACTGATGAAAGTCAGAACATTTTCTTAAGCCATAGGGACATCGAGAATTCAAATGTCCCCCTGCCCTCACTATTCAGCATTGCTAGATGTGTGCTGTCTGCAAATGCTGAGCTCTTCATTCTATTTTCTCTGCATGAATGTAGCCTTCGGAGTTTGCAACACCTCCACTAATCTTTATCAGCCTCTACCAAACATGTGCACAAATATTCTTCAGACATTTATAACTTGGAAAAGCTTGGAGTTTTACATCATGAAGAGCAAAAGACATACAGTTAGCAGGGATGCTGCAGCAAAATCAGTTAACAAATAAAACCCAGAATACTTTTAAACAAGTCAAAGGATTTTATATATGTTTTATTCTGAGAAGCGAGAGGAAATTTTCAAGTCATTTGAAAAAAAATAATTATTTTTAATACACACTTTCAGGTAGAAAGATGCTTGAAGCTTACTAAAGTTAAAATTAATTTGCATGGTCTTTTGTAACATGAAGTCTGTGGCAATGGCAAGTCTGTAAATAATATCAGCAGTTTCTTTATTTTAAGCTACTGTAGCCACCTTCTGACTGGTATCTGATGCTTTTTACCATAATCTACATAACAAACACTCGGAATCTCATAGTCAGTGAACTCATGTGATTTTAAATTTGGAAATAAAAATTCTCAGATCCTTACTTGTTTCTTGTCAACAAAACCATCTCCCAGCAGTTACTGCTTGGGAAACCCCAGCTCAATGAGGCAGGATGGGGGCAGGATTCCTGCAGGAATGGGTACTTACCTGCTGCACTGCACCATAAATACTCTGTTAGAGATTACTCTTGCCATTAAGAAGTTGAAAATTACTGTATCAGGTTATAACACAGATGTTTGCTATGAGATTAGCAGGCTGTTATTTTCTGATGACATCCAAGTTGGAATCTGTTGCTAACCAACATATTTAGAAACTATCACAATTAGAGCTAAAATATCACATTCTATTAGTGATTTATCATATTCCATCAGTGATTTAAGTCTAAGTGATTTAGTGTATAGTTATATTACAAAACAGAAACATTACAAATAATTTGAATTTAGCACAGCAGTCAAGCCCACAACATTTCATTTCCTCCTAAGCACATTGTTTCTTTTTCTATTGTATGTATGCTGCACACAAAGAAACTGTTTAAAGAGACTTTAAAAGACTTTGAAAGTTAATGGTTACATTAAATTTACAATTAATTGAAACAATTGTTATTTCCCTAAGTGATACTTCCCCTTTCCTCTGAAAATGTTTCACTACTTTCTCACTTTATAAAATAAACATGATCATCAGAAATCATTGCACACAGTTGAAAAACAATAGCATGTCTTTGGAATGACAGACAAGGTCAGAGTCTGTGTTGTTATACCTAGCTTATCAAAACCTGATAGCATGGAAATGCAAAACAAGACAATGCATGAACAAAGCAGTGCATAAATGATAACTCAGCAAGAATTCAGGAAGATTTACCTGACAGGAGCATTGGGTCTTTGTCAACAGATTTGCGGACTTGGTCTGACTCTCCAGTCAAAGAGCTTTCATCAATTTTAAGGTCATTTCCTTGAATAAAGATCCCATCAGCAGGTAGAAGATCACCTTTGAGTGAGAACATGGCAATGGAAAAACACAGTGGTTTACTAATGTTGTTTTTATAACAGCATTAATGATCGTCACTATAAAAACAATTAACAACAAATGCATTAAAATGTAAACCGAAATCATCTCTCCACATCAGCTGCAACCCTACAGGGAAGGGACTTCGTATTGCAATTGTTTTTTTGCCTAATGCCATCCCAGAATCAGAATGCATCACATTTAATATACAATGAACATAATAATCATGGAGGTTGGGCAGGGGGAGTACTCGGCTTGACATGACATGAAGGTTCTTCTATTAGACTTCATCACAATCACCAATGGCTAATAAAGAGTCAAGCTGCTCTTTCCCCTTCTCCTCTCAGGAAGCCCTTAGCTGAGCCCAGGAGAAACTTTGTGGTTGAAAGAACAGGCATTATCCTTAAACTTGCAGAGTACATAGAGTCCTTGCAAAAGTCTTCCTGCTAGCAGGAGAATGGGGCTTTCCTCTGGTATATAATTATAAGGCATTCACCTACTAGAGGCATCTGATCAGGGGAGACTTACGGGATCCCTTGCTTTGCAGCCTAACAAGTGGGCTGAGCACAGGCACAATTGCCTTTCACAGAACGTTTAAAAATACTTCCTCTTATTCCTAACCGGACAGAAACCAAGAATTCCAAATAATGTAATCCCCCACAAATGAGAATTACCTTTGTATGAATAGTTTTTGTTTTTGTCAGTGAAAGGAAGTGAGAATTACAAACCCCAAATTAATTACCTAGTGCCATTCTATAGCAAGTGTCTTAGGTTTTCCTTTTGCCCTAACAAGCCAAATTGTTATCTTACCATGGACAATAATGACAGTACATAATTTTCTGTCTTTTAAATGACTTCCAGTGAAGTGGGTCTACACTGCTAGAGCAGGAAAGGAGAACAAAAGAAGTTCAGAAATGCAGACATCTAGTTGATGGAACTTACCATATTTCACCTGTGCAATGTCACCAACTACTATCTCTGCCACTGGGATTTGAATAACCTGTCCACCTCGGACAACAGTAAACTTCTGCTCCTGCTCAATACGACTTTGAAGCCCACGAAACTGCTTCTCCTTGCTCCAGTCATTGAAGGCAGTGACAAGTACAACACAGATAACAGAAAGTAGGATGGCAGCACCTTCAATCCAGCCAGCTTCAGCCTCACCTTCATCTTCAGCTCCTCCTGTTGCAGTACCACACCCTGCAAAGACAACATGAAGAATCCTTCAGTTAGGCAAATGTCAGTTTTATCACAAGAAGAAAAAACTTGCTGCTTTCCAAAATACTGTTTGGTAAATAAAACATGGTAGCGTAGAGAAAAAGTAAAAATAGAGATATCTGAGGAAAAGAGAAAGAAAAGAAATGTTAGATCATTTAATATTTCTGCTGAATAAGCTATCCTTGGTAAGGCCAGACTAAACAAATAGAAAAAGAAGGCACCAATTCTGTTATGTAAAAGAAGGGTTGAGAGATTCCCCTGAGCCATCAAAAGTATTTCCATAGATCAGGAGGACTTACTAAAAGTTACAGTGAGTAACATTATCAAAGCAAAGCAATGGCATTACAGATCTTTTTAAAAAAACAACTGTTTAAGTTAAACCAGACCTAAGAAATAATTCTCAATACAATTTCTAAATGTTCTCAACTAAACACGCTTACAAAGAACATTTGTTTAAAAAAACTGAGATGAACTAAGTATATTAGTATTTAAATGGGGTAACGAATTGTATTAGGGAACACTGAGTAAAAACAATAGTCTAGTATAATTCCTCATTCTTCCTTACAAAGAAATACAGAGGCATACTTACAGAACCGTAACTATATTTTAGTTACAAATGAGACAATATTTAAAAATACAGTCTATGTATTAATTCTGACGGGAATTCTGAATTGTTTGAAAAATGCTTGATAATTATTTATTTCAAAACAGTGTACAATTAAAATTTGAAGAGATTTCCTAGATAGTATTCACAAACTAAAGCTAATATAGCTCTCCTTCTTCATGAAATAAGACCTAAAAATAAAAATCTAGTTTATAATAGTGGACAGCACAGTATACATACTAGAATCACACTCAGAAATATCCCAACTGACAGGAGAGAAAAAATGAACTCTGAACAATAAAGCTTCCCCTCCCATGTGGCTGAGGGAGAAAAGCAATATGTTAATTTTTCATGAGGACCTGAACTAGGTAGTCACTTGACATCACTTTTCCATCTTACCCTGGTACCAGGGAGCTTAGCAAGTCAGCAACCACAGTATTTCCATCCGTGACTGAAGTTTAATTTTGGTGCATTCATCACCTGTCACTAGAGGGATTTAACAAGCAATTTGACTGTTTTTAAGTTACAAAGATTTCCCTGTAACATAAGCATCATAATTCAGTAACCAACTGAGGAATTACTCTTGCATATGAACAGTAACAAAATTACCAAAAGTCAAATGAAGAAAGATGAGACTGATCATCCACTGAGTGAAGAGAGAAAAGTTAAATTAAACAGGGTTTAACATACCAATGTTCTCTGTAGTTTAAATTTAGACTTAACCCAATTGAAAGGCAATGCAGGCTGCTAAGAGAAGGGGCTTTCCTAGCAGGGATGCCCTTAGGCTGATGCCCCACATCAGCCTTTATCTGCAGTAAAAGAACCTTGCTGAAGAAACCATTTTTATAGCACCCAAGAAAGAAATCAAGCAACCTTTTGTAAATTCAGTGACTTAAGCTGCTTAAAACCAGCCACAAATGCAACTTAAAAACCACACCTTCTATTCCTTCCTTCAGCAGAACACTACTTTTGGGGAGGACTAATGAACTTCACTCTGAATAATCCTAATTGGTCTACATTAGAGTTTAGATTCCTTTTCCAAATCAGCAGATTCACTTTTGCCTTGTTTGGATTAAGTGAGGACAGACTTTTTAGCAGGGCATGTTGTGACAGGGCAAGGGAATACGGTTTTAAACTAGAAGAGTATGATTCAGACTAGAAAGAAGGAAGAAATTTTTTACACTGGGGGTGGCAAGACCCCAAACCATTCTATGCTAATATCCTCTCTTTACAGCAGGAAGCTACCAGTTTTGAGAAAGTCATTGTTATAATTCCAAGGAACAAACAGGCATGGTCAGTACTTTGTAGATGTGTTGGAGAAACAAAGTGGCAGCTAGTCAGTGCACTTGAACCCAGAGCTAACGTACTGTATTCTGAACGGCTTGGAGTGTAGCATTTCTGTGTCCCTTCAGGAGAAAAAACACCTTGCTGGTTCGCAAAAACAGGTAAAAAATTGAAATACTCTTTGACTTGAGAAATTAGCTTTGTCTGTATGTGTTGCCAGAACTGATTTCCATGTTAATTCCTAGTTCATATAACAAAAAACCCAGTCTAACAAAGCATGTAAAGAATACAAGTCGTTATCATTAAAGTGAAAGGAACTGTGTTCAATTCTCAGATTATGCTCAAGCAGAGAACATAATTCATATTACAGCTGAAGAAAATGTTTGCAAAAATGAAGGAACATCTGGAGAAACAAGTTCTTGGAAAGCGTTTCTAAAATTGTCAAGCTTCCACACTGGATAACAATTCAGGATTTTAATTTTTACAGTCTTAAAAATATTCTTCACAATCCAATGGAAACAACAGAAGTTAAAATGCATTTCACTTATTTTCTGTTCATGCAATCAGACAATGCTGAATTCAGATGGAGGAAAGGTATTTACTGGACAGGAAGGAATTCTTAGAGTGAGTGAGGAGCAGAGATGTTAATTGATAGACATGGTCAAAATCAGAACTCAGAGTTTTAGGTGGATACAAGAAATTGTGAGTTGCCTTATGGATTTTAGAATCCTTACAGATTCAGTCTGGCTTCTCTACAACTACCAGTGATGCTTCCCACAGTGATCCACTGGTTCAGGTTATGTGATACACTAAAAGAAATTTACACATAGAGGTAGATGCATAGCACACTCAGCTTCCACTGTTTTCTTTCAGTATGACTAAAAACAGTCAGCTCACTCTCTCAAAGGATCAGAACCCAGGACCACAATTTTAAAGAGAATTTGTGTGATAGTACACAAATGGGAACCTTGCTCCCTGCCCAGCCCTGACCAATCATATCCTCTCCCTAGCATTATGAGCGTGTGTGTTCCTGTCTGCTCTGGCTGGTGCCCTCATTTAATCCCACCTGCCAGATGAACGGTGGTGCTCACAATAGTGCTTCAGTATCAGTGTTTTTCAGGGCAGAAGGAAGCAGAATTTTTGCTGTGTAAAGAGTTTGAACATAAAGGACTAGATACCTTCCAGTTCAGCAGCTGAGCAAGGTTTTTGAACACCTAAGATTTGCAGGCAGATACCTGTAACATCAGTTCAGAATTGAAATTGCATTTCTTGGTGGACCTAGGCTAATATAACCAAGAGCAGGCTCTTTAATGGATTAACCAAGCTGATAATCAGACTTTCTCAAAATTGTGTCTTTGCTTTTTACAGTCCCACAGAGATCAAATGAGAGAAAAGGACTAGGTAAACTAATGCAAAATGTGCATATTGTTCCCATAGCAGGAATCAAGTCCATCAACTTTGAGGGAGTAAATATCTGTCTAGTTCTTACAACAGGAAGATTTCAGAAGAAATTAAAAAAAAAAAAAAAAAAAAAACCAAAAAAAAAAAAACCAACCTCCAACATCTGATCTTTACAGACAAGCAGAATTTAAAGCCTGCCCTTCAAGAGATGACCTATCTGTCAGAAAACATTTTTAGAACTCTGTAGTGTTCTTGCTTCAAAACTATTTCAGAAGTAGTCCCTTTTAAGAGAAGGGGGGGGGGAAGAAGGAATTTTGCATCTTCATTGGTATAAGTTTGTAGAATTCATTCTTATATGCTAAAAAAAAAAAAATTGGCTTTTTCTTCTGTTATTACATGACACAGAATTTTCTAGAAATTCTAGAGAGACGTATTAATTACAGAAATAAACTCTATGCATTCATAAGATAAAAAAATCCACATATTTCTTATTGATACACTTCTACTAACTGTCCCCAGTGCAATACACAAAGTGACACGGTATTGACTTTACAGATAAGAGGAAAATAAGGAATATAAGTAAGATATACAAAAATGTAGTAATTATAGTATGTCTAAGCAGCAAAATATAGTTTAAAACATCTAATGTTTATTGAGAATTTTAATATAAGCTTTAAAAATTGTGTTACGGTCCAAGACTCCCATAAGGCTTTCACAAGACATTACTTGGTTCCCAATGTTACTAAAAAATACTCCTGAGATTTTATTGGAAGGCACAGACCAAAAGCATCACAAAAGAATTTTTAATATGTGATTTGTGGCAGGGTTTTATTCCAAGACAGCGAATTGTGAAGTACTTATTTCACATTATATTTAACATAAGTCCTAGCTGTCAGAAAATTCAATTTCAAAACGTAAATCAGTTTTTAATATGAAGCTATTTTCTACCATAACTATAAACATGTGCCACGAGTGTGTCATTCCCCAAAGTCATAAGACAGAAAATGCACACTCAGTTTGAAACTCCGAATAGAAAAATTTGACTGCTAGTCAAGACTGTAAAGGGCTGTAAGTCGTTTGGCACAGAAAAAGCTAATGAATTAATAAAATAGATTAACTTATTCCAAAGGAGGGTTCAGGAGTATACAGGTGAATCAAACTCTCCACAGAGAAGTGGGAGGACCTTGACTGTGGGGCCTCAAAGAACATTCAGAAATACAGAAGAGGACCATTACGATTCTGTCCCCTATAAAGTATCTCAAAAGTGCATTACCAGAAACTTGTAGAAGGAGAAGAGAATTTTAAAAGTTTACATTTGATCAGGAATAGGTCAGCAAAGACTGTTGAAAAAGTTTTCTGTAGAAGGGAGATGAAAAGAAGGCAGAATCCAAAAGTAAAGAGGATTCAGGAGAAAATGAATGAGAAAGTAATTCAAGCCAACACATACAGTCAGTCCCTCAGAAGTCACAGTTACCTGGGTTTCCGTCTCATCAGAGATTACGAGCTACCTGGACACAAGAGCTATGGGCGAAAAAAACCTGCCCAAGAATCTGGAAAGCTGAGCAAATACCCAGGCACTCAGCCTGTACTGGTCCTGCTCATGCACTTAATGGACTGCCAGCAATTTCAAAATGAGCCTGAGAAGTCTACGCTGCATTAGCAGTACTTTAAGGATTTAGAAAGCAAAAGTAAGAAATTATTCAGCATTAGGATATTAAAAGGTATGAGAACTGTATGACAGAAAAGACTTGAATACCCTCGTGCCAATAGGGGAAGGTGGGAGAGAAAGGTGAACAAGGGCAGGTTAAAGCACTTCG
Source organism: Indicator indicator (assembly GCF_027791375.1). NCBI lineage: Eukaryota > Metazoa > Chordata > Aves > Piciformes > Indicatoridae > Indicator > Indicator indicator. The sequence continues at coordinate 20,753,478 of NC_072024.1, read as the reverse complement.
GGAAGACAGTAAGCAAGAAACTTCACTGCAGGTGGCAGGAGAAAATAATTTGGTTGATTCTATTAACATCTCATTTGGTGAAAGCCAGAAAAAAGGGAAAAGGAAAAAAAAAAAGGAAAAGGTCACAAATAGGCAGACAGCATCACCTGACAGGTTATCAGTTTCACATTCCATTGGACACCAGAATGGGTTTTAGGTGATAGGCAGCATTTCATTATATGTTGTTGATAATATCAACCAGGGCTGGGCAAAGCAGCACACAAGCTGTGTGCAGCTAAAAAAGAATAGTTGTTTAAGATTTCAAAGAGCTATGAGGAGATTCTTAAAGCTCCTGTGAATAGGATAACAATGATAATTACAAACCATACAGTATTAAGCTGCAGCACAGTAATTTTTAAATCAGAAAAAGTACATTTTTAAAAACCTGTGAACATCTGTATTCCTAAGCCCCAACCTACAGCACATACCTCTCAGCTACTCATTCGACCCACACATTGCTATTTTTAAGCTGAGAATACCTTGTGGCATTTAAATTCCCTAGGAAAATCTCATGGACGCCCCCAGAGGTAATTTTTTTAGTCAGTCAAGCTGGTTTTGTCATCAGAAAGACAACAGTTCCCATGATAAAACCTTTTTATCTAATGGCTTTCTGTAAAGGCATTTTTCCTCAGCTGCAAGGCCAGCACTGATGTTACTAGAGCAAACTGAGCAGCTCTAAGTTACAGCTTTTACATTAGCACAGTTGGACTCTTCTTACATCAAAAGTGATGTCATTTATTTTATCAAACGCATTCTGTTGTGTAGGAAAAGGAACAATAATCAAAATTATGTAATAAACATCATAAACTCCCCTCTCTAACAAGATTTTTGAAGCTGTGACAGATGCGGTAATATTTATTTGAACAAATTCCTTCCTGGGTCAGATCACTCGCTACAAAATTAGACCAAAGAGCAATTGCCAGTTACTGAAGTACCAATATTCCTTACCCAAATCCTCTGTGCAAGGATGTACCACCAGATGTTAACTTACTTCCAGTAAGGGCACGGCAGAAGGCAGTGAGGCCACAGGCTGGCAAAGCTCAGTATCACTGCAGCACCACAGCAAAGGAGCAGAAATTACTGCTGAAGTTTTCTGTCATTCTCTCAGTCTCCAAGGACTTACTCAACCGTGAAAAGCATTTTTAAGTTCTGCAGAAACATGTTGATTTCTGTCACCAGCCATGCAGAGATTTCCTAGGAATGTGTGCTCACATCCCAAACCCAAGCATCTCCTGTGCTGCATCCCCTGCAGCATAGGCAGCAGATGGAGGGAAAGGATTCTCTCCACTACTCTCTCTGCCCCTCTACTCCTCTCTGCTGAGACCCCACCTGCATTGCTGCGGCTAGCTCTAGAGCACAAATACAAGGAGCATATGGAAATGTTAGAGTATGTCCAGAGGAGGCCACAAAGATGATCAGAAGGCTGGAACACCTCTCTTGAGAAAAGGCTGAGAGAGTTGGGGTTGCTTAGCATGGAGAACAGAAGGCTCCAGAGAGACCTTAGAGAAGACTTCCAGTATTTGAAGGGGAGCTGGAGAGAGACTTTTTACAAAGGCATGGAGTGACAGGATGAGGGGTAACAGCTTTGATCTGAAAGCAGATTGATTTAGATTAGACATTAGGAAGAAATTCTTCCCCAGAGAAGCTGTGGAGGCTCCAAGCCTGAAAGTGTTGAAAGCAAGATTCGGTGGGACTTTAAGCAAGCTAGTCTAGTAGGAGCTGTCCCTGCCCATGGCAGAGGGGTTGGAACTAAATGATTTTTGAGGTCCCTTCCAACTCAAACCATTTTTTGATTCTATGACATTTATACTGCACACATTTCAGGTTTAGGGTGCTTTTCCCTAAATCATTATAAGCAATTTTTGGATACTTATTTGAAACAGCATTAGAATTTCATGCTTTGTGATACATCAGTTAGTTATATAAGGACTCCAGCGGGGGAGTGGGGTGGAGGAAAGGAAAAAAAATATACTGTCCCTGTAGGTTAGTTATATAACTGTCAGCCTTAGAGTTCAATATTAAATATTTACACATTTTTGACATATTCATGCAAGGAAACAAATCTGTGAGCCCTGAAAGCATATATATTCTCACATTCAAACATGTACGAGGAGAGAAATGTTAATTAAAATATTCTTCTTAACTTCGAGAGATGCAAAATGTTGAGCAAGATCCTTCTGACCAGCATCTCCCAATAAATGCATTTTGCAAAGACCAGTCAGAAGGATGAAGTCCTAACTCCACCAAAGGCAGTGGAAGGGAACGAGACCATACAACTATTCGTGTAATGTTTATATTCAGGCTCACTTCCTTTTATGGCCATAAGGTAGAGAAAGTCTAATATGGGAATTTTAATCACAAGTCCTGTTCTTGGGGATCACAAAAGAAAACCTTGACATGGTCCAGTTGCCATAGTTTTACTCAGAGCACTCAGTATAGTGCTCAGAGCTAAAAGTGTCTGCTAAATATAGCCACATATTCAAAAGGTAGAACAGTTTTCAGATGTAAGAATCTGAACTTGAAAGCTGTTCTCTCTGTTTATTAATAAGAGTTCAAGTGCAGCTCCTCAACAGTGCTTGCAAGGTCATGTCCTAGCTGAGTTTTACTAACAGAATAAATACTTGTGGAGAATTTCATCCTGGAAAATGTGAGAAGATTTTATATTTTATCCCAAAGTTCTAAGTCTCATTACCTCATGTCCCCAGTTGAGAGTTAAGTTGTGCTTGGCAACCTGGAAATCTACCTAATGAGCAAATCTAGAAGCAACCCAGTTTTGTCGATGATCTACACATCCCTAATGAAGGGAAGATATCTATGGGACTTCATTTTTTGCAGTCCAACACAGATTTGTGGAAACCAGATATAGGTCACTTTACATTATGAAGCAATTATTAAATTTGCAGGTCCCATATGCCACGATCTGCACATTTTGCACTGTACAAGTTCTTAGTACGTTGTTACTGAAGCCAACTCAAGTCTTAAGGCTACATCTGTATCACTGACAACCCGCAATGAATTTGCTCCCTAAGCACACTTTGTGCTGGTGAACAGGATAGAACTGATAGTTTTGATATTGTCGACCAAAAAGCAGAGTGAAACCATTAATTGGACAAATGCTTGGCTCCTGAAAACTGATATTCTACTCCATCCCATCTGATTTGAGAAATGATACATCTGCTTTTTTTTTCTGAGTCCATGACACACACTGTACCATTTCCATACTTCCTTTAGAGTTATCTAAAGCAGGCAGAGTGTGATACCTAAACCAGGCCTTCTTTGCTGATTCTGAGAATCTCTATAAACCTATGTTTTCTTTCGTGTTGCTTATAGAGACACTGAGTGCATCGCACTTCCAGATTCCCACATTGCAATAAAATCTCAACTGACACACACAAAAAGGTCAAATCACTATTAGATGAGTAGAATCTCAGTTGTTCTATCCCATTCATAAGGCGATGAGTTCAAAGGAAAAAGGGGAAAGAGAATCAGAAAGACAGATAGACTGTATACCCAGACAGAAAAGTAAGGAGCTAAGATTCAGGAAGTTTCTAAAATAGGAGAACTTCAGAAAAGACAGTAACTACTAAACAAAATTTTAATGTAACCTTGAATAGTCCAGAATTAGGCCGTTTATAAGCATTTTAGAATATGACAAACAAAATAAGACAGCATATTAGAAAACAACCAATGGTATATATTTTCATCAAAACACTTATAAAGGAGCAATTACAGGCACTTAAATATCTTTCCAGTGAATTCGTCTGCTGTGCAACACAGAATTTGCAAAGCAAATGTTTTCAGACATCATCAGACATACTTACCCCATCATAATAAACAATCACAAACAGAATCACAGGCATTACTGAAAGTATGAGATACCAAGGACTTTTTTAAAAAAGACAAAATAATGGCATGAAATAATCAGTCTTTCCTTAAAGCCTGTAAGTAATTATATATAGGTTAATTGAGAGAAGCAAAGGTAGTCAGTCAAAAGCAGAAAGTTCCCAGTACGGGAGAGTTCCCAATTCCATAGAGCAAGAGCTTTATCTATGCTAGGAAGGCTGTGCTTGGATAACTGTAACACTGACTTTCTCCAGTAAAGACACAGCTTGCAAATAGCTTTGATATCTGCTACTCCATAAAGAAACACGTATCATTATTATTTAACCATCTCTACAGAGATACTGAAAACATTTAAAACCAAACATATCAAATACTGACATTTGTCAAAGCCAACTGTTTATGATGTAACTTTTGAGTTCATTACAAATATCCATACTCACAATGAAAATTCTGCTAAAGATTGAAGGCGTCTTTGTATTAATCCAGGACATATAAAAATGGAGTTAAAAAATTCTCCAAATTGAAGTCACTATTCCAAGACTGCAAAGTAGGTGTACATAGTCTTATCCTTAAATACACTTGTTTCATCTTTCACGTTAGGCTCTTAGAAAATGTTTTTTCATGAAAAAAAAAAAAAAAAAAGCTGAAAGTCCTTAGTTCAGTTCCAATGCAGGATAGAAATATGTATCAATACTTTGCTATGAAACACTATTTAGTGGCCAGCCTTGATACCTCCAGCGAGGGTTTCTGAGGATAACTCAACTGATTTGACTATGTCAGAAGAGCATTTAAGCTGAGACTAAATCAGCAATGGAGCAAACCATGCTATAGCAGTAGGCGCTGCTGTAGGAACACACAGCATAAATATGGGATTCCCTTTGGATAATATTATTTAAATGCCATAACTATGACAAAACTGAATGTAAAAGACAAACTCAGTTTGAAAGATATATGTCTTAAATTTAATTACCAATGTAGGAGACTGTGATGACAGAGAACTGCATGAGTTTTGAATCCCATAACTGGCATGCTACTATAAATAGTATTGGCTGATTCCGAATAAAGCAAGGAAGGAAAGGGTTTCCTTCTTTCATGATCACCTGTTGTAAGACCACACTTGGAACAGGCTCTCGTACCAATGTGAACAAATACTGTGAACAAAAGTGATAGGAAGAAGTCAGATTTTCTGTTAGCTTGACATGAGCAGTGTAGTGGTGTCCGTATGTGGCCAGTCATTCAGCTGAGTAAGTTTAACTAAGTTTGATCTAAATTCTAACCTTACTATTAATAAACCTGCATAGGGAACATTGCAGCTGTTAGGATAAAGCTGTCTTAGAAGAGTCTACTAAACATGAACGGCCCATTTAGGTCCTGAGCACAGTTGAGAAAAAGAAATATATAATCTCAAGAAAATATGGTACATTGGGAGCTCCAACTATTCACTCTACAAACACTTCAGAAAGCTAAAGCTGCAGTTAGTTCCTAAAAACAGGAAGAATGCTCCCATTTCTCATGCAGCAATCTCTGATGATTTGCAGTACTTCCTAAAGACAGATGGATGGAGAGGAGGATTTGAACACTTCCTCAGCTACCACTCCCTGTGCAGATCACTGAAAGCATCAGGAAACACAGAAGCCCATGAAAATAAATAAATGTTTAACAGCAAACTGCCTTTCATCAGGGCACTTGACTTCAAATAGACCTAAGAAAAACATTTAACATTTCATAAATACATAATCAGATGGAAAGCTGTCTTTCTTACTTACGCTTCATCTACTAACTCCTTAGAAATGAAGTTTTATTCTCTGTCTGAAGTGGAATGATCAGAAGAGCAAATTGTTGAAGAAGGTTTTTAAAGTGGCATCTGCCTGAGTAATCGATGCTTGTACTGTTCCATCCCTCTCTGATTGTGTTCTAATATAAACAAAATGTACCTGCTGCCAAATATACTCCCTTTTTTCTTTTCCTTTTTCTTTTTTTTTCTGTGCTTTCAAACAAGATGTTCTAACCAAGATGATTTTAGAAAAAGTCTCAACAGAAATGGTACCAAAATTTTGCAAACTGATATTGAAAAAAAGCTGGCTTTTCCTGGAAATCTTGACAGGCATCTCACTGGAGCTTCGAAAAAATATCAAACTGAGCCAAGGATGAAGTTACGATTGCTGACCGATTGCTTTAATACTTCTACATCATTTAAAGAATAACTGTCAACTTCTTCCAACCTACATGCCCCACAGAGAAAAGTCACGAAGAGGAGGTTACTGATTTTAATAGGCCCCTTCAAAGTAATCAATGGATTCTCAGAGGTTCTTAGGCCACACCTTGAAAGTCTCCAGTGAAGAAAATTTGCAACTGACTAGCTTAAGCAACCTAACACAGACAGGATACTGCAAAACCAGACAATGAAATCAGTGAGATAGTTCCTGCAAGACCTCAGACTCTTTTGATGCTCCCTCAGTCATCAGTTATATTCATGAGAACAAGAAAATCATGTTGAATAAGACATGGAAGATTTGCAGATCTCAGCCACAAAACCAGCTCATAAGGTGCAGTGTTTATTACTTTCATTAAATTTTTCATCTTCGTTACTTCATGCTATAAAGCTTTAAGAGGTGAAAAATCATAGCAGTAAAGGATTAAACATTATATCATAATATCTTGCAGCAGAAGGCATTAAAAGGTTTCATCAGTGTGGCCCTATAAAAGTAGTTTTACAGTGACCATCTATATGCTAAGAAAACAGGTTTCTAGATCATATTTTTCAGATTAATTTCATCCCAAAGGCTGGAATGAAACCCCATCTGAATGCACATTCAGTTTCTGCACTCCCTGAAAGCACCTCGCAATGTTAACTGAAGGATATTAACTTGGGACAGACAGGAGAGGTAATTTCTGCTATACAGTCTGGATCTGAACTAAAATGTTTATGTGGATACATCCAAATCAAGCTAAAGCTGCATGTGATTAGGATAACCTCCACTTAGAACACACATTCTATACATTCTGCATGCTAATTTTGGTTTCACCTCCTCTAGGTTTTAAGATTCTGAAAGTTTAGGCACACTTAGCTGAAACAAGATGAGCAGCATATCCTAGAGCAAAATGGCAAAAATCACATGCAAGAAAAGAAATAAATTGGAATCAGTATAAATTGTTATTTTTCTGAATAAGCCTTTAAAAAAAAAAAAAGTGCTTCAAATGCACCTACACTTATCTAAAATTGAGAGAGTTTAAGATTCTCTTTCTCAGGTCCCAACTCAGTACCTGGTTACACATGCAAGGACTCATACTTCATTCTGAGTTTTACATATTTTGCCTCTGTCTTACTGTTACTGGTTTCTCCAAAAATCAAAAAACCCTGAAGTGCTATACATCTGCCTTGTCACCACAGTTTTCACGTTCACACAGATGTACCTGTTTCATTTCAGCCATCTAAACTTAAACTTTTTTTTCCCCCAGATAATTAATTTCCATTCTAATTCAAAGCCAGCAACAGACACAAACCATAAGCGCACACTGACGTGGTTTGTGTAGTCTACTTGGCAAACAGCAGCCTCCTTTGAAGGTGCAAAATAATCTTATACCTAAGCAAAAAAAAAACTTTTAAAAGTGTCACATAATAAACAGATTTTGCACATTTGACATTATTTGATATTTTAAAGTTGAACTTTTAATTTGTGATCAAATACAAAAACACTCATTGCTTTATTTCATATTGGTTTATTTTATAAGGTATTTCTAACAATAAAAATGTTTTCAGAGCTTCAGGGTTTTCATTGGCTTGAGGGACTTTTGAATTTATTTTTTTTTAACATGAGGTAAATAATTTTACGAAATTATTTGGTTCCCTTTGTCAAGTTCAGTGCAATACTTATATTCCTCTGTGTTACTGACATGTTCAAATTTCAGATTCCTATTGAAAAGGTGGGTAGGTTCCCACAAATAGATGTACACTGGTATTTATAATCAAGTCATCTTCAAGCAGACAAAGTATGGCTGGAAATATAAAATGACAAATTGGTCTCCACATCCATGTGAAAACATAACATGGCAGTGATGTGTTTAGATTCTTAGAAGAGACATTTAGGTTATACACCAGGAATAACTGTCTTAGCCAAATTATCTGGGGACAGCACAGAATTTCCATCACTGGAACCTTTTAAAAATAAGTATGATAAATGTCTGTCAAGAATGGCTTAAGTATTGTTGATAGTGCTTTTGAGTATGGGGACAGAATAAATGACCTCCAAGATCTCCTCAAGTAGATTTTCTAATATTCTGCCTCGTCTTGTTTGCCTTTGGATGTCGTCATCAAGCTGTGGATTTACCAAGCCAGGGAGGAATAGACAGGAGCACTTTCTGATTTATACACCCAGCACTCCTCTCAGCTCTGCATTCCTAATATAGGGGGTGCTGGGGAGCTTAAAGTAAATACAGCTCTGCTGCTCTGCATAGGGTGAAGACAAGGCCAGCAAGACTTGTTTGCTCTGCTGCAGTCACAGTCCTCCTGACTCACTGAGACATAGGGGATGATGCTCAGATGACCCCCTGCACCACCTCCTCCATGGTCCCTGTGACAGAGCCATACAAAACGATGCAATGTCCCCAAATCCACAAACCCAGCCAGTGTGAACCTGCATAAACATGCCAGAGTAGCCACATTTGTTCCTGTCCTGGCACAGTCCAGCAGAGAGGCACCAAAGAAGGCTGCTGTGGCACTCTGTGGGCTCTTGTGCTCTCCCCAGTAGGGTCATCTTGAGCACAGAGAAGCTCTGCAGGCTTGGTTTATGTCCTAATGGGTTTGCCAGCTATAGCTGAACACCAACAGCCAGGTTCCATCTGGCCTGCAAACAACCCACCAAACCACCCCTCCATCATCCTCTCCATAAACCCATCCCACACAGGACTCTTGTCAATTCATTTTTTGTTGGAGCCCTAAGACTAAATTTGTCCCATCATTTTAACCTAGAAAGCCACAGAAAAGCAGGAATGTTTCAGAAATTAAATAGTGTATCCAGCTAATAACTCAAACATGCACAATTGTCTCCTCATGAAAACAAGTATTGGAAGACGGCAAGACAATTTGCACACATGAGTTTGGACACACATGTAATAGCTGGGCACTTCACCCTGTGCTGTTCTCTGCTCCTGGATATTTAGACCTTGTATTGAAGGACAATTTAGGGCAGGAATTGAAAAGTAAGATGCATTGTTAAGCAAATTATTGAAGGAACTATATTTATTTAACAAAACTGATTGGGCTAATATCACTAGAAGCCATATGCTGCCTCACCTCATCTGGCTTTGGGAGGAAGGAGGTTAAATGGCAGGGGGCTGGCTGAACAAACTGTTTTTAAGAGGGCAAATACTTCTCTTTCTACTGTTTTCCAGGATGCCAACTGCTTTTCCCCTTGTGCTGACAGACAGTTTAAACTGGTTTAAAACATCCTTTGGGGATCTCATGGTTTAACTTTTACAAAGAATGATAAAACTGACTGTTTCCAACAACACTCCTCAAAAGCTGTTTTGATAATCTATACTTCAGGATTGATCCATTTAATATAAAGTGCTATTATCTAATAGCTGCACTTCTATTTGACTCAGCTTCTCTTGTGAATTTTCCTGTTTGGACAGCACAATAAAAACCTCTAGTGCAGTGACAGCTGGATCAGAGCTGTTTGTTTAGCAGCAAAGATGATAAAGGTTTCCCATTAGGACATATCGGCTTTGAAGGCTGCGTGGCCCTTATGCCCTCTTATATACGAGCTGTTTGCCATTGATTTAGCATCCCTCAGTGCCTGAGGAGCGTTATGTAACATGCTCCATACAGACTTACAGGGTAACACACACACTTGAGGCTTTGATAATCAAAACAAAAGGCATTTGAACAAATTTGTTCTAATGACAGGCTAAACCAAAATTAAGTTGAAACTAAAACCCTCTGAAGTACCTGGTTTGGAGTAAGACAACGTTGCACTAGACAAATGGTCAAGAGACTCGCAAAATGTAAACCAGAACTGCCAGCCTGCAAATAATACAGATCAAGCACTCAGAAGCAGCAGCTAAATTTCCCTGTCGTGCCAATGGGTGATTAGTTGGCATGACAGTGAGGATTACAGGACAGTTCAGCTGTTCCCTTGACCTTTGGAGATAGACAAGAGATTTGAAGACATTTGCTAATTATTGCTGCTTTCACCATCTGCAACAAAATTTTGACAGTATTTTAAGTCAGTGGTCAGGGATGCTCTACTGGTTTGCCTTTTTTACTGGCATTATTCATGAGGCAGGGTGGAAAATTCAAATCACTGCAAAGTATTCAAATGAATGAAATTCACCTCATTTTATTTTTTTAAAGGCTTCACATTTTCTAGGGCACATTCTACAATATGGAAACGACTTACAGAGAGAATGGATTTTCAAGGTACCAAAAACATTATTTGATGACATTTAAAAAATATAAAGTGCAGACACATAGGCTGTGGAATCAGTTTCTCATCTTCACATTGGCTTCATAACTGGGAGGGCTGGCAAAAGGCTTACAGTTGTTCAATGCTATGTACTGCCAGGATTATAGGCAACTTGGAAATAACATTAACATTGGCCTCACAAAACTAGGTTGTTATGATACTCACATTTATGTATTTTTAATGCCATTTATGTTATCACATGTAAAATGTTTTTTAAGAAAAGATTAAGATGCCACAAAGAATAGAGAATTAATGTTCAGCTGACTCATTTCTGACATTTCTGATTCTTTCACTCATTAATCAATGTGTATATTAATGAAACCTACAGAGAGAGATTCTGAAAGACAGGGAGACATATGCAGCACTTTCCTGTGGAAATCTTTATGTCCCAGATCTGAAATTGGCCCTGCATGACTCTTATTATGGAAAAGTCTAATAGACTTTAAAAAATTAATGTTTCAGTAACTATGTGAGTAGCCTTACTGAAGCAAAATATATGATGGCATCCCAGATATGGACTGTATGGGTACAAACAAGGTAAAAAACACTAAATTCTGCATTAAAACATGTAGTTTATATTCAGTTATACTCTGCATCTCACTTGGAAGGAAATTCTTCAGAGGATGGCTCAAGAGTTTCATGTGGTTATTTATCTGAAGTCACTTTTAATTAAGTTTAATTAAATTTGGTTGAAGTTCCTCAATAATTAATGCTTTTACTTTCTTTAACTTTTTTGGAAACAATTGCTTGTCCCCCAGGATCATTTAAGCAACAGGGGCACAGAGGTATTTCTTGGTTAAATGAAATCTTGAGCCATGCATAAATTTGATAATGCTCATTTCAACTAATGCAAATGATCAATATTAATAAAGATATAAACAACAAACCCAGTATGGTTACATTTGGCAGGAACTGACTGTACTCCACCACAGAATTCAGTAACACTGAATCCAGCAGCAGATGAGAAGGTAGCGCTCCTGCAGAGCTAATCCTGCTATTCATTTTATACCCAGTGTTTGCTTCCTGCCCAAATGACACCTGTGTGTTTCTCCCGCGCCAAGGTGGGTTTGCGTACACAAGAATCTATTTCAAGGTTTCCCCAGGAGGCAATTTGTATATTTATACAACTTAAGAGTAAGCTGATTTCATCAGAAAAATGTAAGATTTCCAGAATCCCCAGAGGAAAACAGATCATTCTGCTAAGACATTACATTTCCTGGAAAGAGAATAGAAGTCATTTATGATCAGGGCAATAACTCTAACAACATAGAAAAAGTTTCTGTGAGAGTGGGAAGAAAATTTCTTAAGAACTGGATACTGAAAGAGTGAGAGACTCCAAACACCAGCTACCTGAAAATTGAGTGTCATTGTGTCACAACTATAAGTAAACAAACAGAAAAGATGATAGATTAAAAACTGGAAAAAAACCAAAGAACTTCATCAAATCTGAGGTGAAGCTGTCCCATCATGCATGGTACCCCAGAGAGTGTCTTCTTCCTTCCTGTCCCAACCTGCCTGAATTACAGAAACTTGTCCTCATGGTGAAGCTGGAAGGGGAAGCTTTTTTAATCCAAGAGATTCCATAACACCTGTAATAAATGCTGGGAAACTGGGACAGACAATGTATCTTTATGACTTGACCTTGTCAGCCTACTGCAGCTGTTCTGCTCCAGTAGAATTTGCATCAAGGGTTGGGAAATTGCAAGGAGAAGGATTAGACTGACCCAAATTGATGGAAATATTTTTTAATAAAATGTACACCAATACAGACTATAAACTGGAGAGAAATTCATGCTAGTTGGTATTAAATTCAGCACTTTCACTCCTAATTAAGAAAGAGAAGATTGGTGCCAGCTGCTTTATAGTCTTTTATGTACATACATTCTTATATCTATAAAGAATATATATTGGAATTACATTTTTACTTTTCATGCCCTTCCTTTCTGAGATATCTGCACTAGTGGCTGCTCAAGTCTTTCTCACTGTGACTTATTTCTGCAGACTTGCTTATCTAATGAAATGTCAAGAGACATTTTTTGGCTGATGTTATCATGGGCAGCACAGGATTTTACATCTCAAGCAATAGATCCAGACAAGGAGGAGGAGAGGGTAAGGTGTGTGTTTGAATGTGTTGTGGGTTGGTTTTTGTTCCTCAGACTTTTACAGAGTTTTTAATCTATAAATCATGTGGCTACCTTTACTTCCACAGTGAAGACCTTTACAGCTACCTGGCAAATCCAGCCCTGATGAGCATATTGGCTTCTGCATTTCCCTTGTCTGACTGTGACCTGCTGAGATCTGTGAGTGACTGAGGGAAGCACTACCATTTGCATTCCCTCAGTGGGTTTCTCATGGAGTCTAAGCTCTGTTTCCCAAAGCATGTTTCATTTCCTCAAGCAAAATAATTAAGACTACATTCCAGGTACTTGATCTCATGAAGCAGCTCGTTCTATTCAGATACTGTGTGATAAAAACAGGACACTGGATATTTCTTTACAAACTGTTTAGAAAAAATATTTCACCACACATTGGCAGACAAAGATAAATACTTCAGATTTAGTCCTGGATTAACTCTAATCCACACAACAAAAGATAAATGAAGCCAGGACCCCATCTAGTCATTAAATCCTGTTTCTGTCTCATAGGCTCACTGTTCTGCTTGCTCAGGGAACAGCCTGTAATCTACTAACCCAGGAGACAGAAGGATTTTGTCTAAGTTGCATCCATGTGTGATCATCACCATAGTGGAGACTACATCTGCACCAGGAATTTTCTCTCAAAATACATTTTCTAAATCACAGCAGCAGTTTTGCTTTTTTTTTGGAAGAGTGGAAGAATGATTCTGTGTGGATCAGTAATGAGAGCAGTAATTGCCACAGGGCTGACAATAATTTATGCAGAAGTTCTCAATTGCTCCTAATGGCCTGTCAGATGGTAAAAGGGAATGCAAAGCAGATCATAAAAGCAACTGTAGCATAGCTTCTGAGAAGAAAATTCTTGAAACCTTCACTCTTGCTAAGAAATATGAAAATACAGGAACTGAAGCAGCTTCTGGAGAAGCAATTAAAGAAAACACTACTATCTAGTAGTTCCTGTAGATCAGATTTTGTGATTGCAGCAGAAAATTAAATCATATTTTCTCCCATATCTTAAATGAAGAACTTCATTTTCAGGTACTATTAACAATAGACAGTGACTTCCTCCAGTTAAGATTGGTTGAGGAATGTGGCTACTGATACTTCAAACTCACAGAAGTGTCAGCTGTTTCCAACACTGTAAACTGAAAGCAACTCAGTAGATAATAATCTACTTACTTTTCTCCAAACTGTGCTGTAGCTGTTTGGAAATGCAATTATGTCACAGTCAAAAGACATACATCTGGCAATGTATGCACATTCAGAGCTTAAAATGGAAAATAAAAGCCAATCTAGAAATACACATGGAAAAGGAACTTTTGAGCTTGTAACTGCCTAATAGAGCAAAATGCACTCACATACATACATTAGACTACACCATTAGACAAGGTTCCTGAGGCAATTCACACACTAATATTTTTGGATGTGTGGATTTTATCATGCATTCCTCTTTCAAAAGCCTCAGGAGAATATTTGGCACTTAAGCTGCAGAAACCAGTTTACTACCCATTCTGCGACAGCTTCAGAAGTTGAAGTATGTTTCAAGCGTCCAAAAAAGAGTTCTATCCATCATAAAAGATGATCTCAACCTATTATACTAACTAATGGGGTAGATAAAAGTTTAGGATATGTAAATGGCAGATGTAAATATACTAGACATAAAGTCAGTGCACACATATACTTGGGTAAAACAAAACAAAAAACCCACACACAACAAGAAGCAGCAAGGTGGTGGTTGCCTGACACTGTGTCTTCAAGCCTCTTATTTTCACGTTATTATCCTTTTCTTCCCACAAAGAAAGGCTGTCACAGCTTTTCAAGTTAGTCCTAAGCAGTAAGTGAAATACTGTGAGACAGCATTGTGTCAATCAAAAATGCTGAAAGAAAATAATTGGCCAGTTTAAAACATTCTATAAAACGTTAATTCCATTATCCCTTTCTTATTTGAGCTTTCATGCAAAGGTAATTGAGGCTTTTCCATATGCTGAATATCAAAATGTTCAGCTGAGAAAAAATTCCCTTTTTCCCTCTACTCTTACATTCCTTCCCACTGCCCAAGGTAGAAGAGGCAGCCTGGCACAGCCCAGCCACATGGAACATCTGGGTTTAGTGTGCATTGTGAGTCAGCACAGCACAACTGCTCCTTACGAGTGGGTGACATTCACAAAGCTCCACTCCCAACAAAGACAAGAGGCTAAATCAAATCACAGCCTTCCTTTCCATTGGTTTTTGCTTGGGTTTCTTTTTCAGATGCTCTTCCACCTCCTTTTGGTGGCTGCTAATGAGCTTGTGCTACTCTGCTTGTTCAGGTCCCTATGCATTTGACAATAATAGAAAATAAAAGATATTCAACTCTCCTTCTAGATTCCAGCCTGCTCAAACCCTTCTCTGATATTTCCTAAGTTGTATCATCTTTTATGGCATCAGCTACCTGAGAACTCCATGGCCAGACTTCTCATTCAAGTTGCTCTGGAAGATAGACCAAGGTCTTTCTGAACAAGGGCATTGGGCTGATGCTAATGCTTCTGACATTGACAAAGTTCTTTCTGTGGAAACATCCACTTCCACGTAGCTGTGTCTTCAGCAGAAAGGCTCTTGCTCTGCTCACCAGCCTGTGCTAGTCACAGACCTCAGTGACATCAATAAAGCATAAGAGGATCACAGCCACTTTCAGCTGTGACCAAAGAATCTGAACAATTACCTGGGGCAATGTGAGGCTGATTCACAATACAAGCTTCCCTATGACAGGAAAAATACAGTGTCACTACAAACACCTTGAATCTGCATGGATATCAGCTGCTCTCTCTCATCTCCCTTTGCCATTCCACTCCCCAACACTGTCTCACACCTGCCTGCTCATAAAAGTTTTATCTTTTTTCTTTTTTTCCCCCCTATGTCTTTTACACTGCAACAGTATTTGTGTACATTATAGAACAACTGGTTTTAAACTCTCTAAGGTCCATGTGGATGATAGTGAGTTGATGAGTTCAAATAATTAGCAGTGATGACTGGGCAAATCAGCAAGGGAAGGAGAAAAGTCCTTGTTGACTCATTGTCAAAATGAAAATGCATTTCATTTTGCAAAACAAAAGAAAATTAGAATTCAAGTAGGGAGGCTGCTTTATATGCTATAAAACAACCATGTACCAAAACGTAGTGTCCTGTTACAAAGGAGACTTTGCTGTGCTACACACAAACTTGACTCTCAAAAGCATGTTCATGTTATTAACCAGCAAAATCAAACCCAAACAACTTTGGGGATAGGAAAAAAACAGAAGAAAGACAGAAAGAAAGAAAGAAGGAAAGAGAGAAGGAAGGAAAGAAGGAAAGAGAGAAGGAAGGAAAGAAGGAAAGAGAGAAGGAAGGAAAGAAGGAAAGAGAGAAGGAAGGAAAGAAGGAAAGAGAGAAGGAAGCAAAGAAGGAAAGAGAGAAGGAAGCAAAGAAGGAAAGAGAGAAGGAAGCAAAGAAGGAAAGAGAGAAGGAAGCAAAGAAAGAAAGAGAGAAGGAAGGAAAGAAGGAAAGAGAGAAGGAAGGAAAGAAGGGAAGGGGAGGAAGGAAAGAAGGGAAGGGGAGGAAGGAAAGAAGGGAAGGGGAGGAAGGAAAGAAGGGAAGGGGAGGAAGGGGAGGAAGGGGAGGAAGGGGAGGAAGGGGAGGAAGGGAAGGAAGGGAAGGAAGGGAAGGAAAGGAAGGAAGGGAAAGAAGGGAAGGAGTTAAGAATGCATGATCTAGAAAGGGAAATTCTTTCCAGCAAAAGTGACTAGTAGCTAGGTATCCCATGGACCAAGCTTCTGCAGCTGTGAGCAGGCATCACACTGATGCAATGAAGAGATCTACAGGATCTGAGCACCAGGGACTAGCACTGCCTCTCACCTGCTCTCTGCAAGGGCACCATCCAGGAGGCTGGTCAGCACCACTAAGTTCATCTAGAAACTGCCTGAGAAACTTTGAAAGCAGGTTGTGTATGAGCTAGGCAAGTTCAGCAGACAGCAAGAAACCCCAGCTCCCTTTCCTAACACTGGGCTGTATCTTCAGAAGCAAATACATTCTTCTTAAGAAAATACAGAACTTGCAAATAAATGTACATTTCAGTCAATAATCAGCATTCTGGGAAGAGTCAGAAAAGGAAAACACAGGTGTTCATGCTTCTGAAAGGAACATTTGTCACCTATCCCAGACACTGAGTCGGGATCCCATATTACATCCCATAGGTGATGTTACCTTCTCACCTCAAGAAAACGACATCAAGCATACTGCAGACTGCTGTGAGGATGTTACATATTATATGATTTTTTCCCCCCCATATTCTCTGTTAGAACAGCAATGCACAGGCAGGCCAGTCTAGAGCAATGTACAATGAATACAGATTTAGACAGGTAAGTAGACATTTCACAGGACAGAAAGCCTGCAAGCTGCTGCCCTTTCAAAGAACTATGATCTTCTCAGGCAGGTCCAGTTCACGCTCAATTCGAGAAATAGCTTAAATCATTCAAGAAATTTGCTTTAGTGGAGGCAAACAGTGTATTTTGTTTCTTCATAAAAAGATCCTTTGAATCTTACCCTATATTAGTCCACATATAATTTTATTTGATAATTGGCTACTGAAGGGTATGCAAAAGCATTTCATCTATTTCAAATATGACTTCACCAATGGCAAAATCAAGCTTAATATGTCTTTTTTTTTTTTTTTTCAATGTTTAGGACTCTAAAAGGGATATCTATAAATAAACTATAGGTATCCTTGGCAGCAGTTTATAAGCATCCCATGTTTACTCAACTGCTCAAAGACTTCCAAAAAATGTAAGGGACCTTTACAATGTGTTGGATTAAAGATATTCTTTAACTTGGTTTATTCTCCCCGTGTAACACACGGCAAAACGTTCCATGAAAACAATTCTAAAATCATAGGGAAGCAGTGAGCACTCAATAAAATACTGTGCTGTGGGAAAACACAAACACTTTTTCCCAGGCTGTGCTGCTGAGCTTTTCAAACTATCTCAGATGTGTTATGCCTTCCCATGAGAAAAAAAACCTTCTTAAACACAGTATCAAAATAAGATGTGTGATGACACATCTCCCCTCTTCCTAAAACCCCCATTTTCAAAATTCCTTTCCCACCAAATAAATAAAGAAATAAGAGGGTAGCCTTTTATTTTTAGGCACTTTCATGCCTAAGAAAAATGGCTGCAGAATTAATTTCTGATGTTGTAAAGCATCGTTCATGGGTTACAATGTCTCCAAGGTACTCTACTATGTCCAGTCATACGAGGTAATGACAATAAATAACATTCTCTTCAGTTATAACCCAAATTACTTCTTTAGCTTTTCAGGCTTAAATCAGATACCTGCTGAATCAACAAGCACATATTCAAAATTCAGTGAGAAAGCAGTGAAAGATTCCTGGTTAAATATAAAAGATTAAATGGTAAATACAAGAGCCCTGCACAGCTATGTACTTATTCTGCTTGTGAATGGAAAAGGAAGGAGGAAGGGTCTTCAAGGAAAGTAGCCAAAGGAAACTGAAGTGAATGCAAAATGCATTTCAAGGCTATATTTAGAGGAAGACATTCTTCGTGCATTTGCCAAGCTATTCACGTCATTTCACACAGCATGTTTTATCCAGCTTTATAAGTCTCTGAGAGAGCAAGTCGGGGGGGGAATAAATCTGGATCAGTTGCCAGAAATGGAAATCTTGCATTTATGTAGAGGAACAAATATTTTAAGCATGTGAATTCAAGTGTATCTTCCAAAGTGGGGGAAAAAATAAAAGGGGGGGAGTGGTAGAGAGAGGGGCAGGGAGGGTGGGCAGATTGTTAAAACTTTCTACAGCTATTACAGAAGGATTCTGCAGTATATAGTTTATAAGCAACATGACTCAGCCTTTAATGCTCCTTTTTGAGCCAGGCTCACTAACCTTAGCTACATCACTAAATGTACTAAAATAAGTGAATTTCACTAAGTTCAGGACTTTAGTTGGTATAAACAAGCTGAAGACTCATGTAGATAGGATACATCAGTTATATAAGGAATTACATATTTCTCCTCTATAATGCAGGAAACAACCATCTGAGATGAATAAAGCCCAAAGGTGAAAACAGAATCAAAAGCACTCTGGTTTTATAAGAATATAATGATTTTTCTATTAACTCGTTTACTACACGTCACAAAGTTCAGCTATTTGCAAAAAGAAATGTCATGCACACAAAAAATATGTCAGTACCAGATGTAATGGCAACAGGAACAAGCCATGTGGTAGTTTCCTGTTAGTGATCTTCTGAAGGGTGAAGATGGAATTCATTTGAGAGATAGGACTTTTTTTTCCTAAACTTATACAAATAACTTCTATAAAATGTTTTACCTTCATTCCCTTCTCCAGGTGGCTGGTAAAACGAAAGCCCCAAAGATATGATGGCTGCAATTTCCAAGATGATAAGAGTCACATCCTGCAATGCTTCCCAGACTAGCTGTATGAATGTTTTTGGCTTCTTTGGAGGTATAAAATTTTTTCCAAAAATAAGCTTTCTTTTTTCTAGGTCTGCAGCAGTGCCAGCTAACCCTGTAAATAAAACAAAACAAATTAAAATTGTAGTGAAACAGAAAATGCCCATTTATATCTGCATTCCTATGAAATATTTCTCCAAGAACCACAAGCTGTACCTCCTATGGCACAGTAACAAGTAAGTAGATGCTACATGTAAATTCTGCTTCTGCAAGATGATTTGCCCTTAAATTCCAAATAGAATCTTTATGCAGCACTAAGGCCTGCCAGTCTGAAGTAGTTGGTTTACTTTAATAAGCCCTATGCATATAGATACATATTTACATGTAAGCAACCACTTTCCTGAAAATAGATCACAAAGCACAAATTAACTGTATTTGGGAGGAAGCTGTTGTCAGCTTTTGGTAATATCAATAGAAGCAGCATACAGGTCAATGACCTCAGAGTACAAATCAATAAACCATTTCTTGTTCTAGTTCAAAGCAATCTCTCTTTCTGCATAGGCACTGCCACACAATTGCTGGATGAACTGCATCATCGAATAGCAGAATCAAAGAATGGTAGGGGTTGGAAACAACCTCTGAAGATGATCTAGTCCAATCTCTTGCCAAAGCAGGACCACCTAGGGCAGGCCACAGGCAAGTTTTGAAGGTGTCCAGAGAAGGAGATTCCACAACCTCTCTGGGCTGCCTGCTCCAGGGCTCCAGCACCCTCACAGTAAATGTTTTCCTCTTGTTGAGGTAGAACTTCCTATGTTTCAGATTGTACACATTGCTCCTCATCCTATAGTAGGGCACCACTGAAAAGAGACTGGCCCTATCCTGACAGACATCCACCCCTCAGATATTTATAAATGTTAATAAGATCCCCTCTCAGTCTTCTCCAGGCTAAACAGCCCCAGGTCTATCAGCCTCTCTGCATAAGCCAGATGTCCAAGTCCCTTAATTATCCTCATAGCTCTCCACTGGACTCTCTCCAGTAGGTCTCTGCCTCTCTTGAACTGGAGAGCCCAGAACTGGACACAATACTCCAAATGTGGACCCACAAGGGCAGACTAGAGGGGAAACAGAACCTCCCTCAACCTGCTGGACACACACTTCTTAATGCACATCAAAATTTTGTGAAGGGAAAAGGCAGTGGAAGCGATACGTTATAGGTGCAAAGAAAGCAAAAATGAAACAATACAGTTCCTTAAATCAACATAAAAATGTATTTTGCATGATACTACAGAACGTTTCAGTCTAAGGACACAGTGTAAGAATGTCTGGTTGCACTGAACAACTCATTCAGGTGCTTTTGTACCTCTTTCTTAATTATATAATGTATGCACCTCAGTATCTTTGGGGAGGGAAACAACAAACCAAACAAACCCAAAGCAACGACAGCAACAAAAAAACCACCCTCACTCTTGCAAGTGTTAGGGTAGAAGAACTGTGCCCATAGACCACTCCCTGCTGCATAAAGAACTCCAGTAACAACAAGCATCTGACAAATGATATTTGATAACAGCTGGAACGTTTACGAATCTGTAGGTTTTGAATGTGATGAGCATCATAAAGTTATTTACACTTATTCACTCCAACATGGCAAAAGCAAAATACTTTAATGGAGAGCTGACCTCAGAGGAATACAAAGGTGTCAGCAAGAGGAAGTGATCAAGCCCACACTGTGAGGATTCCTCTCCTCAGACAGTTTAGGGTAAGCCCCAGACTCCCCCAAAGCGTAACACATCTGGGTACTGCAGGAATGGAAATACCTATTAACAGCACCTTCAAGGTGCCATACAAAACAAATCAGGATCCTAATGTGCTAACAATAGAATCACAGAATCCCAGCATGGTGAGGATTGGAAGAGACCTCAGGGGATCATCTAGTCCAAATCCCATTGCTAAAGCAGGGTCGCTCGCAGCAGGTATGACCATGAAGGTTTGGAATCTCTCTAGAGAAGGAGAATCCACAACCTCTCTGGGCAGCCTGCAGCAGGGCAGCTCTGGCACCCTCACAGCAAGTTTCTCCTCACGTTCAGATGGAATCTCCTGGGTTCCAGTTTGTGCCCATTGCCCCTTGTCCTGTTACTGGACACCACTGAAGAGAGTCTAACTCAATTTTCTTGCCCCCTGCCCTTTAGCTCTCTTTAGATCTCCTCTCAGGCTGCTCTTTTCCAGGCTAAACAGCCCCAGGTCTCTCAGCCTTTCTTTCTCACAGAGATGCTCCAGTCCCCTCAGCACTCTTGTAGCCTCTGCTGGACTTTCTCCCATAGTTCCCTCAGCTTATATCTCATTCATTCAGGACTGGTGCAACCGTTTCCCTCAGTGTGCATGTCCTAGCAAGTCACCTCTCAGATGAAAGCACCAAGCCCAAACACCATTTCTTCAAGATAAAAGCAATGTTTTTCGAACCGTATCAATCCTGCCAGGTACAGGCAGAGATGTTGACTCACCTTTCACTTCAGGTATATAATTACAGCTGTTGTGGAGCTTCTGGCTCTTGGTTAACTCATCAAACTTTTATTTCACCTTCAGCTTCTAAGAAACACTATCCTCCTCCCCCAGATAAGGGCATGCTGCAGTTATTATTACCTCACTTCATTTAATTTTCAGCACCTAGGGCTTAGTGACACTCTAACAGAGGTCCAAGCTATGAAGTATGTCTATGTTATCATCTGTGATTCAAACAATAGCGAGTCAAGCCTTTCTACTTCTTTATGAGCTTCCAAACGGCTCCTAATATAGGGTAAACACCTTTCCCTATGAAATATGAATTGCAGGCTACAAGACATTTGGGTAGTGGCCCTTTGTGAACCAATGCAGATACCACTGGTTATGACAACACATGTGAGTGATTGGGGGTGACACTCCCCATTGGTGGGATCTGACAGAGGGACAAGCCTTTAAGCAGAGACCAAACTAATGCAGTTTGATGAGCATTCAGAGGGCTGCAAAGTCCTTTTGTACAAAGAAGGATTTTCACTAAAAATGGCAAGCCCATTCTGCACTAGGCCCCCAAAACACAGCCTGCTCCGAATACAGCAGTGACTTCATATGTAAAGGGGAGAGTACATGGACAGCATTGATTGTGGTAGGGATTTGGGACAGAAATGTTCATATAATACTTCTAAAAGCAGCAATACAAAGCTCTGAAACAGAAGTAAAACCAAATTGGAAAGTGGAAGGAAAAGATGTCCCTAGAACGTCTGTCTTCCAAGACAGACCATATGTGCACAGTGGTGGGCCAGCTCCAGCAGGTAAGTAGATGACTGGGTACTCATGAAAGGGATGGCTGAAATTGTACAGGAAGCAGTATCTTTCAACAGTCCTCATTATATTTACCTAGACAGGATGAATTTATTACTTCAAAATTAGGCTATAAACTTTACTGTCAGGAAGTCATTAAAAGTATACTTATCCTATCCTCTGCCGCTGATCACGATGAGCACAGAAATACATGTACACACCAAGCAGCCTCCAAAGCAAAACAGAGATTAACTAGAGCTCAAAGAGCTGCTTGTTCTCCAAGACAAAAATTGTTCATTTAGACACCATAACGTTGACGACTAGAGGGAGTTTAAAACATCTGTGATCAGCATTATCTTCCAGACTGGAATTTAGATATAAATTTTATTTAATTGCATTCTTTCATTTTCATAATAAATATTATCTTCCTCAACACCCATAAACAGAGATGGATAAATCATCTGAGTGATTTTATTATTTTCACCTGCTTCTTGGTGGAATTACTCACCAAGTCAATCTCACCTAAAGCAAAGAGCATATTCATCTTTAATGATGAAATTTATTTTCTCGAAAATCATTTTGAAATACTAGAAAATTAAATTTAATGTTCAGTTCAAACTAAAAGGTTTCTCTTCTCCTGAGATCTGGCCATTGCTACAAAACACCTGGTCAGAAATTTTTTTTTTCTTTCTCTTACTGAATGCCAGAAACTAACTCCTATATTTATAGAGAGAGAAAGGAAAGGAGATAAATTAAAAAATCTACAGTCCAACTGATGAAATCACACCCTAACACTCCTTAGGCATTAGTGTGGAGGTTAAGGTCGGTCAGAAAGGGATAATAAAATACACAGAAGTCAAAATTATACAAAGATCAGCCAAGGGAAAGGTGATTGAGAATCTGAGGCAACACAACACAGTTATTTTGTTACAAGCTTCCATAAATTCACCCTGCTATTGCCAGCAGAAGGTATAAGTGGAGACCCTCCTTTTTTCAAATCATCTGCTTTATTCAGAATCATTCTTTTAAGCATCCCTAAAGGTGTTTCAAGCAAGCCCAACCTGGTTGCTTGAAGAGGCTTAGAGGTCACTCCCACTTTCTGCCGCACTGGCAGATCTGCGGGCTGCTGCTCCCCAGCAAGCACGCACTGACAGGCAGTACAGATGGTGAAGACGTCAATTAGCACAGCAAGATCCGCAAGTGGACATCTGTCCTCAGCAGTACTTTTAACCAGGAAACGGCTTTCCTGCTGCTAGATTTTTTTAAATGCCTTTTTTTTTTTTTTTGTATTACACATACTGACTTCAGTACTGTTCCTGAATATTTTTTCTTTCTTTTTTTTTTTTTTTAATTTCTCACTTGTCCCTGAAGCATTGAGCTCTGTGACAAAAATGAAAGAGCACTGCAAATGAAAGCAGTTTGAAGTAGTTCATTTCTACATGCAGATCTAAAACATCTAAGGAAGTGAAAAAGAACCAATGGGGACTGTAAAAATAAATTAAAAAATCAAAGCAAAGACCAGTTCAGTATGAGTCCAGACTTCATAAGTTACTAGCAAAAGAAGCAGCATTTCTTCTGACAGTCAGTGTGACAACAAGCCACGGACTCATTGTCTTTATGCTTTTATGTTCACTTGTCCATACGAACAGGAATATTTAAATTTTTTTAAGTACTTTTCTATATCGAAGCTGTGCAATACTTCTTTGCATGACCCAAGTGTTTTAGAATGATTATGCAGGCTTGGGTTAAATTTATATACAAATAATACACGCAAGTTTGGGGGAAATGGTGAAAAATTATGGCTAAGAATTCCACAGCACTTGAATAATTTCTTACAGTTTCAGTTCCTAAAAATTTTCCCCAAAATTTGTTTGAAATCTGTAGGAGAATGAAAGTGATTGCATAGAAAACATCTCCTGCAACACTGTGCAGTATATTAAATGCATTTCTGATTTCATCCTGCGCTGCTGCTTTTATGGAGGGTGAAAAAGATTTAGAAACTGGAGAAATGCCACTTAATAGATTTTCTTTGTTCCTTATCTGTCAGTTACTGCATGCTGAATACAAAACCATCACTTCAATTAATTCTTCCTGGAAAATCATATTTCTCTGACAGTCATCTCTGCAACTAAATGGAGCATGACGAACTGAGAAGGATTTTGATACTGCAAAAATAGCAAAAGCACATAACTACTAAAGCAACAATTAAACTAAACAAAACTTTCAAGAGAATGTTTCATGTCTGCTTAAATTTTAAGATGAAACCCAGAGAATTTAGATTTGCACTAATTATGCAAATAAACCAGTCATTACTCACTGACTTTCTCCTGCACGTTTTCTGGCACATCCAGCAAACAGACAAAAATTTCAAAGAGCAAAAACTGAAAACAATATAATTTAAAAATCAAAGCATACTTAAATTCAAATGCAAAAAACATTGTCCAGCAAGGCAAATAGAGGTTTCACAGTGATGCCAAACTGCTACTGAAATTAACACATAGAGGAAAACCAACTGCTTTGGTTAGTGAACTCTATTGACAATTAGATATGATGGGGACGAATTCTTCATATAAGAACACAAACATGTTTTAGCCCATGAGCTCCTATCATCCTGGTCTCAAACTCTCTTCTCAAATGATGAGCATTCATAGCATCACATTATCTAGGCCTTCACAGAAACTATAAACACCATAAAGCATCACCTCAACAATTACTTCATTTTCTTTACCTTGTTTAATAAATTTGATTTATTTCATGTTTAGCTATGAAGCAGTCTCTGCCACTACTGCTGCTCCATTACCACTTTAATGTAACTTGCCCAGACTCACCAGCTTCTCATTTTCTCACAGAGATTCTCAGAACTTCATAACATGAATGGAAAATACAACCCCAGCTGCTGCTGTTGTAACATGGCAAATTCGAACCCACAATCTCACTCAGCATTTTTAGTGGGATTTTACTCTCTAGCTTTGGAAAGAAATCTTTGTGCACTATTTTGCTTTTATCTCTTGGAAAAGCTAGAAGTGACAGCAAGCTTTTTTTTCTTCTACTTCAACCTAAGTATTATCTATTTAGTGACTGAAAGAGCTACAAAAGTCCTTCCTTAGGAAATTGTCCCTACCTAAGAAATTGGGGAAGGCAAGGAGACGTGTACAGTAGACTGTGATATCTGTTATGCTTTTGATCAAATGTTAAGAGAGGTCTATTTTATTCCTGTGTCTAATGATGTCATCAAGGATGCTATGATGTAATCCAACAGCAGTCTTCATTAGATCATGAAACCTTCATGACACTTGTCTAGAGGGTAAGTAAAACAAATATCTGCTTTCGTACCAGGTACGCCACCAAAATACACGCTGCATTCAACAACCTGTTTTGCAGACACTTCTTTTTTTCCTCCCATTAAAACATACACCAAAGATGCAAAAGAAAGTGAAAATATTCACATCTAGAATGAATGCCTCTGTGATCTCCCAATTTTATCACTTATGTTGACTGAAAAATGTTTGGATGTAGTACACTGAAATTTGGTTTAGGTCATATTAATATAAATCAGTAGAGAGAATCCAGTCCATCAGAAGGAGAGTATTTAATGAGAGTGCTTACTGCATTTCAGCAAGCTGAATTTGAATTTCACTAGTGAATGAACCTCAACAAATAATTTCCTTCTAATCTCAGAACAACAAAGCTGTCTTTGAAGTGTAATGAATCTCATTACCTGTTTTCATTAATGGCTCTTGCTTACATCTGTTTACATACATTTTAAGAAATTTGTCTAAAAATTTAAAGCCTTTGTCATTACAAATTGTTTAGTGCATGTCCTGTAAGCTTTATGCTGCTGGTGCTACTATTTCTGAGTCGATTTCTGTTCTGCCTGATCCTGTAAGACTTTGAACCTTCTTGAATCAAATGCTTCACAGATAGATGTACACAGCCGAAGTGCAGACAAGAGGGACATAGAAGTGGCAGAACCATGTAATGAATTAATGCTCTTTCCATTTCCTCATTAATCATCATTGTCCAAATCTCACAGCAACAACTGGCCAAGTCACCACATCCTGCCCTCTTGAGTTCTACCACAGCTTCAGCTGCCACCCTGCAGTACCTCAACTACAAAAGTCCTTATGTAAACCTTCTTGTTATAGGTTGCAGTCAAAAAAATCACTCTTAAGTCATATAAAGTACATAAATACATCTTTAAATCCACGACTTGTTAAAAAATAAAGTAAGACAGCTTAGCTTTCTTTCTTAGTGACCAATGCCTCCAATATAAAACTTAGAAACAGATACATAATAGCTTGCATTTCTACAATCATTTTCCATTTCAGTCTTTGACTAGCTACAGAAGTGCATCAGCAGCTTTATCTCCACTTTATGATGCAGCAAAAGGCTGAAGTTCTTGCCCCAGACACAGTCCAGGCAGTTCAAGAGAGTAAATTCACATCTCCTGGTATTCCAAATTGCAAGATCCCATGCAGGATTTATTACTGCCAAAAAGCGCTGAATGCTCCATGACATGTTTCATTCATTTCTCCCTCTAGCCACTTTGGTTTTATTTCTTCAATCTTCTAATTTCTTTTCAAAGTAAAATTTCTCTGAAAAGAAGCTATTAACCAGGACAAATAATTTACATAAGATGGCTAATAACAGCAGAACCAGAAAAAGCCACTCAA
Organism: Indicator indicator; assembly: GCF_027791375.1. Classification (NCBI taxonomy): domain Eukaryota; kingdom Metazoa; phylum Chordata; class Aves; order Piciformes; family Indicatoridae; genus Indicator; species Indicator indicator. Next base: position 20,726,592 of record NC_072024.1, on the reverse strand, counting down.
CTGAAAGACTCGTTACCATTTCATAATAATCTAATCACAGGGCATGACCATGAGCTGATGTCAAGGCAACAGACAAGACATCAAATATTAAAAGCAAGAAATGCATCACATCAGACAACTAATATTTTTCTTGCCTAAACAGACAATAAAAAGCTTTCTTCAAAGTCTGGTAACAAAGCATTCACCAAGAGCTAAAGGTCCGGTATGAGGAAAGAGGCATTAAGATTTCTTTTTTACAAATGTACTGCTGTCAGTGTAGGTACAGCTGTTGAGAGGGAAGATAATCTTCCCGCCAGAAGCCATTTCTTCAGCTTTTACTCCACTCAGCGATCATTAAACCATCTACATATGTCTCATCTTGTGTACCACAGCTTCCTGGAGATGTTTTTCTTTTGTTCTATCTTGATGTAGTATCAAGTCCAACAATGTGATTACAGATTTCAGGGCAGCAATAGTAAGAAATAATCTAGTCTGTGTATCTACCATCCAGATTTCATCCATTACTAACCATGTACTAGAGAAGTCATTACAAATTCCTTGATAGAATCAACAGTGCAATAAGAGTGTCAATCTTCAGCCAGTACTGCAGGACCATTAACTTGAGTTACAGAAGGTCCTTACTGCACTAAGACATCCAGCTCCAGCTAGTGGGACACCCCATAGATGCTGGTCAGCATCACATATCCTCAGCAGCTTACTGGTATTGGGGTTTTTTGAAAGAGACTGGGAGGGAATGGAGGAATTGTCTATCCTTTCTCGGTAGATAAAGCCTTGAGACAGTTTCCTCAAATGTCATTTTTCCATTATTTAAACAATGCTAGGATTTCATCCCACAGAAGGTGACATTATGATTAGACTGTACAAATTCCTCTGCACAGGTATTACCCACAGAACTCCAATTTCCTATAGAAACACAGACATCTTAGATGGGGCCATTTCAATGAAGCTGATGGAGAATGTGAGAGAAGTAGTATAAAAACCATGCTGCTACAATGCCAAATCATAATATCATTGTTCCAGACAACATAAAAACCTTTTCTTGTCCTTAATATTTAGACCAAATCAAGCATCCCTGACTACAGCTTAGGACACGCTGTCTATTCTGTGGGATCAGGCTCAAAAAGCACTAACATATGAATTGGGTCTCATGCCTCTGTCTTACATGAAGGATCTTTACTATTATTGGTTTTTACTGCAGTCACCATAGTTTCTTCAGTATAAGCAGCTCCAAGGGTCTATAGTTCATATTTATTTGATGAAGCCTATTGGAAAGGTTAAAAGCAACACAGTATAACAACATATGCTATCATAACAAGAACAGCACGGAAAATAGGGTTTTTTTCAGGATGAGGTCAGGAATTTGTAGGTTAAGGTAGCTAATTCTTCATAGAGATGTTTTAGCCTTTTACATTAAAATAATTAGCATAAGAACAAATCTTATGTTCTGAAGAAACAGACATTTTCATGTCTGTAAGGGAGTCAAAATGAAAATAACAACATCACTTTGCCAAGTCTGTTTCCATAGCATGACTTTCCCACCCTCACTTAAGAGAAAACAACAAATAAACCAGATAGCAATGAGCTGTGTTTTTTGGAGGTGCTGCTACTTGGCAAGTAATTAATTTCATTTCTATCTTTGTCAGTGTCATCTGCTTTTCCTGTGAGTAATGTCAGTTTGTCAGCTACACAGCGCCTGCACTCTAAGCTATGCTTCTGCAACAGCCAGAGTGTTTGCTGTAGTGTGTTTTATGCTGCTGTGTGTTCAGGAGGCTATTCAAGGTATCTAAAAAACAGTGAGAACACTTGGAGAAAACAAAGTGCTATAAGCATCACGCCATCTGCAAGCAAAGTTAAATGCCACTATCACTCCTGCAAGTGACAATGATGTCACTCAAAACCACAATACCCGATTTGTGAGGAGACAGTAAGATGGTAAGATGCTTTTTGATCATCCAGTGGCTTACAAGCCATTGCCTGGGACCTCTGAAACCTCTACCATGGCGCACACACTGCTGTGCTCACTGCTCTCTGTGTAACACTGCTGCACTCAGCATTAACCATTTGCTCCATCCTCTTTATACACAGGTACCATTCATCCTTTTAGATCCATCCATCTCCCCTTCCTATAGACTTGAGGACCACACAGACTTGGAGGATCAAAAAAAGTTGTAAAAAAAAAAAAGCTGTAAAACTTCATCCAAACCTGTCAAGATGAATACTGTTCCAGTGAGTATCTCATAAATGACAAAAGACACATAGTAAAAGTTTAGAGTCACAGGGCACCAATAATTTAGCAAGTCAAACCAGCCCCTATTGCCCCATTTTCCAGGTAAGTGAAGAAAAGACAGTAAAGGAATTCTGAAGACTTACTTACAGTCTTCTGGTAATTAGTTAATTCAGTCCACAAAAGCTGTGTAGATATAAAAGAGCAGCAGAGTAGAGCAGGGACTCACCATCAGCAGCAGTGTTTTAGATAGGATGATGGCACCATTGAACAGATGTAATATTATTCCTCCAAAGAGTTCTCATCCTTTATAATATAATAAAAACCAAGATAATACCAAGAGATGACTTGATGCCTTTTCTAATACTGTGAAAAGTGGCAATGTTTTCTTGACTCCTGCTTGATTTTTGAACAATTAGGAAACATAAACTATGACCAAAGCAATCCCAAGATGTGCTGTGGGCTACAGCACTATTTTATTCTCACATACCCACAGGCAGCAGAACTCCATTAGGAACACAACACCCACAGACACCTCCCACCTTAGCACACTACAAAGCCCAAAAGAATAGACTCTCTCTTATATGAAGCACATACTGTCAATCACTTTGATTAGCCCTCAATATAACTAACCTCATCTGAAAGCAATGATCACTACTGGAGTTCTCCTGAATGCAATAATTACTACTGAAGTTCTCCAGATTGTTTCCCAGTGCAAATCAAATACTAAATTGAATTATGAAGTAAGTACTTCAGGGATGATGTTCCTAGTCACCCACTGTAGTAAGAATGTAAGCCACAAGCAGTCAAGGACACCATAGATATCTTTATACACACCACATAGGTTCCACCTCAAAAATAGCAGAAATATTCTAGAACATTTAAGACTAACTTTTCTCTACAAATGAAGAGCATACCTCACCAGCCTGTTTTATACTCTTTACTGAATTCATGACTTCCACTGCATATTCTGTAGAAAACTGCAACTCTGACCTGCCTCTCATCTTGCATTTTATCACTGGGGTGACCACAGGAAGTCCTTTTAGTTGAGTAGGGGCATCCAGTTAACTAGAGCTACTGATTTTGGTCAGCTCAAATCTGTGGGAATGCCACGTAGCAGAAACAAACACGAGACAGAAACAGCAAGCATGCAGCACAAGCACACTCTGGGAGACACCTGAAAGGAGAAGACTTCAAACTCAAAAGCAGTTTCTCATTGATGGCAAAAGTAGGAAACACTTTTGGGTTACAAAAGATGGAGTCCCAGCAATCCAAAGAGCCACTGAAACCTGCTCAACTATAAAGAAGCTCTGATCAAGGTGACAGAAGTGGAAAGGAATTTGTATTCAAATCTCTTCACTTATTTTTTCATAATATCTTCCTGTTCTTTATGTTAAGAATGCCTTCATCTTTTCAATTTTGTGTTCTGTGAGTTGAAAAGTTAAAACCTTTGTGCGTCTTTTGACATATGCATATTCAAGAGAATGCAATAAGGCAGTTTGGTATTAAAGCTCTGGCAGACGTATTACAAATATTTACGGATTTTTGTTAGACACATTAGCAAAAATAAAAATATATTTATCATGATAGAAGCATCAGATTCATACCAACAGCCACTGCTGGGCAGTTTCAATGAGCAAACAAAAATCACATTTTCTCAATGCCCCCAAAACAATCCCTACAGTTATTAATTAGCCTTCATTATACATGTGGAAGCTCAAGTTTTTATTTAAAATGAGATCTCAAATTAGAAGTCATTTAATCAATTATGGCTTCAAGCATTCTCCTTGCACAGCCATTACCTATGTTTATATTCTGCTAGCCATTTCATTTTACTTGCAGCTCATTAAGTCATCACTTTGCTTAATCCAGCTCAACATGGAAGAGGCACTCTTAATCCAAAATAAGAAGATCCATACAAAGAGTTAATCCATAATGGTTAATCAGGAATAGATGTTCCAGAATAAATCCACAGGCTGACAACAGGTAAATCCCTTTGACTGAGTTTGATTTAGACTACTTTCCCCTCAACTTCTCAAAGCTGCTGCTAGAGACTCGTCCCTCCTCATTCCACAGCGATGGCAATTGGATAACCAAAGATGAAGACACACATCACATGCTGAGAGAACACAATGATTTACCTTGTCAAATGAGAAACACGATTTTGCAAGTAAAAGAAACATAAAGACCAACCATTAGAAAAGAAGCAAAAAGAGATTAAAGAAAAGCAACTAAGTCTGATGTTCTTATTATATGAAAATGAGCAGGCTCATTTCTTACTCAAAACTCAAAAACTTTTACCGTGTTGACCCAGAAACACAGATAATCACAACTTAGGGATTTCATTACATTCTTTAGACTGAAAGACATGAAAAAAGGGAGTTATTGCAGTTATGCTCACCCCAAGAAAAGACCTTTTACCTGAGTTAGCCTAGAGGTGTTAGTTTGCCCCATTAGTAACTTTAAATGAAAATCTTGGTTTGATTTTCACGTTTCTCTTTCAGTAGGAGATTAGACTTTTCTTTGCATAGTCAGTTTATTTTTCTTGTATGGGCCCTGCCTCACACAAAATATTTTGGGGAAAACCAGTCCAAATTCATGGCAAGGTCAGTATCCAAAATCTTATGCAAATTACCACTAGCCAGCTGCTATACAAATGTTATGAAACAAAAGTCTCCCCAAGTCCTTTTCACTGGCTGTTGAACACAGCATGATAAGTGACTTTACATTCCTTTTGAAGCTCAGATCTTCAAATTCATAAAATAGAAGGCATTGGAACAAGCCTTTCTTAAATAGCCAAAAAAAAAGATTCTTCTCCTTTTTTTTTTTTTTTTTTTTTTTTTTAAGAAAAGAATGCTTTGGGAAACTGGCAATCTTCCTAAAACCCAGAATGTTCCAGAAATGCAGACTATGATTCAAAAGCATTTTGTCATCTGTACAACCATTTTGCTTATAGCTGCAATGCAGCATTCTCTTCAGGACTGTTCATCACTCTTAAAGGATAAAATGACCCAACTGCCTGCTCTGTTCCATCATTATTCATTAATGAAGAGACTGGGCCTAGAGGATTTTCATTGCAGGACAAAATAAAAGTTCATTAATACTGCCCTTAAGCATGACATACATAAACAGGGGGCAAAGACAAGGAAATCAGACACACTTTCAGTGCAAGCCTTGGCAATGTTTAGAGAATGTTGGCTTAAATGGCACTGATAACATATTCTCAAATAAATCTTGATGAACAGAAAAAGTGCAAACACTTAAGGATGAAGTCATTCCTTTCAGGCAGACATCTTGAGGATGCATCTGTTTTCTACAGGTTATGTAAATGACAAGCAGAGATGAATTGAATGGTCATGTTGAAATATTCAGGATGCTAAAAGCAGACTTTTTGTCTGTGTGTTGCCCTAATTCTGCTACTCCTTCTGCTTAACATACGTATAGTTTTCCTTATCTCCCCGTCTACTGCTCTTCCTCTTCATCTCAGTTGGTCTTCCCTCTGTCCTTTGTATCCTTTTCCACATTTTCTTATTCTTCTATCTCAAAGAAACCAATGCCACCAATAAATATCAGACAGCTCTTCTTTCTTCCCTCTGAATTTCTACTGCTCAGCATAGTCCTTCACTCTCTCCTTGAAACTTCGTCACTTCAGGGAAACGATCCTCTGAGGCCACAACTGTTATTCAAAGTCACACACCTGTTTGGTGTGGGAGTTGCTGACTTTTTAAGAGTGAAACATGTGCACACAGTATAATTGTGGAAGATCAGCATGTAGCAATAGCCATATACTATCAGAATTTATGTCTTCAAAGACAGCCATAGAATACCATATATTTTGCAAGGCTGATGAATGACATTAATGACTGTGAAAAAAAAAGAGCAGTGAACACATGGAATTATGTGACACTCAATATCAAGCACCAATGCTGCTTCTATTTATGTGCCCTCAAGATTTTACAACTTATTGGAAAAATGAACATCTCCTGTTATTATGGAAACAGGCTTGCACAACATAAAAAGACTCTAACAGCATTAATCTTTTAGCTTCCTGAGCTTTGTTTGTGTCACAGCCTTTATTTGCAATTAAGCTTAGTGCATATGAAGTTCACTGCCTGCCAGACCTCAGAGGACTGATACAGCCCCAGATGGGTAATTCAAGCTCCTTTTACACTGACCTACCAAATTCTAATCTATTAGACCTGCCTGGTAAAAGTGAGAAGGTATTACAATTTCATTCAGATCTTGATATCTGAGCAATTCATTCAACAAGGGTACCAATTATGTCTGATCCCCTCACCTTTCCCCCCACTTCTGGACTGGACTGATTTGCCATGAAACAGTAATCCTGAGTCACGCTGAATTTGATCATAGTGACCTGAGATGAAAGGTTCTGGATCTTGAAAACAATCTTTAATTCACCCAGCTAGTTCATTTGTTATATTTTTAGTGCTATAAAAACAGGAAAACAGGGGCTCTTCATCTATAGGTATCTACTTCACACTTGTTTATGTGCAGTCAGGATGATACACACAAAGACCATCATCTGCACTGATGAGAACATATGCATGAGAATGCTTCACAGAGCTTACACATCCTCTCATGCTCAGATATAACAGGACATTGTAAAATGCAACAATCATTCCTCTGCCAATGGTTGAAGAAGACAGATGATCCTATTAACTGATGCAAACCCATCACTTCAGTCCATTCAATATGCTTTTATCTTACAAATAGAAAATTATTTAATAACAATGTTCTATATCTGACCAAATGCAGCAACTAATGCAATCAGCACCTAACCAGAACAAACACAAACCAACTTCCTCAAAAAAGTATGCCTTGATAGTGCATCTGTTGTTGGATTCACCTGTTCCCTCACCAGAAAGGACTCCACTCTGCCTAGTTGCAGCACTGAGCACTTAATGTCTCTGACTTCACCAAGCACATAGCCCACACCACCACCACCCAAGTCTTCTCGCCCTGCAAAGCCAGAGGACCTCAGGCTTCAGCAACAGACATATAAGCCCCATCAGGACTTTGTGCATGTCTGCACAGGCAGGCAACCAGTGCTGGCACCTGTGGTACCCTGGCTTAGTGGTTAACCATCAAAGAGCTGAGCTGGACACATGCTGTCATCACATATTTCCAGCTGCAATGAAGATGCAGGTTTCTCCAGGACTACTTCAGTTTATAAACACTTAATTTAGAGTTTGAACATGCTTCTGAGGCAAGCAGCAGCCTTGATGCAGGGTGGAGCAGCTAATTTCAAGTCTAATCCTGTCACCCAGCACTGAGTCCTGCTGCTGAGGTGCCCTCTTCTCTTCACACACCCCTCCTCCCTAACAGACTAGCACTCTGACCTTGCTGGGACCATCACATCACAGAAACCAGATTCCGATGCCAAGTTGCAAATATAATTTTGAATCTTCTTAAATACACACAAAAAATATAATGTTAATGTCAGGCTGAGGTATTTACTAAGGCTCTATTTTTGCTCCCCACTTGAAAATTCTTTTTCCCTGTATCTTTAAGATGTTTTCTCCTGCTACGGCTCTCCACATTTGTTTTTCCTATGTGCTTTCACCCTGCCCCTGAATCCAGACTGCATCTGCTGTGCTTTATGTAATGCCGCTTTGCACAGCATCATCAGACCTAAATACAGAACTGCAACAGGAAGCTACATCTAAAGATTTTGCTTTTGTTGGTTTTAAGAGAGTAGCTTCACTATTGAGGGCTCAGCTTCTTAAACTCTATTTCCTCAAGGCTGAAAACAGTTGAACAGGTCCTGAATCCTGGCTTTGTCGAGCTGCTGTTTCAACACCCTTGGCTTGTCCTTGAAATGGCTTTCTGCAGCCATGACTCACTCTGCTACAGCACTCATTTGGCTGTCAGAGAACTGAGCAGAGTGACTGAGAGGTAATCATGGAGGGACATCTCCATGCGAGAGAAACAACAGGGAGATTCCTGGGGCAGGGGGAAGGAACACCAAGCAATCAGATCAGCCTTCTTGCTGTTTAAAACCAAAGAAAAGTGGCATCTACAATTCCATTTTCCTGACTTCTAAAACACATTCTCAACTCACCATTGCATTTATGTGTAGGGGAAAAAAAGTACAGCCAAGCTTTTGCCTTTCAAGCAACCACTTAAAAGGGGAAAAGTACACAGCAGGAAGTATGTGAAGTATATGAGTATTAGGAGAAAATAACAAATAGCAAACAGGCAGGTAATTAAGCTGTTTGCAGGCTACTTTGCTGTTCACAATCCACATAACTGCTATGTAACTGACTGGATGTTTGTTCTTCAGAAAAAAGATTCCTATACTACTGCATTGCATTTATGGAAAATTTGGGGTACAATTTTCCTAGTGGTATAAAATGGAGGACCAAATGTTCTTGTGCTACAGCAGCCCACAAGGGTTTGTCTCAATAGCAAAATTCTGTCTGGAATTTTTCTTCAGATAGATTAAGCAAGATGTCTGAATGCTGTAATTCCAGGAATGATAACACAGGATGCTTTCTGGAACATATTTATTTACCTGAAAACCATGCATGGTCATGAAGCTGTTTGTTTTCCAATAAACATTGATAATCTGTGATCCGTGTGATATCATCTAAGCTTCTCTTAGCCTCTCCTTCTCCTATGGCTACTCAGTGTTTATAATTTATGCTTAGACATTATGCCACTACATGGCACAGTGGGGATTTGAATTATGGTTGAAGACCAGCAAAACACACACTAAAAAATAAAGCAATTTGCATCTCAATTTAGCATATCCCATGCTACACACAAGTCATTATGGATATTTCAGTTCATTTATTTTCCCTGAAATTCACCTGCAATAATGGCTCATGAGCCAATTCTAAAACACCTCTTTCCCCTACCCACCCTAACTGAGCCACCCAGGCATTTTCCCAGATCTATTTCCTAGTGCAGTTACACAAACAGGTGTGCTGACACTGAAAAATAGTGTCAACAAAGAGCTGGGAACTAGAGAGGGTGGCATAGTCACAGCTTAAATCATGGCAACTGCTAAATAACACTTTTAGTGTCATAAAAGTCTCCAGACAGGGCAGGTTTGCAATCACCCATCTCACATAGTAATGGTGCTATGAAAAGTTACTGAAAATGAAAGCAGTAATCTATAGCATTGAAGTGGCAAACACAGGTTTACATCCTAATGGTTGGTATAAAACCCAGTGGCGGACAGAGGTTCTGTTTACCCTTACAGCAAGGATTGCTCAGCCTCACAGCAAAAGCAGCTCCATGCTTTTTGCATTATTAGTTCTAATACCTGCATAACATAAAGTTTAAGCTATTAACAGCAGAATACTTCTTGACCTTTACATGCCTATGTATTTGCAATGCTTGGATTTTCACAAATCTCAGGAAGTTTTATCTCTGTTAAGAAAAAAAAAAAAAGAGAGGGAGAGAAGAAGAAGAAACTAACATGGATTATATAAAGCTTGTAAAATAAATGTCATAACATAGATCAAAAGTGTTTGTTCTTGCTTAACTCACATATATCTTTCAGGTAATTACCCCTTTATGTATACAGAGACAGAAAGACTGCACACAAATGTAGGAAACACATCAGGGAGAGCACAGCAATGATACAAGGCAAGGTGCAAACTTTCCATCTGAGCACTGATTAGAAACATGAAACGAATCTGAGATGGGAGCTTGTGGAAGCTGTGCATGTGTGGTAAAACTCGCATAAGGGCATTTAGCTTTTCTTTTTTAGATTCTACTTGCACAAAAAGATCTGATATCTTTACCATAAAGGAACTGACTCTACAGGGAATGGAGCTGCCCTGTATGGCCTGTGCTGGTAGAAATCAGTTTTTTCCAAGCACGTAGCTTCTACAGCTCATTGTCAGCAAAGTCATTTAATACAGAAATCTTATGGTGCCTGTTTAGAATGAGTGGACAAGCATGACGAGGACATAACTGCATGATTTTTAATACACACATCATTTCCAATACACACCAAAATTAAGAATGAGCAAAGATACTATTTTTGCAGGCAAGTTGGATTCACTCTGTCATTTCTACTACTGAGCGTTTGTTGGATAGAAAGGATGTAACCACTTTGGAAACTTTCAGAGAATTAAATGTAATCTACCTTCCAGTCACATCTAAAATTACATTAACCTGAAAAATCACATTAAAGGTCTTTTATTTTAGATCTCCACATGCCATAAATCATCTGATCTGGAATAAAATGTGAGACCTCTAGGAATGATAAGTACAAAAGCATTATCTTTAAATACTGTCAGAAAATAACCACTGACTTTTGGAACTGAAGCTGAGAAAGTAACATACATGTAGACAGGGATTTAAATAATCCCTGGCATTTTAAATGTTTGGGGCAGGGGGGGTTGCCTTAATTTACATCTCAAGGTAATTCTTATTTCAGTTCTAATGCAGATTTCCAATGATTCTACTATGTAGCAAATTGATTGCTCTTGCTCACAGCTTGCACTCACTTCTGCAACAGATACAAACTCTAAACCAGGAAGCAAAAGTTTTCAAATGAAAGTGGCAGTATTTCTTCTTCCTGAAATGCTACAAGTGAGCTGGCCTTCCAAATTTTTTATTATCAGCCTTTTAACAGAATGCATGAATCCCAAGCATTCTTGGTAGTTTGTTACATTAAAAACAAAACAAACACACACATAAAACAATGAGTAAATGCCACAGGGATGAGTATATTTAGATTTAAATAAATATTTTAAATTTTTTTTTAAAAGTCTGATCTAAGAAAGCAAACAGCTCCTCTTATTAATATTCCCCCTATTTATTTTCTTTTTTGCCCTTAGAGATTTTTAATACATTGTATTTCTTGTGGTATTTACCTTTCCTTTTAGTTAACCATTCCATGCTGACGTTCTTGTGTTCCATTTCAAGCAAATCAGTTTAACTAGAACTTAAGGTACGATCTGGCCTGTAATGCCTCTCTTCCCAGATAACTTTTCAGAAGACTTTGAACACAAATTTTGCCATAACTACAGCTTATGCCAAGACACAGCATCTCCTTGGTCACCTTCCAGAGTGCACATGGACCCAGGTTCCTGCTGCATATAAGTATTCAGACATCTGTTTTGACACCAAAGAAGGGCTGAGCTTAATACAGAGCAAGCACATTAACCTAGGCTGTCTCATCCAAAGGCTTCATATAGATGTCAAACCATGCCGTGAAGTCATAGAATCCTTCGTGGACTTCACATATGTAGAAACCATTACAAACAATAGTTAAAAATAGTGCAAATGGCTGCTAGACCAGAGTCTGAGTTCTTACTAAAAGAAGAAAGTTAAATCACCTACATAGTTACAGTTACAAGTATTTGGAGAGTCCAGGTCTCATAAGCAGTAGAAGAAATCACACAGCATCAGATTTGCCTTAAGGTACAATGCCTCAAGGATTTTTCAGTGCTGTTTCAGTTCTACTCTTACAGATCACAATAAAGGCAATTTCAAAAAACAGAGGATATACTTTCAAGTTAGCAAACTGCCTCTGCATGAGCAAGCTAAGTTCTAAACCATGAACAGTGTCCTTTTTAAACAAAGAGAATGACACAGTTTTGTTTAAATATATATATATATGTAAGATGAAAAGCTGGAGCTGACCTGGAAGTTATCCATCTATTCTGTTTAACTGTGCTGCTTACAAAAATTGGCTCAAAAATTAAGCTAAGCAATTAGTTTACAACAGCCTACAAAAAAAAAAAAAAAACCTTTAAAGATCTGTAGTATAAAGTTCACTTCAAATATTTATTACCATTCCATTTTGGTCCCATTGCCTAAGAAGATTTTTGTAAGACACTGTAACTTTTCTTTCACAGGGTTTTAAAGATTGTAGGTTCAGGAACAAACAAACAAATCTAATTTCTTAAGGTCTTACAAGCTGAACGTGACAGTAAAATCCTGTAGATCCTAAGAATGAGGATATAGGATTCTGCAGCTGTAATTCTGTAGCATATGGACAACCAAAACACAATCACTGCAATCTTTGAGTAGATAAAACAATTCTGAGCCAGCTGATCTTACTTCTTTCAATTAAATCAGGGGAGAAGTTGCCTTAAGTACATAAAAAATTGAACATGACAATGAGAACCACCTATACTTGGCTCTTTAACCATTGCAGCCAACAACAAGGATTTGAATTATTTTTGTCAAAACTCATTTTGATATTGGCTCTTATTTGGCTTCACAGCACGAACTGTGGGTATCAAACCTTGAAGGAAGAAAGGCAAATTCTGCAGCATCTGAACACTGACAGATCTTGCAAAAGTCAAGAAACTGGAAATACATTTTTTAGGAATATTTTACAAGTGTTATTGCCACAAAATCTTCTAGAAATACAAATTGCAGCAAATCAGCAAAAAAAAAATATTCCTGCATATAATCTCTTGGGTGCCCTGGAGCATATGGTTGTGGTGAAGGCTACAACGAGAAATAAAGAAAGTAGAAATTAAGAAATTAAATGTTGTTATTATTTGTAGGGAAAAGATACATCTTATAACAGGCTTGGGTTCCTAACTCACCACAGAGATGCTATTTATAAATGGTGTTTTAGCATCCAATTTGAGTTCAGCATTTACACTGGGGGAAAAAAAAAAAAAAACAACACAAAACCACCCAACCCAAAACCAAGATATAAGAAACTTACTTAAACACTTCAATTTACAAACCTAAGGATGGACACAATGATCCCAGGAAGAAATGGGTAAGGAGGGGCCATAATGTTGAGCAGATGCAAAGATGTAAAGTGCTGTGAGGAGGTCAGGGGCATGCATGCAGGTGAGAAGCAGGGCAGATTTAAATCTCAGGTGTTTGTGCAGCACCTGAGACATGGGAGTGACACACTCTAAGTGAGGGATCTCTGGCATGGCCAGAGGCATGGATGCTGTCCTGCAGGGCCACACATGAGCCAGATTGTGCTTTCTGTGCTGACCAGCTTTCCAGGAAGGGAGCAGCCAGGAGGGCTGCAACAACACAGGGACCCTCTGGGAGCTGGTGTTGAACTAGGGTTGTCCCCTGAGGTGGCTGACTCGTCTCCAGAACACCCTGCAGTACTTCCAACCATGGAGGTTTTTAGCATTACTAAGGATATTCCTGTGTATTTATCCCCTTCATTCAACCCCAAACAGCTGATGGAAGGATGGAAAACGATCCTTGAATAGACAAGCAGGTAAGTTACACCATCCCCATACATCTGCTTCCCAGAGTGACAGAAATACTCTCCAACACTGCTCCAGCCTCTGCAGAGCAGGCAGAGGCTGTTATTAAAATATTGTCTTGGTTCATGACAGTTCCTTTGATGTTTCATAATCCTGTGTGTGCTGAAAACTCAGTGAAAAACAGATTTCTTCTACTACAGAGATCTGCCTCATACACCAGGCAATTCCTCTGGATATAAAATTGATCCCCAGGATAAGGGAATGATGGACACTTTCAAAAGACTGCAAGAGTGTAGGATTGGCCAGAGTCAAGAATAGCAGTGCGCCCATACTCTAGATAATTGTGGTGAGCTCACGGGGTTTGCTCAGCAGTGTCAAGCAATTGCTTCATCTGCATGGGTAACAATTAGTGATAAATAACTTGCAATTAATGAGAAGTAGCTTGTCAATGACACTTCATTGCTCTTAAAACTGCCATGTGAAGTAAATCCTGGCAAGTAATTACTCAGCACATACGTATGCACATATACACAGACTTTCAAAATCAAATCCCTCCTACCACCAGAAGGAAGTTTTCAAATGATGCGAACACGATCTTTCTCCACACATCCATCTGTACCCCTACAAACAGAAACCAGGGGGAACCCCCAAAGCCTTCAGGAGTATCTATATCACATACAGCACTTCAAATAACTGCTTCTACACTGGATATGGGACTGAATTTCTAGGTTATAGGTGTAGCTGGTAGGAAGTGGGAAGGATGCCAGAATGTGTGGCAGTCTGAGAGGACCTCCAGGCATTAATACTTGTGTTGTAAGACGGAAGAACCACAGCTTGACATGGGAAGTGGAAACGGGAATATGGCTCCAGCTGGGAGCCAGATACCAACTCCATTCTAACACCTCCACATCCCTTTGGGAAGGATGCAAAAGGATAGGGACAATTTTAAATTAAAGCAATCTATCAGCAGAACCTGATGCCTGGGTTTTCCACGCTGCTGAGATAGCAGGCTGGGTCTACGCACAGCCAGCGGAAGTTAAAGAAGGTCACTCTCAGATGAGGATGTTACCAGCTCCAGCCTCTACACAAACCTACCAAAGGACTTATCTCAGGCTTTTTTGACAGAAACCAGAGATTACTAAGTCTTTTACTGAAGAGAAAGCGGCAAGCAGGCAATGAACTCCACGGATCTGGTGAAGGGAGACAGAAGATAATGTCAGTGTTTGCTTCCAGTATATTCATAAGCCTGTGGTGCCTCTGCTGTTGGATAGTGTTACAGTTGGGCTGCAGATCTCGTAAACAGAGACAGAACTGGAACCCGAGCTGGGTGGAAATTTGTGTTGGGTCTTTTAATTGTCTGAGTTCTGCTAGAGAACTTTGGCATAGCTATTTCCCAAGGCACCATGTCACACAGGTTCAGTGCATTGATTTAAATTACAGTAAAATGTTAGGAAATTAGTTGCAAGTATTCAAAGCTGCAGGTGGTTTTAAAACATCATGAGCACATTATGAAATTTATGCAAGGTCAGAGCACATTGCTCTGCCAGCAAGCTCTTCAAGCAAAGGACTCCTTGCAATTGTTTGCAGCATAGGTCTTGAGAAGAAACTGTGCAGTTTTAGTTCCTTCCAGTGGAGGACAGTGGTTTACAACAGAAGGAATCCAACGGCTGCATTTCATCTGGCAAGTTCCCTGTTTACTCATGCTGGCAGCACACAGATCTATGTTCCCCAGGCTTTATGTGAGCTATGGCAAGCCCCAGCGTGGGCTAATCTGTGTTGTTAGCCCAAATCCCAATGTTTGCTTAAAACTGACCTGCAGCTTTAGAATGATCACAGTTTGGGGTTTCAGAAAGGGTGAATTCATGTCAAAATCACAACGTATCACAACAGTCCTAAACAAGGACAATTCGAATCACTTTGCAGAATGCTGAAATATTTTAAGAACTTTTCTGAACTATTTGTAGGATTCAAAATGTATCAATTTAAGAGTACCACACAGTGATTTTACAGCCAAGCCTGCACCACTTTAAAGGTTTGATTTCCATAGGGGAAAAAAAAAAATCTCTTATGTAATATTTAATATTGGAAATAAAATGCTGAGAAGGCACGGATCTTAATTATTTAGCTTCTGACACATACCCTCCTTTTAAAAATTCAGCGTCTGACTGCAGATCTAAAAGACTTCCCTATAAATAAGTCATCTCCTCTGAAGCTGTGACAAATTTCAAGAAGTATTGCAATGGTGCTGAGCTCATCAGAGGAAGCACCGTAATACTAAAATACAAAAAAAAAAATGTATTTGAACATTATTTTAAGGCAACAAACTATTCCAAGTTGCTGAAATTCTAAAAGAAAGGCTCAGGGAGAGCAGCTTTCACAAACTGACATGACTTTCCCTGCTCCAAGCACTTTCTTTCCAACAAACCCAGCACAAGATTGAAGCAGTATTTAGAGTTTTTCTCATCTGCAACAGACCTGTTTTTACAGTAAGTATCTTCTAAATGGAAAGCATTCTAAATTAATTACCTAAACCACAAGAGAGAGTAAACTAATTATTCTGAGCATACATAAGATGCTGTTGTGTTAATCTTTATGAACACAAGTGAGTTAAGTTTGTATTGACAATATTGGTCCAAATTTATTGTCAGAGAAACTAACTTCAGCAGAGTGAAGCCAGGAGTGAGTTTTTCCTCATTAAGAAGAAAGAGGTCTATCATCTGAAGTGTGAGGATTTATTGCCTCTTGGGAAAAGTATATTGCCCTCTAGTTTTAGAAATGACTACACTTGCACACTCATATATCTCAAAATTCACAGAATTTTTTATAGCCACCTAATAGTGGATTGTTACATGTGACCCCTTTCAAGTGAGCGCTGACTTCAGAAGTACTGCTAAACCATGTAACTTATTCCTGAAGCTACCTAAAGCTCCTTACACTGTTCATAGCCCATGTAAAAGTAGGAGACACAATCCTCATATCTAAATCTAACATGACTACTGAAAATGTTTTCTTTGTCTACATTTTACCCAAAAGACAGATTTTTGAAAGAATGTCTCAGAGAAATTTTCATCTACTGTCTGGATTCTGCAATGTTTCCTGTTTAAAAATAATGATTCATCCAAATTCTAACTGTGTTATACACAGTGGTTACAGAATATAATTTATTGGGTTTTTTCAATTATTCTGTACAGAGGAACGGAATTCAAATCATTTACTGCTAAGAACCCAAATAGCACAAAGCTAAGTGTCTCTGTGTGAACAATAGAAGTCCCACCAGCTCAGGAGACAATGTCTCCAAACTCCTGTGGCCCTAAATGCTCACCTGAAGTAACCACAGAACCTTCACTGTGGTCACAGGAAAACACTCCTCTTATGCATGTCAGGAGAGCATCTTGAGTATCGTGGGGAACTCTGTAACAGTAGACTTGGTGCTCATTAGCATTAACCTCTCTTCAAGACCAGTTTGCCACTGAACCTTTTCCATCAGTCTAGAAATCCAAAATAAGTCACAAAACTAATTAACCCTGCATACTAAAGGTAAAACTTTGCTCCTTCTGAATTTATTGTCTTCTACTTCCCACCAACCTCTGGATGGCATAAGCATTTTAAATAGTAATCTGTTTTGAGCATGGCCAAGAGAGACTAGGAGAGTATCTGACAGCAAAATAAAACAGGCTTTGAATCAGGCTGCAACTATCCAGAAATCAAATTTGTGAGAACTGCCACAGCATCCTGAAATGAAGGAAACTACTTTGATGCAATTCAAGAGCTTCAAACTATTCTTCACATTTTCTGAAGTGCTAATATCTCAGTGACCCAACCCCTTCTTCATACAGAAATCATGCTTAATAAATCTGTACTTCTCCATCTACTATCACATCAACTCATTTTTCCAAGAGTCCTTTCTTGAACAGTAGTGTAAGAAGACAGCAACATAGAAAAATCAACCAGAAATCAGCCTTACTCGGGGACATTAGGATACATGGACATTACCACCACTGTGACCTCCACAATAAGCAGGGAAGGAGGTTAATCTCACTGGCCTTTAGGATCACAGCCTGGCTGTAGACCTCATCTGTCCCAATATTAGCAACAGTCTGATTAACAGTGGCATGTACACAATGTTTAAATTTTATTTAGACTTAGTCTTACTGTTATCTTGGCTTTAAATACCTCTGTGAAAAACAAAACACAACAAAAAAGTTAAATTACATTAGGGAAAGATAGGAAATTACTAGTTTTAAAATCAAAAACCCCCACTGCAGAGTATTATGGTGATGACTGAGAAAATTGCTATAAAAGCTAGAAGGCTGTTTTCTTAGCAATACCAAGAGGATCCTTCCCATTGTTCTGCCAAGATTCCCAGCAGTCACCAAGATGTTTAGCTTTTTCTGAGGCTCATCACTGCAGTACAGCTGTTGTTTCTGCCACAGAAATGTGTCGGCCTCCCAGAGAGCCTTAATTAAATAAAAGGCAATTTTAGAGGGTGGAGCGAGTACCATTACCAGCTGAAGACTTGCTATTTGGATGTCACTTTACATAAAGGTATATTGCTCTTTGATTATGTTGATAAATTACATTCAAATCAAAAGCAAAATTATTGCTGAGTAGTTCTGTTTAGCTTTGGTATCACTGGAATTTATACTGAAGCAGTTGTTAATTCATGTGATTTTTTAGCAAAAGCAAATCCCTAGATTTCAAGTAGAAAAGTTCTTCCTTCTCAGACCAATATCTGATGTTACCCCATTCTCTGACACTGCTCACAATTGGAATGAAGCATGCTGCCTGTTTTCTAGAGGTAACATGGAAGGAGAAACTGTAAGCTATTATGTTCATCAGGTGTAACCAAGACCCAAAGGAATGGCAAGTCTCAATCTGAGAAGCAGTAATTTCCTAATTACGGTTTATTAAGAGAAATGCCCCTTATTAAAAGTCACTGTGAGCATCAGTACTGAAACCTTTCCTCCATCTCTAATACTAAAGTGTTGTCAGTGCTCTAAGTGCCAGTTGACTGTATGAAATGACAAGTATCCAGGCACATCCCTTGCAACAACTGGCATCTGCTTTGGAGTCATTTTAGTTGGTTTGAATGGCACTAATTAGAAGTAGTTACATATAAATGACATCCCAAAGACTTGACACAATAAACATTGCTATCTAGTGCCATTCATTTGCTCTTCCCATTCAAATACACACAGTATTTACGATAATTTCCATGTTCACTGCCACCTTTATCCCACAAATAAGGTCATGAGACAGACAAACAACAAATACATGAAACACCACATGGAAGTTGAATACATAATAAGTTATCAAATGCTCTTTAAAGCATCTAGACCAGGGTTTTGATTGCTTCTGAAAGTTGTGGACGTATCTCTAAGACTGTGGATTAGAAAGCTGTCTCTTCACTTAACCTTGCAAAGAAGCCATTTGGGGATCGTCACAATCACCTCTCGGTGTAAACACCATCAGAATTTCCTGTCTGTTACCCTGTTCTCCAGGCACAAAACATTCCTAGTGAAAAATAAAGATGTTTTTATCCTCACATGGATGTAGACTACTAGGAAGGCTAATTGAGACATGAACTACCAACAAGAACCTTCTCACTTTTGCTGACTAGCACACACTTTGTTTCAGCTGGGGTGATTAGCACAGTGCCAAAAGTTTCATATGCTCAAAAGAGCAGACATAAACCCAAGAATACAGTGAAGACTTTTTACTTGGGTTTTAGCAAAAATTTTTCAACTGTGTATTTCTTCCTACGTAGGTCTAAAATGTCACATTTCAGATCAAGTGGACATGTCCATGTGGAAACAAAGCAGAAGCTTTGGATGGATGGAGAAGCCTGAGCCTAGAGATCAGAAGGTCTGCGGCACAGACACAGTATCTTATGCAGCCACAATTAAATCATTAGCAGACATAGCTGCCTCAAGAAAAGGCAGCAACCACCTAGTGACTTTCTTTGATTTCCATCATCCAACATTTTTAGCATCCCACTGCCCTTCTCGGACACAGCTTTTTTTAATTCCTCTCCTGTCAGGCGGTCTCTATAACACCTCATACCAACTCACAGCCATAGTGGCATGACATTCTTTTCAAATGCCTTTAAATAGTGCTGTTGATTAAATAACTCGTCACTAACGGGATTTTAGGAATCCAGCGTCTTCTAAGGTGTAACCTTTTACACCAGTCGCAAATATAGAACAGAAAATGACGTCATGCCAATAAAATTAAATCAGTAACTTTCAATGCAGTGTCAAATTTCTGACAAACTGCTTATTACTAATGGGTAAGCTATTTACTAAATTATTACAAATTCAGTTTTTCCTCATGATGTTTTGGGTCATCAGGTTTTGTGTATAGGTTTGTAGAAGATGCAAGGAGAATCATTTTCATGAAATTCAACGAATAATTTTAATGAATCACAAACCAGAATTGTCACAGGACCTCACAAAATTCTGAATCCCTTCCACTACCTTTAAAAATTTGTTGCTGCATCTTCATTTTCATTGCTTCAGATCTCATCAATACAGGTAGATTTTTTTCTTGAACACTCTCATTCTGAGCTTTAAAGGTACATACACTTCAATGAACCTTGGCAGAAGGGCTTTGGAGTCTTCATTTGTTGTAGTTACAGTATAATAGCAGAACTCCCTGTACACTAAGTGACAAAAGAGGATGAAAGGAGTCTTGATTTTGTGTCTGTGCTTGTATCACAGAGCATGCAAGGCTTAAACAAAACAATGACAGATTAAACATTTCTTAGGCTCCAGATCAGAGCCAGTTAACAATCAGCCTTCTTTTTACTTATCATCCAGTTTAGCTCTATATATGGATAACCCAATTCCAATTAAACTATCTGAGCACATGCTAAGGGTTAAGTAAATGCTTAAAAACTTTCTGAAGGTCTCACAAGGCATGTCTAATGTGAGCTACACCCAGACTGTGATCCTGCACATGCTCAACTTCCAAGAAACTGTAAAGTGATGTGCCTAATATGATTTTAGAGAAACGTTCCTATTAACAACCTCACCGTTTTGAAAAACCCCCATGGTTCTGTGCTGGGAATGCCACATTGCCTTCAGCACACAGACACTTGTTAGTATTTGAACTAACACAGCCTCTGAGCAGGAATTTAACACTAATATGGGTGGAGTGAGGTGAAGGACACACCAGAGCCACCCTAACCCAGGAGCCTTTGCTTAGAGCTCCACCAGCTCTGTCCTACCACAGAGATGGTATCTATCCAGCCCCATGATCTAAAGCTGCAAATGTAAATGGTGCTGAAGAAGAGGCAATTGTGTTTATGAACTTTGCTGCTCAAAGACATTGATGAGCAGCAACCTGGAAAAGCAGACTCCATTATACTATCAAGGAAAACAAATCAAATGTTGCCTTTCCAACCAGGTATTTACAGTAACTGATATTCTGCATCAAGTCCTCATCAAAAGTATCCTTCTGCCCTTTAGTGCTGCCCATGTTGGAACTGTGCTCTCCAATTGCTTTATTTCTAAGTCAGCTGCTCATAAATGGGTCGCTGAATTCACTTTCACCAATAACTGTGTAACCTTCGGAGTATAAAATTTGTGAGGCCTCAGGAGAAAAGCATTCAGTGTAAAGCTTCTCCTGTTAGGCCAATATGAGATGAAGCCTGATCCTATCAATTCAGCATTACAAATAACTCTCAGATAATATTGATATTTTCAAAACCACACAGGACTCGGACTATTGATTCTGCACTGCTGCAAGAACTTTACCATTTTTTACCAAATCAGAAGACAAAGCATGCTAAGAATTATGTAAAAGTTCTTGGTCATTAAACGTGATGATTATATAACCAGATGCTTTGCAATATCCTAACCATATCTACATGTATGGGTCCCTAGAAAAAGAATTCTTGGTCTTTCTCTGCCTGCAGAAACTGATTTTTCTTTCCTTCCATTAAAAGACCAGTCTTGGGAAAATGGATTTATCTTTTCACCTCAAGGTTCTTGCTTCTGGCAAAACACTGCCATTCCTCAGGACTGGCATGTCTTCTCACAACTACTAAAATGATTATTTCACTGTTGGAATGATACCAAACAAGTAGCTTGTTTCCTTTTTTCATTAACTTTTTGCCTTGATAGTCCTCTCACCCAATCAACTAGCAAGTTACTTATCACAGATATTTTGTCTGACATACATCAGCATATTCCTATCAGCAGCACTGCACTTCAGGAAATACTGGGTCAGCAAGAGTTCCTAACTCATAGTGCTATGCCTGCATTCATCACCCTGTTATGAAGATGGAATATTGTTTAAGAAATTAGTTTATTCACTACTTCACTGTTAACATTCTAACTCTTAGGAATGATATTAAAATTTATTTCAAAATCGTTTGGCTTCATTTGAGGTTGCCAAATGAACAAGTAAATCCAGAATTATGTTGCAGTATACATTAGGATGTAAATGGTAAAGAAATACAGCAAAGTGCCAAAATATAGGGCTGTTCACTTCTTTTTATCATTATGAAATACACAGAAGAAGTTCTACACTATGCAACTACAGAAAGGATTCCTATTGCCTACTTGCACAGCCACCCTTTCAAAAACCTGTAGGTTATACCATGACACCTGCTTCATAACTGCTCTGCACTCTAGACAATCAGTATTTTGTTCCATGACAGAAGATATCGAATCAGTTAGGATTACGAGCATTCTGTTTCACATTGATTATTCATTGACATAAATAAGACAAATGCTAAAGAATGTCCAAACGCAAATCTGAGCAAACACATTTCACTTAAGCATGAATTTTTAATTGCACTGCAACATAGTGAAGCTGCTATTCTAAAAAGCAGAAGAAAAGCACCGTGCTTGAAACAAAGTTGCAGGCAACAACCCCTGTTCTGAAGAGCAGTTTCCATATAGCTACACAATATGCTGCACTGTTTGCATGAGAGAAGTCTAACAGATACACACACCTACAGAACTTCCACCTTGTTTCAATAGTTGCCAGTTATTCTGACAATCCCCTTAACACATCACCTTGCTTCCTGCTC